>NC_045795.1:8337714-8962714 GCF_009873245.2 Balaenoptera musculus
CCCTGATTTCTGGCAGGAATGTGACTAAACCATTCCTTGACTGGTGTATTAACTCAATACTGAAAATCTGCAAGGAAAGAAACTACACAACTTCCACCTGCATTAATTCAGTTTTGGGTTTCATAACCTTGGCCATTGGGAAATGTTCAATTCACTTAAGAGTATATGCTTCCAACATATCATTATGTTTATCATTTGCTTTATCAAGGCAAACACAAGTTGAATGCAAGGTATTAGCCTAGAGAGCTGAGACCTTATGAATCTTCAAATCCTATAGATAATGCCTAGCACAGAACATTATTATAGATAACAGATGCCAAATAAATGCTTACTGAATTGAGCTGAATAGCAAGGGAAACGTTGTCTGGTTATCAAAGTGCATTATCGATTTGAGCCTTCCTTGCTGTGTCTTACTTTCTCATTTCCAGAAATGAACACTTAGGTTCCATTAAAAAAATTATGTGAAACAAGAAAAATGCTGACTTTTCTATGAAGTTTATTCAATTATTCATTCAACAAATATTTGATGAACACCATGTGCTAAGCACTGTCCCAGGTTCTGAATATTTTAAATGCATGCTACCATGTTTTAAACAGTAGGGTGTAATAATAAGAACCCCACTGATTCCGTGTAAACTAACTAAAAGTTCCTGATGTGAGAGTTTAATGAGCTGCTGCTTAGAGAGTTTGATATGAACCCTTCATTGAATGTAGTCATATTCTCTAATACCTCTAATCATATAATATCAAATCTCTTATTGGTAATCATTAGGTAACCTGCATCTCCCCATCCAGAACCTTAAAGGTATGGAGTTGATAGTGAGGTAAGGAAGATGGTGTGGCTACTGGAAAGAATGAACAGACTAGGAATTCAGAAACTGGGCTGTGAAGTGGTGTCACCTCTGTAAGGCACTTAATTCTGCAGAATCAGTTTCACCTATCTGTAAAATAAAGTGAATTGGCAAAGTGGTAAAGCCCCTTTTAAGTCTGACTCTTTTATAATCTTAAATTAAGATCTCATTAATTCTAAATCCTTAGACGACGATAACTCCACATGATGAGTTTTGGCTCAGTTCTTATTAGTGATGCAGACTGTTCCCTTTCCTCCTGTGTTGTGACATCAAACAGACAATACATATGCCAACTAAAAATGGTTTTCTGCCTTCTGGTTCTGTAAGAATGAAGCCAGTAGCCACTGCAGTCGCTAACCTTCCCCACACCCTGAAAGGAGTTCAGGGTGGAGATCAGGAATGAGGCCCTCTGTGCTCCAGGAAAAACTGGCAGAACAGGTCTTCAGTTAGGTATTTTCAGGAGAAGATTTTATGAGCCCAATTTCTTGCATCTTCTCATATCTAGAAAAGCCCTAAAATCATTAACAGAGATACGTGCTCCTCGTGACTAGCACCAACCTTCTTGTGACCAGCAGCAACTTTCTGCCAAAATGTGTGCTTAAGGGCACATACGCCCCCTTCACCAAAGTCACGTCTATACTGACCTCCTCCGCACCTCGCCAGAGCAGCTGCTCAGAGCTACCTGAAAGGCTGTATCCCCGGCTACAGTTCTCGTTCTGCCCCAAATAAAACTTAACTCACACCTCTCGCGCTGTACATTTTTTCAGTTGACACATACATACGTATATAAATATACATATGTATATTTTAAGGTGGTCACCAAGAACACCCTTTACAGGTGATCCAACCCTCCTGCGTTTTGCCCAAAGTACTTGATGATTTAGCTACAGCATGAACTTCGGCGTCCTTTGCAGAGTTTCTTTTCAGACAGTAAAGAGGTTGAAAAAGGATGGGGAGAGGCGGGCTGACTGGTGCATATGTTGTTATTGCCAAAACTTAATTCTTATTTTTCAAGATAAAAGGTTTCAGACTTCAAGGAGGAGTTCACTTCGTTGTGGTTGAATTTTAGACAGTTTCTCGGGCTAACGGTGGATATGGAGAAAGGCAACAAACCACGGGAAGAGAGGTCTAGTTTAAGTCCTGAGCTGGGCGGGGGGGTGGGGGGGGGGTGGGGGGAGATAACGGAGACTTTTACAATTTAGGTAAAGAGAGTACTGCAACGAAAAAAGAGCTAGCCCCGAGGGTGGCCTTGAGGTGTAGGACACCTGCCCAGCCCCGGCACTGCAGGTGATTTCAGATGCCGGAACCACGGGAGGCCCAGGTTCTTGCTGTGGGTAGGACTGGATGAATCGTAAAGTGGGTCTGTTTCTGCTTTAATGGCTTTCGGATATATTCTGCAAGTAGTGACCTACCCAAGTCATCTGCCTCACCCCCCCCCAAAAAAAAAACCCCAAAACCCCAAACCCACAAACTGACAAATCTAAAATGTTGAGATATTTACACTTGTTAGAAAAAGTTGTACTCAAACCTTTTTATCCAATGTATTTCATTCGAAGCCAAAGATGTGAAGTGTCACAGCATCCACCTGACGGAGTTTGACACCTCGCTCCCCGCCACGTAGGGTCAGGGCTGCAGCTCAGCCTGGAGCTCCAGCGCCGCCCGGATTCTCCCGGGGCGCGCGCCCGGGGCCGGGGGGCCGGGGGGCCGGGGGGCCGGGGGCAGGCAGGGCGTGGAGCTGGTTCCCCTGGAGCGCCCAGTCAGCAGCGAGGCCCGGCGGTGGCGCTAGTGACGTAGGCCGCGCTTCCCTCCGCCCCACTGCGGGCCGAGGCTCAGCCCCGTCAGCCTCGCGAGCTCGCGCGCGCGAGAAGCAGGAGGAGGAGGGCTTTGGGGCCGACCGGCTGTCGGAGGGCGACGGGTCGCGGGAAGGGGGGAGAGTGAGCATGCGCAGCAGCTCCGTGGAGAGCGGGGGAGGTGGGGACCCGTGCGCGCGCGCACGATCGGCCCGGGGCGGCCGCGGGTGGAGGGGGCGGTTCCTCGAGTGTCGGCGGCAGGAGGGTTGGCAGGCTGGCGGCAGGTGCTGCCGCGGCCGCTGCCGCTGCCGCCGCCGCCGCCTCCGCCTCCTCCGCCTCCTCCGAGTCCCGGGTCTGCTCGTCCTCTCGCGGTGATGAGCTGAGCCCCGTCGGGGGCTGCACCTGCCGGCTGCCCATCACCCCGGACCTCCCGGCGTGACCTCGGCCTCCTCGCGTGCCCGGCCCCCGCGGCGGGCGCCGAGCTGCTCCTGAGAGGCAGCGGCAGCGGCCTCCTCCGACCCGAGTCCTCGCTCGGGGGGCCGCGCGGGGAGAGCGCCCGGCCCCCTCCCCTCCCCAGTCCGCCGTCCTCGATGTCTCCCCGGCGGGGAGGGGGCTGCCTGGGAGACGCGCTGAGCGGCCCCCCCCGGAGGCCCGTCGGCGGCAGCAGCAGCGACCAGCCCGGCGACCCGAAGCCTCCCCCGGCGGCGGCGGCCTGGAGGAGCCGCGCACCCGCCGCCGCCCCCGGAGCCTCGCAGCCGCCGCCGCCGCCCGGCGCCCGAGGAGAGGGCGGCGGGCGTCCCCCAGGGAAGATGAAGGCGGAGGGGGGCGACCACTCCATGATCAACCTGTCGGTGCAGCAGGTCCTGAGCCTCTGGGCCCATGGGACGGTGCTGAGAAACCTTACGGGTAATTGATGCGCCCGGGGTGGGGACCGGGATGCGGTGCCGCCCCTCGCCTCCCTTCTCCCTCCCTCGGAGGGGAAGCGCTCCTCGCCGCCCCACCCCCGTGCGCGCCCCGCTCGGGAGCTCGCGGTCCCAAGTCCTGGCGAGGAAGGTGTTAATTGGATCCGCTCCGCTCCTGTTCTGGGGGCGCCGACGCCAGTCCCCCGAGACCCCGGCTCCAGAAGCGCTGGGGGAGAATCCACGACCCCCGCATCCCCTCCCTTCCTGCATCGGGAGGGCCGGCGACCTCCCTGCCTCTGTAGTACGCGCGGAATTGCTTTAGCGCTGAGACTTGAGTACGGTTAGCCTTTATTTATCTCCCCACCTCCATACACACACACACGCACACACACACACACACGCACACGCGCGCGCTTGCTTCTTGCTCTTTAGGTCTTTTTCTAGTTTAGCTCTATTTCTTTCTTGCAAATCTCAAATCGAATGCAGGACTTAAATTCCCTCTCACAATGATCAGTTTGCTTCAACTGTTAATTTGTTTTTGCGATATAAATGACTCATTAAGTAGATTATATTAGGTCACGGGCTGGGTCAAGGTCTAGTGAATTCTAAGCACTTTTTGCTTTAACCGTATATCTCCCTCTCTCTCCTATTTCCTTTTGTCTGTCTGTCTCCCTCTGGCGTCAAGCTGCTGCTTCTGTGACATTTGCTAATTTTGTGTATTTCCCTTCATACGTCAAGGCTATCAGGAGGGAATTGGACTTAATATATTACAGTAATTAACATCAATTTCCAGTTGTAAAAGTGAGCAATAATACGCATAAACTTTTAAAATCAAATTTGTAGGTCTGGTTTGTGGAGAAACTTCTGGCTTGGTTAATGCAGAAATGCTTGTATTATACCCTGACTTTAAAAAATACTCGCTAAAGATTAGTGTTTACGAGAAAGTGATTTCAGTTGCAGTTTGATGACTCCTCAGTGCGTGCTTCTCAGGGAAAAATCTTAAAAACATACTCAGGATTTAATTTTTGAAAATGTATAAGACAGCTAATTTTGATAGAGCATTAGTATTTCAAAATGCATTATGTTAAACTGGTTAAGAGTATGGAGAGTATTTTACAAATATAACCTATCTTGATAGGATACAAGATATTATAAAATCTAGCATTACATGGAATTCAGATATTCATAGAGAAAAGTTGGGATTATTTACCACCAGGTTGAGTTTAAAGATGCTGGGTGCCTTGAATGTGGAAACTGCTATATAAAATTAACATGGATTCTGGATTGATTTATGGTGCCCTCACTTTTAATCTGTGGTTATTTAACTTGGAGCACACTGACCTTACATGATGGTTGCAGGTCAGGAACATGTTTTTAGTTCTGAAAACCTACACTGACATAAGAACCATTTCATAATTCAATTGAATTTTGAGATAGACCACTTTATCTTACTTATGGCTTTCCTTGTGTTTATCCACTGTTAATATTTCAGATGTTGTATGAATTATGTTCATTGGAGTAAAATGAAAAATAAGGATTTAAGAATATGTATTTGTATATGTTAATGACTGGCTTAACTCATCGGTGGGTATTTAGAGAAAATTAGCTTTGGGAACCACAGAGTAAATGTAAATGTAACTTACCTCTTGGACAGATTTAACAATATTTTAAAATATTTACTTTAACATTCTGAATCATTATAGTGGCTTCCAGTTCCCATAGGTCAACCGTTAGGCTAACAATAGTAGTTTCAGCCCAGGGTTAGCTCTAATTATCTCCTAATATAATCGTAATAATCAGCTGTTGCTCATTGGACTTTGCCATTTTATAAGGGATATGGGATATGCTGAACATCCAAAACCAGGACTGAGGTGGGACTGAGGAGCATGAGAACCTCTCCTAGGAAATTTAAATAGAGTCTGAGTACGCAAAATTCTGTCAAAATGGAGAAAATAGATTAGGAATAGGCTTCACCAGCAGGTGAATGTACCACGTTAGGAACCACGTCACTGCTAAAAAGTAGACTCCGTAAGTGGTAACATTCTGATGTGGTTCATTATGGCCTTCTCCATGCTTGTGACCTTCGCGATCCCATATGCAGCTTGATCATTAGTTAAGTGATGCCTCCTACAGTGCCATTTTTTTTTTCAGCTTCATAATTAAGGTGTAAGTTAAAATTGTTTGTTGTTTTTTTTTAACATTTTTATTGCAGTATAATTGCTTTACAATGATGTTAGTTTCTGCTGTATAACACAGTGAATCAGCTTTATGTATACATATATCCTCATATCCCCTCCCTCTTGCATCTACAGTGCCATTTAGAACTTAGTCTATTAGAAACAAACACACAACTTCTAAAACAAGATGACTCCTATTTATTGAATGCCTGCTATGTATCAGGCAATTTACATATATTATTTCTAATCTTCAGAGTAACTCTCCAAAGCAGATTTACAAAGAAGCTCAGAGAGGTAAAGTTGGCCCACATCAAATAGCTTGAAGTGGCTGAGCTAGGCTTGAAACCCGTCTCTGCCTACAGAACTACTCTCTCCCCCTTTCCAAGCTGCTTTAGCTACTTCTTCTCTGTTCTCTATAAACAGAATGAATTAAGTGCTTCATCTTGTTCCTTCAGCTCCTTATACATGCTTTTGTTGTTATATTTGTCAATTACATTATAATCTTTATTTGTCTCTTCTAGACTGTGAGCTTTTTGAGGGTGGGGTCATTGTTGTAATCATGGAATTCTGGAATCCTAGTGTATTGTATCTGGCACGTAGTATATGCTCAATGCATGTTTATTGAATTGAGCTTTTAAAACAATACTTAACAGTTGCATGATTAAAACATTCTAGTTGCCTTATTTTTCAGCTACATCTGTTTGAGTGAATATGCTTTTAACTAGGACATAAGGTGTTTAAGCAGTTTATATAGATAATTGTCATACTTTTAAAACACACAAATGCTTTTTTTGTGCTAGTTACCGTTCTTTCATGGATTTTATTTAATCTTTTCAACCATCTTGAGAGAGATTAGTGTTTATCCTTATTTTACAGGTTCAGACATTGAAGCAAAGAGTAACTTGATTAGATCTGGTAGCTAATAAGTGAAAAATTATTACCTTTTTTCAGATTATGATAACACATATTAAGTCAGAAGGCATTTTTGTCATCATCATAAACTTGGAAATGAAACAGGTAATAGAAAGGAGCATAGTGTAGAACCAGACTGATTTAGATTTAAGAAATGACTGTGAAGGATTTGCAGAAATCTCGTTAATAGGAGTTCTGGTTAATTAAAAAGTAAATAAAAGGGTAATGTACTCTCATCTTTTATTTTTTTCAGTTAACAGGTATGATTTATTCCTCTGTCTGTATCTTATCCCATAGGTGAAGCAGAATTATTGACCTTTTTATCTCAGAGACCAATCTTTTGAAAGTAGTCTTGTGTATGTATTACTTTGATAGAAATAGATTTTTAAAAAGTGATGACAACTAGAAATTAGAATTAGCCTAACATTTTAGAGCTAGAAGTTATGTAGTTTGATTACTTCCTTTCAGAAATATTGGGATATACATGGCTGGGATCAAACAGTCATTTAATGACAGAGCCAGGACTAGAACTGCTGTTCACTGACTCTCAGTTCTGTGCCTTTTGCTTTTATTTCACATCTGATTTTAACTCAGGCAGGTCTGATAGATGATAAATCTTAAGGCACTTAAGAACAGCTTTGTAAGTATTTGCCCCAAATGAGCCCAAGAATGGGTGAATGGAACTAATTTTTGTCCAGAAATAAAAGATACTGTACAATGTAAGATATTATTGAATAGTGATAATAATAGTAATAATCTTTCTAAACTTTTAAGTTGCCATAGCCTATGTAAATGTTAGTGACCCATATTTACTATGTATCTGGTTTTAGAAATCCTACCAAGTTCAATCTCTTTTTTCTCCTTCCTGGAAGACAGTAGTACTATAGGGATTTCATATAGAGATTAGCACCTGGAGACCCCCATCTTTGTCACTTCATAACTATTGCCAGAGTTCTCTTCTGTATGTCACTTCCCACAGTGTGTGATTCTCAGGATTCCTAAATTGTTTGTTAACTGTGTATAGGTTATATGCTTATTCAGCTCACTCGAGTAGAGAGATAAGTGGCTTCCTTCCTTCTCATATAGTTTTTCTTTCTCTGAATATGTCCTAAATTCCTCTTCCCCACCACAACCTAAAATTAGAGTCAGAATGTATATACTCTTTCAGTTTTATGGGTAACCTAACTTCAAAAAAACGATCAGCAGTGAAATGTATCCTTTTGCTTTACTTTTATTTTCCTCAACTATTTTGGCTCCCAACTTTGTGTTCCCACCCAAATTTGGTTGCTAAGAGTTTAGAGAAGAATTTTTTACTTAGAAGGAGGCAGGATCCCTAACCCCCCGGATAAACACAGAGCCGGGCTCGGGTTGGGAAAGGAATAATTGGTTCCTCGGAAAAAAAGGCAAAGTCTGGCCTCAGGCTCATCCCCTCTCTCAGTGTCAGCAGCAAGTGTGGGCGCAGGTGCTCCTCTCTCTTTATTGCTATAAACATCGGGAAGCTGGGAATTCAAACTGGAATGAAGGTCAAGTGTGTGTGTGTGTGTGTGTGTTTACAAAATATATATGTGCTTATTTATTTTTACTATATACATACACAGTTATGTTTCCCTTTTAGATTTTTTAGTTGCTAAGCCACTTTAGTGTTAATAGTGATTATCAGAAAAAAAAAGAGAGAAAGGGGGAAAAACTTGGGTACCTAGTATACATACTTGTAATTGTTCACACCTCATACTAGTATAGCCAGCAACTTTCTTTGGTGGTGCTCCCAAACAGGTATGCTTCTCTCAGTACCTGCACGTATTCTAGTGTCCCATTAGGTTAAGTTCCTCCTCCTAAATGTTCTATTATAGGAGGTGAGTTTATGCAGATAAAATTATTTCAGATGTCCAATTATAGAAATTTATGTTTTGTAAATGTAGCCCTAAAGACAGTGTGCTACTCTTCAATATTTGTGCCAGACCCCAAAATTTACTTTTTCTGAAATACATGTGAAAAATCCCTTACTCTTTTGTGGTACTGAGCCAATTAATAAGTGCTGGTATGATTTGTACTTTATAGGACTTTGCCATTTGGAAGAATTACCTGTGTTATCGAGAATGAAGCCACTGTAATTTTTCAAAAATTAGAATTGCCATCTTCAGGTTTTTACTTTCCTAATACCCATCTCATTATCTTTGAATCATATATCAGTATCCTCTGGCGGTACCACATCCAAGGTCCAGATGATATTTCTTAAACCTAAAGCAATTTCCAGATAAGTCTTGGGACTGTGTAAGCTATGATTTTGATTCTTAAATGGTTAACTATCAGAATATAAATATATTTATCTTTGCTTTGTTTAGTGATTGGAATAAAGGACCAGAAAAGTAAGATAATTCAGGAAGAGAAGTTAGAATAACTAGGGATATTTTTCCTGTAGAAAGGAATTCTAAACAGAAGAGGAAGGATGAGGCAGAGGTGGGGAGGAGGAATTGGAACCAGGGAAGGAAACTGGAATTAAGAATGGTCAGATGTAAGAGGAGAGCCCAGAGAATTCAGCGCATTGAACTTACCTTAGAATCAGATGAATAATTCTAATAATGGCTATATTTATTGAACCCCTACTATATGTCAGGTACTGTACAAAGCATTTTGCATGCATTTTACTTACTATAATTGAAGTGGCCATAGAATGTATTGTTTTATTAAATGTATATAGAAGAATTATACTAAAAAGCAGCATCTAGCATTTTCAAGGATCAATCTTGTTGCATATTTCTTGATCATGAGCATTTGCCAGTCTCTGTGGTAAACACTGATAAACAAAAATGAAAATGTCAATCATTGTCCATAAGGGGTTCATGGTGTAGAGAGGCGAACTAACCTTCAGGTTAAGTCGTACTTCGGCGGCTTGCTGAGTTCAGGGAGAGCCAGGTAATGGGACTTTGAAGACAACAAAAGAGGTAGAGAGCAGAGAAAGAACCTGTTTAAGGGATGATGGAGAGAGAGGAGAGGTGATCTGTTTTGAGGATGGTTCAGGAATACCACCAGGACTTGATTAAATTTAAAAGTATTTTATTGCTCTTGGATAACTATGTGTAGCCAATATGTTTTCTTTTATTAATTAATAATTAATTAATTAATTAATTTTGGGGCTGCATTGGGTCTTAGTTGCTGCACACAGGGTTTCTCTAGTTGCGGCGAGCGGGGGCTACTCTTCGTTGCAGTGCGTGGGCTCTAGGCACACGGGCTTCATTAGTTGTGGCGCGTGGGCTCAGTAGTTGTGGCACACGGGCTTAGTTGCTCTGCGGCATGTGTGATCTTCCTAGACCAGGGCTCGAACCCGTGTCCCCTGCATTGGCAGGCAGATCCTTAACCACTGCACCACCAGGGAAGTCCCGCTAATATGTTTTCATTATAAAATTCTCTCTCCAGTCCCTACCATGAATTACTTTAATCCAATATGGTTACTAAATCTTGCTACATATCAGAATTACCTGGGGCTGGTTGAGGGTACAGTCCATAGACCCAGTCCACAGCTATGGAATTAGAATCTTTGAGACCAGGGCCTAGGAAGGTACATTTTAAACTAGCTCTTAAGGTGATTTTATTACTGAGAGCTCAAGGATTGGGAACACTGGATTTTTTAAAAATGAAGCTTTTTTGTGATCAATTTGTAACTGTGTTGTGATATATAATGCAAGTGAATGTGGAGTGTTTAGTACAGCTAAAGACTTATTAAAATTTCAAGATCAATGACTCATTTCCAAGAGGATGCTATAACCCAGTTTTTTTAGGTGACTGTCTTTTAACATTAGAGGTTAATATTAGAATTTATCTTTTAAAAATGTTTTCTTTACTTATATGAGCTATTAGCTATAGAGAAAAATTCTTATTAAATGGTAGTACTTTAAAAATTCTAAACAGTTCAGTTATATTTAATCTGAAGTATATGGGAGAACTAAACATTAACAATGTTTATGTAAATACTTACATAATGTGCAGTTATTGGAACTTCCCCCACTAGGATAAATTAGGTTCTGCTATATTTTTGTATGCAAATAAAGAGTCTAAAGAAGCAATAGGATCCTTGAATTCATGAGTCAGTAAACAGTTTTATCCTTGAATGCTATTGTCTCTCGTACTTTAGAAAAGCCACATATTTTTTTTAATATCTTTATTGGAGTATAATTGCTTTACAATGGTGTGTTAGTTTCTGCTTTATAACAAAGTGAATCAGCTGTACATATACATATATCCCCATATCTCCTCCCTCTTGCATCTCCCTCCCTCCCACCCTCCCTATCCCACCCCTCTAGGTGGTCACAAAGCACCGAGCTGATCTTCCTGTGCTATGCGGCTGCTTCCCACTAGCTATCTATTTTACATTTGGTAGTGTATATATGTCCATGCCACTCTCTCACTTCGTCCCAGCTTACCCTTCCCCACTCCCCATGTCCTCAAGTCCATTCTCTATGTCTGCGTCTTTATTCCTGTCCTGCCCCTATGTTCTTCATGACCATTTTTTTCTTAAATTCCATATATATGTGTTAGCATACGGTATTTGTTTTTCTCTTTCTGACTTCAGTCTGTATGACAGACTCTAGCTCCATCCACCTCACTATAAATAACTCAATTTTGTTTCTTTTTATGGCTGAGTAATATTCCATTTTATATATGTGCTACATCTTCTTTATCCATTCATCTGTCGATGGACACTTAGGTTGCTTCCATGTCCTGGGAAAAGCCACATATTTAACCAGACCTTGGTTTCCTCATCTATAAGACAATCCAATGACAACAATTTTCACATTGATGTTAAAGGAAAGATGATCTAAAGATTTTAATGAGTTAAGAAAAAAATTGAGAGATTTTACTGTGAGTTAAGAAAAACATTTACCCGTTTGCATATAAATTTGTTTTTTTAGTCTTTAAAATTAAGAAGCTTTCTTTTTTAAGTGGGGCTTCAGACCTTTAATATGCTAATTTGTAGAGTGAGGTTTAAGACCTAGAAAATCTTTGTTCTCTGAATACCATTTAATAGTTCTTAGAATTAGGCCTTCTTAAGACTTGGTTTAGGAAACTCTGGATTCAATATCTGATGATCCCTTCCAGTTCTGAAATTATCTGTGTTTTTGTTTTTTAACCCCAGTATGGCATAACTGCTTCCTGAGGATTACTGTCATCATATCAAAGGTGTGACTGTTCTGACCGTGCTTGTGCATTACTTGTTTTCCTAGTTGTGCTTTTATTTTCTGATCTGTCATTCATTTGGTCTCTTATTTAGATTTAATTTTAAGAATTTGTTACATTGGGAGTTTCATTATAAGTTATGCTCATTGATGTGAAAAGTTCATTTTTGAGTGTTCAGTGTAAAGATCCTTTGGAAATACTGTATTATGAGATTGTAACATTTTATCAGTCACTGAAAAGATTATTTTTTAGGTCAGTGACTGATTCAAACAAATATGTTGTTACTGACATTTTTTTGGTAGGACATGTATAATTTAAGATGCTTAAGGGCATATAAGTAATAACAATTGAAACTATTGTATATTGCTCTGTTATAACTTCATAATAGATTCGGATTTTGCCATTTAATCCTTATACTTTTATAACTGAGTAACTAATCGATTATGGGAAGAACAAATTGAATGGCATCTTTTAGGAAGGTAGTGCTATGGCTTAAATGTAAAGCAAATTTTGAACTATCTTAAATAGCCTTAACCTGATTTTTTTTTTTACAGCAAATGATATTCTGATTGTTTTAAATTAAAAATTTATTTTTCTAAGAATTTTTTTTCTATTCAATGATGAGTACTGTAATTTACAGTTTAAAATTATATAATTAGCTGGTAAAAGGGTAATTTAGTTTAAGTGGGTAATAAACAGTATTGCCGTAAGCTTTGAGAGAGGCAGTATATTCAAGCAGCTCTTGAAGGTGTCACAATTAAATTTAAAAACTAATGTTTTTGCTCTCTTTTAAGAAGTGGAAGCAGACAGCTATTAAATATCTACAGTAGCTTTAACTTTGATGTTAAATGAGGCTTCAAGTGAAAAAATGCAACAACTTATTTTTAAATCTGGTTAAAATATTAGAATGATTAAAAATAAGAAAACATATCTTTTTTAAAAAATTAATTAATTTTTGGCTGCGTTGGGTCTTCGTTGCTGCGCGCGGGCTTTCTCTAGTTGCGGTGGCTTCTCTTGTTGTGGAGCACAGGCTCTAGGCGCGTGGGCTTCAGTAGCTGTGGCACACGGGCTCAGTAGTTGTGGTTCGCGGGCTCTAGAGCTCAGGCTCAGTAGTTGTGGTGCACAGGCTTAGTTGCTCCACAGCATGAGGTCTTCCCCAACCAGGGCTCGAACCCGTGTCCCCTGTACTGGCAGGCGGATTTTTAACCACTGTGCCACCAGGGAAGCCCAGAAAACATATCTTTTATGTTTACTTTCATTTTAATTTTCTTTGTTGCTCACTTCTTTGTGGAGCGTTAAGTTTCCATCTAGTATTACACTCCTGTTTGAAGAGCTTCCTTTAATATGCCGTGTAGCACAGGTCTACTGGCAGTTAATTTCTCCAGTTTCTTTTTTTTTTTTTTTCTGGAAAAAAGTCTTCATTTCACCTCCAGATTTGAAAAATGTTTCTCCTGAATATAGGTTCTGGCTTTGCATTTTTTTCCCTTTTAGTCTTTTAAGGTGTTATTGTATTTTGTCATCTGGTTTGGTTGCTTCTGATGAGAAGTTTGCTGTACTTTTTATCTTTGTCCCTCTGTGTGTAATGTGTCTTTTTTTCTCTTTCTTTTTTCCTTATTTCTTCTTCAATACTTCCCCTTTATCTTTGGTTTTTTAGCCATTTCACTGTGGTGAATCTAGGTATGTGTGTGTGCTTTATTTTTGTTTTGTTATTTTTTAGTTCTTTTGGGAGGTCTTTATCTTGCTTAGGATTCTCTGGGAGTCTTAGATTTGTGGTTCGATATCTTTTATTATTTTTAGAAATTTTCGGCCACTATTTCTTTAAATATTTTTCTTCTCCATTATCTCTTTCTTCTCCATCTGGGACTCCAATTACATGTATGTTAAACCATTTGAAATTGTTCCATAGCTTTTGGATGGTTCCTTTTTTCCCTCCTACTACTTCTTTTTTTTTCCCCCACTCTTTTTTCTCTTATATTTCAATTTGAATAATTTCTATTTGTCCACTTTTACATTCACTGATTCTTTTTTTAAAATTTTTTATTGAAATGTAGTTGATTTATGATGTGTTAATTTCAGGTGTATAGCAAAGTGATTCAGTTATATAAATAGATAGGTAAATAGATTCTTTTTTAGATTCTTTTCCATTATAAGTTATTACAAGATATTGAGTATAGTTCCCTGTGCTATACAGTAGGTCCTTGTTGGTTATCAATTTTATGTATAGTAGTGTGTATATTTTAATCCCAAACTCCTAATTTATCCCTCCCCAACTTTCCCCTTTGGTAACCATAAGTCTGTTTTCTATGTCTTTGAGTCTATTTCTGTTTTGTAAATAAGCCCACTTGTATCATTTTTTAGATTCCAGATATAAGCAATATTATATGCCAGGGGTCCCCAACCCCCAGGCCATGGACGGGTACCAGTCCGCGGCCTGTTAGGAACCGGGCCGCACAGCAGGAGGTGAGCGGTGGGCGAGTGAGCGAAGCTTCATCTGCCGCTCCCCATTGCTTGCATTACTGCCTGACCCATCCACCCCCGCCCCGGTCCATGGAAGAATTGTCTACCACAAAACCAGTCCCTGGTGCCAAAAAAGGTTGGGGACCGCTGTCATTTGCTATTTGTTTTTCTCTGACTTAATTTCACTTCATATGATGATCTCTGGGTACATCCATGTTGCTGCAAATGGCATTATTTCATTCTTTTCTATGGCTAATATTCCACTGTGTCTATATACCACATCTTCTTTATCCATTCATCTGTGGATGGACACTTAGGTAGCTTCCACGTCTTGGCTCTTGTAAATAGTGCTGCTATGATAAGTTCACTGATTCTTTGCTTAACTATGTCAAGTCTACTGGTGAGCCCATTAAAGGAAGTCTTCATCTCTGATATCATGGTTTTTTTGTTTTTGTTTTTGCCTTTTCTTGTTTTTTTTTTTTAAGCATTTTCATTTGACTTTTCCTTGGACTTTCCATCTCTCTGCTGAAATTCCCCATCTGTTCATGTGAGTTGTCTACCTTTTCCATGAGAGTCTCTAACATGTTAATTATAAAGTCCCTGTCTGGTTGTTTTAAAATCTGGATCATCTCTAAGTCTGATCACTTTATTTCTTGACAATGAATTGGTTTTCCTGTTTTTGAGGGTGTCTTAATTCAATATTTTTTTATTGAATTAAGGACTTTGCATGTATAACAGTAGTGACTGAGGTATATAATATCAATATTTATGCCTGGAAATGGGCTTCTTCTGCTAGACCAGTAGGGTGAAGGTTGATTTAATTTAGTCAGGAGTGAGCCGAGTTTGAGCTTTCTTGTTATGGTTACCTTCAGCGCATCCCAGGCTTCAAATTCCCCAGAAGGTGCTGTTGTTGCCTTGTACTCAGCGTGGGGGCTGGGTGCTGCAGGGTTGGTATCAGTGTTAGTGCTGTATTGTCAGCCTTTAGCCATCTCTGCAAGCCTGCACCATGGAAGAGGTGTCTCTCCACACCCTTGCCTTCCCCCAGCCACAGCCTTGTGTTGCTCATTACTTGGGGCAGGGGAAATTTCTGTCTTGTCCTGTCCAGTTTTAGTCTCAGGCAAGCGCTGTGTAGTGGGGTATCTGGGGGGGGCTGTCCACGGTCCTGCCTTTCTGAACCGTGGTAGCCACACTCTCCCTAGTATCTGTGATTGGTCTTGGGCAGGAGTCTTCTATCCTTCCCTCAGCAGTAACCGACTCTGCTTAGAATAGGATCCTGGGTCCTGGATGGTTTTCTGCCCCTCCCCCAGGGGTAAAGGATTTTTCCTTCTACTCTTCCCCAAGCTGGAGCTGCAGTGGGCCTTTGCTTGTCCCCTGAGGGTGACAGAATTTGCTGACTTCCAGCAATGGCTAAGGCTTGTTTTGAATAGGAAAAAGGTTTCCAAGAAGCACGCCAGGTTGTCTATGTTTCCCTTAGCAGCCACTGATCACCTCCTGTAGGCCAACATACATCACTGGGGTGGCTCTCTCCAGTCTCCGTCTTTCTAGGGAGTGCTCGGTAGAGACCCGTGGAAGAGAGCTTGTAGGTGACTATGTACTTTCCTTGTGTCACTTACTCCAAGCTGACAGGTTAATCGCACACTTGGACTTTAACTGTTGGTTAAAATTTTAGCTGATTTCTTTTTACCCACTTGTATGGTACCCACTTCCTGTTCCTGTGCTTTGCCACAGGAAACATAGTGAGTATGTCAGCTGTCTCCTTGGAGGGTCTTGTCCCTCTTTGAAATTCAGGTTACTTCGTTATCTTGTAGCGTCACCTGACTGATGGGCTAAAGAAGAGCTATGATTTTGTAGTTTATCTTTGTCTCATTGTTAGGGTGAGAGTGACATTCTTTATAGCTTTCTATAGCCTAAATTTGATTCAAATTTATATCTAATAACAGAATTGTGTTAGTAATCATAGATTTAAAATTTGACAAATCATGAACTTAGGAAGATTGCAGACACAACAAACTTGAGATTTACTGCTTTTTAAAACGTGGCCCATAATATACATGTATAGGTAGTCTTCACATTTTTCTACTTGACATATTCTTGCCTTTAGCTTCTCTACTCCTTGCTTCTCACCAACATTTGAATAGTATTGCTGATGTATGAAACACATTTTCCCACGTTTCCAAACCTGACAGCACTGTCGTCTATTCAGCTGTCCATAGCAGAAATCTGGGAGGCCAGACATCACATCTTCCTCACCTCCATCGTCCAGGCCATCAGCAAATCCTAAATATTTCAAATTCTTTTCAATCCTAAGGCCAGTGCCTAAGTCCAGGCCTGAGTTTCTCTTGGAACTCTTGAAATATTCTGATAGTCTCTCATCTCTTTCTAGTCCCCCTTTCCCATACTTGCCAGGATAATTAATTTTTTAAAAGGTAAATTGTGATTGTATCACTTCCTTATTTAAAGTCTTTCATTGGCTCCTCATAACCTTCAAGCTTCAGGATAAAGTCCACATCTTTAGGGTCTGTAAGCACCCTCCCTTCCCCACAAAAGCTGCTCCAGCACACCTCTATGATCTGCAGCCAATTCTCTCCATATTTCTCGGCTTTAGCCAAACCAGAGGTTTTGCAATTGCATATTCTCAGTTGTACATAATTTCATGCTTAGATCATTTTGTCTTAGCGCAGTTTTTCACTCTTGGCTGTGCATAAGAATCAAAACTTTAAAAAATTCTGAAGCCCAATTAAGTCAGAATTTCTGAGGGTGATATTTCTTTTAGGCTCTCCCAAGTTAACTCCAACCCCTAGCCAAGGCTGAGAACCGTTAGCTTCGAGTGCCCCACTCCCCATTCCTCACCCTCATTCCATCTCCAGTGTGTTTATCATTTGGTTCAGTCCTGTTTATTTAAAAAATTCAGGTGGCAAACGAATTCTCTTGGGATCTTTCTTGACATTTCTCCCTCTTGTTCTGTGTAACTATGGGTGTATGTACCCCATAGCGTCAGCTGCATACTGTGCCCTGAAGAACCTGTGGTATTAGAATATATGCCATTGACAGACCATTAGTTCAACACCCAAAGTGTCAGGTCTCGATACTATATGAAAGTACTGTGACTGTAATTTTCAGTGGGGTGTGGGGTGACAACCCAACCCCCTGGAGCATGTGTCAAAATCATCTAGACCAGGAGTCAGCAAGCTTTTTCTATAAGGGACCAGTATTTAACATACTCAGCATATATATAGTAACTGCAGTAAATACTTTCAGCTTTGTGGGCCATGTGGCCTCTGTCATAACTACTCAGTTCTGCCATCGTAGCATGAAAGTAGCCATTGACAATATGAATGAGTATGACTGTGTTCCAGGAAAACACTGAAATTTGAATTCTGTGCACTTTCTGTGTGTCATGAAATACTGTTCTTCTGGTTTTTCTTCAACCATTTCAAAATGTAAAAACCATTCTTAGCTCGCAGACTGTACAGAAACGGTCGGTGGTCAGATAGGACTCACGGTCCATACTTTGCCAACCCCTGATCTAGGGGATTTTTTCAAATTATAAATGCATCATCTCCCTGAGAGTTTAATAAGCTGCCTATGTGGGACACATCCCCAAACTGAGAAGTCACTGGTGTCAGAAACTAAGGGGGGGCAATTGCCACACCTTAGATTTGCTGGAATGAAAAAAAAAAAACTTGAGGTAACCAAATTTGAACACAGATTATTTAAACATATAACGAGGACCATTTCTATAAAGAAGATAGAAATTATGAACAGCCCCCAAATTTAGTCTTACTGGTATGTTATTTTCACCTTGAGGCTTAGTGTATGTTGAATACATATAAATGTTCAGTATCTACTTGCTAATGATTTTGTTAGAAGGGTTAGATATGCTATAGAGGATTAAAAATTATGTTTAGTGTTTGTCTATTGAGATAGGTTTTGTTGTTTTTATGACTTTTGGATTTTTTTAGTAAGTACCTCTTATGTAACCTTAGCCTAGAGTGGTGATTTCTGTCTTTATTGCATATCATGATTATCTGGTTGAGTTGATGAAAATATAATTGTTTAGGTCCCCCCTCAAGTGATAGTTTTAGTTGCTCTGTGGGTAATTCTTGTGAGCAGTCTGGGTTGAGAAGCATTGGCTTCATAGAGCATGTTCTCCTTTGATGAATTCTAGAATGAAAAACTATCTTTTAAAGACAGTGTATCTGCAGTAAAGTAAAAAAAAAAACAAACAAAACCAGGCTGGTTGCTAAAAAATAATCAGTAAAGAATAAAATAATATAACCCATCTCCTCTCTTATCTTTAAAAGATAGCCATTGTTAGAATCTGTTTATGTGTTTCTCTGTACCTATAATTTTTGAACAAATAGGATCATACACTATGTACCATTCTTTGACTTGTTTTTACTTAGTTAATATATTCTAGATATCTAGAGAAATTCATTTCTCATAAATAACTTTGTCCAAAGATTAAAATCTAAAGCACAGAAGATAATTTTTAGTGACTTGGCAACCAGGGCTGAGAGAGATACAGATTGGGATCAGGGCTATTTCCAGAATTGTTTGGAGACTGGAACAAATCACTACTCCTCTGCCGCTTATCCCACTAAACGTAAACAAACACACTGCAACAATTCAGTTTAAGATGAAGATTATGAACAGCCTTGAATAGGGAAAAATAATGAAAGGGCTTTAATGAAGACGGAATATCTCCTTTCAGTGAATTACGGTAATTGTATGGACGGCATGCTTCAAGGTTTCTGTTTTGTAGAGTGTATTTTGTTCGGCACCAGCAAAATCTCCCTCTGGCTTCATCCTTTTATTGTCGCTCAGTTGCTAGAAGCTTGGATTAGGTGGGATATGGGTGGAAAGAGAAAGCTGGGCCTCTGGGTGTTCACGTTAGCCGTACAAGCCTGCACAGGTTAAGAAAAGGTGGTCGTACTCCTCTCCCGTTCTTAGCACCTGTTCTTTCTCTAGGGCTCTGGGGCATCTGTCCTCGCTCTACTCTTAGGGTCCTGCAGTTCTCCAGGTGTCCTGCGTTTGCCAATAGTGAGTCAGACCTTAGACAGACTTGTTTATCTGGAGTAGACCCAGGTCTTCAGAGGCCCTGTTCACTGACATGGTTGTATTGATCTATCAGGTAATTTAAAACAGTAGTAACAACATGAAATCTAAATTAATTGTAGATATTCTCAGCAGCATTCGGTTTTTTTTTTCCATGATAAGTAGTGTGATTAAGAAAAACAAAGAAACATAAAAATAAATTTGAGTTTGGGCAGTTTGTTTGTGCTCAGTCTGCTTGAGGGATAATCCTGGATTGGTCATTAGAGGACCATCTGAGATTCTGTTTCAGTTGTATAATTCTTTGATATCTTGGGGATTTGTAAGACATTAGACTTAATTTTCCAGATTATTAGGTAAACTGACTATAGCTATATAGTCAGTAGGCAAACAACATTACTTATAATGTCAGATAATCCCTGTTCATAGTGTTACATATAGTCAAGAAGATTTTCACTCCACCTGTTTCATAAGGACAACAAATAAAAGTGCTTTTGGGGGTAGCCCTGGTAAGAAGCAGGATTGGGGATCAAGGCAAATGGCTGCTCTTATTAAGAGTAGGTGCCTGTTCCAGCGCCTGTCTCATCTCAGAACCACCTTGATGAGCATCCCTCCCCACCCTGTTATTGCTGTCTTATAGTCTCGCTTTGTTAGGGTCACTCTGGAAAATTATATCTTTTAAAATATAAATATTCTTCAGGGCAAGTTAAGCATTTTTGTCTTTATTTTTTATAAATTGAAGCTATTTGTTTGGGAATGACAGTGGGGAAGCATTACTTCTCTGAAAGCTGGAAGAGAAAAACCTCTAAAAGGCAAGCTTTGTCTGTTTTTCATTAATCACCAGCATCTCTCTCTTATGCCATAGAGAAGCATGCATGGTACTTTAACACTGAAAAATATATCAGATGTCTCTTCCTTGAAATGATTTCAAATTATAAGTCCATTCTAAGTGTCAATTCCTTAGAATTTAGCAGGCTGAAACTGATTTTTTAAAAAATCTGTTTTCTATATATCCTCTCTTCTTAAAAATTAAACTTTTAATTTTGAGATAATTGTAGATTCACATGCAGTTGTAAGAAATAATACAGAGAGAACCCACGTGCCCTTTACCCCATTTACCCAATGGGAACATCTTGGAAAACTGTTGCATAATATCAAAACCAGGATATTGACATTGATACAACCCACCAAACTTTTTCAGATTCCACAAGTGTTGCTTGTATACCTGTACTCATTTGTGTGTGTGTGTGTATTTAGTTCTGTACAGTTTTATCACTTGTATATGTATCCACCACCACAGTCAAAATACAGAGCAGTTCCATTGCCACAAAGATCCCTTGTGTTTGTAGCCATTTTAAAATAAGAAGTCCCCCATTTCCCTCTCCCCCAAGTCCTTGGCAACCACCATTCAGCCAGAAAGAGAGAGAATGAAAGGCATGCTCATCAGTTGTCTGTAAACCAGGCTTCAATGAACAGTAACTGAGACTACATTGAAGAAAGAGTGATAGAGCTTGAGGAGTTCCTGCTAAGGACTAGCATATGACCTGAGACAAAGAATTAAAAAAATTCTGATTCTTTAGTATGTAAAGGTGAGAGCCAAGAGGGAGATGGCCTGAAATTCTTAAAATCATAAAAGATAAAAATCACTGACTTATTTCTGAATTCTGAAGGTAAAGATCAGTTCATTTATTTATTTATTTATTTATTTATTTTTTAAAAGGAAGCAAGTTTTTTTTTTTTTTAATTTATTTATTTTTTATTTATTTTTATGGCTGTGTTGGGTCTTCATTTCTGTGTGAGGGCTTTCTCTAGTTGCGGCAAGCGGGGGCCACTCTTCATCGCGGTGCGCGGGCCTCTCACTATCGCGGCCTCTCTTGTTGCGGAGCACAGGCTCCAGACGCGCAGGCTCAGTAATTGTGGCTCACGGGCCCAGTTGCTCTGCGGCATGTGGGATCTTCCCAGACCAGGGCTCGAACCCGTGTCCCCTGCATTGGCAGGCAGATTCTCAACCACTGCGCCACCAGGGAAGCCCCATTTATTTATTGAACAGATAATTTTTGTACTTATTTTACTTATTATTTGAATTAAGTGGTAGTTTTTAAAAATGTCTGGGCACTTAGTATAGAAGATAGAAAATTATATATCAAACAGCAGTTAATTAACTTATACAATTTATTGCAAGAGATTTGCAGACATGAGGGTTTATTAGAGAAATTAATAGATTATAGCTATATGATGGGCACATTTAGAGGAAATTAGAGGCGTTGACCTTCTGAAGTCATGGAGGGAATGATTTCCCCATCAAGCATTAGTGACGATGATAACGGTTAAAATTTATTTAGTACTACTATGTATCAAGTACTGTACTAGGCATGTTTTTAATCTGTTATCTCATTTAACCTACTTCCAGATCATGGGTGCTCACTATTTGTTACACTGGATTTTCTAAGATGTTTTTCAACAGAATTATTAACACTTTGCTTTTCCTTTCAGAGATGTGGTACTGGATCTTCCTCTGGGCTCTCTTCTCCTCTCTGTTTGTCCATGGTGCTGCAGGAGTGTTGATGTTCGTGATGCTACAGAGGCATCGGCAGGGGAGAGTAATCTCTGTCATTGCAGTCAGCATCGGATTTCTGGCTTCCGTGACTGGGGCAATGATTACTAGTAAGTTGATTTAGTTTTAAGCACATAATTTTATATGCACTTACAGTTTTGGTAACTTTATTCTTATTGTAAATGCAACAGTGTAATCTTTCATGTAGACTATTTCTCAGCACTAACCACACTTCATCTAGAAGGTAAAGATCAGTTCACTTAATTACTGAACAGATAGTTTTGGTACTTCTGCTGTATGAATACTCATTATGGAAGGTTTTGGGGAAATGGAAAAACTTGTAGAAATTGGCAAGAGGTAAAGCAGTTCGTGGGAAAATTTATCTTATAGTGGATGTAGTTTCTTCTTTAAAGGAGCTCACTATGTGGTAAGGGAGAGAGGTAGGCACACAAATATGCCAGTGATAATTGTCATTTAAAAAAAGTGAAGATATAGTTCTTAGGTCCTTGATGTCATCTGCCTGTGACTGCAAAATAAAAGTGCACTTCCTTCTTTTTTTAAAAGTATATTCTAAATATATTACAGATAATTTGCCTTCTTTAAAACCAGGAAATTAAAATTGGAATAAATTCTAATTTTGACATACTTAAAATATTTTTTAAGCTTTAGTTATTATTATTTCACATAGTCTTAATTTTTAATCATTTAAATAAATTTCAGGACAAATTGGTTTATTTATATTTTAAGAACAGTTGGAAGCTTAGAAGTAGCAATTACATGTTTTTTTCCTTTTAAATTCTTGGGTTTTAAAGTTTTTAATTTTTTTATTGATGTATAGTTGATTTACAATGTTTCAGGTATACAGCAAAGTGATTCAGTTATACATATATATGTATTCTTTTTCAAATTCTTTTCCATTGTAGGTTATTACAAGATATTGAATATAGTTCCCTGTGCCATACAGTAGGTCCTTGTTGTTTAACTATTTTATATGTAGTAGTGTGTATCTGTTAATACCAAATTCCAAATTTATCCCTTCCCCCCCTTTCCCCTTTGGTAAGCATAACTTTACTTTCTACATCTGTGAGTGTGTTTCTGTTTTGTAAATAAGTCTATTTGTATCATTTTTTTTTAGATTCCACATATAAGTGATATCATATGACATTTGTCTTTTTCTGTCTGACTTCACTTAGTATGATGATTGCTAGGTTCATCCATGTTGCTGCACATGGCATTATTTCATTCTTTTTTATTCTGAGTAATATTCCATTGTGTATATATACCACATCTTTATCCATTCATCTGTCCATGGACACTTAGGTTGCTTCCATGTGTTGGCTCTTGTAAATAGTGCTGTAATGAACATTGGGGTACATGTATCATTTTATTTTATTTATTTATTTATTTTTTATTTTTTATTTTTATTTTTTAAAATTTACTTATTTTTATTATTTATTTATTTATTTTTGGCTGTGTTGGGTCTTCGTTTCTGTGCGAGGGCTTTCTCTAGTTGTGGCAAGCGGGGGCCACTCTTCATTGCGGTGTGCGGGCCTCTCACTGTTGCGGTGTCTCTTGTTGTGGAGCACAGGCTCCAGACGCGCAGGCTCAGTAGTTGTGGCTCACGCGCCTAGTTGCTCCACGGCATGTGGGATCTTCCCAGACCAGGGCTCGAACCCGTGTCCCCTGCATTAGCAGGCAGATTCTCAACCACTGTGCCACCAGGGAAGCCCTATCATTTTTTTTTTTTTTTTTTAAAGGAGCTCCTTTATTTATTTATTTATGGCTGTGTTGGGTCTTCATTTCTGTGTGAGGGCTTTCTCTAGTTGCGGCAAGCGGGGGCCACTCTTCATTGCGGTGCGCGGGCCTCTCACTATCGCGGCCTCTCTTGTTGCGGAGCACAGGCTCCAGACGCGCAGGCTCAGTAGTTGTGGCTCACGGGCCTAGTTGCTCCGCGGCATGTGGGATCTTCCCAGACCAGGGCTCGAACCCGTGTCCCCTGCATTAGCAGGCAGATTCTCAACCACTGTGCCACCAGGGAAGCCCTATCATTTTAAATTAGAGTTTCCTCTGGATATATGCTCAGGAATGGAATTGCTGAGTCATATGGTAACTCTATTTTTAGCGTTTTAAAGAACCTCCATACTGTTCTCCATAATGGCTGTACCAATGGACATTCCCACCAACACTGTAGGAGAGTTTCCTTTTCTCCACACCCTCTGTAGCATTTATTATTTGTAGACTTTTTGGTGATGGCCATTCTGACTGGTGTGAGGTGATACCTCATTATAGTTTTGATTTGCATTTCTCTAATAATTAGCAATGTTGAGCATCTTTTCATATGCCTAATTGGCCATCTGTATGTCTTCTTTGGAAAAATACCTATTTAGGTCTTCTGCCCAGTTTTTGATTGGGTGGTTTGTTTTTTTGTTGTTGAGCTGTTTGTATATTTTGGAAATCAATCCTTGTCGGTCGCATCGTTTGCAGATATTTTCTCCCATTCCATAGGTTGTTGTTTCATTTTGTTTATGGTTTCTTTTGCTCTGCAAAAGCTTTTAAGTTTAATTAGTTCCCATTTGTTTGTTTTTGCTTTTGCTTCCATTACTTCAGGAGATAGATCCAAAAAACTCTTGCTGCGATTTATGTCAAAGAATGTTCTGCCTATGTTTTCCTGTAGGAGTTTTATAGTATCCAGTGTTACATTTAGGTCTTTAATCTATTTTGAGTTTATTTTTGTATATGGTGCCAGAGAAGGTTCTAATTTCATTGTTTTACATGTAGCTGTCCAGTTTTCCCAGCACCACTTTTTGAATTTCTCCATTTTATATTCTTGCCTCCTCTGTCGTATGCAGATTAATTGACCATAATAGTGCACTTCCTTCTTAAACACAAATTATTATGACATAAATCTCCCCTGGCCTACTAGAAATTAGCCACTTTATGTCCTCCAGCTGTTTGCAAGTTTTCTACTGTGCTGCCTCATGTGCATGTCCTACAGTCCTCAGGTTCACTCCCTCTGACCTTCTCCTCTTAGCGCTGTACTGAGGCCCCAAATCCAGACTTGGGTTCTGCTGTGCTAGTTGAGCCAGAACTTAGATGCATCCTGTTGAGCCTGGAGGGGCCTCAGCCGCTTGCTTCGTGTGGTTCTGCCAGACACTGGTGCTTCTGTCTGCTGTGTGGTCTCGTCACTGCAGGTGAACAGCAGAGCTTCTGTTGCCGTTCACTCTGTCCAGCTTCTGGGAGGCTAGGGCAGCTGGCTGTCGCTGCTGGATCTGCTTCAAGACTCGCCAACGAGGGTGTCTTCCTTTCTAAGTTCGTTCTTAGCCCCAGAGATGAGAGAAAGTCCTTTTCTTCCATGGCATCAAGGCCTCCCTCCTTCTGTGTCCCACAGTCACCTTTTCCCAGAGTGATCAGCACACCTTGCCTGGAGGGGAGAGCCCTGTTCCCATGTCTCTGGGTTTGTCCTGTGGCACAAATGAGACAGTCATAAAACAGTTGCGGGAAATAGGGAGTAGTCTATTTTCTCATCCTGTCTTCATTTACTATTTGGTTTTTGTGTGTTATCTTGCGTTAGGTTTTTGTTGTTGCTGCATTCAACCTGTAGATTTCTCACATGGTACTTCATTCATTTTGCCATAGGTAGAGTTTAAAACAAGCAATCGGACTTAGCTGAAGCACCGAATGTGCAGAGTGGAGTAGTAGGAAATTCAGTCGGAAAGAGCCAGATCCTCAAGGATCTTGGACGGCCAGCCAGAGTCTGGACTTTATTCTGTGGGTCATGGAAAACAATTAGGTATTTTAGAATGGGGTTGGAAAGGGGCAAAGCAATTCCATAGGAAAATTTATTTTATGGCTGAATGTAGAATATATGTGAAGAAAGGACCAAGAAGAAACTCTGAAAGAGCAGGGACCTTGTCTGTCTTCATCACTGCTGAATCTCCAGCAATAAAACAGTACCTGGAATGGAACAGATACTCAGAAAATACTGGTTGGATAGATGGATGTAGTGAGGGAGGAAGCACAGAGGAAAGGAAGGAAGAAAGTGGGGGGAGGGAAGAAGGGAGGAAAAAGGGGAAAGAAGAAGAGTTGAGGCATTAACTGTGATCTGAATTTGAGGCTAGATCTGAACTAGACTAGTGGCAGTGGGTTGGAAAAGGAGTTGGTGTCAGGACTGTGGCAAAGGGAAAAATCCAAATTGGTTGTTATTCACTGTGGTGGCATCCAAAGAGACATGAAAGGGACTGCTGACGTTCTTGATGTGGGCCACTGCTCTAACTGTGGAACCGTAAACAGAGGAGGGAGGAAGAAGGAACGGCTTGTTCCAAAGTCGGAAGTAGTATGTGTATCATATGTGTGTTTATTGGTGTAAATTATTGTGACATTTTAAAGAGAACATGATTCTACTTCCCTAGTGATGTGTATGTATATATTACCTGCTTTCAATTCAGTCAAGAATAAAATAAGCTAATGAATTTGGAAACTGCAGTGTTATATTTAAAAATCCTTACAAATATGTCTGACACAATTTCAAGTAAAAATTTGTATCCAGGTTAACAATAAAACATATAAATTTCTTCTGGCTAATTTTTTGACCTGCAAACACTTGAATTAAGAAAACTAGCCAATGTGAATATTTAACTGCATTTATTTTCTTAATGTATTTTGTGAGTGCTAGCACAATCATAGCTGTATATTCAATTCAGCAAATGATGGCTAAATATCTGTATTCAGCAAATGATGGCTGACTGAATATAGATACATATCTATTATATTTTACTACCTCTTAGATTTTTATTTCCAGAATAGAGTGATTTTTCATTTTAGTTAGTACTGATAGTTAATACCAGAATTGGGAGGAAATGGGTTTCTCTATAATGCCATTGCTTGGCATTGTATTGCTGTCTAATTTTAGCAAGTCTGAGGGCTAAAGTGACACCTCTTTGTTGATTTAATTTGCATTTCTCTGATTACTAATGAATTTGAATATCTTTTTTTATTCTTATCATATATTTAGACTTCTTCTCCTACAAATAGCTTCTTTAAATTCTGTGCTTTTCTTTTGGGGTTCTTGTTTTTTATTAAATGATAGATGTTTCTTAGATGTATTGGTGTCTTATTGGTTTTGAACTTTGCAAATAACTTCTCTGTCTTTTATCAGTACCTTCATCCATGATGTTGTTTATTGAGCAGAAATCCTTATTGTATATAATCAGCTTAAAGAGTCTTTTTGCCTATGGTTTATAATTTAGAATTTTATTTAAGAAGTTCTCCTCCACACCAAGGTCAAAAGATATTCTGATATATTTTCTTTTGTTAATTTTATAGTTTTACCTTTGTATTAAAGTCTTTAATTTATCTAGAGCAGGACTGAGCAAACATTTTCTTAAAAGGCCAGATAGTAACTATTTTAAACGTTGCAGGCCAGAGGGTCTGTGTCACTACTATTCTGCTCTGCCATTAGGGCATAAAAGCAGCCATAGACATTGGTAAATGAATAGGCATGGCTTTTTCCAATAAAACTTTATTTACAAAAACAGATGTCTGACATTCAGGTCATAATTTGCCTTCTGGTCTAGAGTCTATCTTTGTGTTTGGAACTAGATAGGATTCCAGGTATATTTTTTTTCCTCCCATGTAGTAAGTCAATTTTTACCACACCACTAAAAAAATCTATCCATTGATTCATCTTTTTTTGTGTACTGTGTTCTCAAGGTACATGGACCTGTCTTCAAATTCTGTTCTGGTTTGTTAGTCTTTTTATCTGTTCTTGCAGCAAGGCCTCATTTTTTTGTCTCTATTGTTTTGTAGTATTTCTTAATATCTGGTAGGGCTGGTCCCTCTCATTTCTTTTCTTTCTCAAAGTTAACATAACTATTCATGGACCTTTATTCTTTCATATAAATTTTAGAATATGTCTACTGAGTTCCTCAAAAAGTATAACTGTGATTTTTATGGGGATTTAATTGATTGTAGAGGTTAATTTGGGAAGAATTGACATATTAAATTAAATCCCACCCAAGAACATGTAATGTATCTCCATTTGTTCAGATCATTTTCTGCGTCTTTTGTTAGAATTTAAAAGTGTTTTTTTCAATAGGAGGGTTGTATATTTTCATTAAGTTAATCCCTAAACTCTTATTATGTTATGGTTGTTGTGCATGGTATCTTTTTTAATTATGTTGTTTAGTTTTATTATATATATATATATTTTTTATTTATAGAGAAATGCATTTAAGTTTTTTAAGTTGAGTTTATGAGAGATTAATAACAAAGCAAAAAACTGGTTTTCTGGAAAGATAATAAGGTGAATAGATTGCTGCCGTAACTCAAATAGTTAAGACAGAAAAGTAAAATATGGAACAGCATAGAAGAAATAACTACAGACTCAATAATAAAGGTAGAATAAAGAACTATAAAAATGACAGTTTTGTAAACAGCTATATATTCCTAAATATAAGTTGCTAAAATTGGCATAAGAAGAAATAGAAAATATGAATATTACAATAAGTATTTTTAAACAATTGAAATGTTGAAGACCCCTCCTCCTAAAAGAAGTCCAGACTCAAATGAGGTTTACAGATGAGTTCTACCAAATTTTCAGGGAACAGTTCCTATTTTTTCCAAATTATTGCAGGAAATGGAAAGATTAAAAACTGTGCACAGCATATTTGCTGGAGCAAAGTAATCTTGTTGCTAAACAAGATGAAGACTACAGGATGGAAAAGTATAGGTTCATTTACTTTAAGAATGTTATCCTAGGAATGCAAAGATAGTTCAGTATCAGAAATGACTATGGCTGTATGCCAATAAAACATTATTTATGGACACTAAAGTTTGAATTTCATACACTTTTCATGTATCATGAAATATTATTATTCTTTTGATTTTTTTTAAACCATTTAAAAATGTAAAAACCATTCTTAGCTCACATGCTGTACAAAAACAGGTGGTGAGTCAGACTGGACCTGTGGATCATAGTTTGCTGACCCCTGATCTGATTACACAAACTGAGAATCAACACCATTAGAACCAAATCTGCCTTAACCTTTATATTTGCATTCTCTCAGGAATGTGGAGGGCAGATCAAATCACTTTTCAGTGGTCCACCTCTCTGCAGACACTTTATGTTGCTGTATATTGACATCTCTGTCCACTGGTGACTCTTCTCCTAGTCACCCTTGTCCTTGCAGGTTTACACCTGTTATTTACCTTCAGCTCAGCTCAGCAGAATTGCTTTCTCCACTTCATCTTTGCTATGCCAGTCTTCTCTAGCCCCTTAGTACTTTTGGGATCTTTACATATTTCTAATTGATACCTTCTGCTGTTGTTCACAGTGGCAGTTCCGAACATGTTTCATCTATTTCAGGCACCCTATTACACTTCTGCCTTCTTCATTCTTGCATACATTTCACCAGGAAAATAAGGATCACAATATTTGTACTCTTTCAACTGCCTATTGTTCAGTAAAATACATCTTAACAGGAGTGAAAACTAAAGCACAAATTGGGGGAAGACATTTGTTAGCTTATATAAATGTAAAAAGATTAATATCCAAACTGTATTTTACAAAACCCTATGAATCAAATAAGAAAATGACAATCCAATAGAAAAATGGACAAAAGATTTGACGAACATTTCATAGAAGTAGAAACCCTAATGGCCAAATATGAAGAATATGTGAGGAAAAGCTCAATGACATTAAAAATCAGGGAAACCCAAATTAATTGCAGAGATAACATCTCTTACCTGCCAGACTGACAAAAAATTTTTTTAAAGATATCAACTGCTTCTGAGGATATGGAGTAACTGGGATATAAATTGGTACAATTACTTTGGAAAACAAGTTGGCATTACCTAGTAAAGTTGAAAATGCCCATAACATAGGACTGAGCAATTCTACTTTTACCCACGTGGTAGAGAAACTCTCGATTGCGTATGTGTGCCAGAGGTCATGTTACAAGGATGTTTACAGAAGCAGGGTTTGTCATTGTTAAGGACTAGAAACAATGTCATCCACAGTAGAATGGATAAATAAGTTGTGGTATATTCATACTTGGAATTCTATACAACAGTGTAAATGTATGAATTACTGCTATATACAACAAGATGGATAATTTTCTGAATATAACATTGAGCCAAAAATTCCAAAATACTTACAGTATCAATTTATATAGAATTCATTTATTTAAAAAACTAAATAATAGACATCTTAGGATATAGGCAGGCGGTAAAGCTGAAGAAAAGCAAAGGAATGATAAAAACCAAATTTGGGAGGGAATGGGATGTGATTGAGGAGAGTCCACTGGAACCTCAAATGAAATAGTAATGTTCTTTTCTTCAGTTGGATGGTGGTACTTGGGAATTTGTTGTGTGGTTTTTTTTTAACAGTCTACATGTATTTTATAAATACTCCTTCATATCTGCTCAATATTTAATAGCAGTGTTTCCAAAATCATTTAATAGGCACACAGAATTGTTTTCTTTCAGATCTTTTCCATTAAGAGTTCCACTGGAACAGTCTTTTCTGACTAGTGCTTCTGGGTTGTGAAATGATATAGTGCAATGGGAGCTAGTGTAAATCTGCTTCTTTTGAAGGGAAGTTGTAACTTACAAATTGGTTCCTGATTATCTACTGGGAGGAAAACGGTAGTTTGTTTTATTTTCTGTATAATGCTATAAATATCTCTCTTGATTTTGGAAACTCTGGAGTTTTACAGTGGTTTTTCTCCCCTTACATTATAGGGTTGAAGATCTTATCCTCTGTTTCTTGAAAGAGTATAAAGAAAAGTGGGTTATTTGTGGTTTTGTAAGTTATTCCTCAAACAGCAAGCCTTCCAAAGTGAAATTCATTTTATTTATTTGCTTTTAAGATCTAGTTTTTTAACCCATCTGAATTTACTCTGGGGAGTGGTGTGAAGTAGGGACCTAAATTTATTTCTTCCAAGTGGCTATCAGTTGTTCCACACCATTTATTGAATGATGAATCACTGATTGGAAATTCCTTTATCATTTACTACTGCAACAACTACTAACCAAAATTTGGAGTACATACTAGGACCAGACACTATTTTAAGCCCTTTCCAAGTATTATCTTCAAACCCACCCATTTTACAGTTGAAGAAATAAGTCACAGGGAGGTTAAGTGATTGCTCAGTGTAACACAGCTACTCATTAGTGGAGCTTGGATTTTAACCCACAAGTCTAGCTCCAAAATCCATGCTCTTAACTTTATATAAGCATGAGATGTTTGAATGAACAAATTGGCACTTCCCAGGCAGCCTGAGCTAGTAATTGCTATGTTTTTCACCTTTTGGATCATTTTTGAAAATTTAGTGCTGGAGAAATGGAGGCCAAATTGTGGTTTTTAAAATTGAAGATAGTCATGGAAATCTAGGGTGAACCCAAAGTAAAGACAGTATTTCTCAGGCTTATTTTAACATAATTTCTGATAACAAACAAGGCTAAGATCTTTAAAATATTTTCAGAATGTTATCCAATTCTAAAATTTGAGGATATGACTAATTATACTAGTGAAGTTTATTACTTGATTAAGTAAATGTTGGTGCTACTAGGAGTTTTATTTAGTATTGAGATAATTATCAGTTACTTTATTATTTTCTGAATTCCTTATTCTCTTTTTCACTTGGTGTAAATGTGAAATGATAGAATGATTTGGAAATTTATAGCCAGACTAACCTGGATTGAAATTCCAGCTCTGTACTTACTGTATTTCCTTGGGCTAGTAATTGAAACTCTCTGAACTTCTGTTTTTTTCATCTTTAAATTAAGTAATAATACTCAGGAGTGATATGATATTTAAGATGATAAAGTTCCTGTCAAGATATATAGTATGCTGTAAATATACTATAAATTTTAATTTCCTTCTTTAAAATATGTATATGAAAGCCCTTGGCTTAAAGTAATAATTTGCTTTTCCTATTTATATCTTCTATAGAGGAATATAATATTTTGAATTTAAGTGAACTATGGAGTTAATTCTTAGCTAATTTTTATGAGTAGAATTTCTATCTCAAATAATTATAATTCAGTGTCTTCAAATAATTTATTTCTGTTCTTTTTGTTTGATCATTCTAGGATACATAGACAGTTTTTTCTAGAGAAGAGTTTTAAGGCCATCTCAACCTGTGAGATGGCATAACCATAGTTTAAATGTTTCCTCATTTTATGATTTCTGAATGTACTTTTAAAATCAGCCTCTTAGATACCACATCACTATACATACTATAGCAATAAGATGAAGTGTTGAACCAGAGCCTCGGGGCTTTGAAGCTCCTGAGAGTCTCTCATTCTCAGAAATGCACGTTATCTAAAAAATTTTCCTGGAACAGATGGATGTCAGGTTCATATTCCACTTTTATTAGATGTCAAGATACTCGTCTCCAAATAACTTTACCGTTGTATGCTTTATTAAAACACTTAAACCATTTTATATGGTAGATTGTGAAGTAAGCACATTAGTCAAAATTCTGATATTTTATGTGACATTTAAGAATTAATTCATTTTACTGAAAGAAATTTAAATTCCTTTAATATTAACTTTTTTCTTGAATAATTTAGAAATTATATTAAATTGTATGGTTTTCTGTATTATTATTTATACTTACCAATATATTGTGTCATATGTTTATAAGAGTGCTGATGAGGTCTGGCCGATTTAACACCCAGCTGAGAGATTACGATAATGAATTACTCATTTTTTATGAACATATTTTGTGTCAAGTAAGCAGCATATACCATAAATACGTATTTTGCAGTTGAATAGAAAAGCCTGTTATTCAATTTTGTGGGTAAATGTGATATGGTAGAGTGTAACTTTTACCAATCACATGGAAACTCTTTCATAGAAAATTATAAAATGAGAATGATTGATGACTTACTGTTTGGCTCAAATGAAAAGAGATCTTAAGTTACAGCCAGGTAGCGTGTCTCAGAATGAATGAAGGTGTTATTTGTCTCTCCCTCTTTCTCATCTAGGTGCAGCAGTCGCCGGCATTTACAGAGTGGCAGGGAAGAACATGGCCCCCTTGGAAGCACTGGTGTGGGGCGTTGGACAGACCGTACTGACATTAATCATCTCCTTTTCAAGGATCCTCGCCACACTCTGAGGTTTCTGTGGGCATGTCTTACTTCACATAAGGAAGCAGATGTACAGATTCTCTGAAAATGGCATTGTTAACAAGTGGGAATGAAATTGTACAAGAATGTGGAAGGAGCAGGTCAAAACATAAGGCCTTGAGCTGTGTGGGAAGATTGCCCTCTGGTGTTCAAGTGATTGCACTACCGCACTGCACCTTACGTGCCTCCGTCCCAGGCAAGGCGCATGACACTATGTGAAGCTACAAGAAAAAGCACCTTGTTTAGCTGCCAATCAGGTTAACACTGGCATTGAATCATCGTTCTTAACAGTGTTGTGTTAAGTTACAGGGACGTTTTGAAGAATTGACATATGTGCCAAACTCTTTTCTTTTTTTTAACATTGATCATGTGAAATTTGCAAGTGTAGATGTAGATGAGTGCTGTGAACATATTTGACATGAATTCAGGTGGTGTAGTGAGATTTTTGTTTTGTAATGCTAAATCCCGTATGAGTGCTGAATACCGAATCATTTAATGTGAGACAAATTATTTGATTTTTTATGTTGAACGTTTCTGGGATTTAGGGCTTTCATATAAATTAGGCATTATTGTTATTTACTTTACGTGAAAAATAATACTTAATGGAAAACTGCTGAACTCTTTTAACGACTCAAAGTAGATCTATAGGGTGCACCCTTTTCACTCACTTAAGTAACACTCTTTTAATAGTTTCCCTCATACATAAACATTCTATTGATATGAAATTAAAAACTTTATGGGTCATACACATTGATTGTAGCTTGTGTGTCACAAAAGTATAATTTGAAAATTTTCTTATAAATTTTTTAAGAAATCTGAAATGCACGTTGCATTCTTGACCCTTCTAAAGAAAGTTTTTGCCATGTATCTCATGGAGAAAACATCTTTACAACTAGTATCTCAGTGGGATTATATTACTTGTTGCATATATCTTGATTTTTGACAAAACATAAGCAGTCTTTCATTCTGGAGTATTAACTATATTTAAAGAGTGGCCTAAATTAGGCTATGAAAGGAGGAAGCCTCATTTGTAGATAAGAAACATATAGGAAGAGTAATAAACTATCTTACTTTGGGTATGTGGTAGCATCATAATTTCTCTAAGTAAAAATTGGGGAATATAGTAAATAATTATAAAATTTGGCAACAAATCTCAGCATATCAATACAGTATTGAATGCATATTTGAGTTATTCATTTCAGTTGTTCAGCTCTTGTTTTATGCTGTTATTTAAGTTTACTAGAATCTGTGATGACATTTATTAGAATGAAAAAATCCTTAAGAGGTTTTGGCAATATGTAATTGTATTTAAGAGTACAAGTAAGGGCAACACAGAACCTGGTGGAATTTGTCTCCTACTGAGAATTTTTTAATACCAGATACAATTATATATATGCTAACTCAAAGGAAGAGCCAGCTGCAGAAAATATGAAGTTAAGGACAATCCAAAAAATAATCTGCATACTCTAGCCTCACTGTTTTATAATCTAATTTGGAAAACCATAAGTTTCTATTAGGTCCCATTCAAATATAAGACCTTTGTTTACCCACGGCACCTTTTCTCCACCAAAAAGCAGAATAGTGTCAACAACTCACCGATGAGGAGTTGGGGGTATTTTACCAGTATGGAAGCAAGTTTCGGGCGGCGGGGGAGTTTAGTAACACTGTGGCTTGGAAATTTGTTTTTAAAAAACCCAAGAAGCAACTATGCATTCTTAGAGATCTTTAAAGTAAATCTTAAAATTGATTCTTTTTATTATGTTCAAGCCTGAAATTGTTTTCATGTGTTCTTTATATTCCTGACATTATCCTAAATTAAATTTAGGCCTAAATCTTCCAAGTCAATTTGATTTTTCCTTTTCTGTTAGACTTGAATTGTGTTCTTCCTTTACTTTGGTTATTCTTTAAATTCTTTAAATTATTTGGTCAATAATTTTAAGTGTTCGTATTCTTTGGGAGGAATTACCAGTAACATGTTGAAATGGTTTGAGAGCTATAGAAATGAATATTTATTTTAACACACGGTTATTTCATGTTTCAGAAAGTTACCATGATAAGGTAACATGGAACACATGGTTCTGAAATTAGCCAGAAAATAACTTGGACACATTAAGTGTATGGCTGCGTGGACCAAAGAGAATGAAACTCCTGTTTCTGCTCTAGAATGGCAGTATGAGAAGGTGCATCAGTTTGTCGAGTGTCCTGCAGTTATCTCATCATCAAGTTGCTTGACGTTACGAGGAGTGTGTGTGTGTGTGTGTGTGCGGTTAACTTTGGGGGGAATTTTTGGTTTCTTTGTTGTTTTTAGTTGCTTCCATTGGGATTTTGTGCAACTGTTACTATTTCGATGTTTTGAAATGCAGTTGATAGTGTGAATTGATGAAATGTCTTAATAGCGATTTCTGTGATGAGATTTTTTAAATGTTATTGGTTTTCCTATAGAGACAAGAAATATTTAATGATATATATCTACATACACATATATATCATTATATACACATATATATAAAGCTGCTATATATGAATACAGTCTAATTGGAAAGCTTTTGTTCAGTGAACACTGACATTATTGTGCAGAATTTGATACATTTGCTCAGTTGAATGATCTTTTAAATAGGTTTAAGGAACTTTGAGATTTCTGAATTTGGGGAAAGTTTTCTTGGTTTAATAGTGCTAGAGATCCTTGTTTGTGATGTGACAAAAGCCCTTATTGATGTATTCGGGTTAAATCTTCTTAAAACTTAGGTGTGATTTAGCAGTAAATTTTCTTTGTGAAAAATGCAGGCGGGAAGGGGAAAATCCTCTGCAGTTTACACTTCGTTGTTTTCAAAAATACTTAATAAAATACTGCTGACAGTGAAATCAGTTCCTCAGAGAAGAGACTCCTATATGCCTAAACTAATTAGTAATTAGTTAACACAGGGAGTTAACATAAGGAGAGTCCTAAGTGGTGGCCATATTCAGTGTTTGCAGGTTAATTATTCTTACTTTAGATCTTAGTGTTTACTAAACAGTGTTATAGTTTGTAACCCAATGTACTTTCTTAGTATTTGCAGCATACATTTCTACTGCCCCCCAAAAATGTGAGGGTTTTGTTTGTACTTTAAGTGAGAAATAAAGAAATGAGCTGCCCTGTGTATCATATATTTGTGATGTAAGGAACAGGAATAGTTTTTAAAATGTTCTTGGAAAACGTCTTTAGAGAACCTCTAACTAAGATGAGGAGAGTGGGGCTGCCACGTCAGTGTGCCCAAGCTGGCACTTACATGCCAACGAATTCAATTTTGTAAACATTTTTGGTGGATCTACTATGTACAAAGTGCTGAACCTGGTATTTTCTGTAGTAAGTACAAGGATGACCAAGATAGGGTTCCTGCCCTTGAGTCCCCAAGAGCTACCAAGATGATTTAAATCCTAAAACAGTTGGGAGAACATCTTGCTTCTAGCTGAGAGCTTAAGTCCTGTTTTTTCCCCCAATTCTGATTTTTCTCAGTTTATTGACCAAATGGAATACCGTGACATAGATTTGAATCCAGGCCCTCCCACTTGTTGACTTTTTGTTTATGATGGCGAAGCAGCACAGTCAACTCTCCATATCTGCGGTTCCGCATTCAGGGATTCAACCAACCTTGGATTGAAATATTCAGAAAAAATTTCCAGAAAGTTCCAAAAAGCAAAACGTACATTTGCCCCACACAGGCAACTATTCACATAGCATTTACACTCTTTTTACACCATTTACATACCATTTACATTGTATAAGGTATTATAAGTAATCAATAGATGATTTAAAGTATATGGGAGAATATGCATAGGTTATATGCAAATACTATGCCATTTTCTATAATGGCCATTTTCTATAAGCATCCTCGAATTTTGGTATCCATGCGGGTCCTGGAATCAATCCGCTATGGATACTAAGAGATGACTCAGTATTTAACAGTAAATGATCAATAGTCCTTATAATTTTTTTTAAATACACTTTGCAATACCAATTGAATAGATTGTTTTTCTTCCATTTCCACATTTTCCCTACGTATATTTGAAGACGGAAACTAAAAAAGTTCTCTTATAATGTTGCTTCTCCTCTCCACCTCTTTATTTTTTAAATCAGCAGATAGTTTTCTAAGAGCACTTTTGGGAATTGGTGGCGATGGAAATGGCCAGGGCAAGCAGGATTCAATATCAGGCTGTGTTTATTACTAGTTAAAACAGGAAAAGGGAGAAGTAGCCGGGATTTAGCCCTTACCTTATCCTGCTTGCTTCTTTTGGATTTACTCAGCCAATATTCATTGAATCTCCACTACATGCAACTTACTCTCCTTGCTTTCGGGGTGGAGAGGTGTCCCCTCCCTCTGTGTACCTCCCGCCACCCCAGCCTGTGGCTTCACCGTGCGGGGCGAGAACAGAACTGGGCTGCAGTGTCTGCCACGTCCCTCTTTCCGTGGACCAAAGGTGCTTAAGCCCTACTTGTTTGTTTTTAACTTAAAAGGAAATACTTTTATTTTTAATTTATGTCCATTTTATAATTCAAGAAGTAACAAGATGTTAAGAGGACTTTCTGAAATGTTCTCAAACTACTTCACTCTCACTATTACAAACGTTTCTCTCAGAAAGTCTTAATCAGAACTCTTCAAAGAGTTGCCATTTGTTTTTAAGATGGAAGAATGTGGAAAGTTACTGAAGAAATTCTAGTGACCTAGACTGCAGAGAAGTTTGGCAACACTTGGGTAACTGGGTAAATGGTTGTTTCTTTTAATAATAAGGGGCGAGAATCTCAGTGGTTAAAATTGACTAGTAATTTCCCTTATCTTCCTGTCCTTTTTATAACATCGTGGAGGAAGCCTCTACGGCATAAAAAGGACATTATTTGATTAAAAAATGATAAACTTTTTCTAACATGTGGTAGCATTTATAGCAGAGGGAAGTTTAAAGACAGGAAGAAGTGTTGGAGGGGTAACGCACACAGGCACGCTTGATGAAGCACCCTGCGTTATGTGGACACAGTTTCCCCCTCTGTTAAGACTATAAACTACACTGTATGAGTACATTTAGTGCATGTTTGCATAATGCAGTGTTTCTTTATATGTGAGACTAAACTTACCACAAAGCATTTTGAAATCATACTACATTTTTGTGCTTGTGGTGGTAGGTTTGCCTACTAACTTAAGGATCTCTGTTCAGTGTAGGCAATGCAGTGTTTTTGAGGAGGTTGCTGAAATTGTTATCTAAAAATGTATCTATGAATTTGTTTAGAGGAAGTAATGCTTAATATATAAGGTATTTTCAGTAAATGTGGAGATACACCAGTTAATACATTATTAGATTAGTGGAAACACCCAAATTTCCAAGAGCGCTAAGCTATCAACTGTGACCATCTCCCCTGAGCTTAGGGGACTCATTTTCACATTCTTTACATTCATCGCACATATGTGGAACTTATGTAATAACCCTTTCTTGATTTTGAGAACTAATTTAGCAGTTTCTTAAAAATATTCCTCCCCCTTCCATACAGATGTCATATGGTAAAGTTTAAACATATGTACAGTTTGTTGATAGACTCAAAAGTGCTGGTTTAGAAGAGAATGTTCTTAACACCTTACGGTTACGCAGCTATAATCTTGCTGAAAATTAAGTACTATAAGCAAGTCAAGAGAGCATGGACCTCCTACATGTTTTTTTAAATTATATCCTGTGCCCGTATATACCTCCCCTCAGTGGTGACATGACTGTCCCCATTTGGGAACTGTATTTACGTATGTAACTGAAACTGGAAAGCAGTGTTACATAAATAGATAGGAAGAGGAGCTATAATGCATAATCACCATAACTATAACACTTTTTCTCCTAAACATATAACATATTGATAATTTCTAAAAAGCATCATTTTTTTATAGCCCTGTATAAATGAACGATAACTTGAGAGTACTATTGGTGGTGAAAAGTTTCCTTTGTTTTTAAGTTAAAGTATTTATACATCATCACTGAGTATCTTTGGGAGGGAACATTTTAAAGTTTTCTCCATAGAAGGCAAAATAGAGGCACTTGTTTGAAAAGTAATCAGAAATGATTTACTTTAATACTGGATGAGTTGACAGTCTAATTGTTGACACTTTCTTGGTATTTGTGATATCGGATGCATTTACGACGGAGGAATTTTCAAAGCTCTGTACGTCTCTCAAACACACACGCGCACACACGAGCTCTACCATTTAGATGAACAATATAAAGTTCCACAGTATTTTTCATTTCAGTCATATAACTAGGTAAAATTCATAGGATCCTACTGTAAAGTATTAACTCCCAACTCTAGTCATTCTAGAACGAGGGGATCAACTTTATCTTAAAGTTAATCAACGAAAATGTTTTTATTCACATAGCAAAAATATAGTTTACCTGATAGGTATTAAAAACTCACTTTCAAATTGTGTTAACTCTCAGACCACTGATGAATCATTTAGTAAACCACAGTGCAGTTTTTAAAAGCTAAATGATGCCTTAGTGCCTTGGAAGTTAAGATACTTTCGCAAAATGAATTTAACAAGATTCAGGATTGGTACACCTATGGCTGGGGATTCAGAGCTGAGGAACGGTATAATTGAATTAGGTCCTTGTGGTTTAGTAAAAATCAGTTATTTCACCATTGACTACGACAGATGACAACTGCTTTCATTACATTTTCATGATGTGGTATTTGTCTGTTTTTTTCTTTTTCCAAGTAAGTTTGAAATGAGAAAATGTCAAGACAATTAAATGTGGAATTTTAAAATTTGGTTTTGTTGTAAATCAGAGAGTCCAGCGTGAACTGTGAGCTTTATATTGTAGTACAGGGGCAGACACTTCATGTAACTTTTAGGAATATGTTTACCATCAGGGATTTTTTTTTTTTTTTTACTATAGAAATACTTAACGTACTGTGAAGCTTAAAGACAGGAAGAAGAAACCTTGGAGGGGTAACGCATAAAAACAAAGGCGTATGTGATGAAGTATCCTACGTTATGTGAACACAGTTTTCCCCCTTCCGTTAAGACTATAAGCCACACTGTATGAGTATGTGTACTGCATGTTTACATAATACAGTTTAATTTTGAAGGGTTATTTAAAAAGTATGTTTATTTATAATACCTAACAAGCTGTAAATATTGTATACTATTGATTTTTAATTTTATATAAGCAATTTTTTATTTCCAATTCATGTACAAATCTCATTGTGTATATAGCATAATTTCCTGGAGAACACAAATTTTGCAGTGAATTTTAATTATTTTAATTGTGGTAAGCATCAGGTTTAATTGTGGTAAGCATAGAAATGTTGATCTTTATTTTAAATTATTTTTCACCACTCTTTTCTTCAAAGGGCAGCAATAAATATATGCAAGTTATTTTTAATTATAGAAAGTTGGTCTGCAAAGACAAGATCTAGATTCCAATTCATTGCTTTAAAGAAAAGATGCACAATTAACATCATCCACTGTCTAATCTCAGGACCATTTCTGAGGTCCACATGTGTCTCTCCTCTTTGTAATATACAGGGTGAACTCTTTACTGATACACACAAAACAACTGTTAAAAGTGAATCCAGCACTTAAATGTCATTACACAGAATTTATTGGATTAAAAATTTGTAATATACAGTATTTTAATAAAGTTTCTGTATTCAGTTTCATGCGCTTATATATAAATAAACCTGTCTTCAAAAGCTTTATGGGGTGTTTGAGTCTTTACGACATATCTTTTTAACTCATTCACTGTAGACTCAAGTGTTTCCTCTTACCCTTTTGTCAGGTTTTCTGGGCCAGTTTTACACTGGATTTGGAAGGTAGCATTGAAAAGGTGAGCAAGGAGTTTAAAAGACAAACTTGGCCTAGTTCATAGTTTTACCAAGGACCAGTGCTAGGCCACATAAGCATCTACTTCTAAGAATTAACTGTTTTAAAGAGCCTGCTGTCACGTTTATTAATAAATGACTACCCTTTATTGAGTGCTTAGTATCTGTTAGACACCTCATAAGCATTCTTTAACACTTATGGTAACCTTTAGGTTAAAGGGATTACTAAGAATTATGAAGGTGATCCTTCACTTTACTAATGAAACATTTGAGGTTCAGAGAAGATGATGAACTTCTCAAGGTCACACAGCTAATAATGCTCAACTGGGGTATTCTTACTCTATTACCTATGTTTTTTCCCCACCGTGCTATGTTGGTTTCTATAGAGTATTCTGGGAGCTCTTATAATGAGATAAGATCTCATTTTTGACAAAGACCAGACAGCATTATGGGGACTTGTAAAATTATCAACTCAGGATTTGTATCGCCAAAGCTATGCATATTTTGAATTTTTGTTAGGGATTCCTAAGGGAAGGTACTAGGTACCCAACTAGCTTCCACTAATTCTCCTGCCTGAGAAGAGATTGGGGCCAACAGAGCCAGTCACTGAAATTGTTACAAACCCTGCTGGAATAAAAACTTGCTAAACTTTAAAAATTGTGCAAGGAAAGTGGAAGTAAACATTTTTTTCACACATACTGACATATTTCATGTAATTACTACATTGAAATGTATTTTCTTTTTTCTAGGCAACTTCTTCATTCACCTGTAAGAATTATAAAGTTATTAAATATATTTCCTTCCTGACCATGAGTCTTAAAAAGTTCTTGAACAAAATATAAATCTTGAGATTAAAAAGAAATTTTTTCTTTTGATTTTATTCTTTTTGGCTCTTGAAGTAATATTTTTATAATATTTGTAATAGGAAAGCTATCTTTGGGTATTCTGATATTCACTGAGCATTGAAAGCAAGCATTGAATTTCAGATTTATTGCCACCTGTTTAGAACAAGACCAGAGGGAAAGGTAACCTAGAAGAAAGATGCTCAGTTCTTACATTGAGCTTGCTTTCTGATGGAGAATGAGTTCTTGTGGAGGAAGAATATCTCAGACTTATCAAATGGATACTTAACGTCATCTATGTTTTGAAGTTGAACCCTTGTTAATTCATAAAATGGTACCTAAAGTTTTAGGGTACAAAGAAAAAGGTAAGATGCAAGAGGGAAGAGATATGGGAACATATGTGTGTGTATAACTGATTCACTTTGTTATAAAGCAGAAGCTAACACACCATTGTAAAGCAATTATACTTCAATAAAGATGTTTAAAAAAAAATGCATTTTATAACATGAAAAAAAAAAAAAGGTAAACAGGATCTATGGCAGATCTTTGAGGAGCAGAATTGGGGTTCACCTCCAGCTTCCAATAGAATCTTAACAGAAGACTCTGTCCCATTTCACTATTCCTGTTTATCTGCTTTTAATTTTCCATTATTCATTGTTATCATTTTTCTTTTGGCCAATTTTATGAGTATTCAGGCTCAGAGTTCTGGGGATTGAATTGCAAAATGGAATTGCATTAGGTGGTTTTCTGGCAAAGAAAGAGTTTCATCACTAGGTGGTGCAGTAGTTCTATTTTATTTTTCCCTTGCTTTTGTCTTGGCCATTCTTATCTATGAACCAACCCGAATTAAATCAGTCTGTACTTCTGGACTCATTTCCGTAAGATACATTCATTTTATTTTTTTCGGGTAAAAAATACACGTGAGGAAATTACAAGAAAACCAAGAGTTTCCATGTTATCACTAATTTTCCAAAGAAGGTTAAGATACAGTGTTAGGGGTTATTTACAAATTAGAAAACCACATTAATTTTGTGATTTTGGCAAATCATTAATCTGGACCTTGATTTATGTATTCTTCATAAATTTGTGTTCCAGCTCAATGCATAATGGTCTTTAATAGTCTATACTTTAATGATTTTTAATTGCATAGTTGGTCAACTTGTTGGGATAAAAGGAATATACCAACGTATCACAGTCTTATACCATGAGACTTGGTTTTGAAGTCTTGGTCTGCCACTTAGGATACTAACTTGGGCCGAGTTATTTTACTTCTGTGATCTTCAGTTTTCTCATCAGTAAATGAGGATAATACCTCCTGGGGGCTCAGCAAACACTCTGTCCCGTGGGCTTCCTCCTCTCGTGTGTCATGTGCCCATAGAAAGATGATGTTGTTCTGGACTTTGCCATATGTGTTTTGATAATACGTTCAGGTACCTCTATGTCAAAGTCTCTTTCCATACAGTGCACACTGGGATTTTAGATACGATTTGTTTCAGGTTTAAACTGTTCCACTGAACCGTGGGGCTGCTTTGGCAGCAAAGTTGGCTGAGGGAATTTTTCAGAAACAGACCTCAGTGAAAAAGAGCCTGGTTAGAGAACAGAGTGGATAAACTTGCTCAGCTAGCACATTCCTTGCATTCTCTAAACCAAATATGTACAAGATGAGGAAGCCAAAGCAGCCAACGTAAATCCCCCGAAAGACGGTCGTGACTCGCCTGTCAGCTGTGCACACGGTCATCCTCCACCTCAGATCCTGTTGCAAGTGGGCTTCTTGGCTTTGTTTATTGTTCTGCAGAGACAGCCAATGGTTCCAACACAGGGAAGTGTTGGTCTCTTCAGCTCCAGAGTGTCTGACCTTAAAAGCTCAAGTCTCAGTACACGGCGTGGTCTGTAACAGCCTCGGAGACAAACATGCACTCCAGGTCTTAAAGCAGTCAGAACGGCACTTAAGAGACCAGAGAAGGGACCCAACAGATTTTCATAAAATGACACCTCTCCTGTCCCTTTTGCTTATTTTTTTGTGGGAATTGGTACTGGTGGGTGACTCCAGGATGTGCTACAAGAAGACACTTGTGTTGTTTTTGATGTGGAAAATAAGAGAAGGTACAGAGATGGGTGGGAGGCATTGTAGGGCTGAGGGAACAACAATTTTGAGAGACTTCAGACTTTTGAAGGCCCTGTGCATGTTGACTGAGTGGGAGGGTATCAGACCTGGGTCTTCTCCCTGGTTCTGACCCCTTGTGCACAGGTAGAGCTCATGTTAGACTTAATCTCTCTATGACAATTTCTTCTGCAATAAACATGGAAATAGATTAGCTTCTTTTGTCTTCTCTTAAATGCAGGTTGAAACTTTCAATGGGACATCAGTATAGGTCTGTTGTTCTTGGAACTTTTTTAGACCTGGACAGGTTTGACACCTTGAACTTGACATTTGCCATATCTACTATAGTTTTAAGCTTTAATCCATCTTTAGATGTATTTGAAGATTGTCTAACTTGGAGACTTTTTGCAAGGTGAATTAGAAGGGATTAACATTTCAAATCTAAAGTATAACTTCTGTTGTATTTTTTAACAAGTATCTGGATAAACTATGTAAGGCCTATATTATTGATAAGGTAGTCCTTGTAATAATGTTGGCATTCAACTTTCACTCTCAAACCATTTTCACATCTATAATCTCATTTTACTCTCACAATTTCTTCTTACTTGGAGGAAAAGAAAAAAATGTTGTTTGTTTTTTTTAAATCGAAGTAATTTACCTGGTTAAACACAGGTCTTTCATGAGAACTGGGCAGCTGTTTGGACAAATGCCAGTAATAAGAGCAGACCTGAAGTGGCCGCAGCAGCCTAGAGGCCTGAAGAGATCCCCGTGGAAACTGATCACTTCCTGGGTAACCCATGATTGGCTCATTCTCCTGCCACAATGCTTTGGCTTAAGAGTTTTTAACTCTTAAGGATGCAGAAAGGCCCAAATGTGTTCACACAAGATCTTATTGGGGCATTAACCTGTTTTCTTCTATCAGAAATATCTTACTTGTGATGGACATCTTCAGACGTAAGAGTTACATGACAGTGTTGACAGAATGCTCATTATCAGTAGAGGTGCCACCAAATTTAATTGTTTTCCAAGATTTCGCTTAACTGAGCAGATATTTTCTCTCATAAATAAAACAGCATGATTTTCAGAGACCCTTGTGTCACCTTAACTGGTTTATCCATACCACCAATTATCTGGACAGGAAAAGTTGCCAAGTCAAAGCAAAACATTTAAGTCTTCCTGGACATTTTGAATCCAAAACAGACCAAAAGAAAAAAGTGTAATTTTGGTATCACAGAAATGGGAGGCAGTGTTTTACATCTGTAGACTGAGGCCTGCAGTATGTCAGCAGCAGGTTTGTTGGCTATGATGGAAAAAATGAACAGCATGCTGATTAACCTCAGAATCAGGATCAAGAAAAAACACATCCACCCATGACATCAGGAATCTGTTTGTGGTATCTGAAACTGTATTGGGAAACTATTAAAAGCTTGAACAGAAATTTAGATTACAACAGTGCCCATAAACAAAGACCAGCTCAACGTTACGACAGCCCATCTACAATGGAAGGACAAGAGGCAGAGATAATAAGCTGACAAGTAACCCTAAAAGAATTTTTGCCTGACATTGAAATTTGTACCACTTTGCAAATATCTCTTTATATTTTAAAGCGTTTCTTTCTCAAATGGATATAAACCTTGTATTCACTCACCATGTCCAGAAGGGGGCAGAGGTGGTCGAGAGTCAGAGGGTTTCTTTACACGCACAGTAGATGGAGAATTAAGAGGGTCCAGGTAGACAAGATTTTTTTCAAAAGAACGGTCCCCAAAGTTAACAAGATAAGCCCTTCAAATAGGTTCTGTCACTAAAGCAGGGCTTTTTCCATAAGCTAAAATGAGGACAATCAAGCTAATACCTTTAATGTTGGAAAATATCAAATATCAACCTGAGAAATGTATCAAATCATCTGGTGAGGTTCCAGTTTTATGACGTATACCTCAAAAAATTCGACGGTTATCTTAGCTGTTACTAATCCAGTCTGGGGTCATCCTTTTGTCCAAAGCTACCAATAAATATGGCTTTTTATACAATGATAAGTTTGGTAAAATAAGGCCCAATCTCTTTAAAACTTCCCAGGCTTATCTGTTTTTTAAACCACAGTGAAACATGGGTCAGACTAAATGTAAATAGCACGTGTTAAGTGTGTGCTGCAGAGCCTTCACTGGGAGAGGCTCCTGAGAAAAAGAATTAGCTAGACAAGTGAGTTCGATAAAACTTGTCTTCAACATCCCTGTCTTAGAGATTCACAATTCACACAAGCATGTTAAAGACTTTGAAAAGCTTTGAGTGAGGAACCCTATTTGGCTTTGTTTCATTGCCATGAATTCTCTGAAGAATGTCTATCGCAATAAGAGAAATCTCTCGCTTGCTGATTCTGTGGACTCCTAGAAAGCATGTCCAAGCATGTTTTAAAAGTTCTACCTGGCATTCCCAGGTAGATCTCCGGCTCAGTCACACTAAATCTGATGCAGGGTTTTAATATCTAAGTTTTAACCTGAGTTTTTTTTTTTTTTTTAAAAGATTGATTGATTGATTGATTGATTGATTGATTGCTATGTTGGGTCTTCGTTTCTGTGTGAGGGCTTTCTCTAGTTGCGGCAAGCGGGGGCCACTCTTCATCGCGGTGCGCGGGCCTCTCACTATCGCGGCCTCTCTTGTTGCGGAGCACGGGCTCCAGACGCGCAGGCTCAGTAGTTGTGGCTCACGGGCCTAGCTGCTCCGTGGCATGTAGGATCTTCCCAGACCGGGGCTCGAACCCGTGTCCCCTGCATTGGCAGGCAGACTGCCAACCACTGCGCCACCAGGGAAGCCCTAACCTGAGTTTTTGATTCCCAGTGCTGCTCCTCTCTGGCCTCCAATGTCTGCTGACCTCTGGTTCCTCATCCTTTGCTTGGACTCTGCATAGCGGTTCCTTCCCAGCCCTGTGGTGTCATGTTCGGCAGGTCTGTGCCAGGCGCTTCCTAATTTACACGTCCTTTGGGGACTTCCCGGGCCCAGGCTCCCTGGATGGCATTTGCTATGCATGGCCCAGGCTCAAGTTAGTCATATTAAATGGGACCCTCATATAAAATCCAAGGTTGCATCTGGCAAGTGTCCAATGAGAGGTGCTGGCTAAATGTCACAGCATTGCAGCAAAGGAAGAGACCCCTGGCGACTGGGAAGTTCAGGGGCAGCTCCACAGATGATTTGGCAACAGGACAGGCCTTGAAGGATGTTTTTAAAGGCAGAAGTGGTGGCCCATAATGAAGAGGAAAAGGGTGGACATGGATAGATCAGGTGGGAGAACAACGGAAACCCAGGTGGGGGGATCAGGATATGTGAAGTGAGTTACAGACAGGTGAGGCTGAAGTGGGAGACAGTGGAAGGTAAGACTGAAACGTAAACACACACCAGATACCAGGCACATAAATTTGAACGTTATCCTACAGGCAGAGGAAAACCACTGAAACTTTTTGAGAAGGAAAAGTGCACCTCCGTCTGAAATTCACGGAAGGCGCGTGTGGGGTAGTGTGGCTGCTTTTACATCATCGTGTCAGCTTCCTAGATATTAGTGGGAAAGAACGAGGGCTTTTGAGTCAGAATCCTCCGTCTGTTCCCACCTATTATTGCCACTTATGAGCCTGAGAAAGTTACATGATCTCTCGGAACCTTAGTCTCCTCACGTATGACATGATTTCAAAAGCCACTCCAGGTTGTTGTGAGGCTTCCACAGGGCAGTACTTGTAAAGTGACGGTGCTGTTGGAATAAAACACAGCTGCAGACGTGCTCAATAAAGCCCTGCACTTGGGGATCATTCTGATCTGTAGTTCTCCAGCAACGTGACCGGCACGCTGCGTGTGCCTCGCAGGACCCCTGAGTCCGCACCGCCCTGATTGCCCACAACGGAGAGAACCATACTGCTACCCTATTTTTCCTTCTTAACTTGAGTTGTTGCGTTATTTGGTCACTGGTGAGGCCCTTCTCTCTCCATTCTCCTCATCAGCATTGGTGTCTGCTGTCATCAACAGACGGAGGCAGTCACCGGGGCTGGCTCTGAGAGTATGACTTTTTGAAACCCAATCTGCCCATTACCTCCCAAGCAAAGAAGACGGTCAGAGGGAGGTGAAACCAATTGACCCCAACCCGGCAGTTTTTGCCTAGAGCTGGAAAACTAAAATTCCCTTTGTAGCTTCTCCCTTTCTTCTTTTTAAAGCTAGTTAATTGGGGGAAGGAATGCCGGATGGGAATTCTCTGTAATGTCTCTTATCAGGACACTACCCGGGCTCAAGGCACTGCAAATAAGTAAAAGTAAACTCTTATGCGTGAGAGTTTATTTTAGACAATAAGACATTTAGCAAGTAGCTATTAGTAGCCAGAAATGTATTTATGTCCTTTGATGTATTGTTTCTCTCCGTACACTGTCTCTATGTGGGGGATTTTATAAAGTTAATTTTAACTTCCTCCCATCAACCCAGGCTCTCTCCTTCTGGACTGAAGGCCTCACTTTCTCCTCACGCGGTAGCTCCTTCCTCATGTGTCCATTCGGTCCCTTGTCTCTGACCCTGCACGTTCCAGTTCCACCTCCCCCCAGGCACGACACCCACCGCTGAAGCCTGCTCCAGGTGAGGTGTACCTGGATTTGGCCCCCGGGGAAAGACTTGAGTAGGCTCCAGGTCATAAGGAAAAAAGCCAATGGAGAGGGAGGGAAAGGTGACAGAGGGAGAGGGGGAGAAAGAGGAGGAGAGAGAGAGAGAGAGAGAGAGAGTGATTGATTGTTGGGGGGAAGCCTTGACTTGGTAAGACATCTCTGAAGAAAGGGAGGTAAGATCCAGTGTGCCTGAGGGTAAGTAGGTGGTATTGCTACAATTCTGTGTTACGTTATTATGAAATGACTACAAACACACACACACACACACACACCCTCCCAGTGGAAAACATCACTTTCCCCTTCGCTTTAAGAAGGAAGAACATTGCAACAAGATGGTGCTGTACCCTGGTTAGCGACTCTTGCTGTTGGGTTCTGGTGCGGCTGTTAACCGTGCATTTCCTAGCCTTATGGGCACTGGGGTAACTTTCATAAAGAACATTCCTAGTCCACATTTTCATTCTTGTGTACCCCAGAAGCCCAAATCCTGCTAAAACTTTAAAGCCTATATTTTACCTTTTTAACTTCCTATTGATTAATTGCATTTATAATAAAATATCACATCTTTCAAATCAACTTGATACCAGCAGGATTGTCAGAATATCTTCCTGGATTTATAAACAGGTATTTAGAAGCTTTCAGTGCTAGGTGATAAACAAACTAAAAATAGCTAGATCAATAAATAATTTATGGAGAAAATGATTTGGTTTTAGTATAAATCGGTAGGAAGGTTCTCATGAATGGTATCTGCAGTGAGGAGAACATTTTTCCTTTTATTAAAACATTAAATAGCTTAAAGCTGCACTAAGACTTTTGGGATACACTATAGCCATATTTTATGAACTGTAGATTAGATAACAATATCACATCACTGTTAAATTTCTTGAATGTCATAACTATACTGTGGTTACATAAGAGGGTATCTTTGTTCTCAGGCAAACACTGGTACATTCAGGGGTAAAGAGGAATAATGTATGTAACCCACTCATTATGTTAATATTAATGTTATATAAATTATATTAATATTTATAAATTATAATAATAATTACATATAAAGAGAGAATGAATGATAAAGCACATGTGGATCAATGTTAAAATCTGGTTTATCTGGGTAAAGAGAGTATGAGAGTTCTTCGTACTATTTTAGCAACTTTTCTGTAACGCTGAAATTATTTCAAATAAAAAGTTAAGATATATATATATATTTACAATACACATATATAGTATGGCCATATATTATATACAGTTGTCCTTTGGATCCTTGGGGTCTGGCTCCAGGACTCCCACGGATACCAAAATCTGAGAATGCTCAAGTCCCTTATGTAAAATGGCATAGTGTTTGCATATAACCTATGCACATACTCCCATATACTTCATTTTTTAAATTTAAATTAATTAATTAATTATTTAATATATTTATACAGCAGGTTCTTATTAGTTGTCTATTTTATACGTATTAGTGTATTATGTCAATCCCAGTCTCCCAGTTCATTCCAGCACCACCCACCCACCCCCTCAACCCCCGCTTTCCCCCCTGGGTGTCCATACGTTTGTTCTCTACATCTGTGTCTCTATTTCTGCCCTGCAAACCGGTTCATCTGTACCATTTTTCTAGATTCCACAAAAATGCGTTAGTATACAATATTTGTTTTTCTCTTTCTGACTTACTTCACTCTGTATGACAGTCTCTAGGTCCATCCACATCTCTACAAATGACCTAATTTCGTTCCTTTTTATGGTTGATACTCCATTGTATACATGCACCACATCTTCTTTAACCATTCGTCTGTCGATGGGCATTTAGGTTGCTTCCACGTCCTGGCTATTGTAAATAATGCTGCAATGAACATTGGGGTGCATGTGTCTTTTTGAATTATGGTTTTCTCTGGGTATATGCCCAGTAGTGGGATTGCTGGGTTATATGGTAATTCTATTTTTAGTTTAAGGAACCTCCATACTGTTCTCCACAGTGGCTGTATCAGTTTACATTCCCACCAAGAGTGCAAGAGGGTTCCCTTTTCTCCACACCCTCTCCAGCATTTGTTGTTTGTAGATTTTCTGAGGATGCCCATTCTAATCGGTGTGAGGTGATAGCTCATTGTAGTTTTATTTTTTATTTTTTTGCTGCATTGGGTCTTTGTTGCTGCGCGCAGGCTTTCTCTAGTTGCAGCGAGTGGGGGCTACTCTTCGTTGTGGTGCACGGGCTTCTCATCACAGTGGCTTCTCTTGTTGCAGAGCACGGGCTCTAGGTGCACGGGCCTCAGTAGTTGTGGCACACGGGCTCAGTAGTTATGGCTCGCAGGCTCTAGAGAGCAGGCTCAGTAGTTGTAGCACACGGGCTTTGCTGCTCAGCGGCATGTGGGATCTTCCTGGACCAGGGCTCAAACCCATGTCCCCTGCATTGGCAGGCAGATTCTTAACCACTGCACCACCAGGGAAGCCCTCATTGTAGTTTTGATTTGCATTTCTCTACTAATTAGTGATGTTGAGCAGTTTTTCATGTGCCTCTTGGCCATCTGTATGTCTTCTTTGGAGACATTTCTCCAAATGTCTATTTAGGTCTTCTGCCCATTTTTGGATTGGGTTGTTTGTTTTTTTAATGTTGAGCTGCATGAGCTGTTTATATATTTTGGAGATTAATCCTTTGTCCATTGATTCGTTTGCAAATATTTTCTCCCATTCTGAGCGTTGTCTTTTCATCTTGTTTATAGTTTCCTTTGCTGTGCAAAAGCTTTTTAAGTTTCATTAGGTCCCATTTGTTTATTTTTGTTTTTATTTCCATTACTCTGGGAGGTGGGTCAGAAAAGATCTTGCTGTGATTTATGTCAAAGAGGGTTCTTCCTACGTTTTCCTCTAAGAGTTTTATAGTGTCCGGTCTTACATTTAGTTCTTTAATCCATTTTGAGTTTCTTTTTGTGTATGGTGTTAGGGAGTGTTCTAATTTCTTTCTTGTACATATAGCTGTCCAGTTTTCCCAGCACCACTTGTTGAAGAGACTGTCTTTTCTCCATTGTATATCCTTGCCTCCTTTGTCATAGATTAGTTGACCATAGGTGCGTGGGTTTATCTCTGGGATTTCTATCTTGTTCCATAGATCTATATTTCTGTTTTTGTGCCAGTACCATATTGTCCTTATTATTGTAGCTTTGTAGTATAGTCTGAAGTCAAGGAGTCTGATTCCTCCAGCTCCGTTTTTTTCCCTCAAGATTGCTTTGGCTATTCAGGGTCTTTTGTGTCTCCATACAAATTTTAAGATTTTTTGTTCCAGTTTTGTAAAATATGCCATTGGTAATTTGACAGGGATTGCAATGAATCTGTAGATTGCTTTGGGTAGTATAGTCATTTTCACAATGTTAATTCTTCCAATCCAAGAATATGGTATATCTCTCCATCTGTTTGTGTCATCTTTGATTTCTTTCATCAATGTCTTATAGTTTTCTGAGTACAGGTCTTTTACCTCCTTAGGTAGGTTTATTCCTAGGTATTTTATTCTTTTTGTTGCAAAGGTGAATGGGATTGTTTCCTTAATTTCTCTTTCTGATTTTTCGTTGTTAGTGTATAGGAATGCAAGAGATTTCTGTGCATTAATTTTGTATCCTGCAACTTTACCAAATTCATTGATGATCTCTAGTAGTTTTCTGGTGGCACCTTTAGGATTATCTATGCATAGTATCATGTCATCTGCAAACAGTGACAGCTTTACTTCTTCTTTTCCAATTTGGATTCATTTTATTTCTTTTTCTTCTCTGACTGCCATGGCTAGGACCTCCAAAACTATGGTGAATAATAGTGGCGAGAGTGGACATCCTTGTTTTGTTCCTGATCTTAGAGGAAATGCTTTCAGTTTTTCACCATTGAGAATGATGTTTACTGTGGGTTTGTCAAATATGGCCTTTATTATGTTGAGGTAGCTTCCCTCTATGCCCATTTTCTGGAGAGTTTTTATCATAAATGGGTGTTGAATTTTGTCAAAAGTTTTTTCTGCATCTATTGAGATGATCATATGGTTTTTATTCTTCAGTTTGTTAATATGGTGTATCACATTGATTGATTTGCGTATATTGAACAATCCTTGCATCCCTGGGATAAATCCCACTTGATTATGATGTATGATCCTTTTAATGTGGTGTTGGATTCTGTTTGCTAGTATTTTGTTGAGGATTTTTGCATCTATATTCACCAGTGATATTGGCCTGTAATTTTCTTTTTTTGTAGTATCTTTGTCAGGTTTTGGTATCAGGGTGATGGTGGCCTCCTAGAATGAGTTTGGGAGTGTTCCTTCCACTGCAATTTTTTGGAAGAGTTTGAGAAGGATGGGTGTTAGCTCTTCTGTAAATGTTTGATAGAATTCACCTGTGAAGCCATCTGGTCCTGGAGTTTGTTTGTTGGAAGATTTCTTTCTTTTTTTCTTTTAATAAATTTATTTATTTATTTAGTTTTGGCAGTGTTGGGTCTTCATTGCTGCACGCAGGTTTTCTCTAGTTGCGGCAAGTGGGGGCTACTCTTCATTGCAGTGCATGGGCTTCTCATTGCGGTGGCTTCTCTTGTTGCAGAGCTCGGGCTCTAGGAGCGCGGGCTTCAGTAGTTGTGGCATGTGGGCTCAGTAGTTGTGGCTCGTGGGCTCTAGAGCACAGGCTCAGTAGTTGTGGCGTATGGGCTTAGTTGCTCTGCGGCATGTGGGATCTTCCCGGACCAGGGCTCGAACCCATGTCCTCTGCATTGCCAGGCGTATTCTTAACCACTGCGCCACCAGGGAAGTCCTGTTGGAAGATTTTAATCACAGTTTCAATTTCATTATTTGTGGTTGGTCTGTTTATATTTTTTGTTTCTTCCTGGCTCAGTCTTGGAAGGTTATACCTTCTTAAGAATTTGTCCATTTCTTCCAGGTTGTCCATTATTTTGGCATAGAGTTGCTTGTAGTAGTCTCTTATGATACTCTGTATTTCTGCGGTGTCCGTTGTAACTTCTCCTTTTTCTTTTCTAATTTTATTGATTTGAGTCCTCTCCCTCTTTTCCTTTTTTAATTAATTATTTTTTTGCTGCATTGGGTCTTTGTGCTGCACACATGATTTCTCCAGTTGCAGCAAGCGGGGGTTACTCTTCGTTGCGGCGCGCGGGCTTCTCACTGTGGTGGCTTCTCTTATTGTAGGACACTGACTCTAGGTGTGCAGGCTTCAGTAGTTGTGGCACGCAGGCTCAGCAGTTGTCACTTCTGGACTCTAGAGCGCAGGCTCATAGTTGTGGCACAAGGGCTTAACTGCTCTGCAGCATGTGGGATCTTCCCAGACCAGGGCTCGAACCCACATCCCCTGCATTGGCAGGCTGATTCTCAACCACTGTGCCACCAAGGGAGTCCCTCCCTCTTTTTCTTGATGAGTCTGGCTAAAGGTTTATCAATTTTGTTTATCTTCTCAAAGAACCAGCTTTTAGTTTTATTGATCTTTGCTATTGTTTTCTTTGTTTCTATTTCATTTATTTCTGCTCTGATCTTTATGATTTCTTTCCTTCTACTAACATTGGGTTTTGTTTGTTCTTCTTTCTCTCATTGCTTTAGTTGTAAGTTTAGATTGTTTATTTGAAATTTGTCTTGTTTCTTGAGGTAGGATTGTATTGCTATAAACTTCCCTCTTAAAACTGCTTTTGCTGCATCCCATAGGTTTTGGATCATCGTGTTTTCATTGTCATTTGTCTCTAGGTATTTTTTGATTTCCTCTTTGATTTCTTCAGTGATCTCTTGGTTACTTAGTAACGTACTGTCTAGCCTCCATGTGTTTGTGCTTTTCACGTTTTTTTTCCATGTAGTTTATTTCTAATCTCATAGCGTTGTGGTCGGAAAAGATGCTTGATATGATTTCAATTTTCTTAAATTTACTGAGGCTTGATTTGTGACCCAAGATATGATCTATCCTGGAGAATGTTCCGTATGCACTTGAGAAAAGTGTAATCTGCTGTTTTTGGATGGAATGTCCTATAAATATCAATTAAATCTATCTGGTCTATTGTGTCATTTAAAGCTTGTGTTTCCTTGTTAATTTTCTGTCTGGATAATCTGTCCATTGGTGTAAGTGAGGTGTTAAAGTCCCCCACTATTATTGTGTTACTGTCAATTTCCTCTTTTACCGTTGTTAGCATTTGCCTTATATATTGAGGTGCTCCTATGGTGGGTGCATATATATTTATAATTGTTATATCTTCTTCTTGGATTGATCCCTTGATCATTATGTAGTGTCCTTCCTTGTCTCTTGTAACATTCTTTATTTTAAAGTCTATTTTATCTGATATGAGTATTGCTATTCCAGCTTTCTTTTGATGTCCATTTGCATAGAATGTCTTTTTCCAACCCCTCACTTTCAGTCTGTATGTGTCCCTAGGTCTGAAGTAGGTCTCTTGTAGACAGCATATACATGGGTCTTGTTTTTGTATCCATTCAGCCAGTCTGTGTCTTTTGGTTGGAGCATTTATCCACTCACATTTAAGGTAATTATTGATATGTATGTTCCTATGACCATTTTCTTAATTGTTTTGGGTTTGTTTTTGTAGGTCCTTTTCTTCTCTTGTGTTTCCCACTTAGAGAAGTTCCTTTAGCATTTGTTGTAGAGCTGGTTTGGTGGTGCTGAATTCTCTTAGCTTTTGCTTGTCTGTAAAGCTTTTGATTTCTCCATCAAATCTGAATGAGATGCTTGCCGGGTAGAGTAATCTTGGTTGTAGGTTCTTCCCTTTCATCACTTTAAATATATCGTGCCACTCCCTTCTGGCTTGCAGAGTTTCTGCTGAGAAATCAGCTGTTAACCTTATGGGAGTTCCCTTTTATGCTATTTGTCATTTTTCCCTTGTTGCTTTTAATACTTTGTCTTTAATTTTTGTCAGTTTGATTACTATGTGTCTTGGCGTGTTTCTCCTTGGGTTTATCCTGCCTGGGACTCTCTGAGCTTCCTGGACTTGGGTGGCTATTTCCTTTCCCATGTTAGGGAAGTTTTTGACTATAATCTCTTCAAATATTTTCTCGGGTCCTTTCTCTCTCTCTCTTCTCCTTCTGGGACCCCTATAACGTGAATGTTGTTGTGTTTAATGTTGTCCCAGAGGTCTCTTAGGCTGTCTTCATTTCTTTTCATTCTTTTTTCTTTATTCTGTTCCACGGCAGTGAATTCCACCATTCTGTCTTCCAGGTCACTTATCTGTTCTTCTGCCTCAGTTATTCTGCTATTGATTCCTTCTAGTGTAGTTTTCATTTCAGTTATTGTATTGTTCATCTCTGTTTGTTTGTTCTTTAATTCTTCTAGGTCTTTGTTAAACACTTCTTTCATCTTCTCAATCTTTGCCTCCATTCTTTTTCTGAGGTCCTGGATCATCTTCACTACCATTATTCTGAATTCTTTTTCTGTAAGGTTGCCTATCTCCACTTCATTTAGTTGTTTTTCTGGGGTTTTATCTTGTTCCTTCATCTGGTACATAGTCCTCTGCCTTTTCATTTTGTCTATCTTTCTGTGAATGTGGTTTTCGTTCCAATCCAGGTTACAGGATTGTAGTTCTTCTTGCTTCCTCTGTCTGCCCTCTGGTGGATGATGCTCCTCCCATATACTTTAAATCCTCTCCAGATTACTTGCAATACCTAATAAAATGTAAATGCTGTGTAAATAGTTGTAAATACCATGTAAGTGGTATGTATATAGTTGTCAATGTGCAGCAAATTCAAGTTTTGCGTTTTGGAACTTTCTGGAATTTTTTTCTTGAATATTTCCCATCCACTGTTGGTTGAATCCCAGGATGCAGAGCCTGAGGACACAGAGGGACGACTGTGTATATATGTATATATTTATATTACACATATATAATATATCCACATTTTGAAATGAACCTTTAGACTGAGATGGCTCCAGTTGATATTTTCATGAAATAAGCTGAGTCAGGTGATTCTGGTTTAGGGTGTATTTGCAAACTGCAGTGTCTATTCGGTGGCTGCCTCCACATCAGGCATGCCAGTAAAGTGCAGGAGCCCTGAGAGTGAGTTCCCTGCGTTTCCCATTGTGAGCTGACGTTTGGTTTCCCCGGCTCACTGTGTTCCCTGATTATCACAGAGAGAGAAGTAGCAGGAGCTCCTTTCCCAGCAGCTATAAAATGCCAGTTAAGTGGCTTATTTGCAAATTGCCAAATACAACTACTAGGTTATTTCTACACAAAAATTCCTGTGTAAGCAAATCTTCAGAACGTCAGGACTCAAATGAGGTGAACTAATGAAAAAGTCCAGGGATTAACAGATAAAACTACTGTACATAAAATAGATAAGCAATAAGGATTTACTGTATAGCACAGGGAACTGTATTCAATATCTTGTAATAACCTATAATGAAATATTATCTGAAAAAAATAACTGAATCACTATGCTGTACATCTGAAACTAACACAATATTGTAAATCAACTATACTTCGGTTTAAAAAAAAAGTCCTTGGCATCCAGACAGCCAAAAAGCACATGAAAGGATGCTCAACATCACTAATTACTAGAGAAATGCAAATCAAAACTAAAATGAGGTATTACCTCACACCAGTCAGAATGGCCATCATCAAAAAGTCTACAAACAATAAATGCTGGAGAAAAGGGAACCCTCCTACACTGTTGGTGGGAATGTAAATTGGTACAACCACTACGGAGAACAGTATGGAGGTTCCTTAAAAAACTAAAAATAGAAGTACCATATGATCCAGCAATCCCACTCTTGTGCATATATCTGGAGAAAACCATAAGTCGAAAAGATACATGCATCCCAATGTTCGTTGCAGCACTATTTACAATAGCCAAGACATGGAAGCAACGTAAATGTCCATTGACAGAGGAATGGATGAAGTAGATGCAGTATATGTATACAATGGAATACTATTCAGCCAAAAAAAAAAGAATGAAATAATGCCATTTGCAGCAACATAGATGGACCTAGAGATTATCATACTAAGTGAAGTGTCAGACAGAGAAAGACAAATACCATATGATATCACTTATATGTGGAATCTAATAAAATGATACAAATAAACTTACAAAACATAAATAGAGTCCCAGATATAGAAAACAAACTATGGTTACTGGGGGGAAAGGGGATTGGAGGGATAAATTGGGAGACTGGGATTGACATATACACACTACTATATATAAAATACATAACAAATAAGGACCTACTGTATAGCACAGGGAACTCTTCTCAATACTCTGTAACAGCCTATATGGGAAAAGAATCTAAAAAAGAGTGGATATATGTATATGTATAACTGATTCACTTTGCTGTACACCTGAAACTAACCCAACATTGTAAATCAACTATACTCGAATAAAAATTTTTTTTAAATTATAAAACAACAAATAAATAAAATAAAGAACTCTTTGAAAATGTCCTTGGACAAGTTAACAGCTTCTTTTAAGTCAGAGCGCTGTGCTCTGCTCCGCTGAGCTCTGCCAGGAGCTGAGAGTTAAGACTTGGAGATTCCCATCCTGATCCTGTTCCTGGAAAGTGTTGGGACTTTCAGCAAGTACTTTCACCTCTATCTCAGCCTCTGTGGCCTTTTTTCTTCTTGCTTGTAAAGAGCATTGGTGTGTCCGGGATAGATCAGATGATCTTTACCCAGTTCTAAAAACTCAGGAGAGTATTGTGCTAAAAGGAAACTCCTTATGGGAGGAGATGATCCTGAGGGAAAAAGGCTAAAAACTAATAGAACTCATCTTTTACTTTCACCCTCCCCTGGGCACCTCTACTTTCTACTGTTCACTCCTGGCCTCCTAAGTTCCTGAGTCTTACAAGAATTTCCCATGAGGACTGTTTTTGGCCTGAAAGATACCCTCAAAACATCAAAAATCTTGAACCAAAAAAAGGCAGACTACTTTTCATACTTAAACTGAAAAATTTTTAATGGCAGAAAAAAAAAAACACCACCAAAACCAAAAACCCTCCTTGACTGGGAAGTAGTAACAGGTTGAAAGTTTAATAGGACATGAGGAGAATTTGACACCTTGAGGGCAAGAGTTTGCTGCAGGCACACCTGGGATGGAGGTGAACGTGGTATTTAGGGACCCCAACCTCCCCTCAGGGCCCGTGGCCTCGGGTTGCCTGGCCAGAGCACCCCAGCCAGGTCCCCGCCCCCAGCCCCCTGTCAGTGCCCTGGGTTTGGTGAAAGAATGTGTTAATGAAAAATTACTCATGACACTGGTGAAAAACGTTAGGCTGACTCTGTTCAGGAGGGAACCAGCACCATGGTGTAGGGATGACTACACTGGAGGAGGAAGTCTAGTGGCAGCATTTTTCCAACAGCATCTGCTTGCTTCATGTCTTTGTGTCACATTTTGCTAATTCTCACACTATTTCAAACTTTTTCACTATTATATTTGCCGTGGTGATCTGTGATCAGTAATATTTGATGTTACTGCTACGACTCACTGAAAGATAAGATGATGGTTAGTATTTTTTAGCAAGAAAGTATTTAAAAAATTTTTTTGCTGCTCAAAGGATTAAATTTTTTTTTTCAAAAAAATGGACTGCTTCATGAATTTGTGTGTTATCCTTTGTGCAGAAGCCGTGCGGATTTTCTCTCTATCGTCCCAATTTTAGTATATGTGCTGCTGAAGCAAGCACTGCAATACACTTTTTTGGTTTTTTTTGGTTGCATTGGGTCTCCGCTGCTGCGCATGGGCTTTCTCTAGTTGTGGCGAGTGGGGGCTACTCTTTGTTGCGGTGCACGGGCTTCTCATTGCGGTGGCTTCTCTTGTTGTGGAGCACGGGCTCTAGGCACGTGGGCTTCAGTAGTTGCAGCACCCGTGCCCCCTGCATTGGCAGGCAGATTCTTAACCACTGCGCCACCAGGAAGTCCCAAGAAAGTATTATTAAATCAAGGTATGCACATTGTTTTTTAGACATAATGCTATTGCACACTTAATAGACTAGACTATGTATAGTGTAAACATTACTTTTACATGCACTGGAAAACCAAAAATACCATGTGACTTGCTTTATTGTGATGGTCTGGAACTGAACCTAGAATATCTCTGAGATATGCCTGTACCTGTTTTCGCAAACTGAAAGAAATTTGAAGACGATTTTTAATTTTAAGAATAAAGGCAAAAAGCAAAAATAACATTGATGCTTTATCTCGATTTATTTTGTGCATCTATTTGCAAGATGTGTCTTAAGGTCATTTCTTCTTTGCTTTATGCCATTTCAGCTTACGAAAGGTTTCATAAGAACGCTCTACTTGTGGACTGCAGGGGAAACCTGCACCTCTCAAAGCTCTCTATCTGGCGCACAGCTGCTGAGCTGTCCACAGGTAGGTGCTCCGTGGCACCTGGAGGGCCTGCTCCAAGGAAAACTCTCATTTCAATAACTCACGCGCAACTGCACCCTGCCTTTGCTTTTGTAAAGGGATTTACTAAAAAGGAATGCAGGGCCTTTGCCTTTAAATGTCAAAGCAATGTTTCTCTCTTTAAAAATAAAATCTTTCTTTCGGTTCTTCTGAAAGTTACTGATAAGACCAAAGGGGGTAAAGCAGGGAAGGAACAAGGAGAAGAGAAACCGTGGCACCAGTGCCTGGAAAACGGCTCTCTGTGGGTGGAAAATGTTCCAGTTGTTTCTCCCAGGCAAGACTTGAAGCAAAGAAGTCATGCAGAAAAGCTCATGGAAAATCAGAGCAAAGTATTTTTAGGTGGTTGACCTTTTAGTAAGAGTAGTATCTCCTTTAAAAGGAAAAATTATCAAAGAATGTTATGTTACTAATACTTGGAAGGGAGGCAAGAAGGTGGGGGGGATAAGCCAGGGGTAAAAATATCCAAGTCTGTGGTGTACACTTTGGGGGCCTGCGTGCCCAGAAGCTCATCTTTCTGGACCGGTTGGTACTGGAGCTTTGCTCTTGCATCTGGTGTAACTGCATCCCTTGCCTATTGGAATGTGTCTGCAGAACCATTTCTCAATTCTCAAAATGTTCCCATACAGCCTCCCTCCTTCCCCCTCCTTCCTCCTTCCTTCCTTGCTCCTTTCTTCCTTCTTATTTTCCTTACTGTCTCCAGGAAAAGGCAGCACCTGGGAGGTGATGAAGCTTCCACTTAAGAGCACAGACTTCAGTCATATTGGCCTGAATCTGAGTCTGGACTCTGCTACTTACTCTATGAGCGACCCTGGACAAGTTACTAAATTTCTCTGGGCCTCAGTTTCCGCATCTCTGTGATGGGAGGAACAACAGTACCTGCTTCGCAGGGTGGTTGGGATAATTAAATGAGAGAGCACATGTAATGTGCTCAATAAAACTGAGCTCTCAGGAGAAAGGGAGGGGCTTGCAGAAACCTGCTGACTGTCTGCCCAAGGGGACATGAGTGCAGGGTAAGCCAGCAGGTCTGGATGCCCAGTCCAGATCTCCTTTGATTTTTGTATTTCCTGTTTTCACTCCAGTACTCCCTGACTTTATTCCGTTGTACCTGCATGGATTATTTTGACAGAAGAAACTGAGCTAATCCCACTCTGTGTTCTGCAAAATTCTCTGATAATAGGTTTTTTTTTTCTCAAAATACTCCACTGCCCCCCAAAGAGTCAACTCCAAGTAAAATTACGGAGCATACAGGGTTTTGTTTTGCTTTTGTTCCAGTCTACCTCCTCTTTCTGTAGGCTCTGCATCTCCATTTCCTTCCCTTCACCCTAAAATCCCAAGGGGTCTTGCTGTCTAGTTCACTGCAGCGCCTGTCCACTTCTGCCCTCTTTCTTATCTTCCGAAATAGCCTGTCCCAGTGACCTTGCGCCACTCTCATTTCCTGGGATAGCTGATATCGGCTAATTTTTAGGAGTCAGCATGAGTCTAAGCCAGTCCACAGGTGACCACGATGAATGGCCTCTCTCTTTACTGTGTCTGTCTCCTCACTGTGATTTCAAAGGCTCATCTCCAACAGTGAAATAGGCAGCAATTCCAAAGTAGTAAGGTATTTCCAGGGCACACCCAGTTGTGCCTTCCTGCAGGGAGTTCCCTGCTCTTTCTTGCGGTTGGGCTGGCCCCAGATGCGACCGGGGTCATGACTCCCAGGGTGCTCACTGCTGGATAGAGGGAGCAGCTGCAGGGGCGAAAACTAGGCAGGTCACCAGGCGGAGGTGGCAGAGCGGGCCGGCCACCCCTGCGGGCAGCGACTTGGTCATCCCAGCTGCTCTACTAGTCTGACGTCACTGCTCGGCACCATTCCTGGAATGGATGCAAAGCCTTTTCCTTTTCCCGGAAAATCTTGTTGAGCTCACTCTCCCCTGGACACCTGAGGGCTGCTGGAAAGGAGCGCACCTCCAGAGCCTGCGTGCTGCTATTTTAAGGGCTCTGTGGGGTCCAGGCCTCCTGCGCATCAACATTCTTTCCTATTTAGCCAGAGAGGGATTTCCACACCGTTTTCACTCCTGCCAAGACCCAGTCCCACCTCTGCTGCCCCTCCTACCTGACTCCCTCAGTCAGCAAATGACCTTGGCTCAGCCAAGGGGGGCCCTCCGCTTCTCTCACCTGCCTGTCCTTCCCTCCTTCCTGCCCCCTCTTCCTCTTCAAGGCCAATGCCCTTTGTCTCTGACCTTGACTTGGAGTCCTCCTACAAACCCACTGGCTTTCTTCTACCATGTGTCTTCTCTTTCTGGTCCAGCGGCTCTCTCCCCATAGGTTATGAACAGTCCCCAGTCTCCTCGAGTGGAGACGGGGTCTGTGCCCCGTTCTCCTCTGAGCTGCCGTCACATCCTCCTCCCCCCCGCCGGTGCCTCCTCTTTGAACCTTCACTCTCAGCCCGGCTGTGCGTGGGTCCATCCTCACTGTCTCCCCGACTCCCACCGCAGGCCTCCTGGAGGTCGAGTCCAAAACCCTCTCTCCCTGTGGTCACTATGCGCGACCTCCATGCTCCACTTAACGCCCCCGGCCGAGGCCTGAAGCCTCCTGTTTCCCCCTCGCAGTGGCCCTTCGCCGTCCTGATTCTTCTCTAACCCTTGAAATCACCGTGTTTCCTTTACTGTGTGTGTCTCTCCTCCTTTCGTCCCCTCTCCCCATCCTCCTCCTTTCCAAATGTACAGGTTCTGTCCTGGCTTAGAGTCCATTTTCTACACATACACTCTTTTGTCTTTTTTCCCCTTTATTCTGACTTCATCTGTGAATAACATGTAAGTTGGCACTTTTAGGAGTTACCTCTTTTCTGAACTTAAGATTTTCCTCCCTCCCTCCCATCCTCCCTCCCTCCCTTCCTTCCTTCCTCCTGCCCTTCCTCCCTCCCTCTCTCACTCCCTCCCGCCCTCCCTCCATCCCTCCCTCCTCCCTCCCTCCCACCCTCCCTCCATACCTCCCTCCTTCCATCCCTCCTCCCTCCCTCCCACCCTTCCTTCCTCCTCTCTCCCTCCCTTCTTTCCTCTCATCTATTCAGTAGATATTTACCAAGCATCTTCTGTGGGCCAAGTTCTGTACCATAAAGTTGAAACAGCGATCACAATAAAACGTGGTAAGTGCTGTGAGGTGGGAGGTACAGGATATTATGGGATCACCCAGCAGAGACACCTAAATCAGAATGCGAGTAGGGATGGTGAGGAAAGGCTTTCCCTAAGGAAGTTGTGTTTAGGAGGAGATGTGAGGAGGGGGAGCCTGAAGGGCAGGGCGAGTTTTGGGGGAAAGTCTGGTGACTTCTGCCGCCTCTCCCCTCTCATTCCTTCTTGCAATCATATCCCCACCTTACTAGGCATCCCCTGGTGACAGACACTTCATACTGGACAGGTTTCAAACTGAACGGATTATCTCTTCCTGTTCTTTCAGTGCTGCTGTGTCAGCAAAAGCCACGCCAGTATTGTTTCCCTAAGTTTCCGTAATGTCACACCTGACTCCTCTAGTTTGCTCCCCCCTCACATCGGCTCCATCATCTGTCCCTTCTTCTCCTTCTGTCATTCTCATTCAAAAATCCCTTGCTCTTGTGTACTTCCCTGGTGGTCCAGTGGTAAAGAATCTGCCTTACAATGCAGGGAATGCAGATCTGATCCCTGGTCAGGGAACTAGGATCCCAAATGCTGTGGGGCAACTAAGCCCGTGAGCCACAACTACTGAGCTTGCGCGCCTCAACGAGAGACCCCACGTGCCTCAAACTACAGAGCCAGTGCGCGCGCCTGGAACCCGCACCACAACTACAGAGAAGCCTGCACACCACAACGAAGATCCCGCGTGTCGCAACTAAGACCTGATGCAGCCCAAAATAAATAAAATGAAAATAAATAAATTTTTAAAAAAAATCCCTTGTTCTTATAGCCCTTCTTTTTCTTAGCCGAGACCTCCAGTCTCACCCTCATTCAATCAATCCACAGACTTCCACTTTTAGATATTTTCCTGAAGTATTTTGAATATCACTCTTTCCTCAAAAACTGTCAAATCACCATAAAATAACATATGCAACTCTGGTGTCATGAACTTCTACCATTTGACTCAACCAGGGGAAACAGCTACCCTGAAGGACTTTTTATTGGTCTCACTCGGTAAGAATCCTTTCAAGATGCTGCCTGCAAGGCCCAGATGAAGGAAGCCTCGCTCCTCTCCCTCTTCTTACTTCCCCCGCCCAGTGGAAGTCACCGCTTCCTTCTTTGCGCTCCCACAGCACTTTATTGGGGTCTGTAATCACACATTCTTATTCCTAAACACTCTGCTTTTTATTATAGTTATTTGTGTATGGTATCAATCTTCATTACTGGAACAGTTGGTTTTTCACTCCCTCTAGGGATGGCCAAAGCATCTTGCCTGTAACAGGCATCAGATAAATGCTGCCACATGCACCTGCGTCAGGACTGTAGCTGTAGGAGACCTTGACCACGTCACTGCTGCACTTATCTGAACACACGCGCAGTGCTGAGCTCCTCTGGGGACTCCTGTGTGAGTTCCACTAGCAACGGCCCGGCAGCTAACGATGTCTTTGCCAGTGCCAGAGAGGCTGGTGGGACCCTGAGTCTGGACCGCGGTTTAGAAATGACACCAAGGGCTGATTCTTGGGGTCTCTCTGCCACCTGGGACTGACCCTTCCTGCGAGGGAGCCCGCGGAGTCAGGGTTGGGGAGAAGCTCTCATGCCAGGAGAGAAAATGACATTGGTTCCCTCCTGAGACCATTCTCGTCAAGCTCCATCCCAAAGGCCTCACGCAGGCTGAGGCTCAAGAATCCTGGCTGAAATTCAAAGTCCTGAGGACGTTCCAGCCCAGGACCACTCACCCACAGTGACACTCGGGTTGTTTGGGGCCAGGCTGTGAATTTCCCAAACTCTTGGGCTGCCCCCATCCAAGCTGGGAGTTGTCTAAGAGACATAGAGATAAGGGTCACCCCTGGATCCTACCCGGGAGAGCTGGGCCAGAGCACATTATCAGCTAATCAAGATTGCAGAGCATGAAGTGACAGAGAAAAGCAACAGAATAATCAAGAATTTGCCCTCCTGGATGAAGACAGTGGCCAGACGAACGACCTGTCACGTACGTTGGTAGAACTGAATGTGTAGGACACTGTCTGGAGGTGAGCAGACTGCCTACACGAGACAGGGGATGGCTCAGCTTCAGGACGGCGCTCAGGTGGTAGGGAGTGGCCTTCGGTTGAAGTGATACTTTCTCACAGGGTAGCTGCGGTGTGAGTGCCAGACAATCAGTGTTTTTATTGTTTCGTAAGTGCATGACATTAACCTTTTGATTACGGAGGCATCCATTTCAAAGACGTTCATCTGGAATAAACACTTTGCCAGCTACACAGCTAGATCAGAGCCAGGCCACACCCCCCATGAAGTTCCCCTGGTAGAAAGCCCTGGGTGACCTACACTGCTGGCCATTTGAGTCACCATGCTTCCCCCTTCCTGTGCTTTAATTCCCACTCATGTTTTAAATTCACCAATAAAGAGTGAATCCACGAAACCCTAGGCACCCCACCCTCGACCCCGATAAAGGCAGAACCCCAGGTTGTGTTCTCTCTCTCTCTCTGTCCCCACGACCTCGCTGTTGGCCCCAAGGACTCGTGAGTTAGGTACCTTGGCTTTTCAAAGTTCCCTGATGGTTGTCAGTGAGGTGTGCCCTGCAATCATAACAAGAACCACAAGGGCTGGTCCAGTCTCACTTTATTTTATTTTATTTTTATTTTTTAAATTAATTAATTTATTTTTATTTTTGGCTGTGTTGGGTCTTCGTTTCTGTGCGAGGGCTTTCTCTAGTTGTGGCAAGTGGGGGCCACTCCTCATTGCGGTGCGCGGGCCTCTCACCATTGCGGCCTCTACCGTTGCGGAGCACAGGCTCCAGACGCGCAGGCTCAGTAATTGTGGCTCACGGGCCCAGTTGCTCCGCGGCATGTGGGATCTTCCCAGACCAGGGCTCGAACCCGTGTCCCCTGCACTGGCAGGCAGATTCCCAACCACTGTGCCACCAGGGAAGCCCCTGGTCCAGTCTCAACTGCTGCTTCAGTGGGGAAATGTCTGCGGGGGCTCCTAGCAGTAGCAGGGGCCCAGGTGAGCACTCCCAGGCATTCCTAGCTGATAGCATCTCTACTGATAGGCTGAGACCAACCCAAAACAGTAGCCCTGAGAGAGAAACCTTAACCCCTGGAGACAGCAATAACACCGGGATGATTTAAGTTGGCTGGGAAAGTGGGAAAGAGAGGGAAAGGAGGTGTCGGGAGGGGAGGACACCTGGCTGAGCATCAGTGCTTTGGTTCTTCATTTGATTTCTGTTGTGGTTAGAGTGGTTCAAGGCAGGAGGGCCCCAGCATCTTTCACAACTACACTACCTAGACTGTGCCTTGCCTTTTAAAATTTCATCATGTCTATGTAAAAGGCCCTGTGGAAGAATACAACAGCATAAAACCCCATTCTTCCGCAGAGCCTAAAGCAGCCCATTTTTGTCAGCTTCCAGAAGTTTCCTTTTGGAATCATCTGTTAATCACCTTTATTTTAGGAACTTGGAATGGGTAGCATAACTACAAGGGACTCATCAGAAGCCAGATAGGACTTCCAGATCTACACAAACCACCACCTCCAGGAACTCCAGGGCAGAACCTTCAGGAGTCTCATTTGGAGCCTTCCACTGGAGAATCCACTCCTGTTCTTGGCCTGGCTGCCCTGGGGGCGGGTGCAGGAGCTCTGAGGAAAGGAAGAAATCCTGATTGCAACACCACTTGTCTTGTTTCTCCTAACATCTGCCTTTTCCCACTTGAGTGTGGGCACTCCTGGGCACCATTTGTTCTCATACAAAGGAAAAAATAGATTTGTTGTGAGTTCCCTGTGTGCCTGACTCGGTTACCTGATGTTGGGATGGTTTGTTTTCTGGGATGTTTAGCGCTGTACACGTTCTTTTTTGGGGCGAGTGCTTTGTAGAGACATAAACAGCCAAGTAGGCTTCAGGGAATCAACGCGTAGCTGACTTTTCTTTCTTCGGAGCTACATGCCTGCAGAGATAAATATACAGAAAGACAGACATTATAAAGGAGAAAGGACGCCGTGTCAGCATGACAGCTCCGAACAGAACAAAAGAGTTATCTGTGTGCAGAGGCTGAAAATAGAATATAAAGCAATCAGAACTGGGGAAACAGTGGAGGCCTCCTGGGGAATCATCTGCAAAGAAATCCTGAGCCTCCCAGGAAAACAAACCGTGGGTAGAATCGGTGTGAAAGTGAAACTTGAAAATCCACGTTGAGTAACGCCATCGGATGGAGTGGAGTGAAGCCACTGCTTTGGAGTTTTTGCTCTGAGCAAGGCACCCCGGCCTTGGGCAATGGGCTTATTGGGAAGCTGCCCCGGTTGAATGCAGTGTAGCCAGGCCAATGGAAGGGTGGGGTAGGCCTTTGACATGAGCCACACTAACAGTTCAAATAGAAATATGGCAGCAGAGCTGCTGCAGCGTGTGTGTTTCTAAAACAAGATATGGTACGTTAATTTTATATTTAAGACTCTTTTTAAAAAGCAGATGCTCTCCCCAACCCCCTTCAGCTTTTTGGCAAGCTTGCTAGAACCCAGTGAACCAAGGCAGGCTGTCCCCAGCCCTTATCTTGTGCAGTATCTCTATTCCTTTGCAGATCAAGCAGCTAATGAAAACCTGCTGAAGAAAGGGCAGGGCTCGGTTTAGACTGCATTTCAATGGGTAGTTAACCTCGGAGTTAACGACTCTGCACCCGTGGTCGGCTTCCTCCCCCTGGCAGGCACTTCCACCAACCCTCCGTCAATTCCAGGACATCTTGTTTACCGGCTGGTTTAAGATCCAGTTGGCCACTTGCCCTGTCAGGACAGAGGCAGCCACTGAACTGCGCTGAGAACCCTCAGCTATGAGCGCAGCCAGCTGGGTCAAAAAATGAAGGAAAGGAAGAGGCCTTTTAAGAAACCTCAGCCTTCTGATTAAAGTAAGAATTAAGCCATTAGGTCTGTAGGAGGGTCTTTGGGCTGCTGCTAACTTTTTCAAACAAAAGTCCCCTTCAGCTACTGACCCAAGCTCAGTGCCTCGTCATCAGTTGCCAGGGCTGAATGAGGGGATCAAAACGGTTTAAGATCAAAACGGTTTAAATTTTAAACAACTGTCATCTACCTGCTTAATGTTCACTATCGAGGTGGAAAGTGCCCCCAACAGGAAGTGGGACTGCCTCATTCTGAGTTTGCCTTGAAAGCCAGAAATGACCCTCCTCCCCAAATTCAATTCCAAGTTTAATTCCAAGCTATCTCTGCCTATAAGGCGATTTGTATTGAGTTTTGTTGCTGTTGGTGGGATGGTGATTTATGATTTAATTAAGAATGGTCCTCATTCTTAACAAGATTACTGTCTCAAAGACATGAAATATATAGCATGCTCTGCTCCGCTCAGCCACGCCAAAAGAGGCCCTCACGTGTGTCTTTGTGACACGAAACGAATCCACATCCACAACCCCACAGAGGTACATCTTATTCAGAGAACCCCAAGGCAGTTTAAGGTAGTCACTGGCCTTATTAAAATAGACACCTAAGGAATGCAGAGAAGAGAGACTAGATAACACAGTTTGCATCAGTTATGGGCTGGGCAGCTGGACGGGCGGGAGAGGGCTTTAGTAAAATGGATGGAATTAAGGTGTCAACCCGAAAGACACCTTGTTTTACTCCTCAGGGACTCAACCTCATGACCTGGCTCCAGCTCCTGAGCCCTGCGGCTCCCCAAGACCTCCATCCCCACATCCCAGTCTGTGGAAGGCGCTGTAAAATGCATTGTGTTGATTTCAGAGATAATCTGAGTGCTGCCAGGGCAAGACTTGCTGAAAGCCCGGCAGAATTAATGTGCGTCTGGTAGAATCCAGAGCAAGTGAGCAGAGCAAAAGCCAGCCCTCCCCCAGCTCTTTCCCCAAACTGTTCGGCTTGGTTTCTGACCTCAACCTCACCCTCTTCTATCTCTCCTTGATCCAAGCCTGGAGTCCCTTTCACACCCCTCGTGTTGCCAGCATTGTCAGGGGGTTTGATGTGGTGTGAATTCCTGCCACTGGGATGGACTGAGAAATTCACAGAATCTCAGAAAAAGAGAGCATGGGAAGCTTAGAAAGACTCTTTCTGTGCAGCCTGTGTCCTACAAGCAGGCACTCTGGAAACTGACCCCTTCAGATAACTGGTTTCAAAGATATCTGAGAGTGGGGCTCCCACAGGCTTTCTGGGGGCTCATTTCTGTGTTTTGTTCCAGGTGGTCTCAGGTTCTTGCACTGGTCCTTTTAAAATCTATCCTGTTTGTTCTATACCCACCCGGACACATCTTTTGTCACATCTTAATTATGTGCCTGTGAGTTTGAGTCATCCATCCTCCAGAGTGTACCCTCCACCCCAATACCTACCCAGCCTTCCATTTAGATTCACACTGAGCAGAAGTGTTTGTTGGTTCTGCGTAAATATCCGATGCTTTTGATTTTTGGAGGTAAGGCAGATGTAGTCATTCACTCATTCATTCATTCAAAAATTAATTTTGAGTGTCTCGTGTATGCCAATCACTGTTCTGTGTACTTGGGATACATAAGGAAACAACAACAAAAATGGTTGTCTTGAAAGCTTACGTTATAAGGGTGGGAAAGAAGTGTGGAAGCAGATGGTAAACAATAAACAATAAATTGCGTGGTATATTAGAAGTTATAAATACTGTAGAAAAAATAGAGCAGGTAAAGGGACATCTGGTGTGCAGGTGGAGTGGGGAAGGGAAGATTGTAATAAAATTTTCAAGTGAAACTTTACTGAACGAGTGAGAAAAATGACCATTCCTTCTTGTGAAGAATTGGTCTTGCCAATAAACAAACATATATCGCTATCTGTGGAATCACATTTTATTTTCTGCAAATATTTTCATTTATTTATAAAATAATATTCAGAATATAAAATAATTATGAAATAATATTCAGAATATTATTTTATAATTATATATAATATATATAATCATATGTACATTACAATTTAATTGAAAAATATGTACCTTCAAGGAGCTTTGATAACTCTTTCAAGTCAGGTAGATATATATATATAGGAAATTTCTAGTTCTCCAAATAGCCTGTTCGTTTATTCAGGAAGAACTTTCAAAGCTGACCAATTTACATCTCGTGGTAACATGAACCACAGAAGCATCTCCCTGCCTTTTGACCCTGTCCTGCTGATCAGGCTTAAAGCTGCTTCATGCTGGCCTTCAGCCCAAGGTGGCTACTGGGAGCAGAAGGGATTCCGGACAACAGGGCTGGCACAGTGAGCGAGGCTCACGCTCTCCTGAAAGGAGGGATGACACTGGGGAGCACGGCCATTGCCAGCACATTTCTCGCACACTTCATTCCTGCTCCAAAACCCAAGTCAGGACTCCAGTTTCTGGTTTATTTGAAAGTACCTGGTGCACAAATAAGCAAATGGGGGATAAGGAATGTCCAGTCATTGTTTGAGGATTTTCTGGAATTTGGAGCATTGTGATTTTTGTTGTTTAGAAAAGGCTTTGGTTGCCTGTTTATCATACAGTGCAGGCTCATGAATAACTTCCTGGGGGACTGGCCCACATTCTTGGTCCTGTTGGCGTCTCTTGCCCAGCAAGGCTCATTCAGGGCGTCTTCCCAACATCCTGTCTGAGAATGACCTTCTTTTCTCCGTTTACTAAGCTCCGAGTCCTTACTGAAATGACCTCCTGCACAGGAAGGCCCGCTGTGGCGCCTGGCAAGAGAAAACAGCCCTGGTTTCTAGGAAGTTAGACACACACGCACATACACACACTCAGTGGAAGTCTCGTTCAGAAAAGGAGAAATGTTTATGTTCTTCCACAGACCTGATATGGAAAAACCAGCAACGTGCAGAACAGAGGTGAAGGCAGGCCCAGGGAACACAGCTGGAAACCAGGGAACACGACAGGCCGCAGGTCCAGGGGCACAGCAGCCTTAGTGACCACACCATGCGGATGTGGGTGCTGAGATGAAGCCAAAGGCGCGTGTGTCCATGGCTACACTCAGGCTTAAAACCCACTCTATGGAAAGCCTGCAAAACCTTTAGCATTTAAGAGAAAAATAGGCGTGGAATTTATCTTAATGTCTAGAAAGAATTCTGCTGTTGCCAAATATGTTCTAAAGCTGTGGGGTTTTTTTTCACTTTTCTAAGTGGCACCAGTGGGAGCAGGGGAACCCCAAAGAAAGGGGCAGGCGTGTCCTTTAAATTCTTTCTAGGTCTTCAGTAAGACCTGCTCAAACGCGGTAAAAAACGTTAAGGAGCCCCTCTCACTCTGGTAGGATGATACCATTTTAGAAATAAGACCTTTGTAAATATCATATACAAGACACTCGTTTCATAAGGACTCTGATGGCCAAAGAGTTCAGAGCCTTGCCCCTGGTCATCCCATTGGGTAAAGCATGGTTGTGATGCAGAATTGTGATTCCCACCTCACAGTACTCAGTGTGCCTGCATTCCCCTCTCTCTGTCGCCTGGGGATGAGGGCTAGCCGGTGAGCTGTGCAGTTGACAGAAGGGACCCACACTTGGTTTAACAGTCTGCTGTCGCCATTTGGAAAACCTTAATAATGTTATCTTTGAACTCATGTTTTGTAAATGAAGTCCATTGGGTCAGCAGAGCATGCATGTGACCTGAGTAGTTAGGAGAAATACGGGTGTCCACTGGTCCTTGCTGCCCATTCATGTGTAGCATTCATGATGCCCCGTGAGCACAGAATTCCACAGGACCCATGATGTAACAGAGTGTAGGGAAGACTCCAAGCAAACACAAGGTAAGCATGTCTATTACTGAGTAAGGTGGGGGTGGGGAAGGAGGAGGGGCACTTCCTTCCCAGGAGAGCACACTTCCCACTGGAACCAGAATGCACTTGGAATGCAGAAGGAAGGCAGTGATTTTTTAAGAAACACAAATGACCAAGGAACCCTATCATGCCCTCTCAAGTACAATCTATAAATTTTAGAAGATAGAAGAAATCATAAACATATTGAGGGAAAACATGGAATCTAGTTTAAAATAAAAAGACCTGAGTCAACTATTTCGATATGAAAATACAATGTCTGAGATAAAATTACACTGGATGGCACTGACAGTAGATTAGACATTGTGGAGGAAAATATTGGTGAATTTGAGGACTTTAGCAATAGAAACTGTTCAAAATGAAACACACAGAGGAAAAAAAACTAACAGACTTCAACAGAGTATCAGTGAACTGTGGGACAACCGTCAGTGGCCCTATTTGCGTGTAAATGGAGTTGTAAAAGGTGGGGACAGAAAAAAATATTTGAAGAAGTAATAGCTGAAAATTTCCTAAAATTGTAGAAAACTATAAACTCACAGATCTAAGAAACTCAACAAAAATCAAGCAGACAAAATGTAAAGAAAATGACTCCAAGGCATATCATAATCAGATTCAACCTGGGGTAAAAATGGTGGTGGGGATAAAGTCCATGAAAAAAAAAAAAATTAGACTTAAATTTTAAAAAGTCATTATAAGGAGAAAAATCTTAAAAATAACCAGAGGAAAAAATACACACTATATACAAAGGAACAAAGAAAAGAATTTTAGAAGACTTCTCTTTGGAAACAATGCAAGTTAAAAGACAGTGGAGCAACATTTTAAAGTGCTGAAAGAAAAAACAAACAACTATCAACCTAAATTCTATACCCAGCAAAATTAACTTTCAAAAACAAAGGTAAAATAGAGACTCTTTCAGACATCTGAGAGTTGAAATAATTTGCCACTGGAAGACCTGCTCCATTAGAAATATTAAAGGAAATTCTGCAAGCAGAAGGAAAATGATACCAGATAAAAAGCTGGGTCTACACAAAGGAATGAAGAGCATCAGCAATGTCCCCTCACCCATGACATCAGTTCCTTCCAATAGCTCCTCTCCAGATTCCAGTCTCCACATAGAAAAAAAATGCCCAGTTAAGCACTTGATCCTCAGCACCATGATGTGAGCAAGAAATACATTTTATTTGTGCTGTAGGACCAAAGGAAGAAGAAAGATACTAGTGATGGTGGTGGGATTTGGAGACAAGGATGCTAAGGAAGTGAGACTCTAGAGGAAGGCAGCCTTTCCTTTTTGGCCAGTGGCAGAGGATTAAAGCTCCTTTGTGTGCTTGCTTCTGAGAGACTCTTACAGTTCCTTCCTTTATTGAGATTCTAAATAACAGAAGAAAGTGATAATGAATGGGAGGAATTTAACAACATACAGAGTTTAGAGTTTACTTAAAAATTTGACTTGGCATATTAGGGGTCAGCAGGAGAAAAGGAAGAATCTTAGAGGTATGGGGAAGCACAGATAGGAATCTAAATTCTAGACCCTCAAGTTGAAAGCTCCACTGCCATTCCTGGCTGGCCCAGGTTTACCTTCCTAAAAATAAATTTATGCAAATTTCTCTCTCTCTTTGAGTAACTGTTTTAGGAGTTATTAAACACCCAAAGATGTAAAGGAAGAGGAATCTGCCCTCAAAGATACACTAAAGAGATCAAATACTCCCCCTCCCTCTTACCCCACTTGTTCCCTTTCTGTCTTTATCTGTCTCTCTCCATACCCACAGACAGGGAAGAAATTCTAGCATTGAGCCACAAATGATGAATGTTAAAGATGAAAAATGTGTTTTTTTGTGTCAAGAAAAAGATCCCACTCTTAGGAAGAGGCAGTCCTGTGTCCCCTGCCTTGGAAAGGGGACTCAGGGCTGGATTCAGCCATCACTCACCCTTGACCCAAGCATCTCTGGGCAGAGCACAACCTATGGAGTGGGTACATGGTGGTGCTGAGCAGAGACAAATAGTATCAAGTGCGTATGCATGGTGCGGGGAGTGATGAAGTAGTCAAATCATTCAAGGAGGTAGAAGGGGTTATAGAAAGGTATTGCAAGAGAAATCTGTGTTCTTTCTAAGCAGAGACTAGACCCCCTGCTTCTCCCACCCCTCACCTTTGCCCATCATTTCTACACCATGGATTTCAGGAGCTAAGAGGAGACACACATGTGTGATGCTAATCATGGTGTTATAGGCTGAACTGTGTCCACCCAAAATTCATATGTTGAAGTCCTAACCCCCAGCATCACAGAACGTATTTGGAGCGAGGGTCTTTAAAGAGGTAAATAAATTAAAATGAGGTCTCTAGGGTGGGCCTTAATCCCATATGACCAGTGTCCTTATAAGAAGAGGAGATTAGGACACAGAAAATTCAGACTGGAGGAGGACCATGTGAGGACACAGCAAGAAGACAGCCATCTACAAGCCAAGGAGAGAGGCCTCAGGAGAAACCAAACCTGCCAACACTTTGATCTTGGACTTCAGCCTCCAGGACTAAGAGGGAGTGAATTTCTGCTGTTCAAGCCACCAAGTCTGTGGTACTTTGTTATGGCGGCCTGGGCAAACAACTACACATGGTTAGAAAAAATTCCATAAGAAAACTGTGAAACACAGTTCCTTGCTAGAGTGGACCCTGGAAGAAATGATGTGGGATCAGAGTCTGAGGGCATGAAAGGTGGCAAGTCTATGCACCTGGCTCCAGGTGGGAAGAGTTCTCAAGGTCAGCTCCGTCACTAAGTAGATTTGTGATCTTGGGTAAAATAATCTCTTGGGGCCTACGTATCTGCAAGTGTAAAATGAGCTTCGTGATAGCATGTGTGTTATAGAGATACGACAGGATTAAATGAAAGAACTCATGCAAAGTACTTAGCACGTTACATGCTCGACATGTTAGCTCATCTTCCTGTTTTTTCTGCAGACAGTAAAAGCTCCTCAAGGGCCAGCATCATGTTCTCTTCTGCTTTTGAAGTGAACTGAAAGCATTTATGGAATGTCTCCTATGTGTCAGCCTTTCACTTCAACGAACCAAATCTGTGGGGAAGTCGAAGTCTCATTAAGGAAAACCAGATACACAACGACAATGATGAGGGAGAAGTAGTAGGTTGCATCTTTGAATGCTTACTATGTTTCAGGCACTGTGTAATGCACTCGATGTAATGTCTATCTCATTTTATTCCTCCACAAAGTTATGAGATAAAAGTCTTCACCTCATTTTTAAAGATGTGAAAACTGATGGCTAGAGTAGTTAAAGAACTTGTTCAAAGCCTGCTGGCAGTAAGCAAGAATCCAACTCAGGTATGTGGACATCAAACCTAACTATGCAATGATGGTTAGAATAATGCCTCCTCCCAATGACCTTTCTAATAACCTTGGGAATCAGAAGAGGACCTGGGAACTACTGAATCATCCATGAATGTACTCAATGTTAGAAGTAAACTCAGTTTTTGGACCCCATGAGGGTTTTTTTTTTAGACTATTAATCTGATAATTAGATACTGTTTAGATATTCAGATTCTTAGTTAGTGACTCTGGAGATGGTGTCCATGCACTGTGGGTGGATTTGACTTTGAAGGAGGTTTTGGGATGTGTGGGGTGGGAGACCCCCTCAGTGTCAGCCATGATCTGAGGGCAGTGGGAGGGCAGTGGACTCATGGATTTGGGGTCAGAAGACAGAGTTCTGGATCTGGCTCTGCCACGAACTGGCTAGATGACCTTGGGCACTTCACTCCTTTTGGCCCTGGGTTTCTCATCTTTAAATTGAAGAGATTATGCTTGATGATTTCCGAAATTTGTTAAAAATCGGATTCTATGATTCTGAATCCGAATGGCCCTAAGAGACTGGTAAGGAAGCCAGAGACATGTGGAGGCAAAGATTGGCCCCCTGTCCTCTCAGCAAGAAGGGAAACCCCCACTGTGGGCAATGCCTTTTTATGGCTGGAACTGCAGAGAAGCAATGGCACAGACAATGTCAGGCAGCCATGTCCTTATTAATGTCTTGGTTATAGGAAAAAGCCTACTGGGGCTTAAAGGAATCCAATTTGCACTCCAAGGACCTGCCAGTAGAAGTCCTTCGTGAACTCCTCAGCCACAGAACAGAGAGTCCTAGAACAAAGCCTGTTTTGATCTTTCGTTGGTTAGCGGTTATACCGTATCTCCCACATAAACTACAATGCTTGTATTGCTTGCGTGCCAGCAATAAAAAAGGAAAACACCACCAAGTGTTTTGGTTAGTTTTGGCATGTGCAATTCAGGGTGGGAAATTCCCTCAGATCCTGGCTGATCACCTAGTATTTAATTTTTTTCATAAGTGTGTCAGTTTCCAAGTACCAGAGGTTCTCGTTGCAGGGTAATCACAAAGAACTCGACATCCTGGCGTTCGGAACAAACATTCCAGCGTATCGCCATCACAGTCCTTACTATAACATTGGCGATAACAACAGTGCCCACACTGCAGCCTAAGATCCCTGGGGAGCTCCCAGGGAAAGCCTTTCCATTTACGGTAAAAGTCAGTAAAGAAATGGAGAGCTGACGTTTAAACCTAGACAGTTTGTGCTATGGTAGCGCTTCCTAGGCATCCAGTGTTGAGATCAGTGGGCCTCAAGCAACTGCCTCCAGCCACCAGTTACCTACCTGGCTTTGGAATCCACTGTCTGATCTTGGGCATTCCTTGGTCCGAGCTTTGGGAAGCTTCTCACTTGCTGGTTTGCTCTGTGTTCTGATCCCTAAATCAGAACACATGACTTGACACTTGGTCTGACAATGGTCTGGGCCCTCGCAACACACAGTTGGTTCACGGACCAGCGGCATCAGCATCCCCTGGGAGCGGGTTAGAAATGCAGAATCTCAGCCCCACCTTGGAATTACCGCATCAGACCTGCACTTTAATAAGATCCTGGGGTGATTCACTTGCACATTTCAGGTTGAGAAGCTCTGTGCTAGAATTCCTGAAATAGAGGCTATTGTCTATACGTCCTATACGTCCTATACGTCCACTGTCCTATATGTCCATGAGACAGGTCAGCCATTCACTGCACTAGTCCAGGATAGTCCTGTTTTAAGAAGAAAGGACTGAATTCAGGAAACTCAGTGGGCACAATCAGAACTTTACCTGTTTTCTGCTCTGTTGTGTTACCACTTTTCAGCCAAAAGGAAAATTTTATTCTCTGTTAAAAGAAATGTATTTGGGGAAAAAAAGCTGAAATGAAACCAAAAAAAAGGAAAAACACCCTTAATATCACCATTTAACAACATGGACAAATAAATGGAAGTCCCCCTACTGCTTTTCCAATCCCACCCACAGAAGTACATACTGTTAACCAATTTCACTTGTATCCTACCCAAGATACTCCTGTGCTTCTATGTTTGACAATATATATATAATGAACATCTTTCTTAATGATTCCTTTTCCATATGCTTTCTGAGCTAGCACAATGAAAACATATTAGATGGAACCCACTGAAAAGCCTTCCATTTAAAGTAGCAGCTCTGTGTGAAAAGCATTTTGCTGAAAGAGAAAACAGCAGGGGCCTTCTGCAAAGTAGGACAATGCAAACCAAATGGTAGTCCAGGGTGTCAGCCAGATGGCCAGCAACCTCTGCCTTCCTTTCTGTTTTCTTCAGGTCTCTCTGCCAAGCCCACAGAATACGTAGGACACTCGCCAATGACCTGTGTCCTTCTGGAGTTTACAATTGTGGCTCACAGTCAGTGGATGGGGCCAGCAAAGACTAGCGACTCAGGCTACACTCCCCATGAGGTCATGAAAGAGCTCCAGGACTCCTGCGAGGAGGGGATTGTTTCTTAACAAATAGTTTCCAATTGCTTTACAACATCCTTAATCTGTTCTAAGCTGGAGCTTTTATTCCTTCGTGGAAGACTAGGCCATAATCCAGTTGAGGTCATCATTTTCCAATTCTCCTCAAATATTTACTTGGAAAATCTTTCACTTAGTTTCCTTGATCCACTTACAATGTCATTGCTCTGAACCTTTCTAAAATTAAAAAACAAACAAACATATATACTCATACCACCTGAGTTCAACAATCCTGATGGCTTATAACTTTTTTACACACTACACCTCTAACTGCTTGCCTTCTTCATTTTATATTCCCTGACTTAAGTTATATTTCTTTTATGTTCTTGGAGGGTTCAGGGCCTGTTGGTGACCAGTACTTTCCTGCTCTGAAGAAATCTCATCTGAGAAAGTGACACAGTCATATGTCAAGGAGACTGTATCTTTTCTTCTTACATGTGGGGTTTGGAGAGAAAAGATTGTTCCCCTTCTGGGACTCATGACCCATGTTTCTTAGTTTGTCTATGTATTTGTTTCCTCTTGCTGCTGTAACAAATTAACACAAATGTAGAGACTTAGAGCAACAATTTGTTATCTTATAGTTCTGGAGATCAGAAGTCCAAATATGTCTCACTGGGCTGAAGTCCAAGTGTCAGCAGGGCTGGTCCCTCCTGGACTTCCTAGGGGAGAATCCATTCCTTGCTTCTTCCAGCTTCTAGGGGCTGCCAGCATTCCTTGGCTCACAGCTGCATCACTCTAACCTCTGCTTCCATCATTACATCTCCTCTGATTCTGACCTCCTGTCTCTCTCTCATAAGAACCTTGGTGACTACAACCTTAACTTAATCACATCTGCAAAGTCCCTTTTGCCATGGGTAAGATCACATAGTCATGGTTCTGAAGATTAGGATGTGGACATCTTTAGAGGGCCTTTATTCTGTCTACCACAGCCTAAAAGACAAAAATACTGAAATTGTGACCTTTCAGCATGTTCCACCAGCTAAGGTGGAATTTTACTTATTGCCTATACCTCGAGCTGCTTGGAGTCATACCACGTAACAATGCCTCAGAGAGGGGGAGGCAGAACCATACTTTTGATAGACCTTAGGGATGTGTTTTTACTGGGATAAAGTCAATATGAAAAACTAAGAAAGCATAAAAAAGGGTTGTGGAGGCTTAAAAGAATGTAATAATCATCAAACATACTTACTGAACTTCTAGCATATTCTAGGCATTCTGCACGTATTATCTCATTTAATCTGCACAACTGGTCAGAAAAGCAAGCATTGGTGCCTGCTTTAAAGAGGAAAAAACTGACTGTACAAGTATTATGGGCTATTTGCACATCTTCCATTTTAGGTCAGTGTTCAGGAACTTGTTAGTAGAGATGCTATTTCTGCATGTGGTTTTTAATAACTAGAGTTACATTCCCTGAAGAAAGTATATTTATAGATTTTCCAGAAACTCTCTGCTGTTTGTAAACTTGGTCTAGCCTAGGGCATCAGCAGAATGGGTCCAGGCATCATTAGAGAGAACAGTGTTTACCTTGCTTTCTGGTGTATCACTCATTACTTTCTTTCCCCACTTAACTGGCCAACAGCCTGTTGTATCTGCTTAACATTGATGAAAACAGAAATTGTAAAGTGTCCTAATGGTTGTAATTCAAGACCCTGTTATAGAATACATTCATATTTGATTTACTTTTATTGAGTATCTTTCGTGGGCCATGGGTTGAGCTGGGTTCCTGGTACATAGCTCAGTAAGAGTTTGATGGAAATGGAGCTGCCGCCAGCTGAAGACCCAGTTTGCCAGCACATCACTCACCAACACATACATTTTGTGTGTTTACCAGAGTCAGTTAAAATAGGTAATCAATTAATTATATGAATAAATGTTAATATGTGTTAGCATTAGTTTAATAATGCTTAAGAGAGCAATATTTTAAAATCATAGATCTGTGTGCTGGAAGAGGTCCTACACCAGCCAGAATATTTTTCCATTTGCCAGACGAGGAAACAGAACTGACCCAATAAGAAGAGCTCTGAATCCTTCTTTTTGGATGATCCAAGCCAGATCCTCCTGGAGATGCCTTTCTGTGCGTTTCCCTCAAAGCTTCAGCTCTTAGGGTATCCACAGAGACAGGGTGGTCAAAGCTTCGTTGGGGGGAGGGCAGGGGAGGCAGAGTGAGGCAGTAAATCCAGGATTCAGGGATTTTGGTGGACACATCAGGGATGATTGGCCTCCGCCTAAACTTGTCACAACTAACAAGAAAAACAATTCCTGTTTTTCACAAGTCCTTTATTAATTCCAACCCACTTCTGCATGTCAAGCATGGAGATCCTAGGCCCAGAGCTGGGGTCAGCCATGGGCCATTACGGGACTCTCAGCTACAGAAACTTCAGTGACACATGCAGGAACGTGGTCTCAGGAAAAATTCAGAACAGAGGCAGGTGTTTTAATTGTGTCAGTGTTCAGGAAGTCATCCTTCCATGGCTAACCAAACCAAATGGATTGATTTGTTATAAAAATTTACATAAGTAGAAAATTTACCACGAAACAGCCTGTAGGAGGATAGGCTTTCGGTAATTAGCATCCAGAGAACATATGAATGTTTCTTCTGTCAACACCCCCTGCTCTGTACTTCCTGCTCTGTTTGCTGACCTCAGCCCCACACTGAGCCTGCTGAAGCATGAAGCTGGGGAGGGCAAGCATCTCATATGGACTCCATCACAGATGTCATTTTCCTTCTTCCAGCCCACAAGCCACTGAACCATGTAGGGCGAAGGTTAGAATTATAGTTCTTGGCGATTACTCTGTGTTCCTGGGAGCAGTCTTCTCTCCCCATGTCCCTCTGGCCTCCACATGCCACCTCCCAACCCCTAACTCCGCCCCATCGTATAACAATTCTTGCAAAAATAAACAAACAGGAAAGATCGTATAATTAAGTTTGCATATGAACTCTGGTAGGTTGTAAAAGCTGAGTTCTTGTATCCAACAACCTAAGGTGAATCTGGTTATGTGCATTTTATATAGTAGCCTCTGGAAATGGGGTTTCTGATTCCAGGACACCCCACAGCAATGGTTGTAGATTAGTGTAGCAGATATTTCCAGCAATTTTACTAGCCTCCCACTCCCCACTTCTTCAAACTTCTTAGCTACTGCTGCCAGGCATAAAATGACTAGGATTAACCTTCTTTACTGTCTATCCAGGGCCCCTTGAAAGAGTTTCTGAGGCTTGACAAAGGTGAGTCTGGCCACAGAACACATCATGCAGCGGAGTGCAAGGGGGATCAGTGAGGACTCCCCTGCCCCAAGGCGTGGGCCGGGCTATGACGGTGATGAGCCTGGAGAGGGAGAGATAGGAGAGGCAAGTGAAAGGCAAAACTGGAAAAGATTTTGTTCCTGATGGGATTTAGAGCTTCAAGCATTAGGAAGAATCAACTCTGACTCCAAGGGCTTGAGTCTGAGCCACGGGAGAATGGGGATACCATTGACAGATGGGGGGAGGAATCAAATGGGATCAGTCCTGGAGCGATGTGTACATAAGGGAAAAATTCTTAGATAGCACTAGTATTAGTAAACATGGATTTTGTAGTACCAGCCCATGGGACAATACTATCAAAAGAAATACTAATTAAGCACTGACCTGCCTAAGGCAGTTGTGCTGAGGGCTGAAGAGAGCAAACTACAAAGGGTTAGCCTCTCCTCTCCCCAGAGGGTTGTTATCCTTGACAGGTCACTACTGCTATGCATTTACAGCCTCTTGGGACAGAGCAAGATTCCTGGCAGCCACTCAGATATAACTCGCTTGCCAAGTGAGACCACCTGGAAAGTTTCAATTCCAGAGAAGTTTATCCTGAGTCATTCATTTATTCCACAAACACTGAGTGAGTATCCTGTAGGACAAGCACTGGGCTTGGCCCTGGGAAGACACGGTAAGCCAGATAGATGTGGTCCCACCACCATGAGCACACTCAGGTGTGTCTTAAAACTTTGGTCTTGAGATGGTGTATTAGTCTGCTAGTGCTCCATAACAAAGTACCACAGACTGGGTGGCTTACACAACAGAAATTAATTTTCTTCACGGTTCTGGAGGCTGGAAGTCCAAGATTAGGGTGTCGGCAGTACTGGCTTCTCCTGAGGCCTCCCTCCTTGTTTTGTAGAAGGCTGTCTTCTCCCTGTGTCCTCACATCATCTTACATGTGTCTGTGTCCTAATCTCCTCTTCTTATGAGGATACCAGTCATACTCAAGTAAGGCTCACTGTATGACCTCATTTTACCTTACACACCTTTTTAAAGGCCCTATGTCCAAATGCAGTCACATTCTGAGATGCTGGGGGTTAGGACTTCACCATATGAATTTTAGGAGGACACAATTCAGCTTATAACAGGTTGTTCCCGGAATGCCTGCCTTGCCAAGGATTATTCTGTAAGATTCTGTATAATCAACAGCCCCAGCCTGCCTGCTAGTTTTGGGGAAGGCCACCTCATGGGCATGGGGAAGCCAGCATGTCTGAGCTAGCTCTGACCAAAAAGAAAAAGCACCTGTGGCATGGACAGGCCCATCCCTCTGCACAGGGATCTGTGCTCCCTGTCTCTTGAAGTCTGTGGACAGAACTGGGCTTTTTGTTCACACCAATGGAGTGATTTGTGTGATGTGGTGATGTGTGTGAAAGGGAAGAACCACTGACATCAGGTAGGCCAGGACATCTATCCCTCTGGCCCTCTCTCCAACTCCAGGGACACTTGGAGGAGCGATCCCCACCTGGGGTCTTAAGGGCTTCTCTGCCTCTGCCCAGGTGCCTGAGGCCTTGCTCTTTCCCGCCTGCCACTGCCATACCACTTGCCCACTGTGTCCACTTCAGCCAAGACGCTCTGCTATTCAACGTAACATGAGGTAAATCTCAAGACTGGCTAGAAAATCTAACTTTCATAGCTGTTTCCAGTTCTCTTTATTATGACAACAAAATCTTTCTGAGACCTTTTCTACACTCCATTCTGAGACCAAGAACTTTCTTGTAGATTGCCTTCTCTGTGTTGCAGTTGCCCAAACTGAAACTCAGTGACTTCTTAGGACTTAGCTCATGAAATTTCCCTGAACCAAACTCAGTCCTCCTCTGATCATTTCCAATGCTCAGGTCCTTTGTACTGAACTCACTATACAGTTTTCTCCAAGCCACAGTTCTCTGTAAAATTCTTAGGTATCTTTACAATTCTTTCCTACGACTAGCCCACCTGGGTGGCATGGAATTCAAATCCATGGCTCCATAACTCAGACAGATGTTGGCACAAAGTCATGTTATCTAAATTGTACATGATTACTCCAGTCCTAAACAGAATGCATCTGGTCACGAATACACCTATGATTGCAGAAGGGTGAGCACACATGGCTTTGTAGGAGGAGAGTTTTTATACATGGGAACTATTTTAAGTGTAAGTCCCATGAGCTTACTAGATCTTTTTTATTTGTTTTCAAATTCTAATATTCATGCCTGAATTGCTGACAAAACCAGATCTTTTCCAGGAGGGTTGGCAGCAGTGTTTAAAAGTCCATAAAAATCAGACAATAGGTTGTTAACATTTATGCCAAGTGTTAAAAAGTTAAAAGAACCCATGGTAAGCTAAGAAGTCACTTCAGGCCCTTGTTAAGCCAGTACGGGATGCTACATAAGACCTGGCTTGGTGTTAACGCTATTTTTACAAAACTGTTTTGTAACGTGATTGTTTAAAAGGGAAAAACGTTATTTTCTTGTAAAAATGAGGATGCCTTAATGCAAGCACTTTAGACTGCTAAGTGCAGGCTGAGATTTCTCCTTCTTACATCTTGCAATTAGGACAACTCTGCCCGTTGGCTTGCAGGGAAGCAGGCTCTGCGATGGAGATTTGCCTGTAGGGATTTGACCGGGGAGTGCTCTCAGGGTCGAGGCCTGTGGGGGCAGAGGCAGAAGCTGGGCAACAATGCAGCCTCATCACAAGGTCTCAGCTGACCCTGAGGGTGGGAGGGGCTCTGAAGCAGGGATGGCCCTTCAGAGATGTCCTGAGCTGGCGAGAGGGACCAGGCATTTATACGGAGTCAGCCACCTACTGGAGGTGGCTGTTCCAGGAGGAGGAGTGACCTCTGGTGGGTGACTCCCTTAGCAAAATTAATTCCCAAAGGGGACCAAGAGCACTGGGCACTAAAGTCTTCATTTTCAGAGCCGGGATCTCGGACTCCCCTTTCTGCAAGAATGTGGGCCAGTTACCCAGGACCCATTTAGGTGACACTACTGCAGTTTATATTGTGGCCCCCAAAAGACATGCCCAGTGGAACTTTACAAAGTGACCTCATTTGGAATAAGTATCTTACGGTAATTAAGATAATTAAGGTAATGTAATTAAGGTAAAGAACTCAAAATGAGATCATATTGATTTAAGGTGGTCCCTAAATCCAATGCAGAGTGTTATTACAAGAGTTGGAAAAGAAGGAGACATAGAAACACAGAAAGGAGAACACCAAGAGACTGGAATAATGCAACTTACAAATAAGGATTACTGGAAGCCACCAGAAACTGGAAGAGAGGCATGAAACGGATTCTCCCTTGGAGCCTTCGGAAGCAAACGACTCTGCTAGACACTTTGGTTGCAGACATCTGGCCTCCAGAGCTACGTGAGAAATAAATTTCTGTTGGCTTAAGCTACGCAATTTGCGGTAATTTGTTGCAGAAGCTCCAGCAAGCTAATGCAGGCTTGTACCTGAAAAATCCTGGTCATCCATGCGTCTGTGCTGCTTCTGGCATTGCTAATGGGGCACTATGACCCCCGCTCTAAGTTTTATTGCTGCTTTCTATAGGTCTTATTAGCTGATCCTTTACTCTCTCCAGTGCAGCAATAGGAAGACTTACAAAATAGGTCTCTTGTTCGCTGACCCTAAAACCCTATGGGAGGCAGGCTCCCAAACGAGGCTCCTAGCATGCTGCCTGCTACAGTTAATGCTGTACAATGAACACTTTTCATAGTGTTCTCACATACAAGCATACCTGGTTTTATTCTGCTTCGCTTCTCTGTGCTTCTTAGATACTGCATTTTTTTTTTTTTAATAAATTGAAGGTTTACATGGCAACACTGCTTTGAGTGAGTCTTCAGTGTCGTTTTTCCAACAGCACCTGCTCACTTCGTGTCTCTGTGCCACATGTTGGTAATTCATGCAATATTGCAAACTTTTTCATTATTGTTGTATTTGTGATGGTGATCTGTGATCAGTGATCTCTGATGTTACTATTGCAAAAAATTACGACTTGCTGAAGGCTCAGATGATGGTCAGCATTTTTTAACAATAAAGTACTTTTTAAATTAAGGTATGTATATTTTTTTAGACATAATGCTATTGCACACTTAATGGACTACAGTACAGTGTAAACCAATACACTATAGTGTAAACCAATGCCAGTGATATTGGTTTTATATACACTGGGAAACCAAAAAATTTGTGACTCACTTTATTGTGGTAGTCTGGAATGGAACCTGCAATATCTCCAACATCTGCCTGTATATTATTTTGCCCTCAGAGGAGCTCAGCGAGGATGGAGGCCAAGGATAGTTACCTATTTTACCCCGGAGAAGACTAAAGCCTAGAGAACACAGAACTATTATATTTATTCTATTATTTGCTAATACATTTACGATGGAATCAGAGGGGACCAGGTTACTTCTTTCTATTGCATCAATTAGAAATGTATTTGGCGACAAGTATCAAAAATATTGACTAGTGGTGGCTTCGAGAGATGAGGATTTGTTCATCTTACAAAATAATAATAATAGTCTGAGGAGGCCAGGCCAGGGCTGATGGGTGGCTCCCCATGCCCCAGGGGCTGGGACCTTTGTCTTTCCACTGTGTTATGCTTAGCACACAGGGCCCTTTGTCATACTTGCCATCCCGTTTTCCAGTATGACAGCTGCACCTCCAGGCTGTACCGCAGGGAGATGAAGAGAGAGCACAGGAAGGTAAAGGGGCCCACAGAATGAAGAGCTTCCTCTTAGCAGCCTCTTCCTCCCCAGTGGCTTCTGCCTGCATGTCACCAGCCAGGACTGTGTCACATGGCAGATGGCTTCCTTAAGGAGGAAAGTTGGGGAAGGAGGGATGGATTTTGCTAAAGAGTTAGCCTGCTGCCTTGGCCCTATTCCAAGCGTTGGGCCGAATTTAGAAGAGGAAGGGTGCTTCAAGGCCTGGAATATCATGGGAGGCCTCATGGGTGGGGATCTGAAGCGAAAAACTCAACTGGGCCAGCATTTCCAGTACTCTTCGTTTCCTAAACTCTGCTTAGGTGGGTATTTGATGATTCCATTCATTATTCATTTCACTTGTGAACGCCTAGGGAAAGAGCCAGTTACTGTTATTAGCTAGTATTAGTAATAGGCACGGTAACAGTAATAAAGATGAAGATAAGAGTTATCAATATCCACCTGCTCAGGAGACTCCTTTTTCTTAATCTTAAGCAATGCCGTCCGTTAGAGGAAAACAAACAAGTATGGTGCTGCCATTAATACAAGGTGTTTGAACCGCTGACCTTTTTAATCTCCAAGAAAAAAAAAGAAAGAAAGAAAAGGATTAAGGGCAAATATTTTTGATATGTTGTTTAAAAATTAGTATCTCTGTCCTTGGCTCATTAGAATAACAACAACAAAAAGCAATATGAAAGCTATTTTGTTTCCACCCAGTCCTTTAATTTGCTTTGCTGTGAAAATTTCAAGAGGCCAAACTGAAAGGCTGAAGAAAGCTTGGGCTCCAAAAAGAGCGTGGCGTCTTTCTAGAGACCTGTGGGAACAGGCAGAGGGAGTGCTCTCACTGTCCTACACAACCTGCCGCTCTGCCTTTGCAGTTCAATGATGGTTAAGTTATTGGAGGTGGGGTGGATCCCAATTCTTTCCTCTGGAGAAAGACCATGTCTTGGCTTCTGAGCAAAGGTGGGTTTGCCATGAAGTCCGTGAAGCTTGAGCTCTGGGGTCCCTCATTTGCAAAGGTGCTCCTTTCTGCAAAGGACCCAGGCAATGTGTTCATAAGTAATAGGCTTTTGACAATTTGTGGAAGGAATCTTTTCAAATTCTTTTTCTTAAAGAGGTCCCCTAAACTGTCTGAACTTCAGGATCCACAAAACCTGGGTCTGCCTGATGACATTGTTGACAAGCATTTCCTGAGATTCAGCAAACTTTTGCTTTTTCTACCCCTTACACCTTTGGCCCACGACACTTGGCATCCCTCTCCCTCATGGGTCTGAAGCTTGCGGGCCGGGCAGGATAGGCAGTCAGTTCTCCATGGCTGAACTGGGGTGCTTTCCAGCTAGAGGTGTTTGACGCACAGACAGCTGCTCTATGAAGAGTACTGATGGAGGAGAGCCAGGTGGGGGAAATCTCCAGCATTAAATGATCGGGAACCAAGCCAAACATGTATCTTTTAATGTGAGTGAAGTCTCTCTGGGGAAACTTTTTTGAAATCCCAGGCTAGGGGTGGGTTATCTGTCCATGTGTTCCCTGATCCTATTGGTTTCACAAGACCTGGTACATGATGTTGACAGTGTCTGCTTATATTTCATGAGCTCCTTGACGGCATTAATCTTTTATCTTCTCTGCGCCCAGGACCAGGGCTAGCAGAGTGGCTGGTAAACAGCAGGTCTTGAAACTATTTGCTGAACACCTCTCTCTTTCTCCTTCTCCCTCTCTCTCTTCTCCTCAAACAGATGGTTTATAAAAAATGATGCTGACACAGCCCGGTATCTCTCAGGTGAGGCTGTTATAATGGGGACCTCCTTGGACACAGACCTTTGCAGAGTGTGGGCAGCAGCAGCAGCCTTTTGAATAGCTGTTCCCAGTAATAACTGCCGGTGTATGATTTTTAGGGGAATCAGGCAAGGATTCCTGCCCTCACCTATCCCATCCTCACTGATGACCTCATCAGGACTGTCTTCCTTTGGGTGTGAGAGTTTCCCAATATGAGTCTGCTTTTAAAATGTAAATATTCTACCTTAGTTATCAATCAATGCTTTAGTGGGATATTTAGAGGAATGGGAGACTGGACACCAAGAAGATTAGGAACAGAGAGGAGAGCAGGCAGCAGCAAAGACAAAGGCTTGCTCCACGAATGTCCAGGACCAGTCCTGAGTGGCTTCTCAGCTTTGGGGGGCCCTGAAAGCCTCCAACCCTGGCAAAAAAAACCCTTCAGTCCTGCATGCCTGAGATCAGGCCTCGGGGTGAGAAAAGCCAGTAGAGGTCAGCACATGGACCCACACGCACCGTGCCTGGCTTTTCTGGTGGACCCAGCTGGAGATGTCAGTTTGGCAATAATCTGACATCCACAGCACCATGGGTCTCTTTGAAGAAGCCCAACTCAGGACCACAGTGGGGTGGAGTGGGGCCGCTCTCACTTGGCCAATAAATTTTCTGGCAAAGAGTCAGTAATTCAGCAAGTATTTGTTGAGCATCTATTACGTGTGAGGCATAAGCTAGGTCCTAGTTAATTGGACTGTAAATATCACTTTCTTTTGGTCTTACAACTTTCTAGATCACGGGATGCCTCAGAGTCAGCCTGAGGCAGGCCAGACTCAGAGAAGCCAACATTGGGAAGCTGGGCTGGAAAGTGAGAGGCTGGAGGCCAGCGTTTAAGTAGGGGACGTTTACGCGTGGCTACTCCCTTCCTGTGCCGTTCACACTCAAGTACCCGGCAGCCAAGCTCTGGCCGTGACTGGCTTCACGTGTCAGATTAACCTGGTTTCTGAAGTTTATCTGATCACGACTGTATACTCTGTGCCTGCACAGGTCTTATTTTCTGCTCAGGCGGCATTACTGTCTTTCAACTATCACAACACAGAGAAAAAACGATTCCCAGGGAACTCTGAAAAATAACCTGTAACAATACGCAACAGTCACATCGGTAACACCATCATGTTGTGGATTTGTTACTCTATTTGGGGTGTCACCTACACACCTTATTTTTATTTCTATAAAATTGGAATAAACCTCATTCCATAGCATTTCTGTGAGGATTAGATGAGATAATTGACTTTAAGCACAGGGCTAGTCATATTGTAAACCATTAACAGGATTAGGCAATAATGTAATTCATAATTTTATTTGGTCTGATTACCAATAAAAATTATAATATGCCCAAAGGAGGGCTCAGTGGAGGAGAGGGTCACTCAGGGAACTTCTGAGCCCACGTAAGATTTCCTTGACGGAGCCAGATAGGACCGGCTTGCTCATTCCAGGGATTTCCTGGGGTACAAAAGTCAGCTGGCTACTGGATGACGTACTTACAGGCCATTGTTTTATTTTAAGGTGTTTGCAATTTGAATGGAGGGGGGAAAAATGCATTCCTTTTTCATGTTCTGGGGAAACTGAAATATAGCGGTGGATCTCGATTGCCTGGACAAAGCTCAGCCTCTTATCCATTCCCAGCACTCCTGACTCCATCCCAGGGAGGGATATCTTGTGAAACACCTTTTCTTTTAGAGAAAAAGTCAGAAAGAGCTGTTGGCTCCTGCTGGCCCTGGCTGGTAGCCCCAAGCCTGGAGAGCTAAATTCACGGACTGTCAGGCAGGAGCAAAATGGGGCCCCTCCGCAGACCGGTGGCTGCCTTGCCGGGAGGGCAGGGCACCGTGACCTGGCTGTCACTGTCTGACACCACCCCAAAACCTGAGGGAGGGGCAGGCATGAAAGGCATGGCCAGCAAGGCCTCCAGCCACGGCAAGAGGCTGTCTGGACCTGTGGGCATTTTGGCCTGAGTGTGAAATGTCTGGTTTTGAACCTGTCTGACTTTGGCTATTAAGACAATGCTGACATTCCTTAGCCTCTGTGTCAAACACGTGGTTCTGAACGTTGAGACTGAGAACATCTTTAGTTAAAGCCTGACGCTGTGCCTTCTTTAGAAATGAAGATGAAAAGAGGAGAATTTTCCTTGGAATTTCAATAGTGGCGGCCCATCTCCACAGGGAGGAGTCCTGGCTGGTCCAGACACCTGGTGAGCACGGCACATTGGGATTACCAATTTGACCATAATATTGTCATCATGCTGCCTCATTTCTTCCTGCCTTTATTTTTTTTCTTTCGAGCTGTATCTATTAATTTCCAACTGTCTGCCAGGCACTGTGCGAGGCACCAGGGGAGGCCCTGCGGCTGCCCTCAGAGAGCTCGTGGTCTGGGCTGTTTCCTCCATTACATTTGGCATCTTGTGTGTCCTGATTCCCCCCAGTGACACTCCCGACACCTGTTCTCCCTGCTTTCTTTTAATACGAATTCTAAAGCAGACCACAGAAAAAGTAACCACTTTCCTGGCTGATAAACTGGTTATAAACAAGGATGCAAAAGAATAGCTCCAAAAATAATCTGAGCAGCAACAACCTGGTTAGAATGAGTGCACAGCTTTCCATGGTGATTACTTTGAAGGACAGCATTTATTTGGAGACAGCAGTTCTGGTGGGCTGGTGAGCAAACAAAAGCTGGGCCTCCTTACCTAAACAGTCACACAGTCAAACCCCATTATCTTTGTGCCCTGAGGGACTCTTTGGTTGAGCTGGAAACTTTTTTTTGGGAGATAATGTTCCACACTGATCATTAACTGATGCTAAGAAATCTTTTGTGATCATATTTGAATATCAGGGTTGAGTTTACACAATTTATTTCACCCATGTCTTCAATGTATCTTTCTTTCCTTGATAAGTGATAGATTGAGAACAGAAATAACCTCTGAATCCCCTTCTAATCCTTAGCATTAAGTGCAAACGAGGTAAAAACCAATGTTTGTTGAATGAATGAATGAAGCATAATGCAGGAGAGACTGTGCCTATTTAACTCATTTTTCATAGGAGTTTTATAAATAACTTATATTTATTTCTGTTATTAGGTATTTAAATTGAATTAGTAATTCAAAAGAACTCGAGAAAAATTTAGGAAGAGACATAAACCAAGAGAAGAAACTACAGCAGCCAAAAAAACACACAAAGCAATCCTTCCCTGCTGTTCTCTAGTTTTCTCTGTGATGTCTTTGCACGTGTGTGAGCTTGTGGCCCGGCCTGTGTCTGTGTCTGTTTTTCTGGGGCCTCAGGTTGAGTTTAAGAGGAATTGGCTGAGCTAGGTGAGAGGGGTTTACCAGATGCCTGTTTGCATGAGGAACAAAACAGGTGTGGGCCGAGTGCTCATCAGGGGGAGGACCGGCCCAGACGTGATCTGACTCACTCATACTGAGGTGGGTGCTGCCGGGCCTCGTGTCCACCCACCTGTGCTCGGTTTGCCTCTTACTCTGCCCTCACTGTCCTCACGCTGCTTAGACCTCACTGAAGCAGGGCAGAACCGGCGCCGAGACATAGGGATGAGCCAGATGAAAGATACCTGCAAGGGACTCCAGAACCACTTGGAGGTGCCTTCAGAGGGCTGGGAGTTCCGTATTAGCAAAGGGAGCACAAGGTCAGAAATTTCAGTAACTGTCATGAAAGTGACTCCATTTCTTCCCAGAGGCCCAGGTGGTTTAGGGAAATGTGGGTGTTTTGTGTGCGTGTATGTGTGCATGTGTGTGTGTGAGTGTATATGTGTGCTTACTTTTAACACAATGGGTTCATGCTGTACTTATTACTTTATAATAAACTATTTGTATTGTACTGATTATTACTTTGTAATAAATACAAAGCCCAATGCACTGTGAACCTTCCACGTCGTTCTTTCTTCTATGTCGCATGCAGTCCAGCGTGCTATCCGAGGAAAGCATGGCTGCCTTTGCTGACGGGGAATTTGCGAGCGCTGCCCTCTGAGACTGGGCTGCGCCGGGCAGTCACCCCGCGTCAGGCTTCATCTTGGCGCTGGACTCCGTGGCGCCCTGGACAACATGCTCCCCAGTGTCCCTTGTCAGGGCTGTCTGCTCCCAGCACACACATTACTTCATTCCTTCCCTTCCCGTATCTTTAGTTTTATGTAGTCATGCTTTCTAAATTCTTCTTTCTAAATTTCCAGACCTCAAGTCACCTTTCTATTCTCTGGGGAAATTGCAGAGGCTCTCACTGGCTTCCGTCTCTTTATTACCCAGTTATGAACTTACTGTGTCAACTAAACCCATGTGACAAAGTCCTTCTTTCTCCTCCCCTGGACCCTCTCTGCCCACTGCTCTGCCTCCTTCAGTCTCTTCCTCTTGGAGCGCTTCGGGTGCAGCAGTTCCGGCCCTGTAGCCTGAGGGAACATGTCCTGCTGCCTTCCCTCAGCAGGCCTAGGCTGGGCACGCGTCCCAGGCCGGAGGCCGTGGGGGAACAGAACCTCTGGGCAGTGCACAGGGAACGGTGCTTGTATGTCCCGGTAATTTAAGACTCACAAATGAGTGTATGAGAGATTATGTTCAAAATCACACGTGTGAAACACGGTAGGCTTAAGCACGTGGAGGGGAGGAGACCATGGGAGAAGAGCGGGGAGCCGTCTGCTGTGCTGGTGAACCCCCTTCTCTACATGAGAGGGTTCCCCATCTCCTTCTGCCCTGGACCTGGTGCCATGGAGACCCCGAGCACCCTGGCAGAGAGAGCTGAGGAAGAGCCAGCAGGGACATGTGGCTGTATCTACGAAAGGGGCCTCACCAGCTAAAGGCCTTATATGTTGAGACATGAACTGTAGCTTCCAGAAAAATCTGGACCCTGCTGCTCCATATTTCACTTGGAAAAGTACAAAAAGTTCAGATCACCACCTAAGCCAACAAAGGACAGTCTCAGTTTCAACCCTGCCCCAGCTTTGATAGGTTGATGTATGCCAAGACCTCCCCATGGCAACCTTGTGAGCTGCTTCACCTCGCTAGGTCTCAGCTTTCCTATCTGTGAAATGGGGATTGGAATAAACGTTCTCTGAGCCCTTTCTCCCCTGTAATGTTACGTTCTCCCTCTGTGCCTCCTCCCTAACCCCCTCCCCCTCATCTAAGCCTCATTCTTCTCACAGCTGTCCCAGGCGCCCTCAGCTGATCGGCTGATCCCCTGGGATCTCGGTCAAACAGAGAGTTGCCAAAAGCTTGGAGGCCTGCCACCCCCACCAAGAATGAGAATGTGTGTTGTTTGGAAAGAAAGAGAAGAGGAGGGTCATTAAAGCTAATTATGAAAATAACGAGTTAGCAAGATATCCTAAGAAGAGAAAAATCCAGGTCCCATTGCTTGGTGGTGATGAAGTCATTCTGGGTTGGAAGTCCAGCTTCTCTAGAAATGTTTGGGGGGGACTAGTGAGGGCCAGAGAGCAGGCAAGAGCTGGTCATCTTAAGCCACAGTTGTATCCCCAACTGTCTGAAGAACTGGAGAACAGGGTAGAATAATATGTATAAAGCAAGCTGGGCAAACCCCATGATGGCGGCCTCATTCCTCCTAAACCAGGCTATTTCTAGAAATCCTTTTCCCCCAAATGTGAGGGAAGAGAGCTGGGTTTTATTTGTCATCACTGAATTAAAAATATGTTAACCATGACTTGCTAGAGTACACTGAGCACGGGCAATCAGTTCATTGAGGTCTGGCTGCTGCATAGGATCCGAAGGATATTTTAGGAAGGGGAGGATTTCAGCAATCACCTAGTCTTACTGTGGAGACTTTTCTTGAAATCAGAGAAGATACAGACAGCCACGGGAACACAGATGAAGCTGCTCTGCTGGGCCCCAGCACACCTTTCCCTACCGCAGGTCCCATAACTTCTCTGGGAAAACCTGAGGCCTTGGTAAAGACCAGTTTGAAAACCACTTGTGTAGTCGAACCTTCTTATTCACTCAAAAGGCATTTATTGAGCACCGATAATATGCCATGATTGGGGCTTAAAAGAAAAAGTAAATATGGGAAGTCAGCCATCCTTCTTGATGTCTCGTTAGCTGTGCTTCCCTGTTTGAAGGCTGCTGCGGATGGTGAGGGCTCTGTGTGGATGAAGTGAGGGCGTGTGACTTTCACCATGCACCTTCCCCTTCTGAATCTGCCTTCAGAAGTTTGATGAACCGCAACCCTACCTCATGCTCATTCTCGCAGAAGCCTCCCTCGTCCCCATTGCCGCCCCATTTCTAATTGTGGGACAACCTGTCTGGGTATCTTCTCATCTGTTCATAACTGGGTCACCTTGTTGGAAACTGTGAATTGACAGTGTTCAAGGCGAGGGAGATCCTGGTGTGTAATGACAGAGTTACAAAAAAGTATGTTCGCGTCTCATCCTCAGTACTAAGCTGCTTCTGATAACCCAGGAAACGGATTCTTTATTTTTCAAACTGATTTCAAAGGTGAGTCAAACTGCCAGCTTTATCCTCATAATGAGCCAGATTGAAGGTTGTTTGTGAGAAGGACGCCCGCGTTCCCCATGCTCTGAAGCTGGCAGGAGTTCTGATCCTATGAGGGGCCTGAGTGAAAGTAAGAGCTGGGTGCTTCCACCCCTCTGCAATGGGGCTTGGCAGCTGTTCCTAGAAGCGTCATGGAGGACGCTGCAGTCACGGGGCTGCCAAGAACAGATGCCCCCAGGAGAGATGAATCTAGGAGACGAAGGACACAGGATGGTCTGGCTCATTCCCGGCCTACATCTATGAATCCTCCTCTCTCTTCCCACTTTCCAACTCAGGGCTTCTTCCATCAGCTCTTACAAGGAGTATTGCAATAGCCTCCTAACTAACTTCCCCGTCTTACCTACCTCCTGAGCTTTCTTCTCACTATGGCCAAAGTTATCCAACAGCAGCAAAAATCTCACCAAATCCCTAAATTAACAGTGATGCTTGTCAGGGGTGGAAGAGAGAGAGGGAGAGAGACAGACAGACAGAAAGAGAGGGAAAGAGGATCCCTTTATGCTGCCATATTGCTTATGCTATAAAGCTAAAATCTCTTAGCGTGGTGGTCAGTGACTTTCAAAATCTGAATCACCTCGTAAAGTGCAACCACGTGGGATCTCCTGCTGTCTACTGAACACTCCACACTCCTTCTCTCCTCTTGTTACCCATGCTCTCCCCTTTGCTCATCATGCCCTTCCTGCTTCCTTAGTGAGACCCTCCTCATTCTCCTAGACTCAGCACAAATGTTTCTCTACGCAGAGTTAGTCAATCCTTTATCTGTGTTTTCACATGTGGTGTATACACTCCTTCACACCAAACATTTTTATTCTAATTATCTCTTTTTGCGACCATCTCACTCACCAGACAGAAGTGCCCTAAGTCAAGGCCAGTGTTCTAGGATGCATAGTGCCTACAGTATAGTAGAGGTTCACCACAAAATCTATTTGTTGAGTAAATGAATAGTCATCTCTGGTAGAAAGCCAAAAGAGATACAGTCAGGAGTTACTATGCTTTTAAAAAACAACTACAGAGTCATTGTTTCACCTTTACAGAGCTCTGTGTCTGTAGCAGAATTTACAATTTACTGGTTTATCATGGACAAAGCACAAAAGAAGCCCATGAAACATGAGCATAGCTGCACCCACCCATTGGGTCCAGATCTATGTGTATAAGTGTGTGTTTATGTGCCCATATATATGTGTGTATACGTGTGTGTCTGTGTATGCATGTGTGCCTTTGCTACCTGGGAATGCTCTCCCTTTGAGATGTTCTTGTCACCTGGTTTCTTGCAGGGCCCTTTCTCTATTTTGGTAGAGGAAGCTTCCATTTTTCCTCTTTGCTTGGTCTTATTTTTCTCCATATGGAATGTTTCCCTAGACCTTTATAAACTGAATCATTGGCAGTGAATATTTTCCCTGACCTCTCTGAACCCACAGTTGGTAGAAAGGATTCTAAAACATAACAGCAAATATTTTTAAAGAAATATGAAATCTTGAACGTAATATACCTCTTCCAAGCCATTCCCCTTACACATAACCATGTGCTTAATGGAAAGAAATGAAAAGCTATATTTTTGTTCACAGAAAACAATAAACAAAATGAAGATGCAGCTAGTTGTGTATGTGTATTTTTTCCCCCCAGACTGTTTTTCATTAGAAAAGAGGTATGTGGAGGAGTGGAGGTTGAAGACTGAATTGTGAGCCAAAAATATTCCTATGTGACTGTAACTCTGTAAGAGGACAGGGCTAAAATTGGCAATTTGTTTTGATTGGTGCACGGAACTGACACCTTAGATCTCCATTTAGTACTTGTTCATAGAAACACAGCCTGTGGGTTTGAATAAGAGCCCAAAGGAACAGCAGAGTGACAGACACAGTATCCAGGGAATTAGGGGAGAGAAAAGGCCAAATAACCTCCAGGAGACAGGCCAAGTTTCTGTAGCTAACTACTTTATAGCTCACCCCTCGGCCTTTATTAGACTCATGATGCAGTTAAAGTGATCAGGGACATTTTCGCTGAGTTGCCCTTTCCTATGCAGAGACATTTTAGAAACGTGCTGGGAAGTCAGGGGCTGTAGGAACAAAGTGGCAGTTGTAGCTCTGTTAATCAACTAACAGCCTGGCTCAGGAGAAATCATCAGATGACTGACTGTGTCTCCCCCACTCGCCTACATCCTCACCTTAAGAACTTAAGGGGCCCATTGCAGCCCTGACTCAATGAACAAATGATTGGGGGGACACATGTCAAAGGTAGCTGCAACAGATCATGGATTTTCTCTTCTACTTTTGATTCCAGAAGGGGGAAGCTTGCTTTGTCAGTGAAACAAACAAGGAACGAATAAGGCGAGCTAGGGTCTTTCTCACATTTGTCCCATTTATGAAAACATGTGTTCGTATTCATTTCATTTGACATTGAGATGGATCCAACTGAGATAGCTGCTGCTGGATCTGCCTGGTGAGAGGAACTGGTATCAATAGTTTTTGAACTTTGGAATCTAAAGGCAGGAGAATGAACCCTGCTGTCCTAGAGGCCCATCACATCTTTACCCTTCAAGGCCATTTCCAATTACTCAGTGAAAGAGTACAGCAGGAGCAAATGGAAATGCATGTTGTTAGCAAACGGAGATTGATGCCATCTTAAACTCTATTTGTAGATTCGTAATATTCTCCTGAAAATCCCTGTGCCCAGAATAAAATTATAGTTTCCTTTGCCTATGACCTATTTTGATAGAATCATAGAAGGTCATGGCTGGAAGAAACCTTGAAAATCAAACAAATCTCCCATTTACAAATGAGGAAACCAAGGCCTGGAGAGGTTAAGCGTGAGGTCACTAACCTAATTAGTGGGGCTTGAGAGAAAATGAAGCATTGCCTTTTCTTTTTAAGAGGGTCCTGATGCCTCCACTTTGTGAGTGAATGTTATAAGAGCTTTTGTGTGGTGCTACCAAAACTTTCTAGTAGAAAAGGGATTCTTTGATATATGAAGCCAATTCTCTCCCTGCCAAGATACTTAACAACAGCAATGAGCTAGGACATCTGTCTGTCATTTGGAATTTGGGAGGCAAATATTTTTACAGAACCTAAGTGTTCAAACAAACATGAGGAGCAAATATGGCCTCAACTCCAGCTAAGCCATTAAAACTTGGACAGAGAAGCAACAGAAGATGGAAATAGAAGGTGGATAGGAAATACAGGGTCCAGGATTCTTGTATGGATTACATGAAAAATGAAGTTAATGAAGACTCAGGTTTTCTTTAAATGACATGATTGCATTAGAAGACTCTGAACCATCATCACTGGTTTCTAGGAAAGCATATGAACTTACAAGTTTCTCCTTTGGAATGTAAGTTTCTGGTTAAAAACTGGCAGAGCTGGTTGTATGCTTAGAGGATTGGGCAACCCGAGCCAGGGAGAGCCTTGTTTCTGCCCTGCAGGACTGGGGTGGCCTAGAATTGTTAAGGGGCATGAGTTGGACCTAGAGGCTCTCAAATAGATTCAAGCCAGGACTTGATTAGGCAAGCAGGATCCTGGGCAGGGAGAGGTCATGGATGGGGAAAATGCAGTATGGGAGGAAGAACAGCAAGGGCTGGGATGTTGGTTTGACGTAAGACAAAATAATTGAGTAGGGCAAGAACTGTCACAGAGGGGTCTATGCCCAGATTTGCTCCTGGTGGGAAAGGGCCAGGTGGGAGCAGGTAAATGGGGCTCTTGACCTTGAATCTTCAAGTGCTTTTGAGGTAAGAGGTGGGGTGAGGGCGTGGGTCTTCCATCCCAGAGCAGTCCCTTAGTGATCCTCCTACACCTACCCAGAACACATGCCATGAGCTCAGGGGGGCCAGGAGTGCTAGCTTACCCCAGGACTAGTGGAAATGGAAGCTCTTGCGATAACCAATGTCATCCAACTTGGGTTCTGATACCACAAATATTGACATAGACCTGATTCTCCCCTTCCTTTTAGGGAAAAGCTGTGCTCTTACAGAAAAATGAGTCGAACTCTTCACTATCTCTTTTGAAATACTCCTGCCTAGATACAGGAGGATCTTATCTCCCTAAAAATTTCAAGCAAATGGCAAACTTAGTCTTTCAGCTTATGAGGAATATGTGATAGCCTATATGATTGACTTAAAAACTAGTTACCCCAGACCAGTGCAATAGCTATTGGAATTCCAATATTAGAGATTCATTCTTTAGCATTGACTGTAACCCTAACAGTGCAGCTTGCCTTTAAAATGCGAAATACTGTTGGGGTAAACACTGCACATGACATCAGTGTGAATTAACTCAGCAGTTCAGGGCCCTGTGTCAGCTCTGAGTGAGGATGGGTGAGGAAGGAAAACTGAGAGGTTAAAAGCATGGGGCAATGTTTTGAGAGGGGAGAAGAAACCCAAGGTAAGGTTTACTTACTGCAGAGGGCAGTCCTGGAAAACAGTGTTGCTTGTCTGCTTCTGATAAAACACAGAAGAGCATGAGCAGACTTGGTGCCAGGTAATATCCTACATGTCCAGGGAAAGGCACAGAGGACTAAAGCCTATCCTCACTGTGGGTTGTACTTTCATTAAGAGAATCACCATGTATTTACACAGTAATCTGCAGTTAAAGTGTGCTTCCATAATTGATACTTCACTTCCTCCTCAGAGTATTGTGATGGAGTAGGATGAAGCACTGTGACAGAAGATTATGGAGAAGATGAAACTCAGAGGCTCAGGGAGGTTAACTGGTTTTCCTGATGTCATAATACCAGAGGTGATCTATTGAAAACCTTAGTGGGATTCCTGGAAAATTGGAGGATGAAGCTGGTGTTGTTGTTGTTGGTGGTGGTGGTGATGGTGATGATGGTGGTGATTGTGGTGATGATGATGGTGATGATGATGATGGTGATGGTGGAGACTGTGGTGGTGGTGATGGTGATGGTGATGATGGTGGTGGTGGTGGTGATGATGATAATGATGATCATGGTGATGGTGGTGACTGTGGTGGTGGTGATGATGGTGGTGATGATGGTGGTGGTGGTGGTGGTGGTGATGGTGATGGTGATGATGATGGTGGTGATGATGGTGATGGTGGTGATTGTGGTGGTGGTGATGGTGGTGACTGTGGTGGTGGTGATGGTGATGATGGTGCTGATGGTCTTCCAACATTGCTTAAAAGACCTTTCCTTGGGCAGCAGGCAATGTCACTAGGTGGGCGTTCATCTTCCATCTTCATTACTTATTCAGAAGACCCTCCAAATGCTCACAGGTACAGTGATCCTGGTATAGTACCAGCATTTTGTCACATGTAAGAGAGGTTCAATTTATAAAATGTTAATTTATAGGCTTGTTGTGATACCTACAAGTTTCTTAGAAATACTTGGCAACTGTGTGTGTTACTTTTGGTCAATCTCAGGTGCTAATCAAGAAGGCCTAGTTAGGAGGTGGCCAGCCAGGGTTAAATCAGAAAGGCCATTCCCATCTTTTACAAAGCCTCCTTGTTCAATTACCATTGCTTTGATAATTCTTATATTAGGTATCAACAATGGGTTTTCACTGATGAAACTAGAGTCTTGTTAATTACTTCTCATTGGTGAATTTAAAGGGATTCAAAATGTGTAAATTAGAGCTCAGAGGTGCTCGTTCTCTGTGAATGAACAGTACCTAAGAATTGACTCAACAATGGACCCAGTCCCCTTGGGGATATTTTCTTAGCTTGAGCCCTATTTGGTGCTACATCCAGTCATTGGTTTAAGAGATGAGATGGTGTCAATTACAATGTTTTGACTCTTACCTAGGAATATTGCTGTATCTGCTATGAGCAAACATTTTACAGGACATGTTTAGAGTACCTAAAGGAACAGAGAGTTGGGATTTGGTCAAATTTAGAGAACCAGCTGATGAACTGTTCTGAGCCTGCTTTATTAATGAATGTTTATCAAATAGGTGTCTGTTTGTGTATGAGATCTGGCCTGAGACTTGCTCTCATAATGACTTGTTAATGAGGTTGCAGAGGAAAGTTAATTATTGCCCATTCAAATATTTTTGAAGGCTACTGTGATCTACCAAACCAAAGCAAACTAAACCAAACTCCAAAAGTTGTCCATGAGCCAAGTGAATTAAGTTATTTCCAATAATTCTATTTTTCAGAGGGTTGCAAATTGTATATGTAATGTAGAGTTTACCTACACAGATTTGGAACATTTTTATTACTCCAAAAATAGTGTGAGGAAAAAAGGCTACTGTTGAAGAGGATTTAGTGAGATGAGGAAGAAGGCGTAAAAAGGCAAGTATAAGAAGACAGCTTAGGGGAGGTCTTCAGAGTATAGGTGAAGATCTGCTCTAAGCACCAGGGAAGACAGGTGGAGACATGGAGGGATGGAGACCTCATCTCTGGATGGAATGAATGGAAACAATAAGCAGAAGCACCGCCTCTCTCCCTGATCCCAAAAGAAAAGTTAGAGAAGGAAAATGATGACTTTGCTGTTTCTAGAAAATGCTTAAATGTACCTCAAGAAAAGTTCTAACTGGATTATAAGTAGGGCACGACCATAGCATTTCTGAAAACTTCCTACTTCCGTTTTCAGAAATCTGTGAACTGTGAGCGTTTTACTTGTCTCACGATGTTGGCATGGACCACATCTTTGTAGGTGTTCCGAGTTCCATGTTTAGCAAAATGAATTAAATGTTTATTTAATGTCTATTATGACTATGTAGGCACTGAGGGGGACAGTGGTGAAACACTAGACTCAGTTCTGGCCTCAAGAGCTGGTTGAAGATGCCCATTTCACAGGCATTAGATAACTAGCGACCTATTTTGTGCATTTTGTGCTCATGGTCATTATTGCAATGGAATTTAGCGAAAGGAGATCAGTGTAGGTAGACAAGAAGGCTCTAAAAAGAAGATAGGATTTGAAATGAAGCTGTAGTTTAAAAACATAAACATTTGTTTTGATGGGGAATATGGAATCTTTGGAACAGAGCCAAGGGGCTGGGCATGGGGACAAGGGAAAGCAAACAGTCCTCTACATCAGTGCAGCCGAGTCACCCGTAAACCCGAGGGCTTGGGAGACAAGGGCCCCGTCCCCTCCTCTATGCAGCCAGTCTCGGCTGAATTACACTGTGTCAAGCAGGCATCTGGCCAGTGATTTATGTGGCAGCTTAGCAGACAGAGCACCCTGTGCCACCACCGTTAAGTAAAAAAAAAAAAAAGGCAAAACTATAACAAAACTCATGTCCAAAAAATGTTAGACCATGATATGATTCACCCACAGGCAAGGATTAATCTGCAGGTCTATGTGTTGCTGGGCTAGCAAACTAATAGTCTCAAAACCATATAGGAAAGGCCCTGAGACATAAGAATGAGCATGGGAGAAACAAGAAGGACTCGTGGGTCGTACTTAGAGTGAGCACGAAGGGGCCTCCCAGGTCCTCAGCTGGGTGCCCCAGAGCCTGGTTCTAAGTAAGCAGATTTTGCTAGTTCACCCCCAGCCCAGCACACAGAAAAAGGCTGTTATCAGCATGTAAACAAATCATGCTAATTTAAAACGCTTTGCTTTCATTGAAATCAAACACAATTAACTTACTATTTTTAACTACCCAATGGAGTTCTTGGTGGAATTTTAAAAACCAAGGAAAAGAATATTATAACTTTAGAGAGTTCAAAGAACAGTCAGACCATTTTATCGGCACAATTGTTTGGGATGTCACTGTTTTTGGAAAGAATTAGAAGTGAGACGGTCCTCAGAAAGCATTTGTTCACCTCACCTCAAAGGTGAGGACACAGGTCGGAGACTAAAGGGACATGCCTGGTTACTTAGCTGTTTATAGAGTAGGGTCAATGTTAGGACAAGACAGCAAAGATTCATGCTCTTTCAATGAAATTTGTCAGCAAATTATGAGTATTTAGAAAGCTCACAGTTGTTATTTTTAATATTGTGTTGAAATACAATTCACTTAACACACTCATTTAAACTGTACAGATTGCCTTTAATATATTCACTGGGTTGTGCATCCATCACCACAATCAATTTTAGAATGTTTTCATTACCCTAAAAAGAAACCCCACGCCTCTTAGCTGTCAGTCCCAAATACCCTTATTTGGCCATTTCTGCATTTTCTTCGGAGAAATTTCTATTCAGATATGTTGCCCCCTCAGCCCTGCACAACTACTAATCTACTTTCTATCTCTATTGCTGGTCAGTTCTGGACATGTCATAAAATGAAGTCATAAAATACGTGGTCTTTTGCAGACGGCTTCTTTCACTTAGTATGTTTTCAAGGGTCACCTGTGTTGCTGCATGTACCCGCGCTTCATTTCGTTTTATTGCTGAATAATATTCCGTAGTATGGCTTTATTGCAATTTATTTATCCATTCATCAGTTGTTGGACACTGGGCTGTTTCCACTTTTGGGCTACTATGAATAATGCTGTTATACACATTAATGTACAAGTTTTTGTGTGGATATATGTTTTTATTTCTCTTTGGTATATACCTGGGAGTAGAATTGCTGAATCATATGGTAACTCTACATTTAACTGTTTAAGGAACCGCCAGATTGTTTTCCAAAGTATCAGCACCATTTTACATTCCCACTAGCAGTGTCTGAGGCTTCCAAGTTCTCCACATTCTCACCAACATTTGTTATCTGTCTTCTTTATTATAGGCATCTTAGAGGATGTGCAGTAGTTTTGATTTGTGTTTCTCTGATGGCTAGCAATATTAAGCATCTTTTATGTGCTTTTTGGCCATTTGTATATCTTCTTTGGAGAAATATCTATTCAGATTCTTTCCCACTTTTAATTGTGTTATTTGTCTTGAGTCCTAACAGCTCCCTGTACTGTATATTCTAGATCCAAATCCCTTATCAGATATATGATGTACAAAACTTTTCTCCCATTCTGTGGGTTGATTTTTCACTCTCTTGATGGTGTCTTTTAAGGCACATAAGTTTCAAAATTTGATAACTTCATAGGCTTTTAAATGGTGAATTATATTTTCTCTGTCTTTCGGTCATTTACATATAGACTTTATTATACGTGTGGTAATTAAATATGTGCTAAAGAACATACAGTGTATTGATCTATATGAGGTAGTTTCAGCTAGATATAAGGGACAATGATTTTTTTTTTTACTTTGGCCACGCCACATGGCTTGTGGGATCTTCAGGGATCAAACTTGGGCCCTGACAGTGATAGCGCCAAGTCCTAACCACTGGACCACCAGGGAATTTCCTAAAGGACAATAAAATTGATAGATGCTTCAATATTAGAGAAAACAGCAAAAAAGTAGGGTGTGGTGTCTGAAAGTGTTTTGTGGAGAAGGGCCCTTGCAGTCTTGTATAACTAGGAATCACTCCAGTTGCCTAATACCAAAGGCCCCCTAATCAGTGTCATCATAAGAAATAATATCTTTAGGGAACAGAACTCATGTAGAAAAGGACAATCATAAGAGATTATAGTTTATAATTTTCTGCATTCTCCTGTTTAAAATAAACAGAGCCCCACAGCAATAACTGTTTATTAATGAAGCCAGGTGTGCTTGCTCATGCGCAGTCCGGTTACTTTATTGCACACATATAACACAGGGTTTTTGATAGATGTATGTGTATTTATGTATGGGTGAGCACTTTTATTACACTTGTGGATGAAGCCAGAGTTCCAGGTTGTTATCATTATAGCATGAATAGAATGAAGTTGTTTTTTTTCTTGTTATTTTTCTTGTCTTTCTCCCTTCACTTCCCCCAATCCTGCCACTTCCCGTCTAAACACAGGAATATACTAATCAGGGAAATATGCACTGCTGTTTAGTAAAGGGGTCAAATCCATTTGGATGGAATTCCAGGCTCAATGTGCTAACAATGGCAGGAAACCGGGTCCTCGAGCTGGCTGCAGCATGGAGCTGTTGAGCGATAGATTGTTGAAAGAGTCGGCCCTGGGGTATGCTACTTTGGCTTGCTTTGGGTTTGGAATGTTGTGATTGTTCCAGACACAATGAGGGATCTGTCTGTCCACACAGGAGAAGTTGTAATTACAGGAACAGAAGCTAAATTACTGCTCTTAATTGCAAATGGTCTATATACAAGGCTGCTAATTTGGACTTTGTAGGGACAGGCGGGATTTTTAATTTAATGATTTTGGTGATTAGGGGAGTAGATCGTATATCTTAAATCCACTTCATCCTACTGCAGGTGTTGCCAGGATCCCTTCTGACTACCTGTCTTGTTGATTTTGATGACTCAGGCCAGTACGTGATACTGTCTCTGGGGAAAAGACAGGGTGTTGAAAGTCTCTCTGTCTTTGGTGTCCTAAAACCTTGATTTGTTGTGACCATAACATCCTGTAGAGAGGTCTCCTTGTGTGTATCACTTAGGAACCATTTCCTAATTAGGAAAGAAGGTTGAAATCTGGCCTGGCATCATGTTCTAGCAAACAGCTACAACAGGTGAGAGTTTGTAGCCAAACAGAATCACCAAGTGGATACATTTTTTTTTATTGTGAACGAGGATCTTTGTCTCTTTATCTATTTAGGGCCTACTATATGCCAGATATTGCATTAGGAACGGACTGAAAAGTAGCATAAGAAAAGGTCTACTCCATGTGCTTATAGTCTCTGGGGGGACCAAAACATGTCAATGAATAAGGCAGGGGGATTGTATCACGACAGAGTTATGAATGTTTCATGGCCTACAGATAAGAGGGATGACGAACATTTCAAGGAACAGCCAAAATCCTTTCTTCACGTATCACTGCTCAGAATTGAGATGTGGACCAATACTAAACCATTTGCTACAGCAAAGAGTCTGATTCTTAGACCAATCAGGCACACTTAAGGAGATGGAGGGAGGGACAGCTTTCCTCTACACAAGGCGGTAAAGGGAGTTATGGATCCCTGAATAAAATCCAGGCTTTGTTTGAAAGGAGATAGCGAAATGATGCTGGGAGATAACTAAGAACATCCAATGCCTTCAGCTGACATGTCAGAGAGCTCACTCTGGCAGCAGCGTGGAGAATGGGGTGGTGGAGGCAGACTGAAGGCAGGGAGACAGGGAGGACGTGCTGCAGTATCTGGAGAGAAATGAAGAGGCCTCGAACTGAAGTGATGACAGTTACCAACAAGAAGAGGGAACAGTTCTGGGAGCTCTGAGGAAGAACTTATAGTAGTGATTCTTAAATGTCTGGGGGGAAATGCACCCTTTTGAGAATCTGATGTAAGCACTTCTGTAGTAAACATCAAGCTTGCTGGTTTGCTCCATTTTAGCATCAGTGGCAGGGAAGCTGGACTGGTATGCCCTTTGTACGGCCATGGTCCTTTGTTCGGGTGGGCACCAGCAATTTCTAACCGTACCATGGGAGTTGGAGAGATAAAGAATGAGAAGCAGCATTTATCGGGGACTGACTACCTGTATCATGCTCTGAGGCCCACCAAGCAGATGGGAAAACTGAGACTTTATAATATGCTGTTCAATGTCCTACCCTGAAAAATCACAGCTGTACAGTTTAAGCTTGAGTTTGTCTGAATCACAATACCAAGCAGCCTCCTTCTGGTGCTGCCATATTTGGTCCAAATGTGAATTACTATGACTACCAGCTTTTTTCTTTCCTGAAATCCTTTGGTGGTCCCTGTTTGTACAGCTGAAGGAGATACTACCTCATTCCTGACAGTTTTGGGAGCTGACAGCAGAACATTCAAAGAATGACATCAAGCGACTTTCCTCAAGGTCATTTCCTGCCCATGATCTCCACAAAAACCACATTCCTTAAGGATGTGTAGGGGTCGGAAACAGCCCCTGCTCTGTCAGGAGAGAGATGTCTGGGGCAGCTGCAATAGGCAGATGAGTGTATGTGTGTGTCTACATCCTCTGTGACAGGCTTTGCTGGTGAACACACACACCCGACACTTGGCTAAAAACAAACCAGGTCTCCTAGGCTGCATGACTCATGCTTGAACTGAAGTCTTCACCCAGAGTCAATAATTCTCATTTTAAAGGCAAATGCTGAGCTCAACAGCTACTGAGGTTACACTGCCTGGGTAGCTCTCTGTATTAATTTCGCTTATTAGAAACAGCACCTCCTTAGGTTGTTGAAGCAGGACATTATTCAGTATAATCACGCTATACTGGAGAGTGTTTATGAGACTTGAAGACAATGTGTGAAAAGTACCTGGGCACACAGTAGATGCTTAACAACATGGGCAGCAGCATTTGCTTTGCTGTATGCCCTCTGCCTAGCTGGGACAGGGTTTTCTCCCTTCCCCCTTTACTTTACATTAAGAGCTTTATTTCTTTCTTTGAAGGAGAAAGACATTCAGTCTAAGTGATGTATATTATTATATTCCAGAGTGGCTTTTGCCACCTCTCCCATAACCTCTGTATTTTGCATCACCCGAAAGGAGGACATTGGTTAGAACAAGCATTACGGGGAGGGAGAAGCAGAAAGCGCAGAATCAGGAGACCTCACGTCCATCTCTGGCTCTTCTCTAACTTGATAAGGGCCCAAGGAAAGTCACCTAAACTCTTGGGACCTCCGTTTATTTGTCTGTAAAAAGAGAGGCTTGAACTAAAAGATCTTTCAGAGACTTCAGGCTCTTGCTGGGCTGCTTCTGGGGGCTGTTCTCTCTCAAGCAGTGACTTGAATTCTGGTGAGGAGCCACCCACTGCACGAGACACTACCACTCTGCTAAGTCTCGTAGGTGTTTTTCTGTACTGGCTGATACTTGGGACCAAATTTCCTACGCCCGGCACACTAAATAATGCCTTTACCACAAATGTTCCTCTAGAGTATGAGGCAGACAGGGCTTCTCTCTGCTAATCAACCTACACATTTCCAGGAAAATTATTTTTTCTCCTTGTTATTCAAATATATGGCTTGTGCATATGGAGATTTTAAAACACAGTTGATTTATAAGGGGGTGAATTTCCCTGAAACAGAACTTGTGTTAATTATGTCAGCTAGCTAAAATTGGTAACCTGGCATGGGTTTGTTAAGACATTAAATATCACTCTTCTTGTTTTTCTCATACTCAGGAATGAATGGTAGGTTAAGAAGTACACTTCCAGTTCATAAAACATCAGAGGGACTAATTGGGTCTATTTATGTTTTACTCGAGGGTGTGGAATGTAAACCTTTTCTCCAAGTTAAAGGGTGAGTTTGCTTGGGCCAAGTGTTAGTATCAGAAACATTCTCAAACCTTTTGGAATCCTAGCATGTTAGAGATTGGAAGGGCCTAAAGAATTTCTGGGCAATTCCTTCTCCTTCTCTCACTTTTCCTTCTTTTAGCTCAAAAATGAACTCTGCATAAAATATATTACTTTAAAGAACATTTTCACTTAGAGAAGGACACCTCTGCAGGAACACAAATTGCCCCAAGTGGTGAGGTATCTCAGATGGGAATTTTTTTCAGTAAGAAACGTAAATTCTCTATATTCTTAGAAGTTTACCAAATAAGTTGTATCAGGGTTTTTCATATCTAGTTCATTTGAGAGAATGAACGCATTTACATTCTGTGAATGCTAAGAGGTCAGCGTGGATTTTGCCAGCAGGTGGCACCAAATGTTTTCATTAGAAAAATAACACTGTGAAGGAAAACCTCGTTTGCATCCTCCCTGCTAGTAAAAAAGCCTTTTAGGTGAGTGTTGTGGTTCATTCATTCAAATTCAGGAAACATGTGCATTTCTTATTTGGTAGCTCTTTGGCAGTACACTGTTGTAGTTCAGGGTGAGTTATTTCCTTGAAGTTTGTTAAAAGGGAAGTATGGTGAAATTAAAGACTTGAAAAAAGCTTTATTAGAGTTTTGCCGACCAATTAAAGTCCAATCTCTCAGCCTACAAACCCTTCCACCAGCCCTTTCTAGGCCTGCAAGCACACAGGATGCTGAAACAAAGGACAGTGAGATGGTGGGTGGTTCAATTTTCCCTTTTTATCACAATCTTATTTTTTTCAGACCCCAACACAGCTTTTAGAGTCTGGTTAAAATTTTGTCCTATTTAGAAAAGAGTATCATAAAGTGACGTTACTGATCCAGGCCCTGTTTTGGAGGGACACACTTACACTTTCAGGTGTGTGTGCTGAGGGGGATGATATTTTTCTTCCTCTGTTCAGAGTCACCAGAAGAAAGTTCTGCCATACTCAGGATCCTGAAAAATATTGGGCAATTTGTGCCAAATTTTCATTCTTATAAGACTTTACTTTAAAAATAAAAAGGCATGTGCATGCATTTACCATTTATTTATTTGAAAAATATTTATTGAGTGTCCACCATGCTGGACATTGTACTAAAGAGCCAGGGATACAGTGATGAAGAAAAACATGTGGTTTCTGCTCTTGTGGTGCTTATTGTTTAGTGGAAGAACCAGATACTAATCAAGTCACCCACATGAATGTATAGAAACAAACTGAGGAAAGTGCTTTGAGGGAAAGGAACACTATCGCATGGTATTGTTGAACCAAGGAAGTTGACTTAGATTCGAGGGGAAATGAAAGCAGTCAAGGTTTCTTAGGGAAGTGACCCTGCCTGGAGCTGAGATTTGAAGGATAAGGAGGAATTAGTTAGGTGAAGGGGTGGGAGGAGCTGGGAAGAATGTTCAAACCAGAGAGTAGTGACCTCAAAGACCTAGGGATGGGAGGGAGAAGGGAGAGTTTAAGACACGGAGCTGCAGGTCGGGAAAGAACTCAGCGATGGAAGGGGAGAATGGATGTTCTTACAGGAGTGAAAACTCATCATGATTTTTGCACTCTTCTCCGAGTTTATTATATTTTCCCTCCATTAAATAAAAAAGGCCAACACCCACACTCCAAAAGTCTATTAATCACCTGATCCCCACTAATTCCCTGCTTTTATAGTATTGTTGGTTTGAAGTCAATGACCTAATATTTCTGAAAAGTCTGGGCATTTTCCATTCCCCATTACAGTGAATTATATAAATAGACACAAGTGCCTTTGGGGAAGGCAAGGAGGAAAATTTACAGAATACACCTGCAATATTAGTACAACATGATTCCTTAGGCATTCTCTTTCCCCCATCATTAGAGGATGTGGCTCTGTGAACTGACTGGGATTTAGAGCTACCATATGATCCAGCAAGCCCACTCCTGGACATATATCTGGAGAAAAACACAATTAGTAAAGACACATGCACCGCAATGTGCACTGCAGCACTATTTACAAAAGCCAGCATGGAAGCAACCAAAGTGTCCATCGACAAAGGAATGGGTAAAGAAAATGTGGTATATATATGTAACAGAATATTACTCAACCATAAAAAAGAATGAAGTAATGCCATTTGCAACAACATGGATGGACCTAGAGATTGTCATACTGAGTGAAGTAAGTCAGAGAAAAACAAGTATCATATGATATTGCTTATATGTGGAATCTAAAAAAAATGGTACAAATGAACTTATTTATAAAACAGAAATAGAGTCACAGATGTAGAAAACAAACTTATGGCTACTAGGAGGGGAAGGGGAGGAGGGATAAATTGGGAGATTGGGATTGACATATACACACTACTATATATAAAATACATAACTAATAAGGACCTACTGTATAGCACAGGGAACTCTACTCAATACTTTGTAATGGCCTATATGCGAAAAGAATCTAAAAAAGAGTGGATATATGTATACGTATAACTGATTCACTTTGCTGTACACCTGAACCTAACACAACATTGTAAATCAACTATACTCCAATAAAAATTAAAGAAAAATGAAATGGCCCCAACTTTCAGATATAGTGGTAGCCCTGATTCAAAAGACTTGAAATTTTTTCAGTTACATACATCAAGCTGGGCCAGAATCTCCATGACCAATCTACCATACCCTAAAATCTCAACAGGTCTGTCTATTCTAATGAGCCCTAATGTCTATTAAAGTAACCATACCCATTTCTATCTGACTGCTCTAGTGTAACTACTTGCCCTTTGCCATCTTGAGACTTTTTCACATTCACTGTAATCAAGGAGTCCTGTTTCTACCAGTCTCCCGAACCCACAGAGAACAGCCACTACACTGCTTTTCAAAGATGCTGGCATTTCCCTTATCGGTGTCTATCTCAGGCCTTGATGATGAGATCATCTATAGGGCTAAATCTACAGCCACATTCCTATCTCTTGACATCTTTGAATTCCTTTCTCTAATTGAACGCCACCATTTCCGGCATCTCAACTTTCCCTAGGCTACACTCCCAACTGATTTCAAGTCTTCTTTAGCCAGCAAGCAAACTATCAGAACCTCTCTCAGCTGCTCCAACTAGCATCACTACACCCAGAGTTATTGCTAAGTGCATCCAAATTTACCTTGATCAAAATGATGTTCCTTCCTCCGTGATCAGTAGCCCTAGGGATCCCTTTCCTCACACATTTTCAGAACGTTGCCAATATAGCTGAGTAAAGTCCTGTAAATCTTTTGGTGGGTAAATCTCCTACTGGGTTTGACATTGTAAATATCCTTCCTCCCTTGGAAAATGCTGGACTCTGACTCCAGCTACAGGTCTCAGAATATCAAGAATCACTGTATATGGGGTGGAGATAGAGCATGAAGAGAATCCGCTCCCTCTTCCAAGGTAACTAATGGCCTCTGGAGAAGGCAGCAGTGTTCTCAGGCCAGACATGAAGAGTCTAATCAAAGCAGGGAAGAGGAGGATGCTAAGGGAGGCAAGAAGGGCTAAGAGTGGGCTGAGGTTGGGAAAACTGGAGGTCTCTATATCCTCCCACACATCCCCATTCCAGCTCTCTTCTGATCAGTGTCCTTACACATGCAAAACAAACAAACAAAAAGCCATCATGAAGATACGGGCTCAGCTGATGAGGTAATTCAGTAAGCTCAGATCAAACTTCACCTTTGGTTTCCAGCTATTCTGGCCCCATCCTTTTGGCACAGTCATTGAAATCCCTGGTTAAAGTCCATGACTTCATGCTTTTCATCTGTCTTTCAATGTCAGTGCCCTGACCATGTCCCTTTGACCCTTTTCACTTCAGTGCACACATGCCAGACTTCTAGCTGCCAGCATTTACGTTCTTTACATCAAGCCTTTCTCTGGCCTCCAGAACTCCTCTGCCCGTGCACAGCACACTAGAAGGGCAGGGAAGGAGCAACCGTGGCAGCAGCACTCGACCAATGACTGGTGGGAACTGGTGTACAAACACTCCAGCTGCCGTGTCCCTTGGGTGGGATGCTTCTGGCATACGCTTTACTTTCGCACCTAGAGCACCCCGTGGGCTTGAGCTCCAGTTGCCCACGGTGGTAACTGGCTTGGTAATGAACCCAATTGCTTGGCTTCCTTTTCCCTGTCTCCCTCCTAGCTCTCCTGCTGGTGTTCCTGGGCTCACCTTCCAAATAAACTATTTGTACTAGAATTCTTACCTCAGGATCTGCTTCCAGGCAATCCAAACCAAGATAGGACCTTACTGGAAAAATCCCAGGTAACTCACAGATGAATGAAGATGAGTGAGGGACAGAGATGCCAGGGAATAAGATACACTGCCATTATTGATTCATGGGAACATCTGGTTGGGATGCCCCTGCTGGACACCGTATCTTCTAGACCATGCATTCTCAACAGGAGTGATATCACCCCTGAAGGGGCAAAATACATAAATTCTACTCTTTATGTATAATGCATGGATATATATATATATACAGTATGTAAGCAGATATACTGAATATCTGTTGTCTTAAAATTACATGGTGGGGGAAATTTGGAAAAAAATGTCCAAAAAATCTCCTTATGAGAGCAATAATGAAAAAAAGATTGAGAAACACAGCTCTAGACACAGTAGTGAATACATGAATGCTGTACTGCTGCCCCTGATGGTGCTGCCTTGAATTCTAATCATAGCATCACTCTCTTAAGGATCATGGTCTGATGGGAACATCTAATTGACAGAGTATATATCATGTGACCCAGTTCTAGTTGTAGGGGTGGGAAGAAGGAACATCTGCCCCCTTGTCCTTCTGTTGCAGCTGTCAGAGTCCAGATTTCCCCTAAGACTCACAAAATAAGGGAGTTCTCCTCCCAAAGACTGAAGGAGGTCTAGGTCTTCTGAACAGTTGTAGACCTTGAGGCGCTTGAGGGCTCCATCTTAGGAACTCCTGGTACTGCCTCCTTCCAGAAAGTAGAATTTACTCAGCAGTGCTTGTGGGGAGACATCAACTATATCTTGAGTTATACAAGTCTACCAGAGGTTTATTCATCAGAGCAGCTTTTAAAATAGGCAATGGTCTAGTTCAGGGTTCTTGAGTGAAAAGCGTGAGATAAGAGAGCTATCCTTTTTGATATCCCCTAGGATTTGGACCTTTAAGTTCATGCACGTATACATTTTGGAAATTGGGATTTAGAATTTCTAATTCAGCTACATGTGCCCTCCACCCCAAATGGCATAGTGGAAAGATCACACTATATTCAGGAGATCTCAGCCTTGCCAATGGCCAATGGTGGGACACATGCAAGTCTCTTGCTTCTCTTACCTGTATGAGGAGGGTGCTGCAGTAAAGGATTTTAGGGTCTTTTCTATCTCTACCATTTTATATATCGAGGGAGGTAGGAAGAGGGGATGGAGGAAAGGAAGAAAGGGAGGAACAAAAATAGGCATTGTGGCTTTTTCACGTGTCATGGCCCTTTAATTCTTCTAATAATACCAAGAAGACTTTATTATTTTCACTGCATAGTGAGGAAGTGGAAGTTCAAAGAGGTTAAGTCACCTGCTCAAATTCACTCAGAAACTAAACAGCACTCAACCAAGATTTGTCTGGTTTTGAAAGTCATGTACTTTCCACCAAACTGCACTGTCCCATGCTCTAAGGGAAACATTAGAGTCAGCAACTGCATGCGTTAGGTGTTTTTCTTTCCCCTGATTTTGGGTGCATTCTCTTAGATGCCTCGGTGTCTCCCATGTTGCTCAGATCCTGAACTATTTCATCCTGGCATGCATGTCTTTGCCAGTGCCCTACATTCACTCTCTTTCCTTCTTTATTTTCAGCTTTCCTTGCTCTCACTGAAATGCACAGTCAGGAGACTGTAAAATGCACTGAATGAACTACACAGGCTCTCAGGACTGAGTGCTGATAGCTTGCTAATCTGGTTAATATATATGTTAATTGGAGAAGGGTAAAGCAGCAGCAGGTCTTTCTGCCTTCAGGCTGTGGAGTAAATTAGATGTCCACTTCAGTCCAATACCTCTAAAGCGTACATCCAGGGCTTCCCTGGTGGCACAGTGGTTAAGAATCCGCCTGCCGATGCAGGGGACACGGGTTCGAACCCTGGTCCGGGAAGATCCCACATGCCGCGGAGCAACTAAGGCTGTGCGTCACAACTGCTGAGCCTGTGGTCTGGAGCCCGCGAGCCACAACTACTGAGCCTGCGTGCCACAGCTACTGAAGCCTGCACGCCTAGAGCCTGTGCTCCGCAACAAGAGAAGCCGCCGCAATGAGAGGCCCGCGCACCACAACGAACGGTGGCCCCCGCTCACCGCAACTAGAGAAAGCCCGCACACAGCAGTGAAGACCCAACACAGCCAAAAATAAATAAAAATAAAATAAATAAATTTAAAGCATACATCCATATAAACTGTGAGTATAGGGCTGAACACCACTAATTCACAGTAGATATTGCTTCTAGTGTAGCAGCAAAAGCCTTGGACCATGAACTGGGAGAGCAGAGTCCTAGCTCCAGCTCTGGCAGGAAGGAGAGGACTGTGGTGCAGAGCAACGAGAGGCAAAGGAGAGGTTCTGAGCGCGCTCCTTACTTAGTCACAAATCACTCCCATGGGCAGCCATCAGGTCTACCCCAGCCTAGGCTCACTCACCAGGTTCATGCGTGTGTTGCCCTGAGCAGAGATCAGAATGCAGACTGAATTAAAATTTTGGAAATTCGATTAGATGATGAGTGGCAATTTCTGAAAAGATGTGATTACTTTTTCTCATCTCAAAGAGCATAATGATTAAATTTCCCCCATGGTAATCCCAAGGCAATGTGCTCCGGTGGGGAAAGCTGTGTACTGGCAATAGAGGACCCTGGTTTGGGACCTGGTCTTCAGTAAATCGAGTAAATCCTCTGGGTTTCCTCCCTCCCTTCCCTCCTTTTAAATCAACTTTATTGAAGTATAATTTACATACAATAAGTGTACCCATTTTACGTGTACAGTTGATAAGGTTTGATAAATGGATATGTTCACCATAATCAAGATATATGATTTTCCATCAGCCCCAACTTCTTTATTACATATAAAGCTATAATGACTATTTAATTCTTCTTGAGTGAGTTTTGACAATTTATGTTTTTCAAGAAATTTGTCTATGTCACCTCTGCTATTAAATTTATTGGCATAAAATCATTCATAATGATTTCCTTTTATGCTATCAATGTCCGTAGATCTTTAGTGATGCCTGCTTTTGCATTCTTTATATTGGTAATTTGTATCTTCTCTCTTTAGGTAGAGATTATCCATTTTATTTTGAAATAGTTCTTTTGAAAGAACTAGCTTTTGGTTTTTATTGATTTTTTTCTATTGCTTATCCATTTTTTGTTATTTCTGCTTTTCTTTACAATTCATTCCTTCTACTTACTTTGAGTTTAATTTGCTCTTATTTTTCTAAGTTATTAATGTTGAAGTAGAGATCATCGATTTCAGATCTTTTTCTACTCTAAGCATTCAAACCTATATATGTCCCTTTAATTACTGCTTCAGCTGCATCCCACAAGCTTTGATATTTGTGTTTTCATTATAATTCAGCTAAAATATTTTCTAACTTCCCTTTTCAGTTATTGGAAATTTTGTAATTTGTTGTTTGATGACCAAATATGTGGATATTTTCCAGATATCTTTTGTTACTAATATCTAATTTAATCAAACATTATTAGTGTGGTTTCTACCCTTTCAAATTCATTGAGATATGCATTATGGTCCAGTATATTGTGTGGCTTGGTGGATGTTCAACACGCACTAGAAAAGAATGTGCATTCTGTAGTTGTTAGGTGTAGTGCTCTGTAACTGTTAATTAAGTCAGAAGGGTTGATTATGGTTTCCAATACTGATTTTTATGTGTATGTGTTTTCATAGTATATATTTTTCTCTTCCTACTTTTACCCTATCTGAATCTTTATAGTAAAGTGATTTTCTGTAAATTGTTGGATCTTGCTTTGTTACCCACTGTGACAATCCCTGTCTTTCAGTTGGAGTGCTTAGACTTATACACATTTAATGTAATTATCAATAGAGTTAGGTTTAAGTCTATCATCTTGGTATTTGTTTTCTGTATGTCTCATGTGTTCTTTGTTCCTTTTCCTCTTTTTCTGACTTCTTCTCCATCAATTACTTTTTAGTTTTCCATTTCATTTCCTCTATTGGTTTATTAGCTGTATCTCTTTGCTTTCCTTTTTTAGTGATTTCTCTAAGATTTATAAAATGAATCTTAAAATCATCACAGAATATATTCAAATAATATTATTTCACTTATAAAACATAAGTTTTACCCACATTTACTTACATATTTACCATCTGTGACATTTTTCGTATCCTTGTACAGAGATGAGTTTCCATTTGTTAGTATTTTGCTTCTGCCTGAAGAACTTTAACATTTCTTATTGTACAGATTTGCTGGTGAGAAATTCTCTCAGTTTTTGTTTTACTGAAAAAAAAATTTACCTTCATATTTGAAGGATATTTCTTCCGGATATAAAATTCTATGTTGACAGTTTTTTCTTTATTTCAATACTTCAAAGATTTTCTTCCAATATCTTCTAGCTCACATTGTTTCAGATAAGAAGTCTTTGAGAATACTTATTTTTGTTCTCCGTGTATAATGAGTCATATTTTTCCCTCTGGCTGCTGTTAAGATTTTCTTTTTCTCACTGGCTTTTGAGCAATTCAATTATGATGTACCTTGGTATGGTTGTCGTTGTGTTCATCCTGCTTGGGGTTTACTGAACTTCCTGTATCTGTGAGTTTATGGTTTCCATCAAGTTTAGAAATGTTTTATCCATTATGAGTTTATTATTTCCATTTCCCCTTTTTATTTTCTGGGACTCCATTTATACTATGTTAGATTTCTTAATATTATCCCACATGGCACTTAGGCTCTATTCATTTTTTTTTCAATCTTTTTCTCAGTGCTTTAGTTTGGATAATTTCTGCACCTATGTCTTCAAGGGCACTGACCTTTTCTTCTGTGCTGTTTAATTTGTTGTTATTCCCATCAAGTGGATTTAACATTTTTTTAGACATAAGAATAGAACTTTTTGAGACCAGCTGGAAGTACTCTATCCTACACAAATACCAATATGACTTCCTCTACCCTAGGGCTTCTACGCAGAACCACTTTAACAAGTGCTAGCTGAATTACAAGTTAGTGTTAAGCCAATCTTGATCTTGATAGTTCTAGACCTGGCCCAAGTCTTATATTAGAGATAATAGCTGACCCCAGGAATGTGAATTCTCTAGATGCTTATCCTATTTTAGCTTTTCATCAGTTTTGGTTCCTGCTCTATACACACACACTTTTTTTTTTTTTTTTTGAATAAAATGTCACTTTAATTGAAATAGGCTATTTTCTAAAATCTTACATTTTATTAGTTTGCTTAAAATCTTAATGAAATAATAAATAAAAATAGTATTTTCAATCATATAGTTTTAGTATTTAAAAGCCCAAGAGGCAATTACATCAGAAATTTACATATAACACCAATGCTTGCTTGCTTTATTTATTTATTTTAAAATTTTTATTGGAGTATAGCTGCTTTACAATGTTGTATTAGTTTCTACTACAGCATAGTCAATCAGCTGTACATATACATATATTCACTCTTTTTTGGATTTCCTTCCCATTTAGGTCACCACACAGCACTGAGTAGAGTTCCCTGTGCTGTACAGTAGGTTCTCACTAGTTATCTATTGGGATTGACATATATACACTATTGATACTATGTACTGAAGAATTCATAACTTGAAAAATTGCATTATGTTTAATCATTTGCATTATATTTAGACAATGTTGAACGTTCAGTGGCCTGACTTATTTAAATAGTATCTCATCCTTTCACAGTTTTCTAGATTTGGTTGTTGGAGGACTTAAGTGAAAGATGTATTATCTTGTTAAATAAAACTATGCATATAATCTTGTTAAATAAAATAAAAATGTATAAAATCATCTTATTTCCTTAAATAAATTGAGATACTTGGAAGTTGTTTTAGTGACAAACATATATTAAGCCATCACTTGCTTTAGAGAAGAAGGTGTTTTTTAACTACTCTACACACTACTTCTTAACATCGAAAAAATTTATAATTTATCATGATAGATGTTAATATTTATACAGGTATCTCACACTTTTCAGAAGTTCGTTTTATGCCACTTTGCTATTATGAAAGACTTACATTAGTACCTGTTTACACTAAGTGAACGAAATCCAAGAGGATTTTCAGTTTTATGAAAAAAAGACAAAAAGTGAAAATAGCGTTTGATACTTGTTTTGCAGCAAGCCATTATAGGGGCAGCACACTTCCCAAGCAGGGAGAGTGGATCACCAAGCTCCTTCCCTGGGAACTGCATTCAGCATCTCATCATCAAGCCACCATAGCTTTGAACTGTATCCGTGAGCATCTGTACTTTATCTTGACTTATTCTGGGTACTCATTAGCAAGATCTGTTCTGAGGTAACTGTTTCTTGCTTTACACCATTTTGGCTTATGAAAGGTTTCTTAGGAATGCTCTACTTTTGGATAGGAGGGGAAACCTGTATTTATATATTTATACATGTATACATATCATCATATCTAAGATTAGCTTTTTATATTTTATTTTATTTTTTTTAAGATTTATTTATTATTTATTTGTTTAATTTATTTTTGGCTGCGTTGGGTCTCAGTTGCGGCAGGCGGGATCTTTGTTGAGGCATGAGGCCTCTTTGTTGCGGCATCCAGGCTTCTCTCTAGTTGTGGTGTGCAGGCTCCTGGGCACGTGGGTTCTGTAGTTGTGGCGCACGAGCTTAGTTGCCCTGCGGCCTGTGGGATCTTAGTTCCCTGACCGGGGATCAAACCCACATCTCCTGCATTGGAAGGTGGATTCTTTACCACCGGACCACCAGGGAAGCCCCGAGTAGCTTTTTAATAAATTAATTAATTTATTTATTTTTGGCTGTGTTGGGTCTTCATTTCTGTGCGAGGGCTTTCTCTAGTTGCGGCAAGTGGGGGCCACTCTTCATCACGGTGCGCGGGCCTCTCATTATCGCGGCCTCTCTTGTTGCGGAGCACAGGTTCCAGATGCGCAGGCTCAGTAATTGTGGCTCACGGGCCTAGTTGCTCCGCGGCATGTGGCATCTTCCCAGACCAGGGCTCGAACCCGTGTCCCTTGCATTGGCAGGCAGATTCTCAACCACTGCGCCACCAGGGAAGCCCCGAATAGCTTTTTAAATTGTGACCAAAAATCTTGTTTGTGTGCATAAGGGTTTTATTATGCCCAGAAATAGATGAAATCTGACACCTAAAATAACATTAAAGACAAAACAGTACAGAACTCCTAAAATGTGGGGTTTTTAACTTTATAAACCACCAAACATGCAAATTCCTCTCAACTTTGTATAGAAGAGCTCTAAAAACAACTGTCTTTATAATAAAGCCAAAAGTCCTCCTCTCTATGACCAGGATAAAACACTGAATTAAGACAGGGTTAATGCATTACAATTTGATCAATACCATCTAGATCTAACGTCACTCAATTTTGAGGCGGGTCTGTATGAGATGACAGGCAAGAGGCATGAAGAGGCGGGCAAGAAGGGCATGAAGCCTGGAACTGTGTCGCCATTTAAGTGAGTGTTGCTAAAAGGTGGAGAGTGATATATGTGGAACCTAGAAAAATGGTACAGATGAACCGGTCTGCAGGGCAGAAACTGAGACACAGATGTAGAGAACAAACGTATGGACACCAAGGGGGGAAAGTGATGGGGGTGGTGGTGGTGGTGGGATGAATTGGGAGATTGGGATTGACATGTATACACTAATATGTGTAAAATGGATGACTAATAAGAACCTGCTGTGTAAAAATATAAAGAAAAGAAAAAAAAAAAGTGTTGCCCAGATACTTAAGATTCTCCTTGTTCCTCTGAGTCCTGGGTCCAGCTAACATGGGACTTGATAAATGATAAAAAAGTTGTCATCATTTCCTTTTCAGAACCTACGTGCTCCTTCTCATCAACATTTAAAATACTTAAGACTTTCCTGTACTTTAGGGGGGAAAGCCCTTGACTACAAAATTCCCTTGAACTCTTTCCTTGCAGGCAAACTTTTTGAAAAAGTTTCCTGTATTTCCTATTCTCATTTTCCATTTTTCAGTAACTCTTCCAATACTGCTTCCACCACTCCAATGAAACTGCTCAAGTCAACAATGACCTTTTTACCAAATATAATACACGGTCTCATTCCTTATCTTTTAATCACATTTGATCCTGTTGACCACACTGTACTGAATTCCTGAATTCCACGAGACCACTCTCTCCTGTTTGTTTCTTTTCTCACTAGCTTCTCCGTAAGTTCTTCTCCCTTTGATAATTTCCTAAACATTGGTGATCTTTAACTTGCTTGGGCCTCATCTTTTCTCATTTTTTGAACTCTACCAGGGAAGTTCATTAAAAAAAAAAAAAAAAAAAGGTGGAAAGAGTGGAGAGGAGAAAGCCCAGGACAAGGTGACAGAGAGCCGATATGGAGGAGAAGGTTAAGTACTCACGTGGGTTAACGTCCAGCCAGGATGCCTGGATGTCTCCAGAAGGAAGGAGATCCCGCATTTGATAGTCCAAACAGAGCCCTCCAGCTCCGGCCACTTGCCCGGGATCACGCTGCTGTGACCAGCCTGTCTGCCTCCAATGTCGGGCAGGCCTGGAGGGCTGGGGGCGACCCCATCCAGGGTCCGCATCCACGACACTGCCGCCACCTCCTACTTCCGGGATGACGCCTAGCACCTGGTGGTCCTGAAGACAGCGCAGGACCGGGGCATTTCCCCCAGACAGAGTCTGCAGCCGCAAAGTTCCAGAGGCTCCACCACGGGTGCCCCCCGAGCTGAGCGGGGCCTGGGGACACGGGCTGCCTGGTGACGCCGGCACGGAGAAGCGGGTCTTCCTGCTTGTGGACGCGCAGGCCCCGTTTGACGTGCTGGACAGAGACATACTCGACGGGCCCTCCACACCCGCCCTCCGCTGGGCCTTCATAAAGGGACCGTGTCTCCACAGAAGCGGACACAGGCACCGCGCGAGCCGAGGCGGGCGTGTCCTCTGCCGGGTGTGCGCGCGCAGCCGCGTCTCGCCCGGGCCCCGCGCGCCCCGCACCCCACGTCGGCGCCGCCACCCGCGCGCCTATAACTGAGCTGGGGCCTAAACGCGGGCGGACGCCGCGCCCGAGCTGTGGCCGCAGCGCTCCAGACGTTCGCGCGCTGCGGCCCGAGGACCATGGGCCCGCCTCTGACTACGAGTTCATTAAGTTCTTTGTCCACTGGCGGCGGCGGCTCTGTGGGCACAGCCGCGAGTTCCCGTCGCTGGGCCTGGGGCCCCTCGTCCTGAGGAGATTAGCCGGCACGTTGAGACCTTCCCGGAGGCCTTCGGGTGAAGGATGGCGCGGCCTTCTCACGGTAAGGACAGGCCTGAGCGCCTCGCGGGCCTCACTGCCTGTGCCGTCCTGCTCTCTTGGGAAGAGACTCCCGGGGCCCCTCGCTTCCGCTTCCGGCTGCCCTTCCCGTCAGTGCGCTGGGGGCTGGGCTAGGGGCTCGGCTAGGGGTTCAGGGTGCCGGTGGCCCAGGTGGCCCTCTGCTGCCCAGGCGCGCCCGTATATCAGCAATTTATCAAGCAACGTAACATGCTAACTCGTTTTATCAGCCAAAAAATAAAAAATTTTAGATTTTAAAATTTGCATCTCTAGAAGTCCCACTTGGTTCTTCTTAATATTTTCTGTCTCTCCCCAAGACATTTGTGTTTTTCTTTATACACTTGAACATATTTATAATAACTGTATTAACATTATTTTCTGATAATTTCATCATCTTTGTCATTTCTGTGTCTGTCTTGATTTACTGATTTTCCCCTTGATTGTTTGTCCCATCTCCCTGCTTCTTTGTCCAGGGATTATTGGTGGGATGATGGAGGGTGTGAATTGATTGGGAGCTGGATTTTTCCTTTTTCGTCTTTTAATGAGTTTGAATTTTGTTTTGGCAGGTATTTAAGTAATTTGTGGATCAGTTTGGTTCTTTTTAGGCTGTTTTTAAGTTTTATTAAGGCAGCCCGAGGGTAACCGTTATTTTAGGGTTAATTTAGCTCCACTTCTAAAGTATGGCTCTTCTGGGGCCCATACTAATGTCCTGGTGTTCAGTGTGTTCTCTTCGGTGTAGCTGGTTGGAATGCAAATGCTCCTACCGCTACGATGAACTCTAGAAATTGTTCAGCTTTATAATCTATGATAGTTGTTCTAGGCCTGACTTTGTGGAAATTCACCATGTATATATATATATATATACACCACTTAATATTCAGCAAAAATTCAAGGGTAGCCCTATTCAGATCTCTGAAGCATTTTCTCTTTGTAGCTCTGATTTCTCCAATACTTTGTCCCATATGTTCTAACCACTTTAGCCTCCCTGGATTCAGATGTCTGTATTCGCAATTCATTGAGACTGCCATGCTCTGCTTGGGTCCCTTGTCCTGTGTCAAGGTCCAGAAACTGCCTGCAGGAAGAAAGCTGGCCAAATTGTCGTGCTCACCTTACTTGCTTTTGTTCTTTCAGTGATTACAGTTTTGCACTGCCTATTTTCCAGTAACTAAAAACACTTGTTTCATACATTTTTGTCTAGGTTTATATTTGTTTACAGTGGAAGAACAAGTGTAGTACTAGATAATTAAACTTGGATGGAAGTGAAAGTTCTCTGAGTCTATTTCTTATTCAGTAAATTATAGGTTCTAACAATATTTGCCTGGCCTATTTCACTAGATGGTTGTGAAGATAAACTGAGATAATGTACATGAAATTGCTTTGTACACTGTAAAGTATTATACAAGCCGGAGGTATAATAATAACAATAACAACAACAATAACAATCATGATTAAATAAATCAGGAAGCACTTCAGTAAGACACAGCTCTTGGTGATTAAAGAATTACAAAGAAATACCTCCAATCTAGGGAGTTACGATATATACCTTGAAAGTCCACAACAAAACAAGATGGCAAGTAGTATGTGCCATATAATAACATTATAGCTACTCTACATTGAATACTTAAGACATGCTAGCTAAGTTGTTTATAAACATTACTTCATGTAACCCTTGAGAATCTTGAGAGGTAGATATTAGTATCTCTTCTCCACAGATCAGGAAACAAGGTTCAGGAAGGTTAAGTAACTGAGAAAGTTTACGTAGAATGTGCTAGAGCTGGAATTTAGACATATAGTTGTATCTTGACTCTCCATTAGGAGGTTAGACCATGAGTTTTATGAATTTGGAAGATAAAAAGAGATGTGTTGGCTTGAAGGCTGCGTGAATGCTTTATACAGGAAGTGGGAGTTTAGATGGATCATCGAAGAAAATTTAAATAAGAGTAAATAGGAATCCAATTTTAGAAGAAAGGGATTACAGAAGCAAAAAAATAAAGATAATGTGTTTCAGAGACAGTAACTAGAGTAATTTTACTAGTTTGTAGGAGTAGGAGTAGGAGCTAAGGTTGCAGCCACATTGAGTAAGATGGTGATAAATTAAGTTTAAGATATTAATCCATTACTTCGATCTTAACATATCTTCAAATGTAATGCAAGTGTTGGTTGTTATTCTTGTTACTTAAAAAAATAGTAACCAGTGCCAACATATTTGACTCTTAAGTGCTTTCCACAGACATTATTCCATAATCTCGTAGTCTTACATAATATCCATTCGTTTTTTAATATCTATGACTGTCTACTCTGTAGTATGCGTTGCACTAGGCATGGAGGATATAAAATTAAATCTGATATTGCTCCTGCTTTCAAGGAATTCACAGTTAATTTTCAAGTGGGAAGGTCTGTCAAGCAGATAGAAATTTAGGGGTAGAATTCTGGAGAGAAGTCAAGGCTAAAAATGTAAATTTTGGAGTTGCTGACATGTGCATAGGGAACCTGTGCATCTAGAAAGAAAAACAGTGGTGAGATTTAAGGGAGCAAACAAGAGCAGCTGGAACCTTTAAAAAAGTCTCTGAGTCATACACACACACACACACACACACACACACACACACACCTATTTTAGCTAATCTTGCACTAAGGAGGTAGTGAGAAATGTTACTTTGCGGTCACAGAGTAATTATTACAATATGCACATTCCCTTGAATCGGTGGAGTAGGGAAATGTGAATCATTTTCTCAGGACTCTCACTCTTGGGGTAGAAGAAGATAGCTCATTTCCAGAGGTAGAGCTGAACTGTACTCAGTGTATTTGGGACTCATCTCCATTTCTTCAGGAAAAGATTTTATAGGGAATTAATAGCAATAAAATCTTACCATCCACATATGACATACCCAGGGATTTCTTTATCCAACCCTATATTACGATGGAGCAGACTGTGGGAGGGTTCTGAATAAAAGGACTTGGGAGATCCAGGGGCCCTGAAACCCGCTGCAGAACTTGGTCCCTAGCCAGGGATCCTGGAGGTCATAATCATTAAGAGTAGCCAGTGAGGGAGTTATCCCCACAGGGATGCTGGGTGAAGAGATGTTCAGTCTGGGACAGAAAAGGTGAGGCGAGGCAAAGGTGAGGGCCAGAACACTGGGGAAGGCCTGTGATTAGGATGTGGGAAAGACAAAGGGATGGAGTGAAACAGAAGATGAGAGCAGTTTCAGGGAAGTGTTGAATCAGAAGATGAGGAAAAGAGATTTCATCAGAATCAAATACGGCTAAGTGAAAGAACACAACAGGTTTATAAAGATCTTAGATCCGGCTTTTCAAAGTCATTAGCAAAATTTTGGAATATAGTTTCTGATCTTAACTTTCTGAGATCACCAAGGTGTTTTGTTAGCTGCCTTTTTGTTTCAGAAAGCTGATCCTACAGATCAAATCAATTTATATATATATATATATACATATAAACTAGTAATAAGCATATTTGCTACTTAAAGATCATCTTACAGAGATCAATATGGGAGAAAAGAGGTTAAATATTAATGCATATGTAAGTTTATAACAATTGATAAAAGCAAGTTCAGGTGCCTTTTCTGTCCAGAAGCCAGTGGCTCCCCTTTGTCTGTAAGCCAGAGCACTCCTTCTTCCATCTGAAAATCAAAACCCTGCCATTTGAGCTTTGTCTCCCAGGACAATGACCCTGAACCCACTTATTCTTCCCACATGTGTAGCTTTGCTTACCCCTCCGCTTAGACTTTCTTTGACACGTTCATTCAACAAGTATTTAGATGCCTTCTGTTTACCAGGTAAGGGGATTACTATGGAAACTAAGATGGCAATGGTCCCTGTCCATGTGCAGCTTGCATCTTGTGGGAGAGGAAGACATTAAATAACACATATAAGCTGTGTACAGAGGAAATTGATATAAAACTATGAAGGTTAAATAAAAAGAGCTGGACTCAATTTGGGGTAGAGGGGGAACCCTAAGCTGAGATCTGAAGGGTATGTAGTAGTTAATTTGGTAAAAGGTGGGGGAGGTGTTGGAGGTAGAGAGAACAGTGTGAAGGGGCACAGAAGAAAAGAAGAAAACAGCACAAGATGAGATAGTGAGGAAGGCAGGGGCCAGGTTTTGCCACAACCTGGGCCAGAATGAGGCTTTGATCTTTTTCCAGCTGGTAATTGGAAGTAACTCAAGGATATAAGCAGAGTGATTACACAGTCATATTTATGTTTTAAAAGATCATTCTGGGGCAGTATGCATGAATAAAATTACTTTTGTATAACAACAACGGTAAATGAAATTTAAAAGAATTATATACTGTGACCAACAGGGTCTTGTTCTGTGATGAAAGCCTGGTTCAATATGAAAACTAGTCAGTGTAATCCACCATGTTAACAGGTTAAAGGAGAAAAGTCACATGATCATATCAATCAATGGAGGATAAGTACTTGACAAAATCCAATACCCATTCATGATAAAAACTATCAGCAAAATAAGGATAGAGGGGAACTTCCTCAATCTAGTAAAGAATGTTCATAAAAAAGCCTATAGCTAACATCAGACAATGGTGAGAAGCTGAATATTTTCCTTCTAGGATGGGTGACAAGCAAGGATATCCACCATGACAACTGCTGTTCAACATAGAACTGGAAGCTCTAGCCAGCGCAGTAAGGAAGAAAAGGAACTAAAAGGTGTATGGATTGGAAAGGAAGAAATAAAACTGTCCCTATTTTCAGATTACATGTTGTTCCACATGGAAATCCCAAGGAACATACAAAATAACTCCTGCAACTATTTAGTGAGTTCAGTATAGATACAAGGTCAACATAAGAAACCTATTGTATTTCTATATACTAGCAATTAACACGTGGAACCTGAAATTAAAAATACAATACTATTTACAATTCCTAAAAAAAAAAAAAAAATTACTTAGATGTAAATCTAACAAGGCATGTACAAGATTCATATGCTCAAAACTACGAGACAGTGATGAAAGAAATCAAAGGAAATCTAGATAAATGGAAAGATATTCCATGTTAATGAATTGGAAGACTCAACATAGTAAAGATGTGAATTCTCTCCAAATTGATATACAGATTAAATACAATTCCTATCAAAATTACAGCAAGAATTTTTGTAGATAGAGACAATATTTTTCTAAAATGTTCATGGAAAGGCAAAGGAACTAGAACGTGTAAGACAACTCTAAAGAGAAAAAATAGGCTTATACCCAACAGGCCCCATAAGAATTAGGGCTTCCAGGCCCCTATCTGCAGGGCAGCCCGAGGCAACAGGTCAGGTGTCTGTTCTGTGCTACTGTTATGGCATCTAGTGAGACCAGTGGTGGTGGCTCTAAAGAAGAACTGAGTTTTCTTGAGGAGCTGTAGGCTCAAGAGAATCAGTTCTGTTTTTCCCTTCATCTTGGTTTTGTGCTTTGAAATCTGCCTGAAATTTTAAATATTTATAACATTCTTTGCATAGAAATTGTGTCTCTCTCTTTGGATGTAGTAATCTGTTTGTGTTTTTTGTTTATTAATTCATTTTGGGTATGTTTTAAACACTTTACCATGAAATAATTTTAGTCTTATAACCAAATTGTAAAAATAGTCCCAAAAGTTTTCACATGCTTTTCTTCTAGCTTCCACAAATGTAACCATAGTACCATGACCAAACCCAGGAAAATTAAAACAGTACACACAATATCTTTGATTAGTTGACAGACCTTATTCAAACTTTACGAGTTGTCACACTAATGTTCTTTCTAAGATCTCGGATCCAAGACAGCATCAACAATTGCGTTTAGTTGTTATGGCTCCAGTCTGGGACAGTTCATCAGTGTCTTTTTGTCTTTCATGACCTTGATACTTTTGAGACCTGTCTCTCAATTTGAGTTTTATCTGATTTTTACTCATGGCTAAATTAAGTTTTGCATGCTTCTCCCTTTTAGGCACTGGGTCTTACAAGCTTGGGAACAGGAATGTATATACTATTCAGTCATTATGAGCCTGTGTTCTTAGTGAAGGGCACATTCATTTAGAGGAAGAAGAATCTGCTTCTGGTTCCACCTCTGGAGCTATGAAATTAATTCTCAATGCAACTAATATAACACTTATAGTTCACCTCCTGGGTTTTCATAAAATATTTTTTAAGGCACATGAACTTTAAGTGTTATATTGTTTAATGTGCTATTTAAAACAGCTAAATACCTGGGGTGTCAGTTCTAAATCCCTATCATTAGTCAACATTAATTCACAAAGAACACAGCTAAATCATCAAAAACTAATGCTTAGACCAATTATTGGATCCACTGAAATTCCTAAAGACTAGAGTCACCCATAAATAACCTCAGAGCATAACAGTTCTTTAGGCCAAATGCACCAGCAACTAATCATGGGACATGGAAGGACTGACTCTTTAAGAGATTTACAGGCTGGGTATCATTACTGACATCTCCAAAACAGATATGAGAGGCTGACAGCAGTTAAGAAGTTCTTTCAAGCTTTTAATTCAAATGCCACATGAAACCTATAACTGGGCCAGGAATCAGAAGCCCAATTCCAGTTTCCCAACTTATTGCCATGTCACCGTAGTCAAGGAACTTAACCTAGCTCATTCATTTATTCATTTTTGGAAAATATGGAGTGTCTTGTGTGTGCTCAACTCTATGCCAGGTGCTGGGTATCTTATGTTGAGTCAAAATAGATAAAGAATCGCCCCAAAGGGGTAAGGAATAGTGCTCTAGGTGGGGGGAACAGCGTGAATAAGAGCCTTTGGCAGAAGAGAGCAAGGGTTCTGAAAAAAGTCTACTGTAGCTGGATGGCAGAGAAAGAGGCAAGCAGGGTTGAAGCTGGGTGGGGAAGGGCAAGGCCTTGGGGAGCACTGCAGGCATTTTAAGGAGTTTTGTCTCACCTATCTACCTATCTATCTATCTATCTAAACTTACACTGTTACTATTAAAAAGATGTTTAAGTGATAAAACTGACAGGACCAGGAAATAAATTGAGTATATGAGATAAGCAAGAGGTACATGTGTATGTGTTTGAATTCTTATTTGCGAACAATAGATAGTGCCTCTGTCATATTTAAGTTGAAAGGAATTGACAAGAAGGGTATTGGCAGAATGAAGTTCTCCTTGGAGCCAAAATGGAGTAATAGCGACAAGATTTCCCTTCCTGCCTGAAACAACTAAGAAATTAGAAAAAATATATGAAGCAATGGATTTCAAGATGTTGGACATTAAGCAATGAAGGACAGTTATCCCTGAAAGATGATAAAAAGAAAATAGGAGATAAGCCTTACAAATGCCCCACCTTGCTGCCTTGAGAGTTTCTAGGCTACAGTGCAAGGAGGAGGAGCCACCTGGCCCCCCTGAGTTGAGGAGGTGGAGCTTCTAGGGAGTCCAAGGTAGCTAGAGTTTTCAGGTTGCAGTACCAGAACGGAGAGAGCTGTACAGAAAGATAACTCTGGAGGTATGCATAAGGGCCCCTTGAGTATTCAGATGAGTACTGAGCAGCACTCATGGTTACAAACATTACCTGAGGCCAGAGAATGAACTCCTCAAAGGTTAAAGGGTGGTTAGAGGAAACAGTATCTAGAGCTCATAGAATGCCGCAAATAGTTCCTGTGTTCAGCCTGACTGGAAAGTGGGTCATTGAATAGATTGCTTAGAAGGGTCTTACCTCAGTAGGAGGGAGAATAATTAGCCCTAGACTAAATTACTAAAAAGTAGACTGTGATAAGTTTAAGATGTATACTGTATACTATAAATGCCAAAGTACTGCTAAAATAACAAAACAAAGAGATCTAGCTAAGATGCCAACACAGGAGATAATGTAGAATTATAAAAATGTTCAATTAATTCAAAAGAACACAGAAAAATAGGAGCTATGTAACAAAGAATAGGTAGAAAACAAATAGCAAGATGATGGCTTTAAACCTAATCATATCAGTCATCACATTAACTGTCTGAATACCTCAATTTAAAAACAGAAATTGTCCAATTGTCTGCTGCCTACAAATATAATGATACAAATAGATTAAAAATAAAATCATGGAAAAAGATATACCATACTAACATTAATTAAAAGAAAGCTAGAGTGATAATGTTAAATAAAGTAGATTTCACAGCAAAGAATAATCAAGAAATAAAAAGTCATTTTCTAATGAAAAAATGTCAATTTATGAAGAGAACATAATAATCTTAAACTTTTATGCCAATAGTAACAAATTTTCAAAATGCAAAAGCAAGGAGAAATAGACAAATCCACATTTTTAGTTGCAGATTTCAATACCCAACTCTCAATATTTGACAGAACAAGAAGAGAGATAATCAGTAAAGGTATAGAAAGTGAGAAAGCCACTATCAACCCACTTGACATATTTAACGTTGATAGAAGACCCACTATACAACAGTAGAATAGACATTCTTTTAAAATGCATGTGGAATCTACCAAGATAGGCAATATTCTGGGCAATAAAACAAGTGTCAATTTTCAAAGGATTCAGGTAATGCAGAGTATGTTATTTTGCTCAAAAGAGTTAAATTAGAAATCAATAAGAGAAAGAAATCTGAAAACTGTGCAAATATTTGGAAATAAAGTAGTACTTCTAAGTAAGCCATGAGTCAAAGAAAAATTAAAAAATGTGTTAAACTAAATGAAAATGAAAACACAATATATCAAAATTAGTAGGATGCCACTGTAGTAGTACTTGAAGGGAAAGTTATGGTACTAAATGCCTTTATAAGTAAAGAGAAAGGTCTTTACTTACTTTAAAGCTAGAGTGATAAAAATTGTCATGAAGATAGATAAAAGTGTCAGTGAAGCAGAATAGAGTCCAGAAATGGACCTACACATATTTAGACACCTGATTTTTTATCAAGGTACAAAGGAGAAAGAATAGTGTTTTCAGCAAATGCTACTAGAACAGTCAAATACCCAAATACTTGTGTGCACACACACACTCACAAGAACTTCATATCTCACACCATATACAAAAATTTACTCCAAAAGGATCATAGAGCTAAATGTAACACCTTAGATTATAAAACTTTTAGAAGTTAATATAGGAGAAAATCTTTGAGACCTTGAGTTAGGCAAAGATTTCTTGGATGTGATACTAAAAGCAATTTATAATGGAAAAAATTATAAAGTAAATTTCATCAAAATTAAAAACTTATGATTTTTAAAAGAAATTCTTAAGATAATAAAATGGCAAGTCACAGGCTGGAGAAAATGTGAAAATATTTGTATCCTGAATATGTAAAGAGCTCTCAAAACTCAATCATAAGGAAGCAGACAACTCAATTAAAAATGGGCAAATATTGGAACAGATACTTCAGCAAAGAACATATATGGATAGTAAATAAGCACATGAAAAGATACTCAACATCATTAGTCATTAGGGAAGTACAAATTAAACCACAATGAGATATCATTTAATACCTATTAGAAAGGCTAAAATTTAAGAAGACTTATCATACCAAATGTTGCAGAGAATATGAAGAAACTGGAACTCTCTTATTGCTGGCGGGAATGTAAAATGGTACAGTCACTTTGGAAAGTTCTTTGCAGTTTCTTAAGGTAAATATTACCTACCATATTATCCAGCCATTCCACCCTAGGTATGTACTCAGAGGAAACAAAAGCATATGCTCCTATAAAGACTTATATGTGAGTCTTCATAGCAGCTTTATTTATAATAGCCGAAACCTGGAAACAACCCAAATGCCCGTCAGCAGATGAATAGATGAATTGTGGTCTCTCTTTACAATGGAATACTACTCGGCAATAAGAAGGAATTAATTATTGATACCTGCAACAAGCTGAATCTCAGAATAATTATGCTGGGTGAAAAAAGCCAGACAAAAAGTGTGTACTTTGAAACAGAGGCTGGGAACAGAGACATACTTACCTTATAAGATGGAGGATTCTCCACATGCTACAAGGGTAATCAGATGCTGCGTAGACAAGAGGAAGAATGGCCAACATCAAGAGTCAGGAAAAAAAAAAAAAGAGTCAGGGATGCCCTTCAGCTTACCCTCAATGTCCTAGTTTCCTTAGCCAATAAAGGAGTATTTAAGATTTCTGTAACAATCAAACGAGGTCATATATATGGAAATACTTGGCAATTTTCAGTATAATGTAAAATGTTATTTTTAAAAAACCCAAAAACTTTGGAACTGAACCTTTCTGGGGGCCAACTAAAGCCTTTTTTTTAAAGGAATAAGCGAGAGTTAAATGGCTGAGGGAGGCGGCCCAGTGAACAAATAGCAGGAGACTCCAGGAGACAGAGGAAGGCCTAGATAACAGGGTGTGGTAAGAAAATCACAGAGGTAAAGTGCCATTTTCATCACATCATATCAAGCACACATGTTATCAACATGAGTTATCACAGTTGATATGAACCTTGGTCACCCAAGTTAGATATGTTCTGTAATTTGTGTTGTTTACTCTGTGCTATAGCCATTCTGTCTGCCATTTATTTTTTCATTGTTTTCCAATATTTTGAGAATTTGAAAACATACAGAAAAGTTGAAGTTTTAAGTTTTTAAAATAGTTTTTTACATACACCCCCAACCTAGATTCTACTGTTGGTCTTTTACCACACTCACTTTATCACATACTTGTCTGTTCATTCTGCCATCTATCACATCAATCCACCTTGTTTTTCTGATGCTGTCATTTATTTTAGATTCTGCCAGTTTTGCCCTTTAACATAATAGGGAATAGAATCAGCCTTGTTGCAAAGAAACAAAGGAAGAGAATCATGCTGGATTTTAAAATCCAAGTTTTATAGATGAGAGGGAAGGAGCACATTTAAAAGAATGTGAAGGATAAAAATTAGCCTGCAATTTAAGAACTGGTAGAAGTCCTTTGACATTGTGAAGGGTGTCAGAAATATCACTGCAACCGCAAAGATTGCCAAACATTTGCATGGAAAGAAGCTAAAGGAAACTGTGGTCCAAAGCATGCATGCCCTTAGGACATTTGAAAAGAATGGAAGAGCAGTTGCCAGTTTTAGATACCCAGGAGCATGTCTCCAAAGGGATAATGCCAGGGAGACCTGGATTTGCATTCCCATTTCCAGGAAACCATTCCCGGCACTAAACAGGGAATGCTGGGATACCGCATTTTAATTATCCATTCCCCTAATGCAAAGAATGAAGCAATAATGTTCCTTTATATTTCTCCTTGTCTACAAGTGAGAGAGTTTCTCCAGGAGAAACTTTGTATATGGTTTGCTAGGGCTGCTATAAGAAAGTATCACAGACTGGAAGGCTTATACAACAGAAATTTATTTCTCACAGTTTTGGAGGGTAGAAGCCAAAATCAAGGTGTTAGCAAGGATGGTTCCTTCTCAGGGTTATTAGGGAAAATCTGTTCTAGGCCTTTCTCCTCGGCTTGTTGATGGGTGTTTTATCCCTGTGTCTCTTCATATTGTCATTCCTGTCTATCTCTGTGTCCAAATTTTCCTTTTTATAAGGACACCAGTCATATTGGATTTGGGCCCACCCTAATGACCTCATTTTAACTTGATTGCCTCTATAAAGGCCTTATCTTCAAATAAGGTCACATTCTGAAGTACTGGGATTAGGATTTAAATGCATGAATTTGGTGGGGTGACACAATTCAACCTATAAGTCTGCAAATTTATTTTTTGTATAACCCTTAAAAGAATTTAGAAAAACTATGTGCCCCTCACACAGTTTAACATCGACATTTAAGGATTTAAATCATAGGTTTAAAAAGTTCCAAAGAATAAAGTTTCTGGCATTTTGTAAACATTAACACTTTAAAATAAAACGGTTACCTGTTTAAGTGTAACTAAAGGAATCTGAATACCATAACAATTTGATTCAGTAACCATAATTCATTATGAAAAATGCATGCGTAATTTCCTGTGGAAAGTTTCTTTCTTTCCATTTTCTCCTTTCTATTCCAATTCTCCCACAGAACTTTATCTGCATGTAATATATTTTCATGCCAGAAAGTCTCTTTTTGAACCACCCTATCATACTTCTCCTTGACAAAATTGTAGATAGAAACTGAAATTTTCAAATATGTTTTATTTCCTGGATCATAAGGCTGTGTTTAAACTTTCTTGTAGATTGAGTTGTTGCAATTGTTATTGTTACACAATTGATCAAGATAAAATTTTTTTACAATATTGTAATTTGTTAAACAGAAAAAATAAAATATCATTGAAAATGCTTCTCTTGAAATGGTGCTCCTCTCTCTAATTAGTTCTTGTATCCATTGTTGAGTGGCATAATGCTAGAACAATACAGATTTCTGCACTGATTTTATTTCTGCCCCAACCCCATATTTATAGCTGAGAATCGGAAAGACTTGGGCCCTTTGCACTAGAAGGTGAAGTCAACTCACGGGTGGGCCATTAGGATACACAGCGGGATATCAGTAATTCCTGAACTAGCTGAAAAATAAAAAAGTTAACTTTATTACTGATAAAAATATTTCTCTTACCATGTTTTAAAATATATTTTCATCAAACCTGAAGCTGCAGATTTATCTAATTTAATTTACAAAACAGTATCCTCCCCATGTAAACAAAACCAATACCCTTTTTAAACCTATCATCAAAATAAGACTTATTTTCTGACGGAAATAGTTTAACTTCATTTTTAATTCAAATGTTAATACTGGATTCAAAATCTCATTAAGTATTCCTTGAATTTAATTTGCATCTAATATTGAATAAATATTAAATGCTACTAAAACTACTAAGAAATAAATTTCAAAATGCGTATTGTAAAGAGATTTAAGTGATGCAGATGTACTATAATTAATTTATTTACCTTATAGTAAGTTATACAAACAAGAAAATGTATTGAGATATTATTTCTCATTATTTAATTTATAATAATGTAACATACTATTTAGCAAAAATCATAAGTTATTTTTGAAGTGAGGTGTATGATAAAAAGCATGGTGTTTCTTTAACAGACGTGTTCGTGTGCATATATTGATTGTTGGTATTCTACTATGAGGAATAATTATATTAGAACCAACTATAAATATCATAAATAATGCTATTAATTTCTAGACCTCAGGATAAAACTTTTCCTAGTATTTAAAGGAAGAGAAAGCTACCTACTGCTAAAACTCATTGGTCTAGAAGCAAACATATAATTTTATTATTTTTTTGTTACAGGAGTAGAAAGCATTAAGTGTTTTATAAGTAAAATTAGATGAGAATTAACTTCAACTGGAATACATGTTTAATGATACGCTTTTATCATGTGAATTTTAACTGCTTTATTGAAGCGCACACAGCAGATAAGAAAGAAATTATGAACATGTTTCATATGTGAATTTTATTCAGTTTACTTTGGGCAGTTTGGTAGTTCCAGGAAAACATTTCAAGTGCATTTAAAAAAATCAGAGTCACTAACATATACTCCTTTGGCTAGTCAAAGCTGCTTTTCTTTCCAGCTGAGGATACATTTTAGACATAAATATTGAGGATAGCCTAAAGGAATTGCCTACCCCTGAAATTGCCTATACATGAAAAAGTTAGAGTATTAAAAATATCTTACCCATTATTTGTTCTCATGAACTGCCCCTACCCCACCACTGCCAATAGTGTTGCAATTTTTGACATTAGTCTAGGAATAATAGAGGCAAAATAATAGAGGTAAAAAAAAATAGAAGTTATCACTTCCATGCCTCTCTACTACGTAAGAGAGTATCCCATTTTAATTCCAAACTTCACTCTTAACAGAAATGTGTGTTACATAGGAAAGACTGGAAGACCGAAGGCTTTATGGTGCTCTAAGTAATCATTAAAGGAGGCTTCTCTTTTGTTTAGTTAACGAAAGGTTTTGGAACTCAGGAGCAGTGCACTGAAGATTTGGGATGGATGTGGAAAGGGCTTTTGCGAACATTTGCAGGCTCTTAGGCCAATTCAGTAAAACTCTCTATATATGTGAACTCTTTGAATAGCTCTGGTGTGAAGACCACCAAATTCTTGGATATGCACATGCTCAATTTTAATAAATATTGCCAAATTGCCCTGCAAGGTGTTTGGCCAATTTACACTTCCACCACCTGTGTATGGGCATTCCCATCACCCTAGATGCTTGCCAACATTTGATATCATCAGACTGAAATTTTTGCCACCTTAATAGGTGAGAAATGTTATTTCATGGATTTTGCTTTACATTTTCCAAATTATTAATAAGCTTGGGTTTAAACATTTGTTGGCTATTTGAGTTTCTACTGCAATGAATTGCCTTTTATTTCTTTTCCTCATTTTTTGATATTATTTTTTAAAATTGAAGTTTGAAGTTCTTTATGTATATATATTTTATATGCTATTCCTTTGTTTCATACGTTGCAACTATTGTATCCCAGTACGTCACTGCCTTATAACTTCAGTTAGAGTCATTGTCATCATCATCATTATCACATCGTCATCAGCATCATTTTAATGCTATTAATAATAACCATATAGTTAAAATATATTGAGTGCTTACCTTGTGCCGGGCCTGCTTAAGTACTGTATGTGTATTACCTCATTTAATTTTCACAGTAGCCGTATGAAATTCGTGCTTATTATATATCACCATCTTAATAGATACAAAAACTGAGGTATGAAAAGGCCTAAGGAAATTGATCAAGGTTGTTCAGCCAGTAAGTGGCAGAAGCAGGATTAGCACCAAGGCCGACTCATTCCAGAGCACTCATCCTTAATCACGATACTGTCTCATGTAACTTCACCTCAATACAATACAAATAGTATTGCAGTCTTCAAGTAACTTCATTTTGTTATAGTATAAATGTAGTTAAAAGCTATTGTCCACTTCATTTTGAGAGTTGACATGAAGTTCCCACAATGGGTTATATATTATGCTAGACGTGTGGATTAAAAATAAAAAGAAAAAAGACAGTCCCCACCCTCAGAGAACTTACAGTGTACTAGGGAAGATAGACAATTGCAGTACTGTGTGATGAGCATTGTAATAGGGTTCAGCCCAAAGCACTGAGAGAACCCATAGCAGGGGTCCCTAACATGCAATCATGTGTGATCATATAAATAACCATGTCATATGAATGATTCATATTGACTCTTCAGTCAATAAAACTGCCTCATCTGTATCACATGTGCCCACCTTCCTTTATTTTACACATTAGTTTGGACCTGAATGTCCTAATTAATCTTGTTGATCTGCTCGTTGAGATCTTTTTGGACTCTCATTTGCCCATGGAAAGTTTTAGCTAGCGTTTCTACCAATTGCCATTTACAGGTGCTTAGAACATTATTGACATCCTTATTCAAGTCATTTAACCCTGAAAAATTGATAAGAGCCCTAGGGTAGATTTCTCAGACAACTCTGGGGGCAACAACCAGGGTGCTGATCCGCATTCTGAAGGTTGTTCATCAGTTTTCCATCTACTTCTAGAGCACAGAAAGGTGGTGAGGGGGAGGGGAGCACAGCGCAAGGCGGAGCTCACCTGGTAAGCAACTCAGACAGCAGTGTCAGTCGCTGCTGCTGCTTTTATTTTTCCTTTTTCTTTACACACCGCCCCCCCCCAAAAGCTGCATAATCTCTTCAAGAAATTAATGAAGCTTTAAGTTTTCATTTGAGCTGAAAATTATGAGATTTACACTAAAACTGCTGGCACCTCAGTGTATTCCTCTTTCAAATGGAATAAGTAATGCTGGACACTAAGTGAAAAATTTTAATTGCTTAGTGTGTTTTGGAGAGAAGGAAGATTAAGGAATGCAGGAGATTATTTTTGCTTTTAAATATTTGTGGTACCATCAGGAAAAAGTGCATCCAGCAGTAAAGTTACTTGTGACTTCATAGCAGGGCAATCGTTGTTTTATCTGGATTTTTCCAATTATGTCATTGCAGATTGGTTATTTTTAAGCACACAAGCACAAATATTTATTTCTTGGCTGCTAGTTTTTCGTCTCACCTCAGTTACTGTTTTAGCGATTGTTCTATACATAGACAGTGCTGTGATCTCACAGAGTGCTGAAAAAGGGAGAGAAGAAAGGGAAGAGGCAAGCATGATGACATGACTGGAAGGAGAGCAGCGTGTTTGCCGTGAGTGCTGTTAGCGAGCAAAAGTGAACAGGAGAGCAAGCGATGAAGATGCTGCCCCACGGGGATGGGCTCTTTGCCATTTATGGGAGAGTTAGGTTCTTTAGAATTACGAAGAAGTGAGGCTGGGTGACACTGACACCAATGGTAAACAAACAAGGAGCAAGTCCCTTGTTATTCTATTATGCCCTAATGGAAGAGGCAGACTTGAAGGGAATGGCAAAGCAGAAATGGAGTTTGCAGAGTCAGTGCCAGAATCACAAAGCCAAGTATGGAAGGATGGATTTGACGTAGAGAGAGAGTAGCTTAAGCACTGGCTCACTAGCAAAGTGCACTAGGATGAAATCCTAGCCATTTATCATTAGTACACTTATAGACATGATGAGAGTCAGGACAGTAATTAGGCAAGTAGGAGAGGACATATACCTTCCCTAGGAAGGAAAATATTATTAGTTTCCCTGTGAAAATGTTTATTTCTGAAATAGCCTCCATGAGATTACTCACTTATACTATGAACATTATTTATTAGCTCATGCATTTATTTAACACATGTCAAGATGTACCTTCTAGGTTTACGGTGTTGCTTCCTGGGGATTGTCTCCCGAAAAGAAGGCTCATTTAAAGTTGAGATTTCCACTGTGGCAGTAGCAAATTTGTGTGAAGCCAAGCAGTTTGTTTTGTTTTGTTTTTTTACCATGGCCCATTCTTTATCATCAGAAGGGGTGTGTGTGTGTGTGTTTGTGTGTGTGTGTGTGTGTGTATGAGAGAGAGAGAGAGAGATTGATTTTAAAATATTAAAAAATAGAAACACTACCTAATCCCTGCTACTTAATCCACTTTTGCAATCTCTCAGGAAATTTGAGAGAGGGAAGGAAGTTTGAGTCTCTCTCTTTAGGCACTGATTATATAGGGTGAGATTAATTCTCCCATATGGCGCGTGGAATCCAGCTCATTGCTTTGCAGTCATACTTCTGCCTCACTTAAGTCTGTTTGCATCTAGCTAAGCACACAGAATAGGGTGTAGCTTAGAATAGAAAAAAGGTGTTGGGAAGGTAAAAGGAGAAAGAAATGTGTGGAGGGCAAAGAGGGAGATAGTGGGTAATTTATTTCTAAGCTCATCTTTCAGAATGAGTTCAGCCTATTCGGGTCCAGTCATTCATTCAGGCATGTACCGTTTACTAAACATTTACATGCCAAGTGTTGCAGGATACAAAGTCTGTAGACAGCAGGCATACAAAGACAAATAAAACATGACCCTTACCCTCAAGAAGCTTTCTGTCCAGTGGAGAAGCTGCATGAGTGAAATAAGCCACAGTACGATGTGTCAAGAGCTCTGTAGAGGCTTGCACAGGGCACTGAGAAGAAGAGAGAAAGGGTTCAAAATCACGCTAAAAGTCTGGAAGGCTTCCTGGAGGAAATAGTGCTTTTAGCTGGTTGAAAACAAAGGAAATAAGATTTGGGGTAGAGAGACTAGCATCTTTCAAGGCACAGGGGCAGGAAATAGTTCAGTACAACTGGAGCATAGGACAAGAGATAGAACAAGAGACAGGAGGAGGTAGGGCTATCAAAAAGTGAAGGATATGGAATTTCCCCCTATTTGCAAGCTAATAAGTTAGCTTGGTACAGACTTGTGGATGCTGGCAGATGACACAAGGCTACTGGGTCAGAGACAAAGGACTTCATTATTAATGGTATAGCAAGCATATCATGAGCATCAGCATATTTGCATTGGTTTCCCTTCCCCTCAATGTCCCACACGGGTGATGTGATGGACCTAGGTGGTTGCTACATATTCAGTGGGTTTGCATAGCAGCTGAGAAACCCAGAGCCAGGGGCACAGCACTTTTTATGCAAGCAGCCAGCTGTCCAGTCCCCCTCTCCAAGGGAGTGAGCAGTTACACACTAGTCATGCTGTGGTTGCCTTATGCGACGACTAGCTGTAGGAGCTGCTCAGGACCAGGAGATGGCTGAGTCTTGCAGTTTGGCACCCTCAGCAGAGGGCAGAGACACTTAGCACCCATGGTAGACTGTCTCTTCCAACAGGGGCTGGAGAGTTAAGCAGGGGCTATACCATGAAGGGAATTTTAGGCAATGCTAAGGAATTTGAACGATGTTCGAAAGCATGAGGTGCCACTGGAGACTTCTGACCAGAGAACTGTGATGATGATAAGCAAAATTTGAAAAGATTACTCACATAGCTATGTGTGGAAAGGATTAGATAGATAGCGGAGAGAATGCAGAAAAACTAGTTAGGAGGCAATTCCAGTATACCGTGTGTGCAGTGAACTGCCCAAAACCAAGGTAGTAGAGATAGACCAGGGCTGGGGAAAGTTTGCAAGTCAAAGAATATTATGTAAGGTAAGATCTCAAACATTTTTGTGGGGTTAGTAAAAAGAAGAAATTTAAGAAAAAGTGTGATAGGCAACATTACCGATAACTTACTTTGTGTCCTGTATTTTATTAGCATTTTACATGTATTGACTTATTTAATCTCATTCTCTGTGAAGTCGATACTGTTAGTATTCTTAGTTTACAGGTGAGAAAACAGGCTTGGAGAACCTAGAAGGTGGCCCCCGGTTACCAGTTAGGCAACTGGATGGGTGATGCTGTCCTGCACGGAGATGAGGCACAGCAGAGGCGGAGCATATGTAAGAGGGAAGGGTAAGGCATTTGGTTTTGGCCCATGTTATGGACTGAACGTTTGTGTCCCCTCCAAATTCATATGTTGAAACCATCATCCCCAATGTGATGGTATTTAGAGATGGGGCCTCTGGGATGTGATTAGGGTTACATGAGGTCATGAGGGTGTGATGAGATCAGCGCTCTTGAAAGAAGAGGAAGACAAAAAAATCTCTCTCTCTTTCTCCACACACACACACACCCCACCCCCCCCCCGCAAGTAAAGGCCGTGTGAGCTTACAGCAAGAGGTGCCATCTACCAGCCAGTAAGAGGGCCCTCACTAGGAACTGAATCAGGTGGCAGTTGGATCTTAGACTTTCCAGCCTCCAGAACTGTGAGAAATAAATTTCTGTTGTTTAAGCCACCCATTCTGTGGTATTTTGTTATGACAGCCTGAGCACACTAAAACAGCCCAGTTGAGTGTGAGGTATCTGGGGAACATCTTAATGGTGATTTCTAGTAGGTACTTCAGTACATAATTGTGGACTCCAGAAGGGAGGTCTTTGTTGGAGAAATACATTTAGAAGCAGTCATTGAGTGGGTGGTAAGTGAAACCATGAGTTTGGATGTAATCCCGAAGAGTGTGAAGAATGAGAGGAGCAGAGGGCCATGGGATGGAGCTCTGAAGAACGCCTACATTTTCAGGGCAGGCGGAGGAAGAAAACCCCCCAAAAGACAGAAAAGGAGTGGTCAGGGTGGTAGAAGGGAAGAGAGGAGAAGGCACCGAATCCAGAGGAGGAGAGAATTTCACGGAGGAGGCAGTGCTTAACAGTGACTTGACCTCAGACTGGGTAGTGAAAGCACATGCCCACTGAGGAAGGCAATTTGTAGGTAATTTCCGGCTGTGAAGAGAATAGTGTAAGATAGTACACAAGTAGGGCGTCATTGAAATTTGAATTATAGATCAAGTTGAAATACCATTTGTTAAGTGAGGAAGTTACCTCAATGAAAAAGACTTTACAGGATGTTCTGTCTGTGTTGGTTGGAGGAATATGTGAAGCAGAAATGACAACAAAATGGAAAGTCTTTTTTTCTTTTCCTAAAAAATGTGTTTCCATATCTCTTTGGAAAAGAATACAGTTGGCTTTTAAGAAGGTCTTAGCAAGAATATGCATTCCTCTTGCATAGTTTGGAAAAACAAAATGGGCACAAATCCCAGATACTCCACTTATGTTTCAGACAGAGTTTGGACGCTGGTCTAGCATTCCTGTGCCTTGTTCTTCTGTAATAAAAATTGAACACGAGGGGTTAAGAGAAGAGAAGAGAGCTGGCTGTCTTGTTGGTTATGCTAAAATGTACCACTGTTCATAAACGTGTTGGGAGTCTTTTAAGATAGTAGAGAGCAGACAGGCCAAAAAGACCATGTGATGGAGATCTTTAATCTTTCACTGAAGTTAATTAACAGCCTAAAGGAGAAAAGAAATGCTAAAAAAAAGTAAGTAAAACATAGGCATAGGGTCAAACAGTATACTTGTTGTAGAAGGAGATGATTGTTATAATTAATGGTGATGCATATGGATAATGTCAATTTGTGAAAGCTGTGTACTATTTCTTCTATTTTTCTCTCCTCCTGCAGATCTCTGCTAACTCAGCTACTCCTCTCTTCCACTCTGTTAACCTGGTCACTAACTGTCTTTATATTTCTGGTGTGTGTTGGCGTGGGGGGAATCCAGATAGCTAGATATATGGCTATGATAAGTATTTCTACAGTAGACAAATATCCCAAAATGATGAAAGGGGCTGGAAAATGTTCTTAGCTGAATGTAATTCAAAATGTAACCAAGTTCATGGTCACCTGTGATTAAAGTGAACTAACATCCTTCCATCTAAAGATGGTCTTCCCCAAATATTGACTATTGCACATTATCTAGCCAATTGAAGAATTACCAAATTTTAAAGGTGGAAGGGCTTTTAGGAATCAAATTTTCTAACTTCTTATTTTTACAGTAGAAAATTGAGGCCTAGATAGGTGAAATTATATCTCCAAGATCACACAGCTGGATGGTGGCAGGGTCCAAATTAGCACAGAGGTTTTCCAGTAACTTTATTGTTACTCATTGCATGTGGTATACATGTAACTAGAAGAGGTTAAATATGTTATGTGTTCAGACACATTTGAATATTTTTTTAAAACTGCTCTCTCTACACTTAGGTTTTTCATACAGAGACATGGGTTCAAAGACCTATTAAACTTTTACTTATATATCCTTAGACAACAAAATGTTGTTATTTGTAGAATATCAAACTAAATCATTGAGAACCTTACCCCTTTTATCCTTCTAAATACTGCCTTTCAAAAGCTTCTTTGGTAACCTTTCACTATGATGATAAAGGAAATAACATCGTTAGCTTGACATAAACTCAAGTTCTCTTTGATAATCCTGCCCAAGGAGGGTTCCTTGGAACACAGGGTGGTCTCTGAACTGTAAAGGGGAGAACAGGAAGCAAAGAACACACAGAGGGGTAGAGCTGGTGAAAACTACAGGGCCTTGGCAGTGATCTCTCTAGCTCCTGCTTGGTCTTTTCTGGAGACTTTTGTCACCTTGAATATTCACTTTTGAAACTTGCTCTCAATTGCTGCTTATAAAAATAGCAGTCATGTCACAGATGCATGTCATTCTCTCTAACATCAGACAGACAGCTTACGTTCTTTGTTGGCATTGTTTCCCGTAGCTGAAGGACGGCCTCCCCTAGCAGGCCATGGGCTCGTTAGTCATAATTCTCCATTTTTATTCTTCCTTTCTTATTTCCATCAGAACTTGTAGCATCAATTGTCAAATCATTTATTTTCATGAATGTTTATATTTACTGCTATTGTTTCCATTTGTCTTTGAAAAAAGCACTGTCAAAAGTTTGGATGTCACGTTCCAGTTTAGCTACTTCTTAATAGCTCCGTGGCTACAACCAAATCACCTGACTTCTCAGAGTCTTATTTTTTTCCTCTATAAAATTAGAAAATTTATGCCTGACTTGCTGCTCCAATGAAATGAAATGGGATAGTTCTTGTCATTTTCTGGTAAGTATGATAAACAGAATGCAAAGTTGGACCCCGAGATTCCAACCCCTGGTATACATACCCTGCGTAACCCCCTCTTCTTGAGTGTGGGTGACCACCTGTGAATATGATGGGATTTTACTCCTATGAATGGGTTAATAATCAGTTGACTATGAGTTAATCGAAAGGGAGATTATCCTGGGTGGCCTTGCCCTAATCAAGTGAATTCTTCAAAGAGGAACTGGGGCCTTCCTGAAGGGAGATACGAAGCCTGAGATACCCTGATGGCCCTGAAGAAGCAAGCAGCCTTGCTGTGAACTGCCCATGAGGGATGGACCTGTGGACATGGCAAGAACTTGAGTGTGGCATCTAGGAGCTGAGAATGGTCCCCAGCTGACAGTTGGCAAGAAATCAGGGACCTCAGACACACAGCTGCAAATGAATGAATTGTGCCTCCACCTGAGGGAGGTAGGAAACAGATTCTTCTCCAGTTGACCCTCCAGATAAGAATGCAGCCTAGCTGACACCTTGATTACAGCCTTATGAGACCCTGAGTGGAAAGCCCAGCTGAGGCTATGCCAGAATTCCTGGCCCACAGAAACTGTGAGATAATCAATTTGTGTCATTTTACTAACTGCTAAGTCTGCGGTAATTTACTATGCAGCAATAGAAACTAACATACTCAGTACCAAACACCAAGAGGTGAGGGGTGAAGGAAGTGGGTATTGTCTTTTCTTACCCCCCTAACAGCTAGGGCACAGGCTTGGACAATCAGGCATGCCCACCTGGAACTTTGAATCTGGAGAGAAGAATACAAAGACTCAGGTGCTATAAGAGGTCAGCCCCAGAGAATGGCAGCAGTGGTGGCAGATTCCCAGTGGTGGCAGAGTCTGGGGCAGCTTTCAGACCAGAAGTGACTGTGGCATGACTTCGGTTGTGCCACAAAGTCCCTTAAGTTCCTGACTGTTCTCCATGCTTTGGTGTTTATGTAAATTCTGTGAACTAGTCTTTATCCTTCTAATACATTTATTTCCACTGCAATTAGCCAGAAATAGCTTTTGTTACTTGCCACCAAGTATTTGGATTATTATAATCATATATGTAAAAGTGCTTTGTAAACTTTGACAAATAATATAAGCATAACTACCATTTTAATTATTTCTCTGCTTTCACTTTCCTTCAGGCTCATATGTTTGACTTTTGGCTCTCTTTGAGCTATTATAATTCTTGGTGTCAATCTGCATGCTGATATTCCAATAAATAAAGGTGCCTTTACTCCAAAAAAAAATGGAAGTAATACGTAAGTCTGTGTGAAAATGAGACTATTAGCAAAAAAAAAAAAAAAGAGTCAACATTTAGGAGCTCATAAGAGGGACTGTTTTCTAGGAATTTGTAGGGCTTATTTCGGCTTAAGGACATGCCTTCAGTCACACTGAAGGGTCAGACGGAGCAATCTCTGCCTGCCTTAAACCATTTAGAAAACATGTGTCTGCTACTGTGAGGATCTCCAGGCAGGATGCTTCCTTGACCGTTCTTCTGAATGGGTTTGAGTCTTGGAAGCATATGTTGCAATTGATTCAGATTGACATCTTCACTTGCAGTGAACCACAAATCTGTACATATCTTCACAGACTTCCTGTATCCCTGCCACTGAAAGGTGCAGATTGGGGAATAAATGCAATGGAAAAAATCATCTGTGAAAATAAATGATTGAAAAGCATGGCTTTAAAAAAGCACTGCATTTATCAGAGCCACCTCAGGGGGGATAGGAGTTTGGGCAGCTAATTACACGCAGTCCTCGCAGCTATGCTCTTAGATTTACACGTTAGGGTTTTGAGGCTGTGAAAGTTTGAGAGCACCTGATGGCTCATCTATTTGTTTTGACTGTCTAAACCCAGGACCATTGGGTTAGTTCACGTATGGCCACTGGGGCTCCAGGAACCCTTTATGCAAAAAGGCCCCTGTATTTTAAGGGAAAAGACTATAACCCTGACTTTCTCCACTTAAGACATTTGCATTTAGTCTTCAGCAAAGGGAAATGAGGTTTTTGCCTCTGAGCCGTGGTCAGAGAGCTCTGGTGAAGTACAAGGCCAACTTGGGGCTGGAGGCAGTCAGAGAACAAGAGTTCTCTTTAGAGCACAGAGAACGTGGTAGGAGGAAGAGGAGTTGGGCTGTTGCGTGGAGCTTTTGCTGAATAGCTTCCCCTGTAAAACAAGCAGAGGACTTCATTGAAGAAGAGAAAAAGCTACCAACATGACCTCAATAGAGAAAGCTGGAAAAGTGAATAAACATAGCAACCTCGGGTAGCAGTTTACCTGTAGCACTTGGAACAGAAATGATGATTGTATCAGAAAGCCAGCAACAAAGTGATAATCAGTGGGGGTACCGAGTGCATTGGTGGTAAAAGCAGCAGCTGCAGGAAAAGCAGAGCAAGGGCAGGAGCCCTGCCCTCTGACCTCACTGGCATCAGACCCAAACTGAGGTGGGTGACAGGTTTAGAGGAGCAGTCTAGAGGCAGTCCCAGGCCTGGCCATATCTGTCCTGGAGGAACCTGTTACCCTGAGGTGCCTTATGTTGACTCGACATTAATGGCACATCCCCCAGCATGGGAGAAGACAGGGGGTGGCCAGGGGACTTGGCAGTGTTTAGAATCCCATGGCATCTGTGTGGTCGCTTTATTTTGCAGGCGTAGGCTTCGCTGCGAATAACGGTTGTGTGCCAATTGATGCAGCAGAATCAACCTGGCAGTCAACCCCTCTGGTTGATATGAGGTCAGGAGCTCTGTCTCTGTCCCTTCAGTTTGCGTTTATGAACATGGCCTGTGCTTTAGTGAGACTTGTAGCTTTTAAATTTCCTATGAAAATGATGCTTCCAGTTAAGGATAATATAATTTCAGTATTTCAAGGCTCAAAAGTTAACAAACAGCTAAACAAAGTTTAAATTATAGTCCTTGGTTTATATAAAAATGAATGTGTCTATATGTGAGGCACTTTATGTTTAGAAAAATTGATCACTGATTTATACACACAGTTCACTTTATTCGCATTAGTGAAAAATCAGAACTGCAGTCTTTAAATTAAAGGTAATGAGAAGGACTTCCCTGGTGGCGCAGTGGATAGGACTCTGCACTCCCAATGCAGGGGGCCTGGGTTCAAACCCTGGTCAGGGAACTAGATCCCACATGCATGCCGCAACTAAGGAGCCAGCGAGCTGCAACTGAGGAGCCCACTTGCTGCAACAAAGGCCCAGTGCAACCAAATAAATAAATATTAAAAAAAAAAAAAGCCTTTAAAGGTAATGAGAGAACAAAGGGCACTGATATTTGCGAATACTTTGATTATTGCTGGAACCTGATGTGATTGATAACGGACACTTTTCTAACGGGTATTCTGATTGGTTGCTTTGGTCAAAGCTTTAGTATGGCTGAGAGAGGGAGAATCATGCAGCCTGATGAGGAGCCCTCCTACCTACCAGGGAGTGACGAGTTGGCCAGGAACAAAAATATGAACAAGAACCATGGTATGAACAAGCCAAGGCGGGCATCAGCAACAGCTCTGTATTGAGCAGTTATTCAGTGCCAGCTACTGCACTGTGCTTCATGCATGTTACATCTTCTAATCGTCATGATGCGATGTAGGCATTATTATCCCCTTTTTGTAAGCTAACAGTAACATATCTAAGGACACGCGGTTAAGTGGTCAAAAGATGATGATGATGATGGCGACGATGACGACGACAATGAAGATGAGAATTTATCTGTTTATCATGCTTTTCTGTTTAGAGAATGAATTACTACTAAATAAATGACCTCATTGGATCCCTGTAGTACATAGGTGATGCAGTTTTATTATTATCATTCCAGTTTTTGTGTAGAAAAACTTGGACTGAAACTGTTTTCAAAAGTAATACTAACATAGTAAGACAAAACTTCTTCATATTCATTGCAGATCAACCAATTTTTAGCTGTGTGACGTTAACCAAGTTACTTAATTTCTGTAAGCCTTGGTTCCTTGTACCTACTTTTTGGAGCACAAGGAATGAATGTGATGATTATTGTAAATTGTTTAGTATTGTTAGGGGTCAGTAAATATTAGTCATTTAAAAATAGTTATCACTACAAGTTCAAAATTCCTTGGGCCTTTTTCATGGGATTTATTTTACAAAATTGTCAAAAGGACTTTTTTTTCTTTTTCTTTAATTTATTTTATTGAAGTATAGTTGATTTACAATGTTGTGTTAATTTCTACTGTGCAGCAAAGTGATTCAGTTACAATAAGGTGTTCATATCCTTGAAACAGTACCAAGGTGTAACCAAGACAAGCTGGATTGAAGATATATTGTCTGCTTATATTTTTTGTGTTTTTAAATACTTTTTCCTCAATATGTTGACTCAAGAGCTACATGGTTAATGCCTCTTGTGTGCCCTTTACAGTGCAAGACATTGGAGATAAGCCAATGCATCAAACCTGGTCCTACTTTCAAAGAGCTTGCAGTTCAGTGGGGCAGCCATTTATGTGGATAATTACAATACGGTGTGGTGAGTGCATTTTGACCCAGAAGTTGCACTTCTAAGTATTTCCCTAAGAGAAAGGAGAACATATGTCCACAAGAGTACTTGTATGGGACTGTTCATAGCAAATTTATAATGGCTCAAACTGAAGTTCACCCAAATGTCTACAGTAGGAAAATGGATAAACAGATTATGATATATGCATACATACTAAAGGCAATAAAAAGAATGAAACACAGACGCAAAGACATGGATAACCTCAAAAACATCATGCCCATGCTGAGGGAAAGAAGCCAGACACAAAAGAATACATACCATCTGATAAAATTTCTATGAAATTCTGTAGTAGACAACACTATGGTGAAAGGAGTCAGAAACGTGGTTGCCTGGAGTTGGAGGTGGAGCACAGGTTGACTGGGAGGGGCAGGAGGGAGCTTTCTGCAGTGAGGAAAATGTTTTGTATCTTGATTGGGGACAGGAGTTGTGGGATAACATATGCAGGTGTATGCATTTGTCAGAACTCATCAAACTGAACACTTAAATGCATTTCACTGTATATAAATCCTACCTTAATTTTAAAAAATTCTAAATACTTTGTTTTTATACTACCGTAAATAATATTTTTGAACATTTTATTTTCTGAATTTTGCTATTATTAAATAGCAAGATAATTTATCAATATTTCTAATATTGATAAATTCATTAATTAGTTCTGGTAGTGGGTTTTTTATATAACTTCCTCTGGGTTCTACATATGGTAGATCTCCTTTAATCTTCCATTTCCCTTAACTGCTGCCTTATGTTTTCCAATTTTGTCTCTCCATGCTACAGTTGGGATAATTTCTTTTGATCTGTAGTCTGTTTCTCTCTAGCTTTGTCGATTCTGCTCTCAAACCTATCAGTTGAGTTTTTAATTTATGTTTTTGTATTTTTCATTTCTAGATGTTCTATTTGATTCTTTTTCAAATCTGCTAGGTGATTTTTTCAAGTTCCTATTTACTGCAGATTTTACGTTTTTATTTTTTTAAACATAGATATTTTATAACTTGCCTCTGATTATTCCAGGATCTGAAGTCTTTCAGGGTCTGTTTATACAGTTTTGTATTTTTCTTTTGCTGCTGTTTCTTTCTCATCATAACTTTTTTCCTGTGACTTGGTTGCCATTGACTTGTCACCGCTCACTCTCCATGAGACATCGTTTTTGGTGATTCCTGTGGCTTGGGTGAGGAGCCCTTCTCCAAACAGTCTTGCATTTGCCTCTCCAGACATTTAGGATTCAATTCAAACTAAAGTAATGGCTTGAAGTTTTCTGAACCACTCCTGGGTTTTGGATTTATGCTATAAATTCTCAGAGGGCTGGTCACTGGGTAGAACTATGCGAGGACAGATTTTGTGTGTGTGTGTGTGTGTGTGTGTGAGTGTGTTTCCCTTCTTTGCTCTATTAAGACATCTCTGTCTTTGGACTGTTGGGTTTTTTTGGGAAATGGGGAGTGAGGGGTAGGTAGTTTTACTTCTGGTTTACCTTTCTCCTGTAGGGTCTCCCTTTGGGATTCTAGGTTAACATAAGAGGTGGTGTCTAATATTAACTTTTCACCCTGGGTGGACCCTGAGCTTTGACTTGTCTCTCTTATTTTGTGAGATCTTCAAAACAGTAACACAAGTCCCCCAGCATATGTCCTCAGAGCAAAAGGTTTAGGTTGTTTTTCTTGCCTTTCTGGGTTCTTGGAGTCTCTTAGAACTTGGTCTCGTAATTCCTCATTATCTTGTCCTTCCTTTGATGCTTTTAAGGAGATTGGAAAATTATCTTATAAATTTTTAGGAAAATTATCTGACACATTTTTAGCAGGAGGGTTGGTGCAAATGGCCCAGCTCTTTATTATTGGAAAAGGGGGAAAAGTAAATTTGGAACATTTTTTAATGGTCTCTTTTTCACCATTTCTGAGTATAAAAGTATTCCCCTAAATTGGTAAATTTCACTATGTTTACATATATCTACATAGTGAATTTTAAAAATTGTGCATGGCAAGAAAGAAAAGAAATAAAAAGAAATCACAAAGAAGACCAGGAATAAACATTCAACAAATGGAGAGAAGTATTTGAAACTCATATAAATAAGCTCAAACTCAAAGGAAAGAAAGGACTGGTTTTTAAAATATATTTAGAGCTCTACATTATTATTGATTGAAGTATAATAAATTACTTCAAAACTTAACAGCTTAGAACAACAAACATTTATTATCTCTCAGTTCCTGAGGATCAGGAATCTGGGAGCAGCTAGCTTAGCTGGGTGGCTCAGGCTCAGTGTTTCTCATGATGGGATTGCAGTCAAGCTGTTGGCTGGGGCTACAGTCTCATCTAAAAGCTCAGCTGGGGCTAGAGGACCCACTTCTAAGGTCATTCATGTGACTCTTGGCAGGAAACCTCAGTTCCTCACTGGCCACTTGCTGGAGGCCTAGGTTCCTCGGCACTGGCCTTTTCCATCAGCAGCTAGCTGAGATGGCAGCTTGTTTCCTTCAGAGTAAGGAACTCAAAAGAGGCGCACCTCCAAGAGAGAAGTACAGCATCTTTTACAAGCTCATCTTGAAAATGACATACCATCACTTCTGCCATATTGTATTGGTTCACTCAGACCAACCCTGGTACAGCACGAGCGGGGACTGCACAGGGATGTGAATATCAGGACGTGGGGGTCATCTGGGGCTATCTTGGAGGCTGCCTGCTACAAGTGCCTACAGTTCAATAAGGAAAAAAGACCCCTCAAAACAGAAAAATGGAAAAGAGATATAAAGTCTGTTCATAGAAATATATATAAATTATACATACTAAAATATCTTAAACATAAAAAGATGCTCATCCTCACTCAAAATAAGAATAATGTAAATTAAAACTATATTGAGATACTGTTTCTACCCATGAGATTGTATAACCCACTGTATTGTTGAGGATTTGGGGAAACAGGGTCTCATATCTTGTCAGTGAGTGTAGATATTGGTAAAACCTCTATGAAGAGTGATTTGGCAATAACTATCAATAGTAAAAAAAAAAACACATTTCCTTTGATCCAACAATTCCACTTCCAGGAATTTATCCTAAATATATGCTGGCACATATGCAAAATGGTGTCTGTATGAAGATCTTTATTGCAGCATCCACTTATAATAGCAAAAGATTGGAAACCATCTGAATTTCCATCAATAGGGAACTGATTACATAAATTATGGTAGTATACATGTAATAGAATTCTTTTAATCTCTTAAAAAAGAATGAGGCAGCCCTCTTTACACACATTTATGATTTTCTCCAACATGAACTGAAAGATGTGAAAACAAGGTGCAGAACAGCATGTCACTACTGTGAAAAAAATATGTATATGCTTGTACATGAATATAGTATCTCTAGAAGCATACGCAAGAGATTGGAATTGTAGTTTGCTTTTGTAGAGGGGAACCGGGTGGCTAGGGAATTAAGGGTATGAGAGAGACTGACTTTCTATGCATTCCTGTTGTACTTTTTGAATTTTATAATATGTGCATGCATTAACCACTCAAAAATAATTAAAATATTTTAAAAAAGTATATTGTAATAACCTGAAATGATGGTGCCCTAAGCTAAACTGGTGTCAGTAGAAACAAAGAGAAGTAGAATTGGCAGGACGTGGTGAGTAATTGGAGTGGTGAGTAGGAGAAGGAAGTGTCCAGAAAGGTGCTCAGATTCCTGCTACAGGCACCCAAGAGGATAGAAAGGTAGAGAACCTAAGGGTATAACTCTTAGAAGAAAAAATATATATTTTATAAGACAATTAAGTTTTATAGAAACACCGCATTTTAAAAAGCTAAAGGCTCTTGTTTTCTGTACTGTTCAATAAGCTTCTTGTAATTAGAGATTATATTTTAAATTTCCTTGTATCTCTTACAGTACATAGTATGGTCTTTGACTTATTATAGATGCCCAATAGATATTTGTTAGATAGATGTCTGAAAATTAATTTTTAAAAATGTGTTTTAACTTTTCAGAAGGGTTTATCTGCCCAAATATTTGCAGAGTGTGAGCATCAAATAAATTGAAAATAAAATATCTCATCATCTCTTTATCCGAGGGTGAGGGGTCACAGGTGGAGAAAAGGTGAAGTTCATGCAGCAAGTTGCTCATGAGAACAATGCATAGGGCTTTCAAAACATAAGATAATTTGTTTTAATATCTCTAAGAAAAGGGAAGAGTAAATTTAGCCAGCAGAGGGCTCTCATCATTCCATTTAATTGTAGGCCTAGAACTATTCATGAGATAGAGAAAAGTGCAGTTGAAGACCAGAAGAGGGTATATATCCTTTCCCACTCCATTAACTTTATACACTACCATTGTAAGGACATCCTGCCAAGTCATCTTATTACAAGATGAGAGAATTGAAACTAGCAAACTTGTTTTAAATACTCTATCTCCAAATGGCAAGGAGGGGCTCCTTGTCTTTTGTTAATTGAAAAATGAATTTATCTCTCATGCCCTATAATAAGGCAAGGACTGCTTGGGAGGTATTCCCATATATCAGGTGGAAAGAAGTGGGGAGTTACAGCGAGGCCTAATGTAAGCCTACCTGAAGTGGTGATGTTTGCTGAAATTTTAGTGCTTTGTGAAGACTTAGAGGGTTCTAAAACCTAGGATTGCTGGAGTCTATGGCATTTACAATTTTTCATTGCCTTCTCTCATTTTTATATTGTTGGGTCATTTGTAATGGTCTTCTGTTTGTATTTTAAGTTAGGGAATGATTTGGGACCCTTTTGTGGATTTTGTGAAGTCATGCAGACAATAAGTTGGATTTCCCATTAAAATCTTCTGACTCCTGGTGCCCCCATTGACTGCTTTGTGCTCTGTGATTTGACACTGAATCCACCAAGGTCACAAGTGACAACCTATAAATATATCCCTCCTTGGATTAATAGAGCCTTTGAGTTAAGAGAGCAGAGAAGGAAATGGATGTTTGTTGAGTGCCACACACTGGGCTGTGTTCTAGGTTCATTATTATAGTCCATCCCTAAAGTAACTCTAACACAAGGTAAGTATTGCTCCCCCAACTTATATAGGAGGAAACCCAGACCCGAAAGGTGGAATGAGTCACCCAAGATGGTAAATGCTGTGGGCGAACTGAATTTTGCCTACCCGTGAAGCTCATCTTCTTTCTGACATTGCAGTAGCCCTCATAATATGAGCTTATACCTTGGGTTTTCTTTATCCTCTGGCTGCCCAAGGATTCCTCTCCCCAGGCCATTCAGGGGTCTTTGGAAGTGTGCTCATTGGTTGGGCAGCGTGTTCCATAGCCTCTGCAGTGTGTGCCGAGCGTGTGGTTTAAGGGTGATTGCAGCAACATCACAAGGCCCCTCCACACAGGTGGTGGGAAAGGGAGGGGTAGTGTCCCCCAGCGCTCCGTCATCCGGAGTGCAGGGGTCAGTGACAATGCCCTTGCAGGTCTCTTGCAGTAACCGCCATGGTCTGGCCATGGCTATTCTCATCCCAGACACTAACGTTCTCTGACCGTGGGATGGTCTGCAGGTAAACACAGGCAGGGTTGATGAGCCACCAGAATGATTGTACGTATTGATCATTTGTGTTGAGCTTGTGTAAGAATGGGCTTTGCCCCCAGGAGGAAGGCAAGAGGACATATGCTTATGGATTTGTCCTGACCCCTTTACACCTTCTCACCCAGTTCACCTGGTAAATAGTGTCACATGAGCAGGAGGGTAGTGTGAGGTTGGTTGTAAAATCTGTAGCCATGGAGGGCAGTGGCCTTCAGCACCTCAGTCCGGAAGCCACACCCAAGACCATGGCCTCGTGAGCATCATTAGCACGTGTGAAGATGTGCCAAAGACAAACCTCTGCAGTGCAGACCCAGCCTCTTGCAGCCTGGCCCCTAAAGCAGAGAATTTTGAAACACCAAGTCCCCTTATGGTCATGTGTGCAACAGTCTCAGAATTTAATTTTCAAAGCAAAACTCATACTATTAGATTTTTTTCAGAAATCTGTTCCACTGAATGGACTCATCTGAGGGAGGACAGACTGTTGTTTCCTTGATTGGATGATGTGGGATTTTGGGAGACTCTTGAATGAAGAGACGGGGGAGAGAGTTTGTCACACGGAAGCTGAGGGCTTATTACAGGCCTGTGAGTCACAGGGGCTGCAGGCAGGTGATGGGGAGAGGGGTGAGTGAGTGTGGGCCAGCGTGGAGCAGAGCCTGGGAAGGGTGGGGTGCAGACAGGGAGGGAGGGAGCGAGGCCAGGGAAGAGGAAAGGCAGAGGAGTGAATGAGGCTAGCCAGGATTCTCCAGAGAAGCAGGACCAAGAGGGCTCTGTGTGTGTGTGGAGAGAAGGAGGGAGGGAGATCGAGAGGGAGAGGTTTCAGGGAGGTTGGTTCACGCTGCTGTGGAGATTGGCAAGACCTAAATCTGCAGGGAGGGCCGCCGGGCTGGAGACCCAGGAGAGCTGGTGCTGCAGTCAAGGCCAAAGGCCGACTGCTGGCAGAGTTCCCCACAGGAGCGGCGGCTGCGGCTGTGTTCTAGCGGTCTGGAGTTTGTCACCGCTAGGGAGCTGCGCTGAGAACGACGGATAGACAGATAGACGTGAGAAAGCCCAACCAGGACGCTCCGGAGAGGACTGTGAACCGTCCTCAGAGCCTGGCCACACTCTGCCTCGGGGTCACCTCTGATACTGCGTGCGAAGCGAGCAGACAGTCAATTATGCCACCAGGTCTGCCGAGCACTAGGATGGCGGGGTTTCAGAAGGCAGCTAGGGTGGAAGGCGGTGGCTCTCCCAGGCGATGTGTAAAGCAACTGCAACTTCTTGTATTCAATCAGACCTCAGCTGCTGCCATTTCCAAATAATATTCGATCAGAGTTCCCATATATCAGTGCTTCCAACTTTGGCTGCACATTGGAATGACCTAGAAGTGTTTTTAAAACTCCCAATGCCTAATCCATAGCCTAGAACAATTCAGAATTTCTGGAGGAGGGATCTGGGCATAAGTACTTTTATAAGCTCCCCAGGTGACTCCAGATATACAGGCAAGGCTGAATAGCTCTGCCATATACAGCTCCAGCAGCTTTGTTCTACGGTTGACCCTGCGTAACACAGATTTGAACTGCACAGGTCCACGTTTATATGGATGTTTTTCTGTAGTAAATACTACAGTACTACATGATCTGCTGTTGGTTGAATCTGTGGATGTGGAATAGTGAATACAGAGGAACCTTGGATACAGAGTGCTGACTATAAGTGATACACAGATTTTCCACTGTGTGGAGTGTCGGCGCCCCTAATCCCTGCATTGTTCAAGGGTCAGCTGCATTTCCTTCCCCACCTCCCCTATGTGAGGCTCCCCCAATGTCCATTTAACCCGTTTCCATGGCCATTCGAGCTGCTAGGGCTCTGGAAAGGGAGTTTTCCACAATAATGTGATTTTCTTGGGGCCTGCACTTTCTCACATTGTATCAGAGGGTTTAAAATGAAAATGTTTAACGTTTTGACCTTGAGGAGCCAGTAGGAAGGGTTGATCTTGTAGACATCATGAAGGAACCAGAAGCAAGATTTGGTAGAAGTTACGTGGTATAAAGAAAAGGGGGCATCTGAACTGACCAGACTGGGCTTGGGCTCCATTTTTCTGGGGTAATTCTTCCTTGGGCAAATTCATCAGCCTCACTGAGCCTGTTTCTTTATCCTTAACATTGGGATGATAATGTCTGCTTTTCAGATAGGGAAGGACTAGAGATAATGAATAAGTAAATGGCTATCCTGTAGTGGGCGTTCAATAGATGGTATAAACTGTTGGTGACTGCTTGACCTAAGACAGACAAGACAGAGGAATTAAAAGCCAAAATTTGATGTCCAATGACCTCTGACCCTCAGTTCTCTCATTTGTAAAACTGGGATAATGTGTTGGGTTGAATAGCATCCCCCCAGTATTAATGTCCACTTGGAACCTCAGAATGTGACCTTATTAGGAAATGGGGTCTTTGCAGGTGTGATTAGTGAAGGATCTCGAAATGGAATCATCCTAGATTTAGGGTGGGCCCTAAAACCAATGACTGATGTCTTTATACGAGAAAGGAGAGGGGAATTTGGACACAGATTCCAGATTTCCTCTAAGGTAAGAGACACAAAGACATACAAAGTAGAATGCCATATGAAGATGGAAGCAGAGGAGTGATGTGGCCACAGGTCAAGGATTATCAGAAGCCACCAGAAGGAAGGATTCTTCCCTAGAGCTTTCAGAGGGCACATGGTGCTGCTGACACCTTAATTTCAGACTGTTAGCCTCTGGAACTGTGAGAGGATAAACTTCTGGGGTTTTTAATCCACCTGGTTTGTGGTCCTTTGTTATGGTAGCTCTAGGAAACCAATTCAGGTAGTAATATAGTACTTCTGGGCTATTGCAACTATACATGAATTTATATTGTAAATATTAAATTTAGAAATGGTAAAGTTTTAGCTAACTGTTAATTAGGATTATTTAGATATTGGATAAACAGCCTAGTCTGATGATATTCTGTGCTAGGAGCCAAGGCCGCTGGCGCTTGGAGGGTCTTTCAAGGGTGACCGTTTGAGAGATGGAGTGAAATAACGAGTGTTGCATGTAGCAGGGGGCCACGTGAGAGGCAGTAAGGCAATAAGTAAAAATCAAATTGTGGCCTGCCCTGGGCACATCCACCCACCAATCAGGGGAAAAGGGCTCCCTGCCCTTTGATCTCAGGAGCACAAGCACAGCCCCTTGTGACGCACACATAAACACACGCACGCTCAACTAGTTTAGACTTTGCTGGCTCTCATCCTTGGACACCCGCTCCTGGAGTTGTGATTTCAATCTCTGTCCCAATAAGCAGCCACAGAACAGAGATTCATGTGCACATGACATTTTTGTTAAACCCACTGGAATGTACAGCAGAGTCTCCCTTTATCATTGTTGATACAGTCACACAAGTAAGCCCTGCAAATACTCCATGCCTAGGGTCTAATGTGGCTCCCAGGTGGGCCCGGGAGAGGTTCATCTGTATGTTGGAAGAATATTTTGCAACAGGTCTTTTCTTTCTCTTGACGTGAAGCTTACCCGGAAATCCACTTTGCTGGGCGTGGAGACTGTGACTGAATTGGTTGCAGGTAGATATCTTGGCCTCTTCCTCTGAGTTGGGTGATATAAGGGCACTAAAAGGTCACGATGGCAGGAAGTCTAGCAGAGGAAAATATAGGCAGTGCCAATGCAATTTATTTTACAGTAAAAAGAATATTATTTAACCCCATGACTTTAAAAATTGGCAAAGTTGAGTTAATGCATGTACATAAAATGTCAACATGAGTGCATTTTAGAATTTAGTTAGAAAATTTTTCAAATGGAATAAAACGTGCCTAGATTGAGAGTTTTCAGAACGCTGTACCAGATTCCTGGCAAAGTAGAAGTCGTATAGCATTTGTTTCCCTAACTCTACATCATCTAACTTCATAATTTGAATCTTAATAAAATTAAGTGTTGAGTGAAAACAAATCCCAAAAGTATAACCAAATATATTGGCTCAGGCCGGATTAAGCCTCAGCGGAAGGTTTTGTAAGCTCTTGTAGTGGAAGTGTTTTTTCTCTTCTTCCTGTCAGCATCTCAGAGGAGCTGAGTCTGGCAGAGCAGCTGCTAACAGAATGAGCTGGAAAAACAAGGCTTGGTTCTGCATTCCCAAAGGTGCTGCACGATGAAAGGATACAAATCCCAAACCCTAATGCAAGTGGCCTGGCTGATGGCCACCATGTTCCTGTCCTCAGGCCATGACGTGCATATGGCCAGGGCCATACACGTAGTAGGCACTTTACCATTACTTGTTCAGTGAGTGAATGAATCCTACAGTGCGGTGGAGTACAGTGTTGATCAACTTATTGGTTGCAACCCTATTGTTGTTGTATTAAGAAATCAGTTTAAAGGACTTACCTGGTGGTGCAGTGGTTAAGAATCCACCTGCCAATGCAGGGGACACGGGTTCAAGCCCTGGTCTGGGAAGATCCCACATGCCGTGGAGTAACTAAGCCTGTGCGCCACAACTACTGAGCCTGCATGCTGCAACTACTGAAGCCCGTGCACCTAGAGCCCGTGCTCCACAACAAGAGAAGCCGCCGCAATGAGAAGCCCGTGCACCGCAACAAAGAGTAGCCTCGGCTCACCGCAACTAGAGAAAGCCCACACGCAGCAATGAAGACCTAACGCAGCCAAAAAAAAAAAAAAAAAATCAATTTAATGGTCACAATATCTTTCTTTTTAAAAATTTTTATTTATTTATTTATTTTTGGCTGCGTTGGGTCTTTGTTGCTGCACGCGGGCTTTCTCTAGCTGCGGTGAGCCAGGGCTACTCTTTGTTGCAGTGCACGGGCTTCCCATTGCGGCAGCTTCTCTATTGCGGAGCACGGGCTCTAGACGCACGGGCTTCAGTAGTTGTGGCACATGGGCTCAGTAGGTGTGGCTCACGGGCTCTAGAGCGCAGGCTCAGTAGTTGTGGCTCACGGGCTTAGTTGCTCCACGGCATGTGGGATCTTCCTGGACCAGGGCTCGAACCCGTTTTCCCCAGCATTGGCAGATGGATTCTTAACCAGTGCGCCACCAGGGAAGTCCCACAATATCTTTCAAACAATAGGATAGAAAATAATAGGATAGAAAATAAAGTGGTCTATCACACGTGTTAAAAGAGTGTGTGTGTGTGTGTGTGTGTGTGTTTCTACTAAGCCATGATGTAAAATGTATTTCTGAAGGCATCAGAAGCTCTTCAGGAGCCAATGGAATCTATTTTTCTCTTTGCTGTCTTCTCTCTTCTTAGGTATGGTGACAACCCAACAGTAACTTCTCTCCCCAGCCATAAAGCAGGTTTAAATTCTTGTAGTGCCAGCTAGTTAGTCAAGACTGGAATCATAAAGTGTGGCATGTCACAGCTGTGCCTCCTCTTTCCACTCCTTCAAAGGGATGCAGAATTTTGCTGACCCATCAGTGGCTAAGATCACTGTCTACTCTATATTGCGGTACTCTAACCATAGATTAGCTCTCTTAGGGAGGAGTGAGAGTCAAGACACACATACCTAGCCATTTCTTGGCAGCCACGTGGTAAAACACTGTGAACTGGGTAAGGTTTGTCCTCCAAGTCTGCAGCTGACCCTTTCTATACCGTTCCTTTTCTCACAATATCCCCATTTTTATTCTTCCAAGCATGCTTCCTCCCATATTAAAACTTGCTTTTAAATAATCAACTAACAGGTATCATCTGTGAGGAAGGCGTTAGCAGGCACCTAAAGGAAAATAAATTCAGATCTAAACAAGATTTTAAAGATCAATCTCCCTGATTTGGACCCTAGTGCCCTATAGGCTATCCTTGGGGTAATCAGGGTCATTCTAATAGTCCAATCTGGAGTGTCACCTGCATGCAATCTTTATTCTGCAGGCCTTCCCTCATCTTTTTTTCTTTATCAAAATTTATTTGTCCTGTGTCTCATTCTATCAGTATGCTTTCCACTGCTGGATCACATGAAATTATAATTTGATCATCATTGTCAATAGGATTCTGGGATTTAAGATGGAGAGAGTATCTTAAATGAAACAGTGAGTCTCATGTTGGGAATCTCAGCTTCTGGGAAAGGAGGAAGCTATTTGGTGATTAAGCCTGTAAAATTAATAAATTGTTAGTAATTCTCAAGTCAGTCTGTATGTATTTTCAGTGCTTCCTAATGGCACGGAGTTAGGCCTTATTGGGGAAACAGACAACTACCTGGCCTCAAGGAGTTTGCAGTTAAGCGAGTGGAATGGGGAATCTTGGATCCCAAGCACTTGGATCCGTCACTTTAAATAATATTTAATCGCAGTAGGGATTATCTTATGACTTTAAGGAACCAAGGCTGAGAAAAATAAACTGCTTTCCCCAGGTTCTATATAAATAGTGAGTGGTGGAGTCAGGATTTAAATTCAGATCTGGTCTGGTTCTGATGCCTATGTTCTTTTCAGCATTCCACATTGTTATGGACACAGAAGCCGAGAGGGAGAGGTGAAGAGAGCAATAGAAGACTGTGTGGGGCGGATGTGGCCTGCTGGGGGAGTTCAGAGGAGGAAGCGCCCAATGCCCTGGACCAGTAAGAGAAAACTTTCTAGGAGAACTGGGAAGTGGCACTCAAATAGGGTCAGAAGCCATGAAGGGCAACTTATTTGATAGTAGCTGGAAGAAGAGAGGTCTTTCCAGGTAGGATGACCAATAAAGGAAAGGCTTGGGAGTAAGAATAAAAATGTGCTGAAGGACAAAAGGGGGGAGATCTGATTAAGGGAATGAAAATTATTCCTGTGGGCTGCCTTCTCTTTTACTGCATCTTAATTCAGTTGAGGGAGGGGGAGTCATCGCAGGAGATGGTTTCCCTCTAAGGGACAAGAGCTCAGGAAGCTCAGCCTTCCACACAGTCTTACCTGGAACCACTGCCTCTGAGAGGATGTTCAGGGTCCCCAAGGAGAGGGGCCTTTCTCAAAAGTCCCTGATGATGTAAGTGGTGAGCTTCCAGGGAGCCAGGGCAAGGGAGCCAGGTGTTTCTCCCTTCCCTTTTTGGAATCCAGGCCAGTTTCAATTTACATTACACAGCTTAATCCACAGAAACAGGAGCCAGAGGCTGGTTCTTTCTCTCTTTTTTTTTTTTTTTTTTTTCCTCTCCAAGACACAGAAACCTTTATTTTCTCCCTACACCACAAACCAGTGCTGTTAAATAATATTGGATAATTGCACCTGTCGTACTCCCCATATTGTGCTGAAGAAAAATAATTGCCGGTTTTCTGCTTTTCAGTTTAGCTGTGACTCCGTCATTTGACTTGGAGCATGTCATTTTCTCCCATTTTAGACTGTGTACAGTCAAACTGTGTGAAAGGACTCATAGATAGCGGCCCTGGGTGTGTGAGTGGGCGCGGGCCTCATTCAGCAATGATTTCTAATTTATACAGCATTGAAAATCCACAGCTATAAATAAACAGTTCTGACTGGCTTTGCTGCCTACTCAAATGCTTTATTAAAAAAAAAAAAAAAGGAACCACCAACTGCATGAGAATGGAAAATAATATCTGGATGTGGATTCTGGTTGCTGACACTTGTGCCCTCGGAGGGGGGGATACCCAGACTTGGGATGGGTTCAGTGCTCATCCAGGCAGCCTTCTGGGAGGCCCAGCCTCCCCACTCTTTCCTTGCCCCGCCTCACACTCCCCATGTGCAGGCGCAGCGTGTTTGGGGATTACGGTATATGAAACTGACTTCCTGTTATGACAAGTATTGCAAGCGAGTAGGTGCAGAGGAGCCAAAAATAGCTTGAGAAATGTATGACCCATTTGCAGGGAGCATGGGGCTAATGTATTGTTTAGGCAAACAAGGTTAAGTCTTCTCCCCAAACTCAAAATTGGTGTCACATGTGAGATAGCAACTACAGAATATAAGCACAGGTATGGACCAGTCCGTGAAGCAGTAATGTAGCTCCTCCCCCTGCCTGTATAGGTGAGTGTTTCCACCCAGTTGGGGTCCCTAACCCCTTCTTTTGTGTAACCTTGCAGATGTGCATACGTTTTTGCTTTTTAAAATAAAGGCTTCCAGATGCTCAGTCTGCTTTGTTCTGTAATAAAGAGGAAGGAAAGTTGGCTTGGGAATCAACCATCTGTGTGACCTTGGATCGGTTTTTTCCCTTTCTCTGAACCCAGTGGTGTGCTGGAGAGAGTTTGTACAGGCTCACAAGGATTCAGTGGTTCTGGGTCTCTCTTCCCAACTCTGCATTCAGTGACATGTTGGTAGCTTGAAAAAGGTCATGTTGGAGTGTTTACACCATGGCAATGGGCAAACTATAAATCAAGGCCTTAAAGTTTTCTTTTTTCCAGAGAGTTGGATTTTAAACATTTACAGAACACCAACATCAGAAACTCAGTTTGCTCGTTTGTAAAATGAGGACATAATACATTTTCTACTTTTAAGACTTTTGTGAAGATAAAACGAGGTTGTGGAGGTGAGAGTGGCTCTAAATTACATGACACTGTACAAGTATTACTGCTGGTTTTCTCATCATTTGGTTTGTATTGTTGTTTTCTAACCACTAAGGGCCAAACACAGCCTTATGTAGGCAGCTAATACTGTCTCCCTTTTAATGAATGTTTAGTCAGTGTTCATTACAGGTGTTTTGTTGCTTCTCCTTTCTTAAGCTACACCAGCACCAAGGAAGCACTGTGTGCTTACATATGTGCTCGATGGGGAATGGTTCTGAGGTATTTCTGGTGTTGGAATAGATATTGCACAGTGGCCAGTCATGCAGCAATCCCAGTTTAATTTGGTCCTGGGGACAGTGAAACCACAAATAGAAATCTGCAAGCTCATCGCAGCCAAGAGCTTACTATGACTCCGAGAAGTATGCAGCCCATCTTTGGGGTGTGGAAAATTTGGGTGATCCCCTGCAGGCTTCACGTTTGGAGAATTTCCACTGTGACAACTGCTTCTGGGCTCCTGCTGAGACAGGTGCTAGGAGCAGTCAAGAAGCAGCAGGTGTGGGAAAAGAGGTGGTGTTCCCAACTTAATCCAAAAAGACTTGAGGCTCTTATTTGTATAACTGTAAGAGTAGGTTTCAAGCAGTTTTCTTGGTGCCTGTCCTAGTCTTCCCTTGGACTACCTGCCCTGTTGGGATAGTCTGCTCTCTTCTCTAACCCTATCAGACTGCCCTTGGTGTCCATTTCAACCAGATTTCTCCTCTGTAATGTTAGGTTGGGAAGCCCAAGTACAATTTACCCTGGTGCCCACACCCAACCCACATGGGCCTGTTGACCCATCGATGGACTTGAACATGTTTACCTACCACTAGTCATTTGTGTTCTTTACAAAGTATGTCTGTAAATAAAGACCCAGAAAAATCCTCTAGGAAAATTAAAGCAGGGTTCATTAATGTGCTTGTTAATCATCTGACAGTCAGCTTTGTTAAACCGTAAACTAATGCAGCAAAGTGCTCTGTACTTAAAGCAGTCTCAGCAGTCATCATAATCATATCACTTCCCATCCAGATTATTCCCCAAGTAAAATGTACATTTATTTGACAAATTAATCAATATACCAATGGAAGAGATTTTGACAATATCAGTGTGTTCAATGTTTACCTGCCCCAAATGCTTGCTCACAAGAGGGACAGATTTACCAATATTTTTTATAACTTATTTTCTCATTGCCCTAGTTAATTTGCTATTATACTAGGTAGACAGACAACTTCCAAAGCAGCCATCTCCCTACATTTCCATTTAGACTGAGAAAAAAATAGATGAGAAATCCATGAAAATAACTAGCTTATGAAAGTGCCTCTTTTTAGGAAAATTGGGATTATTCAAAAATGGCCCAGAACTGGGAGTTAGAAGATATGGGAGACAAAAGCTTTTATTTTGGTTCTGACGCTAATTCTTTGGCCTCATGCAGGTAACTTCTCATCTAGGTCCTCAGCATCCTCCTCTGTAAAGTGAATAGTTTGGATGATCCTAAGTTCCTTTCTCTCTCTAAACATTCTCTAACACCACATTTATGTGAGTTTCTTTGGCTTTGGGCCAGATGTTGACCACAGACCATCCTCCACAGAGGTCAGACGGATGTAACAAATTCTGTGACAGCAGGAATTGTTTTGGGTGTGTCCAGTAAAAGTTTTAAAAAAACAAGAGTCCTCAAATTCAGCTACCTTCATGGCTGTCTTATTAAATTTAAATATCATTCCCTGTCCTTTTTACCTTCCTTTGTTGCTCCACCACCTCCCTGCACCAGGAAGAAAAAAGATGAAAAAAACTCTCATGTTTTCTTCTTCCTCGGTTCTTGGAAAATGGTGTCTAATCACTTCCTCTTCTTCCTCGGCTGCATCGTGTCACCTGCACAAACAAGAACAGAAAGAGACCTTAGCCTTCAGGCTTTCCCTAATGGGTATTCTTGTGTGGGTGGACATTCACCCTGACTTGGGACAGTGGAAAGTTGAGGAAGCTTTTCTGAAGGCAAGATGATGTATTTTAAAGAGTTCTGGGAAACCACCAGCACTGCCGCAAGGGCAAGAAGGGACATCTTGCTGTCCTACTTGGTGCCTGGCTCACAGCCGGCCAGCTGACCAGCGGTGCAGTTCATATCGCGTGGCTCTGAATACGTCCTGTGAACCACTGATGGCTGTTGCTTTTGGCCATGTGTTTGTAGGCTGCACACAGTTCATCAACAAACTTTGAGACTTTGCAGATGGAGATGAACAAACCACATCAAATGAGAGAGGAAAGAGAAGAATGGATATTCACCTAACTAGGGGCCATTCTGTGACCTCTCACCAAATCAGCTTATTGGCCTGGGTAGAAAAGAACTGGCATATTGATTTAGTTTTTAGTAAGCTTATTACTAATTGTAATAAGTAATAAGCTTACTACTAATTAGGAATTACTAATTACCAATCTAATTGTAGCATTAGATTTCTAGAATGACTTCCATTTAGCCAACCATGGGTACCCCCATATTTAATGATCACAAATCTTTACATAAACTTTGAAACTTTGAAAACTTCATTAACTCATTGTCCTTCCTGTCTGTTGCCGAATGCAGTCTTTTTTCAGCTCAGCCTCTTCTCATCCATTCTGGAAGTTAGAGCCCTATTACTTCTGGCTCGGTATTACCATAGCAATCTCAGCTCCCAATTCCATGCTTTATGCTTCAGACCCTGCCCCCTCCATCAGTTATATCTTTAATAGTAAATTTTAAATATCTTATAATTTTATTTGCTGAAACTCCCCTTCTCAGAGGCTTTAGTGACTGATGACTTGAAGTCCTCCTGTGGCCCCCTCATCACACTGATTTTCTAGGGCAGACAGCTCCTAATCACACAGCCCTCGTGGCCACACTTGAATTCATGTCTCTCAGCATTTTTAGGCACAGTCCTCTCCTTTCTTCTGCTCCTCATCAATCCATACTATATCCAGTCACTCCGGTGAAGCCTAGCTGATTTATCCAGCTTTACATGCTTCGTGTTCTTTTCATTTATGCTTCCACTTGTTTTTCATTTTTCCCCAGTTAGGTCTTCTCTACATTAGGTCTATAAGGACAAACACAGTCTCTTCTCTTTTCTGAAATATACACTTAGGGCCTTTAATGAATCAGTTTTCAGATAAATAACATGTTAATTCTCCTGTGTTCAAGAGCTTGGTCAGTATAAACTTCTCAAAGTTGTTCCCTCTGTGGTCACTCTGAGGGCACCTAAAACTTTGTTTATCCATGTTGTTACCAACCCTCAACACTTCGAATCTAACTGTAATCAAAACCTCGCTTCTTCAACCCAGGGTTCCAAGGATTGGAGATTCCTTCTCCAGTTAAGAAACACAACAGAGCGTGATGGCTTAGAGAGAAACAGCAGAAGCAGCAGCAGAAGCGGTGGTGGGAAGTTCCTCTGGGGGAGGTGGGCAGATGGCTTCTCCCAGCGGATCAGGGTCTCCCCTGTCCAACACCTTGAAGCTAGATAGAGCACCAGGAAATTCCCACATGCCCACCCGTGTGCTAGAGAAGGCACCATCCCCAGATGTGTCTCTGTGTGGAGCTCTAACAGTCATTTCATTCTGTAGAGACGTACACGGTGTGACTATCACAGAAATCACATTTTTCTTTTTGTTTCTAGCAGGTGGGGATGGTTCCTTAGTCCTGAATTCTTATGAGGCTGAGCAGTCTCTAGACTTCTTTGAGTCTTCAGAATTTATCTCTGACCGTGTTTCCACAGTGCATGGCTGGAGATAAGGGAAGTGTTGACTTAGTAATAGACCATATTATCTTACCCAAAGTTCACAAAATGGATTTCAAACTGGTTGAGAAATAATGTTCCTTGTTATCACTCTTTTCCTCATTGAAGGGAGTCTTTCCCAGTGGAACACCTCCTAGTTGGTGGTTAGGGGGTTAGGTCCACCCTGATTTCATTTGTTTCAGTTTTTGTTTTACTGAAGTATATTTGATTTACAATGTTATATTAGTTTTAGGTATACAACATAGTGATTCAATATTTTTATAGATTATACTTCATTCAAAATTATTGTGAAATATTAGTTATATTTCCTGTGCTGTACACTATATCCTTGTATCTTATTTATTTTATACATAGTAGTTTGTACCTCTTAATCTCCTTCCCCTATCTTTCTCCTCCCCCACCCCTTTCCCCACTGGTAACCACTAGTTTGTTTTGTGTATCTATGAGTCTTTTTCTGTTTTATTATATTCATTCGTTTTATTTTTCAGATTCCACATATAAGTAAAAAGATACAGTATTTGTCTTTCTCTGTCTGACTTACTTCACTAAGTGTAATACCCTCCAGGTCCATCCATGTTGCTGTAAATGGCAAAATTTCATTCTTTTTTCTGGCTGAGTAATATTCATATGTTATCTTCTTTATCCATTCTTCTGATGATGGACACTTAGGTTGCTTCCATATCTTGGCTATTGTAAATAGTGCTTCTATAAATATTGGGGTGCATATATCTTTTCAAATTAGTGTTTTCCTTTTCTTTGGATGTATACCTAGGAGTGGAATTGCTGGGTCATATGGTAGTTCTATTTTTAATTTTTTGAGGAGCCAATTTACATTCCCACCAGTGTGTACTAGAGTTGCCTTGTCTCTCCATCCTTGCCAGCATTTATTATTATTTGTCTTTTTGACAATAATAGCTGTTCTAACAGGCGTGAGCTGATATCTCACTATGGTTTTGATTAGCATTCCCCTGATGATTAGTGATGCTGAGCATCTTTTCATGTGCTGGTTGGCCATCTGTATGACTTCTTTGGAAAAAAGTCTATTGAGGTCTTCTGCCCATTTTTTAATTGGATTGTTTGTTTTCTTGATATTGAGTCATATGAGCTCTTTAATATTTTGGATATTAACCTGTTATCAGACAAATCATTTGCAAATATCTTCTCTCATTCAATAGGTTGTCTTTTCATGTTGTCGTTGGTTTCCTTCACTGTGCAAAAGCTTTCAAGTTTAATTTGATGTAGTCTTATTTACTTATTTTTGCTTTTGTTTCTCTTGCCTGAGGAGACAGATCCAAAAAAAATATTGCTAAGATTTATGTCAAGGAATGTACTGCCTGTGTTTTCTTCTAGGAATTTTATGGTTTCCGGTCTTACATTTAGGTCTTTAATCCATTTTGAATTTATTTTTCTGTATGGTGTGAGAAAATGCTCTAATTTCATTCTTTCACATACACCTGTCCAGTTTTCCCAACACCACTTACTGAAGAGACTGTCTTTTTCCTGCTTTATATTTTTGCCTCCTTTGTTGTAGATTAATAGGCCATATGTGCATGGGCTTATTTCTGGGCTATTTATTCTGTTCCATTGATCTGTGTGTCTGTTTTTGTGCCAGTATCATACTGTTTTGATGACTATAGCTTTGTAGTATAGTCTAAAGTCTGGGCACATGATGCTTCCAGATTTGTTCTTTTTTCTCAAGATTACTTTGGCTCTGCAGGGACTTTTGTTCTTCCATACAAATTTTGGAAATTTTTGTTCTAGTTCTGTGAAAATGTCATGTGAGTGTTTCAATAGGGATTGTATTGAATCTGTAGATTGCTTTGGGCAGTATGGACATTTTAACAATATTAATCCATGAACACAGAATCTTTCCATTTAATAGTATCATCTTCAGTTTCTTTTATCAGTGCCTTATGTTTTTAGGGAATAGGTCTTTTCACTTCACTGGGTGAGTTTATTCCTAGATATTTTATTGTTTTTGATGTGATTGTAAATGGGATGATTTCTTACTTTCTCTGTCCGATAGTTCATTATTAGTGTATAGAAAAGCAATAGATTTCTGTATTCATCTTGTATCCTGAAACTTTAGTGAATTCATTTATTTGTTCTAATAGGTTTTTTTGGTGGAGACTTTAGTGTTTTCTATATATAGTATCATGTCTGCAAATAGTAACAGTTTGACTTCTTCCATTCCAATTTGAATGCCTTTTAATTCTTTTTCTTGTCTGAGTGCTGTGGCTAGGACTTCCAATACTATGTTAAATAGAAATGGTGAGAGTGGGCATCCTTGTCTTGATCCTGATTGTAGAGGAAAAACTTTGCTTTTCACTGTTGTATATGATGTTAGCTGTGGGCCTTTATTATGTTGAGATATGTTCCCTCTGTACCAACTTTGTTGAGAGTTTTTATTATGAATGAGCGTTGAATTTTGTCAGATGCTTTTTTTTGCATCCATTGAGATTATCATGTGATTTTTATCCTTCATTTTGTTAATGTGGTATATCACATTGATTGATTTGCAGATATTGAATCATTCTTGCATCCCTGGAATAAATCCCACTTGATTATGGTGTATGATCATTTGTATATGTTATTGAATTCAATTTGCTAATATTTTGTTGAGAGTTTTTGTGTCTATATTTATCAGGAATATTGGCCTGTAATTTTCTTTTTGTGTAGTGTCTTTGTCTAGTTTTGGTATCAGAGTAATGGTGGCCTCATAGAATGAATTTGGGAGTGTTCTCTCCTCTTCAATTTTCTGGAATAGTTTGAGAAGGATAGGTATTGACTCTTGTTTATTTGTTTGGTAGAATTCCCCCTGTGAAGTTGTCCAGTCCTGGACTTTTGTTTGTTTGGGGAGTATTTTGATTACTGAGTCAATTACAATACTAGTAATCGGTCTGTTCAGATGATCTATTTCTTCCTGATTTTGTCTTGGAAGATTGCATGTTTCTAGGAATTTATCCATTTCTTCTACATTGTCCAATTTGTTGGCATACAACTGTTTGTAGTGATTTCTTATGATTTTTTGTATCTCTGTGATATAGTTTGTTATTTCTCCTCTTTGGTTTCTTATTTTATTTGGGTCCTTTCTTTTCTTCTTGATGAGCCTAGCTAAAAGCTTATAAATTTTGTTTATCTTTTCAAAAAACCATCTTTTGGTTTTATCGGTCTCTTCTATTTTTTAATCTCTATTTTATTTTCTCTCTGATCTTTATTATTTCCTTCCTTCTGCTGATTTTGGGCTTTTTGTTCTTTGTCTAATCCCTTCAGATGGTAGATTAGGTTGTATGAGATTTTTTGCTTGTTTCTTTCTTGAGATGTGCCTGTATCACTGTTAACTTTCCTCTTAGGACTGCTTTTGCTGTGTCCCATAGATTTTGGAAAGTTGTGTTTTTATTTTCATTTGTCTCGAGGCATTTTCTGATTTCCTCTTCAATTTTTTTGTTGACCCCTTGGTTTTTCAGTAGCAGGTAGTTTAGCCTCCATGTGTTTGTGTTTTTCTAAGTTTTCTTCCTGTAATTGGTTTCTAGTTTCATACTGCTGTGGTCAGAAAGGATGCTTGATACAATTTCTATCCTCTTAAATTTTTTTGAGACTTGTTTTGTGGCCTGGAATGTGATCTATCCTGGAGTACACTCTATGTGCACTTAAAAAGAAAGTGTATTCTGCTTTTTTGGATGGAATGTCCTGTAGTTATAAGTCCAACTACTCTAATGTGTCACTTAAGTCTACTGTTTCCTCATTGATTTTCTTTCTGGATGATCTGTCCATTGATGTACATGGGGTGTTGAAGTCCCCTATTATTTTATTATTGTCAATTTCTCTTTTTATGTCTGTTAACATTTGCTTTATAAATTTAGGTGCTCCTATACTAGATGCATATATGTTTATGAACATTATAGCTTCTTCTTGTATTGATCCCTTTATCATTATGTAATGTTCTTCTTTGTCTTTTATTACAGACTTTGTTTTAAAGTCTACTTTGTCTGATATGAGCATGGCTACCCCAGCTTTCTATTCATTTCCATTTGCATGCAATATCTTTTTCCATCCCCTAACTTGCAGTCTGTGTTTCCTTAGCTCTGAAGTGAGTCTCTTGTAGGCAGCATGTTTTTTTATTCAGTCAGCTACTCTATGTCTTTTGATTGGAGCATTTAGTGCATTTTTATTTAAAGTGATTGTTGATAGGTATGTACTTAATGCCATTTTGTTATTTGTTTTCTGATTGTTTTTGTAGTTCTTCTCTATTCTTTTCTTCTTCCTATGGTCTCTTCCCTTGTGATTTGATGATTTTCTTTAATGTTATGTTTATGTTCCTTTCTAGTTTTTGTATATATATTGTAGTTTTTTGACTTGTGGTTATCATGCAGTTCATATATATTGATCTATAACTATATCTATTTATTTTAAACTGGTAGTCCTTTAAGTTCAAACACATTCTAAAAGGTCTACATTTTTTCTCCCCCCACACCATGTTTTGTATTTTTGATGTAATATTTTACATCTTCATGTCTGTCCCTTACCTGTTTATTATAGTTACAGTTGATTTTACATTTTTGTCTTCTAACCTTCATACAAACTTATTTCAGTGGTTGATCCACAGTCTTTATATTTGTCTTTACTAGTAGGATTTTCCCCTTCCTATAATTTCTTATCTCTTGATATAGCCTTTTCATTTTCATTTAAAGACTCCTTAACACTTCTTGTAATATTGGTTTAATATTGATGAATGTTAGTTTTTGCTTGTCTGAGAAACTCTTTCTCTCTCCTTCAATTCTGAATGATAACCTTGCTGGGAGGCGTATCCCAGGTTGTAAGTTTTTTCCTTTCAGCACTTTATCTATATCATGCCACTCCCTTCTAGCCTGTAAAGTTTCTGCTGCAAAATCAGTTGATAACCTTATGGGGGTTCCCTTGTAGGTGACTCTTTGTTTTTCTCTTGCCACCTTTAGAATTCTCTTTTTATCTTTAACTTTTGCCATTTTAATTATGATATGTTTTGGTGTGGGTCTCTTTGAGTTCATCTTGTTTGGAACTCTCTGTGCTTCTTGTACCTGGATATCTGTTTCCTTCTTCAGGTTTGGGAAGTTTTGAGTCCCAGTTTTATCAGTTACATTTTCTACCCTTTTTTCTCTCTCTTCTCCTTTTGGGAACTCTATAAGTCAAATGTTAGTACGATTGATGTTGTCCCAGAGGTCACTTAGACCATTCTCATTTTTAAAGATTTGTTCTCCTTTTTGCTGTTCTGATTGGGTGACTTCCATTATTCTATCTTTCAGATTGCTTATGCATTGTTCTATATCACCTAATCTCCTGTTCATGCCATCTAGTGTGTTTTTCATTTCAGTTATTGTATTCTTCAACTCTGACTGGTTCTTTCCTGTATTTTCTAGTTCTTTGTTGAATTCTCATCGTGTTCATCTGTTCTTTTCCCCAGTTCAGTTAATATTTTTATTACTATTTCTTTGTACTCTTTGTCAGATAAATTATTTATCTCTGTTTCATTAGCATTTTTTCAGGTATTTTTTTCTTGTTTCATTTTGTCTTCCCATTTTGTTTAACTTTCTTCGTCTGTGTGAAATCAGGTGAAACAGTTGCCTGTCCTAGTCTTGATGTCACGTCCTCGTGTGGGACCATTCCCGTGCAGTCTGTGTGAGCCCAGTGGCTTTGGTGGGAGAGCTGGATTTGAGGTGAGCATGATCTGCATCTTCCCCCAGGGTGTGCTGGTAGCCACTGCCTTGGTGGGAGGTAGGCCTGGCGTTGGAGGGGCTAGAGCCAGAGCCAGGTGCAAGCCAGGGCTGCTTCTGTGCTCAATGACTGTCACTGCTCTGTTGGGGGTTGGGGTGAGGGCGGAGGGGCTGGAGCAGGAGCCCTGAGGGAGCTGGGTTTCTCTTGGGTATGATGGCAGTCTCCATCTTGGTTTGGGACAAGGTCAGGGCCTAAGGTCTTGGGGCCGCACTTCTGTGCTGGTTTTACTTTTTCCCCAGTGTGTGCCCTCAGTTAGAGGCTGGGTCAGGGCTGGAGGGGTTAGTGCCATGCCACTGAGCTGACCCCACCCCTCCTCCCCCAAGTGTGCACAGAGATCTGTGCTCCAGCGATGGCATTCTCCGTCCGGAGTGTGGGCAGGGATTTGTGAGCTGGTAATGGTTGCCTCTACCCTGGTCAGAGGCAGGGCCAGGGTCCAAGCCAGCTCCATTCCCTCCAAGTGTGCACATTCTCGTGGGCATGGCAGCCTCTGCCTTAGTGGAGAGCAGCGCTGGAGCAAGAGGGGCTGGAGCAGGTGCCTGGTGCAGGCTGGGGGCACACTGGGATGGTCCCTAGGCATTTTTCAATCAGCTGCCTCTTTGCTGTCACTGGGAGTAAGCAGATCTGTGCGTGTGCTCTTCAAGAGTGGAGTCTCAGTTTCTTACAGCCCTTATTAGTAAATCCCACTGGTTTTCAAGCCAGCCAAGGGGGCTCGTCTTCCCCATGTCAGACCCAAGGGCTGAGGTGCCTAATATATGGCTCGCACCCCTCGTTCCCCAGGGAGGCTCCCTTAGCTTGTGATAGCCCCTCCTCCTCTGTGTCCCCCACCAGCGGTGCGGGTCCTGACCAGATGGCTTCTTCTCCCTTCCTGCTCAACTCCGTGTGGACCTTTCTGTACAGCCTTGGTTGTAGAATAGCTATTCTGCTAGTCCCCAGGTCAGTTTCAGTGAGAGAAGCTCTATATGCAGTTGTAGTTTTGATGTGTTCATGAGGGAAGGTGAGCCCAGTGTCGTCCTACTACACCATTTTGATCTCCTCCCACCCTGGATTATTTTAGTCCTTTCTTTATCCTATGTTAGTACCAAGGAGTAGAGGTATTTTAGGCCAAACATTTAATGTTCGTCTTGTGCAAGATTCAAACATTTTCTGCTGGCGTGGTAAGGGAAACCATTCCTTTAGTCAACATCACTATGGATACATACGTAATTATATACCTTATTATTCCAATAGTTGGAACACAGGATAAGTAAAAGCATACTATTAAAAGAAAAGATTTACACCTATGTATCTACCATCACAAAAGCTACTGCTAGACTTTGAACTGAAAATTTGAAGAACATTTGCCTGGTTTTAGAGGCTTGGCTTGGAAAAGGGTGAGAAGGCAGATTGTGGGGGGGGGGATATGAGGTGTTAGAAGAATGAGATTTGAACATAGTACAAGTGAGTACAAGATTTGAATGTAGTTGAGTACAAGAACATGAGTACAAGTCACAGTGCAGAAGTAGTAGGAGGAGATGGAGTTGAGAGCTGGCTGGAGAAACCCTAGTGGGGAAAGAGGCTGCGGAAGAGGGAGAAGTAATAACCCCTAGTGGACTCTCTGAGCTTAGGGAGATGAAGTTAGGACAAGAAATGCAAAAAGGAGATGTATTTTTCTAATGGACTAAATGGTTCCCAGTGAGGCCATGCTTTATAAATACACGTGGAGTCAACTCATGATAAGATATTTTTTAATGAAATAATTAGGGACAACATGCAAGATAGACCTTATAATAAATTTCTTTATGGGTAAAACTAAGTAGGTAAGCTAGATGGCCTCTAAGCAGCTTTCAACAATAAAATCTCTTTTAAATAAATCTGATCTGTAGGAAATAGTATTAAAGGAAGGTTTTAATATCATTCTGTCCAAGGCACTGTGACAAGGTCACTTGGCCAGATTGGAATTTTCAGCTTATAAACTATCCTGGGTGAAAAGGATCTGTGGTCTTGGGCCCTGACAAAGGATACCCCTGGCATATATCCCTCAGTGAATGTAAGGAGAGGGGCCGTGGGCCACAGGTAAGCTGACTGCTTCTCCAGCTACACCTACATATAAGAGGCCGTCCATTTTGGCCTGGAGGCACTTAGTCCCTTTCAGTGCCTGGTATATCTTGTAGATTGGGTTTCTCTTCCTGATGGACTTGTGTCCTGGTGTCAACATCCTTATGTCTTATCAAGAAGGAAAAAAAAAAAGAGAGAAAATTAAGTAGTTAAGTGGCAGAGAAGGAGGCCTATACTGGGACCCCCTGACAGCCCCTTTCTCCCATTCAGAGTGGAAATAATCTGTCTGGAGTATCCCTAGATGCTCAGCCATGGTGAGCCAAGTTTTCAGTGATCTACCAAAGACTGCTTCCCCCTGCCGGCTTCCATCATTGTTTGAAATCAGTGTTTCACCTAGCTCTGCCTGAAAAGTAGAAATTGACTCTTTCCTGGTGGGTATCTGGTCCCAGTAATTGACTCAGTGCTTGTCCACCCTTCTGTTCCATGACACAGAAAAGCTAGCACAGGTCAGGAAATGAGATGGTGACAAGTCAAGCAGGGTGGCCCTCTGGAACCTCTTGAGAGCTTTTTGAAGGCCAGCAGGACCTTCCTGAGGGCTTGACAACAGTTGTCTCCCTGGCGCACAGGGTCAGCTCTATGCATCTGTATACCCCTAGAGAATGTCACACACTTTCCAAGTTTACATTTGATTCCTGGTATCACTCCTTATTATTGCCCTTCTCAGTCTCTTCTTCCTTTTCACCCACTGACATGACACACGAGGAGGTAGAAAGTGGGTAGACGTGACCATCATTTCCAACACCCTTCTCAGCCAAGCAGCTGACTTGGGAGAATACCACATTGGACAAGGATGCTTGTAGACATAACTATTTAAACTGAAAGGAGTCCAGGGTCCTGTGGCACATAGGGCCTTGCTCTCAGACCAGCAGTGTCAGTCTCTCTGGGGCACATGTTAGAAGGACAGAATCCCAAGCTATCCTCCAGATCTACTGAATGAGAATCTACATTTTAACAAGATCCTAATTTTAACAAGATTTTCAGGCACATACAGGTTTGAGAAGCGCTGTTCTGTGACAGTGGTTCTTGACCCTGACTGCAAATTAAAATAACTGGGAAGCTTTTCAAAATACCAGTGCTGAGTCCCCATCTCCATAGATAGATTTAATTGGCCTGGGGTGGACCTGGGAGTTAGTATTCTTAAAATTCCCCTAGAGATTTTGTAATGTGCAGTCAAGATCGAGCATTACTGCTAAGAGAGATACTTGCATATTACCTGGGTCTTGACCGATACTTCTTGATCACTTGGTTAGTTGGCTGGCGACTCCCAACCAGGCCACCCTATGGCTCAGAAATTTCAGAAGCAGAGATTCTAATCAATTCTAATCTCAATTAGCCCAGCCTCCTGCTTCACTCTGTAAGTTCTTCAGGAACTACACCATCTCTGTCAGTTTGCATTCAGTCAGGTGGCTGTTACTTTTAATCACCTTCAGCTGGGGAAACTGGTAATTTATGCATGAAGTTGAAGGGGATGATTGGAATATCCACATAGAAAAGAAGGTTACTGATTTTTCCTTGGAAAGAATGAAATTAACAGCAATAGTGACTAACCCTGTGTGCCAGATCCTATACTTGGCAGTTGACACGTCCCAAGTCATTTATTATCCTCCAGAATCCCACGAGGAGGGTACTAATATTGTCTCCATGATGAGAGAGAAAACTGGAACACGAAGACATTGAGTGCCTCGCCCAGTGAAACAGGTCTATAAGTGGTAAGCCCAAGGTAGGAACCCAGGCAATCAGGCACAGAACTTTTCTCCAAACCACAGCCGCCCACTGCATCACTAAAGCACTCCTTTGAATTTCTGCTCTCATCCAAGGAAGCTCAGGCTGTGGGAAAAGGTGAGAAAGTAGAATTAGCCCTGAATTTGGACAGAGTAGGTGGCCACTTAACATGTTTCCATAGATCCAGAACAGAGGGTCTAGAGGGGGACTCAGAGATAGAGGGAACCGCACAGTGTGTTGTCCAAGCCTAGACAATGAAAAATTCTATTCACACTGGCACAGCTGGCATTAACCAGGACTGTCCTAGGCAAACTGAGATGTGCAACTGCCTTTCTTATAGGTCGTCTCATCAGCGAGGAGTTGAAGTGCATTAATACAGGATACATAGTTGGTTTGTGGCCAGGTGAAGGACATATCCTAGTTTGCTTGATTCCTATTCCGATGCTCTTCTCCTGTTTTGTATTGCCTGCCCTAGTTTTCATCTCTTTTTCGGCAACTCTCTAACCAGTATACCGTATCATACCCTCCTATTCTCCTTAAACTCCCTGTCCCACACTTTAATCTCCAACCAGTAGAGTCACTCCTTGACCACTGTCTCCAGAACAACTTTGCACAAAGTCCCATTTAATGCCTAGAGAGAAGAGGCCTTGAATATCCTCTGTTTGTGTTGATTGATCCATTTAATATTGGGGACGCTAATGGAAATGGGGGATTCAAAGATGGATAAGACATACTTCTACCCCTTAAGAAACTCAGGGTCTAGTGTAAAAACAAATCTCGGGGCAGACCAGGGGAGGCTTCCTAGAAGAGGTGAGTTGAAATGAATGAGTGGGTGTGAGACAGGCAAAGACTGGGGGAAGTGAGAGAGCCCATGGAGGTGAGAAACATCAATGTGTAGGGGAAACAAGCGGTTCCGTGCTGCTGGGGCACAAGTTTAGAAGAAGGAGAGTAAGAGTCAAGGCAGGGACTGGCTCACAGTGTGCCATTCCAAGGGCTTGGATTTTCATCTGATGAGGGAAGGCTGACTGCTTTCAGCGGACTAGGACACGGGAAAATGTGTTCACATATACAGCTCTGTTTAGTCTTAGGTGATTGAAGTGTTCACTGCCATTGGAATTTTAAATGGTCTAATTTCTCTTTTTAATTTCTTATTTAACCATTTATAATTAAGATCAGTTCAGAATTTAACACATTTATGATCCTATTCTGATGCTATATAGAACTTTTTACCCATTCTATTCTTAAGGAGTTTAAAATCTAGAGAGAAGAGAGAGACACATAGCCACTGACGGTAGTGTCCGTCGTTCACATGAACATTCACATATGCATGATGCAAATGAGGGTCCACACGTTGATGCCAGCCTGCTTGCTCATTGGGATTCAACTGTAGTAGACAATTGGATGTAGCACTTAAACAATGAGGCTTATTAAAAAGAGCTTTGTGTTGAAAATAGTATTGATTTAAAAAGTTATTGTTCTCTAAGCACTGAGTAATCACTTTTTTTCTCTGCACATTTTCTGCCAAGTTTTAAATGGATTAGTGTCTTGCTTTCTTTCTTTTTTTTTTTTTTTTAATATAGATTTGGGGAAGGCATCAACAATCTACCCAGAACTTCAAGGAGCCAAAACTAGTTAGAATTAGATGTCAGCACATCTGAAATGTCAACACATTTTTTTCTGGATAATTTCCTGTGATTTGAAATCCTGATTTTTTGAGTCATTTTTAGTATTCCATTTTTTAAGTGTTTGCTTTCAAGGAGGATATTGCCTCTGAGGCTTTCTCAACCAGTTAAATTCTCCAAGAGCAGAAAATATGTGAAAAAGCCAAGTTGCATGCTTATTTCTCCAGGGTCTCAGTCTCCTCTCAGAAATACAGACTCTTGTACTGAACCTTCTGAGACTGTCGTTTTTTTTGCATACACAGGCTTACGTTTTCACACCAGTTCATAGATTGGGCGGAAGATGCCACTTCTATTTTAATAGAACAGAATGGCATGTGGGTGTGTGATGTGGGGGACTGTGTGTGACTCTTGCCTTCCTTATATACAAAATCAGAGTGGAGTTCCTGCACTTCTCCTTGGATAGGTAAAAAATCCTGGCTATTTTGCAACCTGACTTTTTGGTGGTTACTTTTCCGACAGAAAATATTCTGGGAGGTGAGGGCAGTAGGGGAAGCAGGGAGAGAATAAAATCTTCCACTTTGAAATCAACTAAGTTAAGATTGCTTTTTTTCTATGAAGAAGCAACATGGTTCTGCCTACCTATAATTAGAAAGCTTAGCTTACGGGCATATTCACATTGCCTAAACCCCAAGTGAGAATTTCAGTCTCAAGTACAGGGTGTGATTCTACCTGGTGAACACTTTACTAAAGGTTGAGAAGCAACCTCATGAGAGAGGGATGGGAACACATCAGGGAAGGCACTGCTGAGGGTGGAAGAGCTAAGAGGGTCATCTGGATCCATTTCTTTCAAAGAGGAATTCTCGGCATTTAATAACTTGTGAACCTCAAGTCCTCACTTAAGGGAGGGAGAGACCTTGAGTCGGTTTTTTCATGCAGGGGTTGGTGATACCCGTGCTCTCTGGGTCCTGAGCTCTCTAAACAAGATGATTTTTAGCCTTAAAGTTAAATGAGGTGAAAAAAAAAAAAAAAAAAAGTTAAATGAGGTGTTGTTTGAAGGAGAAGGGGAGATAATTTGATGGGGTCCTTTGAGAAAGTATGAACTTCCCCCAGGCTTTTCCTTTGCCGGCTTTGGACAAAGGCATCAAACATCACTGCTTTCTGCATTACTGGTTTCTCCTTCTGTTTCCAGGAGGAGTCAAGAGAGCATAAGGAAGAAGTGTTTCTGTAGGTAAGAGAGAGATGAACTGACCCCATTTCCAGTGGTTGAGCTTCTCTCCAAATAGGTAGATGCCGACACTAAAGACGTAGCTGAGAGAGAAGAAGGCTGCTAGACCCACTGGGCTGAGTTTGGCAAACACGGGATACACCCATGTACCGGTCTCAGAGTAGATCCATAGAACCCTGCAGAAAAGGACAAATCACAATGATTAGGACAGCAGGGGAAAAAAGCCGTAGTCTCTCTTCAAGATCATTGGGGTTCTGGAGTCCAGGCAGAGGAAAAGAAGCCACAGGGGACATTTAACAGCCGAGGTGTTTCCCGAACCTACAGAAGTGAGTGTTCTCTGGATAAATAGACTGATTCATTGAGACATTCTGTTTCAGGCGCTGGGCTTGGCTATTTTACCTAATCCATTAAAATTCAATGATGGTAAAAGACAATGGGAGAACACTGAACACATCATTAGCCAAACAAAATGTATAAGAACATGAATTATTTCTTTCCCTGAAAGATATGACCTGCTGAGACATTGAACTTGCTAAGATGGTGCCCATTTGCTCACTCTCAGCCAGACAAGTGGGGTTTGCTTTTCTGTGCCTAAGAGTTAAGTGTAGCTTTCCATTAGCTCTCCAAGCCTGTTGGGGTAGGAGAGGCAGAGATTGAGCATTATTACTATAATACAGTAGACCTGGGGTTTAATTGTGGGCCTAGATTTCAGCTCGTGGAAATAGCCACGGATAGAGTATTAAGTAGGAATAGATGGATCTACAGGAGGCTCAGATCTTGCTCATGTGAGGATAGAATATAAATCATTTCTGTCAGCCAAGAGAAGGAAAAGAAATGCTAGGAGAGGAGCCACAATGTCTAAGTGAAGCCTAAAAATGCAGTTTGCTGGAAACAAACTGCACCGGAAGATGCCAAAGTCTGAAATAACTTTTAAAATTAAATACGGGGAAGATGATGTATCAGCTACAGTTTATAATCGGTTAAGAGTACGGAATATGGAACCAGGCTTCTGTGCTTCGAATTCTAGTTGTGCTACCTGCTAGCTGTGTTACCGTCACTAATTTATTCAACTTTTCTCTCCCCCTACCCTCATGTATAAAGTAGGGGTACAAACAGCATACAGCTTACAAGGCTATTGTAAAGATTAAGGGAGTTAATTTAGCACATGTAAATTACATAGAACAGTGCCTGGCAGATTGTAATCATTTTATAAGAGTTTAAAAGTTTCTCTCCTCTGAGGGAATACACAGTGGGTGTCGCCTCAGCAATCTTTCTTTGAGGCTATTCATCTCTTGTAAAAATTAGGGTAGCCTAGGTTATGCTTCAGAAACAACGTTCATATGTGGATATCCCAAGTTGTCAAAGGAGTTCAGATGGAAGAATGAAATTCTGTGCTTAATTAAACTTTCAGAACCCAAGTGCAATCTTGGTTGTTTCAAATACTTTAAGTTTGTCAAATGCTTTGCTGGAAGAGAGGGGCTAACATCAGGGCCAGGACTAGGGTGAGGCAAGGGAGGCACCTATGGCATAAAATTTAAGAAGTCATCTCTGTGCATCAAAGGACACAGTCAACAGAATAAAAAGGCAACTTATAGAATGGGAAAAATATTTGCAAATCATGCATCTGATATGGGATTATTATCCAGAATATATAAAGAACTCCTAGAACTCAACAACAAAAAATAAACAATCCAATTAAAAATGGACACAGGACTTGAAGAGACATTTCTATGAAGAAGATATACAAATGGCCAACAAACACATGAGAAGATACTCAGTGTCACTAGTCATTAGAGAAATGTGAATCAAAACTATAATGAGATTCCACTTCACACCTATTAGGGTATCTTCTATCAAAAAACCCCCAGAGAATATCAGGTGTTGAAGAGGGTGTGGAGAAATTGGAACCCCTGTGCACTGTTGGTAGGAATGTAAGGTGGTGTAACTGCTGTGGAAAACAGTATAGCAGTTCCTCAAAAAATTAAACCTAGAATTACCATATGATCCAGCAATTCCATTTCTGGGTACATACTCCAAAGTATTAAAAGCAAGGACTCAAAGAGATATTTGTACTCTCATGTTCACAGCAGCATTATTCACAATCGGTAAAATATGGGAGCAACCCAAGTGTCCATTTAAGGACGAACAGATAAATAAAATGTGGTACAGTTATATACACACAATGGAATGTTATGCAACCTTTAAAAGGAAGGAAATCCTGGGACTTCCCTGGTGGTGCAGTGGTTAAGAATCGCCTGCCAATGCAGGGGACACGGGTTCGAGCCCTGGTCCAGGAAGATCCCACATGCCACGGAGCAACTAAGCCTGTGTGCCACAACTACTGAGGCTGTGCTCTAGGACCTGCGTGCCACAACTCCTGAGCCCGCATGCTGCAACTACTGAAGCCTGCGTGCCTAGAGCCCATGCTCAGCAGCAAGAGAAGCCAGCGCACCTCAACGAAGAGTAGCCCCCATTCGCCGCAACTAGAGAAAGCCCATGCGCAGCAACGAAGACCCAACGCAGCCAAAAATAAATTAAAAAAAAAAAAAAAAAAGGAAGGAAATCCTGACATATGCTATAACTTGAGGATATTATGTTAGGTAAAATAAGCCAGTCACAAAAGGACAAATACTGTATGATTTCACTTATATGAAGTACTTAGAGTCATCAAATTCATAGAGACAAAGTAGAATGGAGCTGGGGGGAAGGAGGAAATGGGGAGTTTGGGAAGAAAAGCATTCTGGAGAAGGATAGTGGTGATGGCTGCACAACAATGTTAATGTCCTTAATGCCACTAAACTGTATACTTAAAAATTGTAAATTTTGCGTTATGTGTATTTTACCACAATAAAAAAGAAAATTTAAGGAGGCATCAGTCTCAGGTTTCTGCATGTGTAGTATTGTCCCTTGGGCCCTAGTCCTGGCCCTGCTGGTATCACTCTGCTGCCCCAGACTTGTCTAGATGCTACTCTCATGTACTCAAAACTGCACTAGATTGAAAACAAGTAATAATTGTTATCATTGTTACTAATATTAGAATTCTGTGAGCTGTGCACCCATGGATGCGTTTTAGAAGGATATCTACAGCACTTCTTTCCTGTGTGCCTGTCTCTCCTGACAGGCCGGAGGAAGTCTAAGGGACAGAAAGTAAATATCCTCAAGTAGCTAAGGCCAGGAGTTTGGCGTCAGCGACGAGATCTAAATACACTCCAAACGGGTTGCATTAATTAGTTCACTTTGTTTTCTTTATGTACTTGAAATTAGGGCTTCCTAGTTTCCATGCACATTTATATAAGATAGTCTACAAATAAGGACATTCCTCTAGAAGCCTGGAAAGTTTCTGTTTATTTACTTCATTTTTGTTTCCTCCAGCGTAAGGTTTGTAAAGGAAAGTTCCTGAAGTAAGCTAATGAAGTCTGCACTTTCACAGAGAAGGTGCAAAGAAAGTTATAGGTGTGTTAACTGACAGTGGGAAAAGTAATGCAAATACAATTAGAGCATGAGGCATGATTGCAGTCATTTAATGAAGGGCAGTCAGCAGAGAGGCCTGAGTGCAGAGATAGTCATGGTCAGGTGCTGTCACCTCTTTATGGCTTCTGGAATCTATGTTAAAAGGGGGGAGAGAGAGAGAGAGAGAAGGGGAGAAGGAAGGAGGGGGGGAAAGAAGGAAGGGAGGGAGGGAGGGAAAGGCACTCAGCACGTGTGCAGCCGAATTGTCCTTGTCCTCCTTCTCAGTCAATGTCAGCTCTTCCCTAGCTGCCATATATGATCCCATGGAATCATATTTAAATATTGCTGCAGTGCACTCATTTCATGATCTCAATCCAGGCTCCTTCATCTCGTATACGTTTCTATAATTGTCTACTCACTGGGCTTTCTTGCTCACATCAATCCACTTTCCACAATGCAGTAACCCAATAATCTCTCTAAAAGAAAACAATCTGTTCATGGTGCTCCCCTGCTTCCAGTGGACCCACGTTGCTTTAGGAAAACACCCAAGCTCCTTCCCCTGGCCTACCTGGCCCTGCCCTGCCTACCCATCCACCCATCCACCCTCAGATCTGCAGTCTAACCCTTTCTGTTTCTTGAATGAACCCAGCTCTACAGCTTCTGGTCTTCACACAGGCTATTGTCTCTGCTTGGAACACCTCTGCCTTTACCCTTCCTAGGACATACTTCTTGCTCTGTCCCTGGCTGAATCTTACTCATGCTTTGAATTTCAGCTTAAAAGTTGATTTCTCCAGAAAAAATTTCCTGACCATTCTTCCCACAACCCATATTTGGTTAGGTTGTTATGTGCTTCCCCTACCATGAATTTACCCTTGTTGCATATTTGACTGTCTTTCTCCAGAGCTTCTGGAAGCTTTGTAAGGACTGGGATTTTATCTATTATGTGCATCTGTTTCCCAAGTGCTAGGAACATGGCAGGTTCTTTATTTTTAAATAAATGGCTGTTTGGGTGGCACTACCAGCACCTTGGTTCCTTTTAACTGCTGTTAGCTGTGGCTTCTATAGACAGGTCTCAGCTGCCTGACCCACCGAGAACACTGCAGCCTCTGAAAACTGGAAAGTGTAACCAGTAGCCTTCCAAATGGTAGTTAATTGGGTGCTCACATTAATGGAATCACCATCTTCCCAATCCACCAGCTGAAAATTCTGAGAGTTATCCTTGATGTTTCCTTTTCATTTGCCCACTACACACCAATTAATCCATAAAACCTATTCTGTTACACCAACAGTGTGTCTCAGGTATGTCCCTCATTCCTAATCGTACAGCTATATCCCTCTTCAGGCTCTTCTTATTTCTAAGTTCTGTAACAGGCATTTTGGGTGAGCAGGAGCTGAGATTTGGACAGGAAGGATGAGAAGTGTAGATAATCATTTCCATTCTTAGCCCTCCACCTCCACCCGTCTTCAATTTGCATGCTGGCTGGCCTGGACCCCAGATGCTGATAATAGAGGAAGTTGTGTGGCATCTTCATATTTATTTTCATATATTAATTTACATGAGGGCTAGGGAGTCTTTCTGTGGAAAATGAGGCTGGGATTCTGATCCCCACTAAGATTTTAGGTTGTAAAACAATGGTGCCATCTAGATGGTCCCAGACTAAGGTCATATTTCAGGAAAGGGTAACAGTGGCTCTAGGAGTGAATTCACATAGTACGCTAGTGGGAGTAGGAGAGGATTGTTGGTAGCGGGTATGACCAGGTGGCTGGTCCTGGAACTCAGCTTAGTCTGCCCCTCTGGCAGTTTCTGATGGCTTCTGGGGGTAAGATGTCTATATGTGTAAGTGTGCACGTGTAAACGGGTGCACGAATTTAGAGGGTTATTACGCTTGGGGTGTCCAGGCAGCTTTGCTCTGGGGCCTCACTTGAGTGAGCATAGAATAGAAGAAAGGAATCATCTCTCTTGCCCCATAGGAACTGCTATTGAGAGGTGACCTTAAAAGTATCTTTCCCCAGGCTGGGTTACAGCTGTATATCTGTATGACACTTGCACTTAGCATGCAATACCCTACACTCTAGCAGAGACAAATACAGCATCAGCTGATATCTGGTCTACCAAGAGCAAGGCGGTGGTGCCCTGCAGGCCAGCTGGGGCTGTTGCAATAGCCAGTAGCATTGTTCGACTTCCACCAGCATAGGAGACTAATGGGCAGTGGCATTGTTGGCAGTGACAGCAGCGGGGGAGGCGTGCTAACCTTAAAGCAAGCGCCGTGGAGGTGTTGGATCCAGGAGGCTGGGTATTGTGGCTTCACAGTCTGTGTGGGAGAGTGATTCTCAGGACTGTGCACTACATGGGCATGTGTGAGCCCTCACTGGATTATTAAAATATTTTAGAGATGGAGGTCTTGGACGACTGGACCCCCTGCAGAAGGGTGTTCCAAGCATCCAGACATGGGATGACACTGGAACTGTGAAATATCCGTGGATGAAGAATAAACCATTGTGATTGAACTAGATGACTTAAGAGTATTCCGGCTAACCTTTATTCGTATATTGCTTTATTCTGTTTTGCTTCCCATGTCTTGCCACTTCAATCCATTTTAAGCACTATAGTCAAGATAGTCATTTTAAAGCATAATTCTCTGTCCATGTTACTAAGAATTCTCACTTCTACCTCCATGGCAAACAAACACATCTCACATTGTCTGTACCGTGTCCAGCCTCCTCCAGCCTGCCGCCTGCAAGGCTCTGTGAGTGGGCAGTTTCAGGGTGATTTCCTGTTAGTCTCTTTCACTAGCAGGTCCAGCGAAAGTGAATTGCTAGCCATTGCTTTAACGTGATGTGTGCCCTCTTGGCTTTGCGACTGTGCAGTGTTCGCTTTCTCCCAGTTTTTGCTACTCCAATCCAGGCAGTCCTTCAGGGCCCAGATCCAACGACACCTTTCATGAAGTCCTTCCCACACTGCCCAGTCAGGTGTAACTGCTTCCTCCTCGTGTTCCCTTTGGCTCCTCGTTTTTGTAATGACATTTTATCACTTCCCATCTCGTGTTCTTATAATTTGTATGCATGGCTCATCTCCACTTATTAGGTACAAACTCCCTATGGGCTGGGGCCTGGCCTTATATAACTTTGCTTTTCCCAGCAGGACCAGCCCTGTGTTAGGGGAAATATTTGTTCAATAAAAGAATGAATAAGAGCCAGCAGTAGGAGCGTTTCTATTTTCCTGCTCCTTAGGAAGAGCTCGGTGATGTGTTTTGGGGTGAGAGAGAAGGGGGGCGTAAGTGAGCTGCCATATATATAGATGACTAATGCTTTCCAAAGGAAATGAAAGATTTACAGTTATTACTACTTTGCAAAGCTTTATTTTCCCGCTTAGGGGCCAGCCCTCCAATTTTGCAATCTGAAAAATAACAAAAAGCAAGTGCCACATATGAGGCAGTCCCCATGGTCTTGGTGGATATTTTTAGGTCATTGTAACATGGTTTCAGCAGTGAAATGCTTCTCTGGCTCAGGGTTATTGCCATTTTTTTGAGTCATGTTTGTTTCTCACGCTCTCTCTGGCCCGGGACCGTATTCTTTACCTCATTCCTGCCATGCGGTTTCCCTATTTGAGCATCCAAACTGGCACGCCTAACAGCTGACCTATAGCCGCTTCCCTAAAATATCTCCGTGGACATCCACAGTTTGTGGAACTTGTTGCTGACCATCCGTGGCCATGAAGGTGCATGTGCCCCCAGAGTGTTGTGTAAGGGTGGAGGCAGCTGGCAGCAAGGAGGCTGAGCTCCCCTAACTAGGCAACGGGCGGGGAGGGAAGCTTCAATCAATAGGGCAGCATAAAATGCCTGCGTACAGGTGTGTTTGCTTCACTCCAGCAAAAATGAGGCCTACTGGACAGAATGCTGATTCTGTACTTCATTAATGATAAGAAAGTCCGAATCCCAAACCACTCCAGCTCCCTGCCAGGGTCTACCCAGTCACATCCCTGCTAGCGATAGGTCTCCAGCCCTTCCCTTCATTTGCCCCATTACATCACTTTAACATACAGTCAGAGCACAGAGCTGGAAGGAACAACACCGTGAAAGCTTTTAGACTGTAGAGATGATGGTAAGCTTTTTTGCGTTCTCACCCCTTCAGCATTTAGCAGAGTGTGTTTTACACAAACAGGGAGCTGAACAAATACCTGACCATCTGAATACACTGAAAAGAGAACTGGATTTGGAAATAGAAGTCCTTGATTTAAGTCTCAGCTTTCATTTTCCCCAGCCACACGACCTTGGACATGTCATGTAGCCCACTGGGGCTTCAGGTCTCCAAAGCTGGGTGATCTCTGAGTCTCCTACCACCACCCACCCTCTCTGATTCTATTGGCAGATTGATTGATATTGTCATCTGTGGGCCAACATCAACTCTCTTGAGTTACCACAAATGCCACCAACTGATCTCCCTGTCTGATTCCTCTTTAATTTCCATACTTCAGCCAGCATCATCTTTCTTTTTAATTTTTTTTTTATTTTTTTTAATTTTATGGCTGTGTTGGGTCTTCGTTTCTGTGCAAGGGCTTTCTCTAGTTGTGGCAAGCGGGGGCCACTCTTCATCGCGGTGCGCGGGCCTCTCACTATCGTGGCCTCTCTTGTTGCGGAGCACAGGCTCCAGACGCGCAGGCTCAGTAATTGTGGCTCACGGGCCCAGCTGTTCCGCGGCATGTGGGATCTTCCCAGACCAGGGCTCGAACCCGTGTCCCCTGCATTGGCAGGCAGATTCTCAACCACTGCACCACCAGGGAAGCCCCAGCATCATCTTTCTAATCATCTTTCTTACATAAGCCATGTTATTTCACTTCTCTGCTTATAACTTTTGCAAAGAAAAGCCCTCATTTTAAAAGTCCAAATTCACTAACTTCTCCCTGTCCTACAGTTCAGCCACGCCCTCAGCTCCTCCAGCCTTTCACAGATGCTGTTCCCTCTGCCTGAAGGTCTTTTCCCTATCTCTTTTGCCTTATTTCTCCTTATTCTTTGCATCTCAGCTTAGACACCACCTCCTTTAAGAAGCCAGTCCTCCACATCCCCCAGCACCCCGTGCTTTTCCCTGTTAGAGTCTCACCACCCTGTCTTCCCATTGTTTCTGTACTTTCCTCTCTCCCAGGCAGTCCCTAAAGGCAGCACGGTGTCTTGTACATCTCTATATCCTCATACCTTAGCACAGTGCCTGGCACTGAGGAACAATTGACTGGACGTGTGACGTGTTCACTCCTGACCATCTTGCTGCACTTCCTTTCTCCAGCACCCCAGTTCCCTGCATTGTCAGAGCTCATGCCCAGGCACCAGTGAGCCAAACCCTCTTGACCACTGCTTTTCATCCTTACGGGCACCACAATTTTCCCCAAATACCAGTCACCTTAGGTGCTCTATTACCTTCTTGGTTTCTGAGGAAGAAAAGAGCAAGGGTAGATATGAGGATTGATGATCAACTTCCAAGTCCTTAGGTAGAAGAAAATTAATAGACCAAAAGTACTATCTCATATATGAACTCTGAAAGTTATATTTGGCAAGAAAGAATAAATCAGATGAAAGTCCACCAAAAAAAACAGAGTATGGAAATTCATGTGCATAATCAACCAGCTACCACCCTGCTTCTCCTCAACACATAAAAGAAAAAAATATATCTTTTGTGTATACCTTACCCGACCCCAGGTCCTAGATATTCTGTCTTTAGGGATTTATTCCTTTGGGTTAAGCCAGACTTGGAATATACATGGCGCATGTCCCACCACTCTCCATTCACATGCTATAGGCAGATATTGCTAAATGATAGCACAGCTCTTTTGGTAGGGCCTCAGAATCCTTCTCAACACAGTGCTCCAGACCTCAACTACCAGTAGGTCCCCAACTTATGCCTTATTCTCTAAAAGTGTCCTTTGTTAAAATGCAAAGGCCCCAGGCTAGTGAACAGTGTAAATCAATTGAGTCTTGGGGTGGATTTACTGAACAAGTGCTTTCTTTAAGACAGGTGAAACATGAAAGACTTTAGGCACTCGGGGAAAGAAGGGTGCAGAAGGGTGGGAGGAACATACCTTGCAAAAGGGAAGGAAAGGCTAGGGAGGAACCGTCACCTGAGTTCTGGGCACGAAGGTTACTGGATCTAAGACAAAGGCTGGTGAAGCACATGAAGCAGGCACTGCTGGAGACCAGTCCTTTGGAATGTGTTCTTTCCCTGGCTTCCGTCTCTGCCAGAGCACTGCCCTGAGTGAAACTACCCCTCACATAGGGATTGGGGGATTATCCGGATTGGCAGATGTGAAAAGCTTATGTGAGGCTAGGCTAGAGTAGGAACATCATGATTCGCTTCCAATCTGCAGGTATTATGCTTGGCATGCCCCTCCCGGTAGAACAAGAGCATGGCTGTGGGTGAGAAGGCTGTAGAATAGAAAGGGGGGTTTTCCAGTTGCTAGGTGGAAGGCCAAGCACTTTCCCTTGATTACGGACATTGGGTAGAATTTCTGAGAATTAGTGTCACCAGGTGGTTGAATGATGAAATCTAGGCCAGCTACTTAAATTATCTCTCATGCCTCCAGTTAGGCTGTTCTGCAGGCCCCTGGGCAATTGCCCAAATGCCCTTTCGGTGCTCCAGTGCCAGATGTTGATGCAACTAAGCCCATAATAATACAGGCAACAGGAATGGACCAAACCTTGCCTGCTCAACCTGTCAAGCGCCCTTTTAGATGGAATATATTTAGATGCCTTAGATCATTCAGCCATTCAAACATTTTAATTACAAATGAAACCAAAGATTAATGTTTTCCTAGGGAAAGTAACATGTGTAGCTTTACAACGATTAATTCTTCATGAGAGGGAGGGGGAGCTCATGACTTGCTGTGTGTGTGCACGCATACCTGTGTATTCTTGGGCATTTGATGTTTCCATGAGTATCAAAAGGAAACACTAAGATTCCTTTTTTCCTGAAATTTAAAGGTGGTAAAATCCCTGTTAACCCAAGATAAAGGCACTCTTATAGAACAGTGTGCTTCTTCTGGAATATTCCTCTGAGTCTGGAATGACAAGTCTAAGTTGATTTTCTCTCTGCAACTCTTACCTGCTGACGTAAGCAAGGCTAGCAGCAGCCAATAAGGCGAGTCCTTTCTTCTTCAGTGGGTAGCAGTGTGGCCTGAGGATGACTTCAGCCAGAGAGAAGGGCAGTATGGACGTGTGCTGCAGGAGAAAAGACGACAAATCATCAAGTCAAGTTGCCCCGGCTGCCTCCAGCACCCCTAATTCTCTCTTCCCCTCCAGTCTACCTTCTTACACAAGTACCAGATGAAACTTTCCAAAACTTGGCTTGAATCGTACTCCTTGGATGCCAAGGACCTACAGCAGGTCCCTACTGCCTACCATATTGATCCAGACTCCTTCATCTGGCTACCAAGGCTCTTTATAATATGCTGTCACCCCCTTCCTGACACACACACTCACACACTCACACACACACACACACACACTCCTTCATAGAACAAGGCTGTCTCCTTCATTCTTTGCACTTGGCATGCTTGCTCCCCCTTCACACTCCTGTTCATGCTTCAGCTGTGTGGAGTGTGTCTTTTCTCCCTGTATTCATATCGTCCATGGTGTTCACAGCCAGTGCAATCTTCCATGATGCTGTCTCTGTATTTTCCTCTTGCTAATTTCTCTCACTCAGTTCTGCTGCATTTATATCCTGTGCCATGTAGTCTAACACTTACGGTGCGTATTGGTAAGCTTGGTGCGGGGAGAGGCCGAGAACACATTTAGCAGTGCCCTTGGCACCGTGGAACTGTCCTGTCGACAGGTGATGGGTGCTGTAGGGGGTGTGAGAGTCTCCCTCTGAAACCTCTATATTCTCCCCCCTCCTTCCCTGCTTCACCTCCTTCTTTATAACCATCTGTTTTCTCACATCTTTCCAACTCTTAACACTAGATTTTTTCAAATGACATAATCAAGGAATAGTGGTGTTTTCAGGTACAAAGACTACTGAGTCCCACTCCTCTCTTGGTTATGGGAACTGATCTGGGAAAGGTGACTTGAGTCTCTGCAATGTCCTTTCATTTCTTAAACACATTTATTAAGTTCCTCTGCCACACTCTGTGCTTACTGGTAACATCTCACAGTGTTAGTATTTTATACTTTTTACATTGACATCATTCCTCTTTCATCCCTGCTCCCCAATTTCCTCAGCTCTTGGAAGCCTCTTGCATCCATAGCTAACACTTGCAAGCTCCCTCCCAGTCCCATTCTTGAGCCCCGAGACAGCTGTGTCAGCACCTCAATTACAACAGGGGCTGGGGCTTAGGCATGTCACAGTGCCCATGCCACCATGCTCCCATGCCCAGCTGTGCTGCTGGAACCCTGGGTGCTGACTCTGGCTGGCCTTTGCTGTCAGTCATACCGGTCTTGTGCTCAGAAGCGTGCACAGGAGGTGGTAGCTTCTTCTTGCTCTACCTGTGCTGGCGTGGGTCCAGGCAGGAGATCAGAACCCTCTGATGACAAGACATGTGACAGGTTTTAATGGAGCAGGGGTGGGATGAGGAAGAACAGGTCTTAAGTATAGGGCCGTGCTGGGCAGAGGGAGCCTGCACTTCAGTGGCACAGAGCAGTCAGGCTTCTTGAAGGCCCTGGGTACCCACATTTTAGCAGCAGAGCTTGGAGGAAGAGCACTGTGGACAAACCACAGCTTTTATAGTCTTTCTACAAGGTTGGTCCTGAGTATACTGACTGGTTGACCACACAATGGAAAGACTTCCAGGCCCACTGTCATATCCTGCATCTTTCTTTGGTCTAATTTTAGGGACCAAAATCTACAGTTTCTCTGTCTCTCCCTCCAGTAAAGGAGCGTGGTGTTTAAGGGCACGTATTTTCGAATCTGACCCTGGACTAGTTACTGAATCTGTCTGAGCTTCAGCTTCCTCGGTTATAAAACGTGACAGTAGATAGTACACATGTCATAGAGGTACTGCTCTGAGGATTGAGATTAGTGCCTGTAAAGGGCTTAGTGCTTAGCCCAGGAGAGCTTCCAGTGAGCATTAGCTGTGATGATCACTGTTATCCTTGTGATTGTCACGCTTCCTCTCATTGGTGGCCCAGTGTGGAGTGGGGTGAGGCCAGCTTCTGGGGTGTCCACAGCACCAGGTGTCTGGATGCACCCTTGCCTGTGGCCTGCAGGCGGCTGGAGTGTGGTAGCAGGGCCATCCCCATGGCTGTCCCGTGGGTCCCTCTCCAGCCACAGCTGGTGCCTGCGCTCCCAGTGACGGCCACCTCAGAGCCCTGGCGATACTCCGTGACGGACAGTGATGCTCCTTTAATCCAGAGGCCGCTTCAGGAGGCCAGAGATGGGGCTGTCTGCCCAGTACAGTTGCCTGCCTCTCTGCCCACCTTTGCTCTATCAGGAAGGTCTGACTTCTATCAGGAACCATTAACAGTCCCATTATACTGGCCATTGAGCTGACAGGCTCTATTATCCCTGCTCGCAGTCAGCAGCTTCTGTTCTCTACATTAATGATCATTTGGAACAGAATTCCTCTGGGATAGTGTAGCGCGTTTGCATTAGGAGCAAATGAGTTCACAGTGATTAATGCTTTTATAACAAATAACTCAGGAATGCATGACTGGTCACCTCTTCTAGGAGCCTGTCCTTTGCAAGTGACATTCAGTTGGGTTTCCAAATGAATTCTCCCTGATGGCTTCTGGGAAGTTTACTTCAGTGATGTCATTAGTGATGGGCCATATACTATGGCTTAATACCAGCTAAAAGGTCTCTAAAAGAACCACATCGTTTTGGCCAGGGCTGGGGGTATGAAAGAGGAAAGGAGGAAGATTGTATTCTGTGAGCTTTCTAAATATTGAGCTACTGTGAAGAGCCAAGCATGACACAGTAAACCTCCTGGTATTTCAAACCTACTGGTATTTCACCTCACGTTGATATAAATTATATAACCTTTGTCAGGCAGCACATATTTTTCAAAAAAGGAGAAAAAATTTAGTAAGAGAAAAATCAAATATGCTTTCTGCTTCCAAAAAATCTAATAATTAGGCTGGGATTGACACAAATTAGAATGCTGCCAAAAATTACTGAAAACAGTGACTCATTCTGTATTTCAGTTAACAGTTTTTCAGTTTCCCTTATAAACAGTGAAGCTGACAAAAATTAATTATCTCAGAGGGGGTAAAATATTTCCTTCCAAAGTAAACAAAACATCATGGGCTGAAACAATAGTATGTGTAAACAGAGGGGATGGAAGGAAGCTATCTTTCCTTGTTAACTGAGCCATCATTTTGGTAGATTTTTCTTTAAATACCTCATTCCAAAAGCATTGGTTAAAAGGAAAAGTGTTGTTCTTTTTTCATCCTTTTCTACTAAATTACACCTTTCCTCCTGTCCTTTGTGTGATGCCTACTTCCATCGGAATATCTTGGAGACAGAACTATAAGCATGAAAGATTGATTTAAGTGTTAGTATAATAGTTGCCCTGTAGATTCCTTGGTTGCAAAACAGCCTTGTAGATAAGTACTACAATTTACCAGCCCATAGAGAATTCCTATAAGGTTATATGAGTGGCAACATGGAAAGTAATGAGCACTTATTTTTACTAGCCTCATACCAGTAGATAAGTAGCTGCTCTAAACAGCTTCCCTGTGTCTGAGGCTCAAATTAAAATGAGATGCATTTGCCTGACTCTTGAGAAAGAGGCAAGCCTCGATCACTCAGATAACCCACGGAGCCGACAGTCTTCCATCCTTGTTGTGCAGCCTCCAGAGACTGACTCCAGAAGGCGAGGACGGCCACACTCTTATCTCTAAGATTCTTGGAGGTCCAAGAGCACTTAATTGTCTTCAGTGAAAGAAATTCAGAGAGCCTACACATTGTAAAAATCAGACGATAACACTTTAAAATAAGTTCTCTGCCTCTCTCCTCCGTTTCATTTCCTTATTGCACCAGCTCTTATGTTGAGTGGACCAATATAAATACATCAGCCTTTGCCTTCTCAGGCTGGTCGTTGAAAGGCTATCTCCTTCATGTGCTGTTCCTAATCACGAGCTTATGTACTATTGCCCACTTCACATCTGCTTCAGTCTTCTCCTTCCTTCCTCTGTTCAGGCAACGCTTGGATCTGAGAATTCATTCCTTACACTGGCTCTTCCCAAACGGAGTTTCTTTCTCTCAGGTCTCTAAGATAATGTCTTTGGTTCGTTTATGGTGCTACTGGATAGATATTTTAAAATGAAGTTTTAGTGCATGGACAAGATTTTACTTCTGGATACATTAAGGAGGACATTTTTGCTTACTGTGTATTAAATATATCATTTTTAAAATTTATTTAAAAATGAAAACCTTCACAAAACCTCCTCGGGGCAAACACATGGTCAAAACATCAATTAAAACGTAAACATACAACAGACATGAAAATGGAGGCAAAACAAACCTTAATAGAACGCCATTGTACCCAGGCTTGTTATTACAATGGCGGATCATGTTCCTTAAGCTTGAAAACTACACACAGTAAAAACATGCAGTAATAGTTGTTTTGTAAATCCTAGTAAGGCAATCTCTGGTTTTGATAATATCCATTTACCAGCTAAAAAACTTTACCTCACTTCTCACCAACTTCCCCCACTGCAGTTTCTGCCTCTAACTCTTACAGTTTGGGACAGTGGTGATGGTCTTTCTGGGAATATTTTGTATCCAAAAGCAGAGACCATCTGTATTCTCTATGGCCCCCCGCTATGTAACTAAAGGTGCAGTTTTGCTTTAAGTCAATCCAATATATGGTAATCTGGATATGTAGACACAGGTTATATTGCTTACATATCTAGGGGACTTTTTTTTTCACTCTTCCACCTGCACTACCTGCAGGAGTCTTTTCCATCTCAAATACTAGAGTTTAGAAGATAATTGGATTTGTAAAAACTTCCTTTTCTACTTTCTAGGAACTGAAGTGCACAGACTAAGCATCACTGTAATTAAAGAGTCAGCGCCTGGGGATGAGGAATTGGGAGGATAAACCACCCATAGAAAGAGCCAAAGGCTTCTCTTTGATCTCCAGTCTACCTAGGTGGGCTGACACAGCCCAGTCAGGTAAAGATTCAGAGAACAGAAGTTAAAAAACAATAGTTTTATTTATTGCAGAAGAGTAGTAATGTTTGCAACTTACTCTGATATGCACCACAAATAAGATGGTGGTTGGATGGATAGATGCATAGATTTGTGATAAAGCAAATACAGTAAACTATCAATAGCAGAACCTAAGTGGCAGGTAATACAGGTGTTCACTGTAAAATTCATTCAACTGTGCTTTATGTTTGAAAATGTTCATAATAAAATGTTGGGAGAAATATGAATAGTCTTACTGACCTGGAAAGAGAAACGAATGCTCCATTGGGCTGAGGAAGAAAAGCATGCCATTATTTATGAACTTGTATGTGAAATGAACAGGTGGTTAAATGATAACTTTCTGAATCTTTTATGGTTAAATGATAACTTTCTGAATCTCTGAACTTCCTATGTGATTTTTTACTTGCTACACTATTGTCCTTTGGGTTAATATGTAGTTTAGCCAACATTTCAAAGTAGCATTCTTCTAGGAAGCTAGTCGGCTTTGATGGTGTCCAGCCTGGTGAAGAAGTGATTTAGATTCTATTCAGTTAAGGGTAAGACAAAAGAAAGATCTGGGCTCTTGAGAGCCTGCAGTCAGGAATATATCTGCCTCTTCCCATTCTCCTCCTCTCTGTCCCTGCCTCTCCAAAGCACCAAACCCCTTCCTCTAATTTAACTCTCTCCAGCAATAATAACACCCTAGACACCAGCTGTAATCAGTGACTCATTTCTTTCCTTCTCGATCCAAACTTGATTCACTTTCCTCCTCAGATGCTTCCCATAGCTGTCTATTCTTTTATCTTCCCCAACATCACCTCCCCTAGCTTTCTTCCATTTTGGTCCATACTCAACATGGCAATTAGACCAACCTTCTTCAAACAAGTTTCATGTTACTACTCCCCCCAAAACCTCCTGTGGCTCCCTGTTGCCTCAGTCCACTGTCTACTCCTCTAATCTTACCTCTCTCCCGTTTCCCACAGTATCTCCACAGGCTCCATCCCTTCCACTCAGTCCAGTCTCCTCATTATTCCTGTGTTTCATTCTGTTTCCTTCCCTAGAACGCCTCCCTCTTTTCATACACCTAACTCTTTTCTTTAATTCTTCTCTCCCAGTCAGACCCACACACTTTTGAGATGCCTTCCAACCAAAAGCACACACATTAACATGAGGAGATGTAAAAGAACATCAGGACCCAGGAGAACACTGAAACAGAAACACGCCAACCAGAGGCTTGCTGGGTTGCTGCTGTCGAGATTTAAATTTAGCAATTTCTTTCCAGACAGCCAAAGTGAAAAGAGAGAAATGGAATGTATACAGTTCCTGTTTTTTTTTTTTTTTTTTAAGGGGAAATTAAGTTTTTCCACTAGTAAGTAGGCCTCAAAGAAATGTTCACTGTTGCATCTCATTTAGGGAACACTCAGTAATAGTAGGCAGTGCTCTTACCAGTGTCCCCATAGCAAAACATTTCGGAGATCTAAGTTCCATAAAATGATAATATCTGATAAAATTTGAAGACAAAATAATAAAACATATTTTGAAGGGGATTCTGCCAGTAAGGAGATAACATTGTATGATTATGTAGGCTTCTGATGATCAGAGCATTAGAGGGACTCCAGAAATAACATTTCCCCCCACGAGAGTTTTTGTTTGTTTTTACTCTAATTGTGAGTCATAAAACAGCCAGTATTTTATTCTGTGTTTAGAGCCTAGAGTGTAGGTATTATACACTGTTGATGACATGGAGATATAAATGCTTGCAGGAATTCAGAGAGTCAGTGGTAATGTTGACACCCTTTCACTGCAGATCAGAAGCCTCACCAAGGAAACCATCCTGCCTCTAGGAGCTGAGCACCCAGCGCTTTCTGCAACCTCTGGGGCCTGTGTCACATGCATGTCACACTCGTGTCACATCCTGCCTTTGCATTAGATGCTGACTCTCCCCTGTCCTTCCTGCAGCTCTTTTGGTTTGCATTAGACTCTTCTGTGCTTAATTCCATTCAGTTTTCACTTTTACACTGTCAATTTCGTGTACTTTTTCTTCTATTCTCAGTTAGATTATAAACAATTTGAGGTCAAAGCTTTCATCTCCTATTTTTTCAGGACTCCCCTCCACCCTCTGATTAATAACTACTTTTCGACTGATTTTCTTCATTCAAACCTATGTGTTACACAGTATTATAGAATTAAGCCCTTAATATGGCCTGCAAAGCCCCTGGTGATCTGGTTACCTGTCCCATCTTTATTTCCATGCCCTGTCCAAATCCTGTGGCTTTCACCCAGCCCTCACCCCCTGATTACGCTGCCCTCCACCCACAGTTCCCTTTCTCACCACTGGTACATTACACACACTTATGTCTCCCCTTCCTCAGCCCCCTCCACCTTCTTCTCACCTTACAGGGCTCAAGGAAGATATCCCTGCCTCCAGGGCAGCATCTGGACCTCCGGCAGGTGCCCTTCCTTGGCACGGCTGGATTTCCCTGTGCTCGTCCCCATCACAGCATCACACTATTGTGTTCACCCAGTACCGGCCAAACCTTCCAGAGATGGAAGCAACTCGAGGCTAGGGCTGTCACCATTTCATCTCCAGGGCTTAGAACGGTGCTTAACCTCTCTGGCCACTTACTATCTGTGGCATTAATGAATGAATCAGTGAAACAGTGGAGTGGGGCAAAAGAGGAAGAAGAGTTCCTCTGCATAGCCTGGGAAGATAATCAGTGTCCCAGAGTGAGAAGCCAACAGCTGCAGGCCAGACTCACCTGGCTTGGCAGCCACATGTCGGGCTGTGCCCATGGTTAGCAGGGCCACAGAGTCAATCCCACTTCAGGCTGGTCACCTATACCCTTTGTCATGGCTATAGATGGCACCCCAAATCCTGAAAATGGGTGTTGTGGGTCACGGGGAAACCTGTGAGAAAATGTGACTCCTGGGAACAATCTCTGGGTGCCAACATTACAGCAACTAAACTATAGACTCAGTAAAGGGGTGTCACCATCCCAGCAGCCCTGCAGGAGTCAGCAGCCCTGGAAGAAGTCAGGAAATTTTTATCCAGCAAAGGCTGTTCTTTGGGACCCACTGGCCTGTGGCCCTCCATTCTTTTTTTTTTTTTTTTTTAAACATCCTTATTGAAGTATAATTGCCTTACAATGGTGTGCCAGTTTCTGCTTTATAACAAAGTGAATCAGTTATACATATACATATGTTCCCATATCTCTTCCCTCTTGCATCTCCCTCCCCCCCCCCCTCCCCATCCCACCCCTCTAGGTGGTCACAAAGCACCGAGCTGATCTCCCTGTGCTATGCGGCTGCTTCCCACTAGCTATCTATTTTACATTTGGTAGTGTATATATATCCATGACACTCTCTCACCCTGTCACATCTCACCCCTCCCCCTCCCCATATCCTCAAGTCCATTCTCTAGTAGGCCTGTGTCTTTATTCCCGTCTTGCCACTAGGTTCTTCATGGCCTTTTTTTTTTTTTTTCTTAGATTCCATATATATGTGTTAGCATACTGTATTTGTTTTTCTCTTTCTGACTTACTTCACTCTGTATGACAGACTCTAACTCCATCCACCTCATTACAAATACCTCCATTTCATTTCTTTTTATGGCTGAGTAATATTCCATTGTATATATGTGCCACATCTTCTTTATCCATTCATCTGTCGATGGACATTTAGGTTGCTTCCATGTCCTGGCTATTGTAAATAGAGCTGCAATGAACATTTTGGTACATGACTCTTTTTGAACTATGGTTTTCTCAGAGTATATGCCCAGTAGTGGGATTGCTGGGTCGTAATCCTTGCATTCCTGGGATAAACCCCACTTGATCATGGTGTATGATCCTTTTAATGTGCTGTTGGATTCTGTTTGCTAGTATTTTGTTGAGGATTTTTGCATCTATGTTCATCAGTGATATTGGCCTGTAGTTTTCTTTCTTTGTGACATCTTTGTCTGGTTTTGGTATCAGGGTGATGGTGGCCTCGTAGAATGAGTTTGGGAGTGTTCCTCCCTCTGCAATATTTTGGAAGAGTTTGAGAAGGATAGGTGTTAGCTCTTCTCTAAATGTTTGATAGAATTCACCTGTGAAGCCATCTGCCTGGGCTTTTGTTTGTTGGAAGGTTTTTAATCACAGTTTCAATTTCAGTGCTTGTGATTGGTCTGTTCATATTTTCTATTTCTTCCTGGTTCAGTCTCGGCAGGTTGTGCATTTCTAAGAATCTGTCCATTTCTTCCAGGTTGTCCATTTTATTGGCATAGAGTTGCTTGTAGTAATCTCTCATGATCTTTTGTATTTCTGCAGTGTCAGTGGTTACTTCTCCTTTTTCATTTCTAATTCTACTGATTTGAGTCTTCTCCCTTTTTTTCTTGATGAGTCTGGCTAATGGTTTATCAATTTTGTTTATCTTCTCAAAGAACCAGCTTTTAGTTTCATTGATTTTTGCTATTGTTTCCTTCATTTCTTTTTCATTTATTTCTGACCTGATCTTTATGATTTCTTTCCTTCTGCTAGCTTTGGGGTTTTTTTGTTCTTCTTTCTCTAATTGCTTTAGGTGCAAGGTTAGGTTGTTTATTCGAGATGTTTCCTGTTTCTTGAGGTAGGACTGTATTGCTATAAACTTCCCTCTTAGCACTGCTTTTGCTGCGTCCCATAGGTTTTGGGTCGTCGTGTCTCCATTGTCATTTGTTTCTAGGTATTTTTTGATTTCCCCTTTGATTTCTTCAGTGATCACTTCGTTTTTAAGTAGTGTATTGTGTAGCCTCCATGTGTTTGTATTTTTTACACATCTTTTCCTGTAATTGATATCTAGTCTCATAGCGTTGTGGTCGGAAAAGATACTTGATACGATTTCAATTTTCTTAAATTTACCAAGGCTTGATTTGTGACCCAAGATATGATCTATCCTGGAGAATGTTCCATGAGCACTTGAGAAAAATGTGTATTCTGTTGTTTTTGGGTGGAATGTCCTATAAATATCAATTAAGTCCATCTTGTTTAATGTATCATTTAAAGCTTGTGTTTCCTTATTTATTTTCATTTTGGATGATCTGTCCATTGGTGAAAGTGGGGTGTTAAAGTCCCCTACTATGATTGTGTTGCTGTCGATTTCCCCTTTTATGGCTGTTAGTATTTGCCTTATGTATTGAGGTGATCCTATGTTGGGTGCATAAGTATTTACAATTGTTATACCTTCCTCTTGGATCGATCCCTTGATCATTATATAGTGTCCTTCTTTGTCTCTTGTAACAGTCTTTATTTTAAAGTCTATTTTGTCTGATATGAGAATTGCTACTCCAGCTTTCTTTTGATTTCCATTTGCATGGAATATCTTTTTCCATCCCCTCACTTTCAGTCTGTATGTGTCTCTAGGTCTGAAGTGGGTCTCTTGTAGACAGCATATATATGGGTCTTGTTTTTGTATCCATTCAGCCAGTCTGTGTCTTTTGGTGGGAGCATTTAATCCATTTACATTTAAGGTAATTATCGAAATGTATGTTCCTATTCCCATTTTCTTAAATATTTTGGGTTTGTTATTGTAGGTGCTTTCCTCCTCTTGTGTTTCTTGCCTATAGAAGTTCCTTTAGCATTTGTTGTAAAGCTGGTTTGGTGGTGCTGAACTCTCTCAGCTTTTGCTTGTCTGTAAAGGTTTTAATTTCTCCATCAAATCTGAATGAGATCCTTGCTGGGTAGAGTAACCTTGGTTGTAGGTTTTTCTCCTTCATCACTTTAAGTATATCCTGCCACTCCCTTCTGGCTTGCAGAGTTTCTGCTGAAAGATCAGATGTTAGCCTTATGGGGATTCCCTTGTGTGTTATTTGTTGTTTTTCCCTTGCTGCTTTTAATATGTTTTCTTTGTATTTAATTTTTGACAGTTTGATTAATATGTGTCTTGGCGTGTTTCTCCTTGAATTTATCCTGTATGGGACTCTCTGTGCTTCCAGGACTTGATTAACTATTTCCTTTCCCATATTAGGGAAGTTTTCAACTATAATCTCTTCAAATATTTTCTCAGTCCCTTTCTTTTTCTCTTCTTCTTCTGGGACCCCTATAATTCAAATGTTGGTGCATTTAATGTTGTCCCAGAGGTCTCTGAGACTGTCCTCAGTTCTTTTCATTCTTTTTTCTTTATCCTGCTCTGCAGTAGTTATTTCCACCATTTTATCTTCCAGGTCACTTATCCTTTCTTCTGCCTCAGTTATTCTGCTATTGATCCCATCTAGAGTATTTTTAATTTCATTAATTGTGTTTTTCATCGTTGCTTGGTTCCTCTTTAGTTCTTCTACGTCCTTGTTAAATGTTTCTTGCATTTTGTCTATTCTATTTCCAAGATTTTGGATCATCCTTACTATCATTATTCTGAATTCTTTTTCAGGTAGACTACCTATTTCCTCTTCATTTGTTAGGTCTGGTGGGTTTTGACCCTGCTCCTTCATCTGCTGTGTGTTTTTCTGTCGTCTCATTTTGCTTATCTTACTGTGTTTGGGGTCTCCTTTTCACAGGCTGCAGGTTCGTAGTTCCCGTTGTTTTTGGTATCTGTCCCCAGTGGCTAAGGTTGGTTCAGTGGGTTGTGTAGGCTTCCTGGTGGAGGGAACTAGTGCCTGTGTTCTGGTGGATGAGGCTGGATCTTGTCTTTCTGGTGGGCACGTCCACGTCTGGTGGTGTATTTTGGGGTGTCTGTGGCCTTATTATGATTTTAGGCAGCCTCTCTGCTAATGGATGGGGCTGTGTTCCTGTCTTGCTAGTTGTTTGGCATAGGGTGTCCAGCACTGTAGCTTGCTGGTCATTGAATGAAGCTGGGTCTTGATGTTGAGATGGAGATCTCTGAGAGATTTTCGCCGTTTGGTATTACGTGGAGCTGGGAGGTCTCTTGTGGACCAGTGTCCTGAAGTTGGCTCTCCCACCTCAGAGGCACAGCCCTGATGCCTGGCTGGAGCACCAAGAGCCTTTCATCCACACGGCTCAGAGTAAAAGGGAGAAAAAATAAAAAGAAAGAAAGAAAGAGGATATAATATAGTGAAGTAAAATAAAGCTATTATAAAGCAGAGCTCTACGGACAAAATCTCACCCAGAAGCATATACATATACACTCACAAAAAAAGGAAAAGGGGAAAAATTAATATATCCTGCTCCCAAAGTCCACCTCCTGAATTTGGGATGATTCGTTGTCTATTCAGCTATTCAACAGATGCAGGCATATCAAGTTGTTTGTGGAGTTTTAATCCGCTGCTTCTGAGGCTGCTGGGAGAGATTTCCCTTTCTCTTTGTTCGCACAGCTCCCGGGGTTCAGCTTTGGATTTGGACCCGCCTCTGCATGTAGGTCACCTGAGGGCGTCTGTTCCCCGCCCTGACAGGACGGGGTTAAAGGAGCAGCTGCTTCGGGGGCTCTGGCTCACTCAGGCCGGGGGGATGGCCCTCCATTCTGAGATTGGGCCAGGTGTAAACAAACTCCCCAGGTTTTGTTTGGTATCTTCTTTGTACCCCCTCCTCTATATCAATCTGTAATCCACGCTTCCTCCATGCTTCTGTGCCTGGCTCCACAGAGCACACATGGAGACTTGTTTTTAAGACATAGACAGATGGGCAGCTCTCTAGAAAGCTGCTCCGAGTTGGAGAAAGGAGACTGTTCTTTTCAAGAAAGAGAAAGTTTCAGAAGCATAGGAATCTGCTCTTGCTTTAGAGCCACCATCTCTCAGGGCACCTTCCTTCCTCTCAGCTGTCTCATCTCCATGTCAATAAAGGACTCAATATGTAGGCACCTGTTTTCCCTGGGAGATAAAACAGTGAATCAGGAAAGTACCCTGTAAGCACAAGCACCAGGTCAGAGTTCCAGATTCTCCATGTGACGGATCCCATGATGGACCAGTTTCCACACTTTCTCCTTCCTGCCTCTGGCTTTCCCTTGCTGACCCATCAGGGTATTCCTAGAAGGACTCACCAGCTGTTCTGCAAGAATGGCAGTTGCTCACTGGTGATTTTCCCAGATGTGTGTACTTGGTTGATTTAGGGTCTGTCTGCATGAGGGGCACATGAGCTCACTGTGGGGTTTCGGTGGGGGGGGGGTCTTCCCAGTAGAGGGAGGGGATGGACGGGAGTGGCGCCTAGAGGTAAAAGAAAAGTTTGCTTGGGAAATGCCCTCATTTGCTATCCATCAAATATCTCATGAAAAGCAGTTATGTTTCAGCACTCCAGGCAATTAAAAGGTCCATAAGATATGGTCTTGGAACTCAAAAATATATTAATGAATTTCAACTTACATTTACTGTAACCCTACAGGTTTTACACTACGCCTGGGCTAGTTCTAAAGCATTATGTAGTGGAGGCTCTGAAAGTGTTAGACAGCAGTAGGCAGCACTGGGTTGAGCCTTTGAAGTCCACAACCAAAGAGAACAAGTTCTCATTTACTGCAAAGGCCTGCTTCTCCTTCACGCACTTCGTAAAAATTCTTCACACCTAAGAGACTCAAGGGTTTCTCCTCATCAGCTTTTGTGGCATCCCAAACTGTCTTAATATCTCATAGGCAGTCACTAAGCTGTGTTTTGTTCTTTCAAAATAAAAGTCAATTTTAATTCTCTTTTATTAAAAGCAGGTAGCTATAATCACAGACTACTTTTTCAATTATGAACAATTATTTTTCTTGCTGAGAATCAAAAAGCAAAACAAAATGAAAACAAAAGGGGCATCTGTAGGATATCAAACTGAGGAAGTCCTGTAAGATAGCAGATACACAAGTTTGGTGCTCAGAAGAGAAATCTAGCTGGAGAGAGAGATATGGGAGCAGAGTGTAGAACTTGTTTTAGTGATAGTAGTTGAGATGACCCAAAGGGAGTGTGTGAGTGAGAAGAATAATAAAGGATCTAGAAGTAAACAGTGTGAAAGGCAGGGTTTCTCAGTCTCTGAACGATTGATGTTGAAGAATAGATAATTCTTTGTTGTGGAGGGCTGCCTCTGCCTTGTAGGATGTGTGGCATCATCCTTGGCTTCTACTCACTAGAAGCCAGGAGCACCTACCCACCCACAGTTGTGACAATCAAAACCATCTCCAGATATTGCCATGCATTCCCTGGAGAGCAAAAGCAATCCCAGTTGAAAATCTCTGATTTAAGTGATGGACAAAAGAAGAACGTCTTGCAAAGGTAGTTGACAAGGAGTGTCAGAGAGTCTGGAGGTAAAGGAAGAGAATATTTTGAGAAAAAGATGTGGTAAATTTGTGTCAAAGATCAAGGAAAGGTATTAAGACATGAGCACCAGCACCCCTGGTTTTAGGGAAGAGAATGTGTGGTAAGCAGAGAGGAGCTTGCTCCTTGTGTCCCTGATTGCTCCTTCTTCCTTCTAGGCTGACTCCCATGTTCCTTGTCCAGTCTCCTGCATCTTTGGGTTTCAACCTCCCGTTCATAGTATTTTTAGACCTGGACCTTGGAGCCCCTGGGCTCTGGGAGGAGGTTAATACAGAGATGTCTCCAGGGCTGCCATTGCCTTCTGTTCTATAAACCCCAAGAGTGGGTGGACATCTAGACAAGTTTTTTTTTTTTTTTAATTAAATCAGGTTATTGTTGGCTTTCTTCTTTCTATAAGTAAGTGGTGTAATGATAATTACCGTAGGTCTTTCTTTTTTTTTTTTTTAAAGATTTATTGATTGATTGATTCATTGATTGATTGCTATGTTGGGTCTTCATTTCTGTGCTAGGGCTTTCTATAGTTGCGACAAGCGGGGGCCACTCTTCATCGCGGTGCGCGGGCCTCTCACTATCGTGGCCTCTCTTGTTGCGGAGCACAGGCTCCAGACGCGCAGGCTCAGTAATTGTGGCTCACGGGCCTAGTTGCTCCACGGCATGTGGGATCCTCCCAGACCAGGGCACGAACCCGTGTCCCCTGCATTAGCAGGCAGATTCTCAACCACTGCGCCACCAGGGAAGCCCCTAGACAAGTTTTTAAGTGTAAAATTTGGGAACCTACATGTGGCACAAGTTGATGACAAGTCCACTGCTCAGAGCCCTCTACACTCCTGGGAATGCAAGCCTGGGGCATTGAACTTCTCCCATTGCCGGGAAATTTGGCTTACTTCCTTATCGTGGTCCTCTTAGGAAAAATAGAACAGAATTTCTCAAAAGGTCACAAAATTCCGTCTCACCAGAGAATAGTAAAAATGTGGCTTTTATGAGTTCCTAGATGTGTTTGGAGAGAGATGTCAAAAACACACAAGCTTTTATTCCCAAGCAGTTTGTACAGGAGAGCTCTCCAGAATACCCCTCTGAAATGATCATGCATTTTTTGGTTTCCAAACTCAGGGGGGAAAAGCACAAAGGTTTTTGTTTTGTTTTAGTTTGGTTTTTATAGCTTTCAGATCTGAATTTTCACTGGTAAAATCTGTTCTGATTAAGGGAAGTGAAATGCTGAAATCTCCCCTGACTTTATGAGGGGTTTTTTTGTTTGTTTGTTTGTTTTCCAAATCTGCCCTCAACATAAGACTCTTGATTACTACTGAACTCTTAAAACATTAGGTTCTGGCTTTATGGAAGAGGGGCTACAAAAAGTTGCTGCTGCAGGTGGCCCGGCTTTAGGAAGACCAGTATAAGTGCCATGAAGCCACACATTCTTGACTGCTTTTTACTACTGAAATCCATGGATCTACATTAGTTCCTGGTTCATAATTTTCAGAAGGACTGGAGAAGAGCAGAGATTAGAAAGACTCTCAGAATTATAGCAGCTTGGAAATCCTGAACAGAAGCCAGTCTAACAAGGTAGAAAGGTTTGCTTTTACCATTTGTCCTAGGTTCTGACTGTTTGGGTTTTTTTGTTGTTGTTTGTTTGTTTTCTTTTTATGAGTGTGTGTATGTATGTTTCTTTGTGTGCTTTTTTTTCCGTTTAGTTTTGCTTTTACCATTTGGCTCGGGGTTCTATCGTTCATTTTCTTTTTTTTTTTCCTTTTTTTCCCTTCCTTTTCTTCCAAGCCTTGTGACTGGCAGGGTCTTGGTGCTCTGGCCAGGTGTCAGGCCTGAGCCTCCGAGGTGGGAGGGCCAAGTCCAGGACATTGGACCACCAGAGACCTTCTGGCCCCATGTAATACCAATTGGTGAGAGCTCGCCCAGAGATCTCTGTCTCAGTGCTAAGACTCAGCTCCACCCAATGGCCAGCAAGCTCCAGTACTGGACACCCCATGCCAAAAAACTAGCAAGACAGGAACACAGCCCCACGTATTAGCAGAGAGGCTGCCTAAAGTCATACTAAGTTCTCAGACACCCCAAAACACACCACTGGGTGCGGTCCAGGACCACCAGAAGAACAAGGTCCAGCCCCACCCACCAGAACACAGACACAAGACCCCTCCACCAGGAAGCCTACACAAGCCATTGAACCAACCTAACCCACTGGAGGCAAACACCAAAAACAACAGGAACTACAAACCTGCAGCCTGCAAAAAGGAGACCCCAAACACAGTAAGTTAAACAAAATGAGAAGACAGAGAAATATGCAGCAGATGAAGGAGTAAGGTAAAAACCCACCAGACCAAACAAATGAAGAGGAAATAGGCAGTCTACCTGAAAAAGAATTCAGAGTAATAATAGTAAAGATAATCCAAAATCTTGGAAATAGAATGGAGAAAATGCAAGAAACGTTTAACAAGGACCTAGAAGGACTAAGGAGCAAACAAACAGTGACGAACAACACAATAAATGAAATTAAAAATTCTCTAGAAGGAATCAATAGCAGAATAACTGAGGCAGAAGAACGGAAAAGTGACCTGGAAGATAAAATAGTGGAAGTAACTGCCACAGAGCAGAATAAAGAAAAAAGAATGAAAAGAATTGAGGACAGTCTCAGAGACCTCTGGGACAACATTAAATGCACCAACATTCAAATAATAGGGGTCGCAGAAGAAGAGAAAAAGAAAGGGTCTGAGAAAATATTTGAAGAGATAATAGTTGAAAACTTCCCTAACATGGGAAAGGAAATAGTCAAGTCCAGGAAGCACAGAGAGTCCCATACAGGATAAATCCAAGGAGAAACACAGGAAGACACATATTAATCAAACTATCAAAAATTAAATACAGAGAAAAAATATTAAGAGCAGTAAGGGAAAAGCAACAAATAACATGCAAGGGAATGCCCATAAGGTTAACAGCTGATCTTTCAGCAAAAACTCTGCAAGCCAGAAGGGAGTGGCAGGACATATTTAAAGTGAGAAAGGGAAAAACCTACAACCAAGATTACTCTGCCCAGCAAGGATCTCATTCAGATTCCACGGATAAATTAAAACCTTTACAGACAAGCAAAAGTTAAGAGAATTCAGCACCACCAAACCAGCTTTACAACAAATGCTAAAGGAACTTCTCTAAGCAGGAGACACAAGAGAAGGAAAAGACCTACAAAAACAAACCCAAAACAATTAAGAAAATGGTTATAGGAACATATGTATCGATAATTACCTTAAATGTAAATGGATTAAATGCTCCAACCAAAAGACACAGACTGGCTGAGTGGATACAAAAACAGGACCCGTATATATGGTGTCTACAAGAGACTCACTCCAGACCTAGGGACATGCACAGACTGAAAGTGAGGGGATGGAAAAAGATATTCCATGCAAATGGACATCAAAAGAAAGCTGGAATAGCAATACTCATATCAGACAAAACAGACTTTAAAATAAAGACTGTTACAAGAGACAAAGAAGGACACTACATAATGATCAAGGGATCAGTCCAAGAAGAAGATATAACAATTGAAAATATTTATGCACCCAACATAGGAGCACCTCAATACATAAGACAAATGCTAACAGCCATAAAAGGGGAAATCGACAGTAACACAATAATAGTAGGGGATTTTAACACCCCACTTTCACCAATGGACAGATCATCCAAAATGAAAATAAATAAGGAAACAAGCTTTAAATGACACATTAGACCAGATGGACTTAATTGATATTTATAGGACATTCCATCCAAAAACAACAGAATACACTTTCTTCTCAGGTGCTCATGGAACATTCTCCAAGATAGATCACATCTTGGGTCACAAATCAAGCCTCAGTAAATTTAAGAAAATAGAAATCGTATCAAGTATCTTTTCCAACCACAACGCTATGATACTAGATATCAATTACACGAAAAAAACTTTAAAAAATACAAACACATGGAGGCTAAACAATACGCTACTAAATAACCAAGAGATCACTGAAGAAATCAAAGAGGAAATCAAAAAATGCCTAGGAATAAATGACAATGAAAACATGATGACCCAAAATCTATGGGATGCAGCAAAAGCAGTTGTAAGAGGGAAGTTTATACCAATACAGTCCTACCTCAAGAAACAAGAAAAATCTCAAATAAACGACCCAACCTTACACCTAAAACAATTAGAGAAAGAAGAACAAAAAAACCCCCAAAGTTAGCAGAAGGAAAGAAATCATAAAGATCAGATCAGAAATAAATGAAAAAGAAATGAAGGAAATAATAGCAAAGATCAATAAAACTAAAAGCTGTTTCTTTGAGAAGATAAACAAAATTCATAAGCCATTAGCCAGACTCATCAAGAAAGAAAGGGAGAAGGCTCAAATGAAAAGAATTAGAAATGAAAAAGGAGAAGTAACAACTGATACTGCAGAAATACAAAGGATCATGAGAGATTACTATAAGCAACTATATGCCAATAAGACGGACACCCTGGAAGAAATGGACAAATTCTTAGAAAAGTACAACCTTCTAAGACTGAACCAGGAAGAAAGAGAAAATATGAACGGACCAATCACAAGCACTGAAATTGAAACTATGATTTAAAATCTTCCAACAAACAAAAGCCCAGGACCAGATGGCTTCATGGGTGAATTCTATCAAACATTTAGAGAAGAGCTAACACCTATCTTTCTCAAACTCTGCCAAAATATAGCAGAGGGAGGAACACTCCCAAACTCATTCTACGAGGCCGCCATCACCCTGATACCAAAACCAGACAAAGATGTCACAAAGAAAGAAAACTACAGGCCAATATCACTGATGAACATAGATGCAAAAATCCTCAACAAAATACTAGCAAACAGAATCCAGCAGCACATTAAAAGGATCATACACCAGGATCAAGTGGGGTTTATCCCAGGAATGCAAGGATTCTTCAGTATACGCAAATCAGTCAATGTGATACACCATATTAACAAATTGAAGGATAAAAACCATATGGTAATCTCAGTAGATGCAGAAAAAGCTTTCGACAAAATTCAACAACAATTTATGATAAAAACTCTCCAGAAAGTAGGCATAGAGGGAACCTACCTCAACATAATAAAGGCCATATATGACAAACCCACCGCCAACATCGTGCTCAATGGTGAAAAACTGAAACCATTTCCTCTAAGATCAGGAAGAAGGCAAGGTTGCCCACTCTCACCACAATTATACAACACTGTTTTGGATGTTTTAGCCACAGCAATCAGAGAAGAAAAAGAAATAAAAGGAATCCAAATCGGAAAAGAAGAAGTAAAACTGTCACTGTTTGCAGATGACATGATGCTATACATAGAGAATCCTAAAGGTGCTACCAGAAAACTACTAGAGCTAATCAATGAATTTGGTAGAGTAGCAGGATACAAAATTAATGCACAGAAATCTCTTGCATTCCTGTACACTAATGGCAAAAATTCTGAAAGAGAAATTAAGGAAACACTCCCTTTTACCATTGCAACAAAAAGAATAAAATACCTAGGAATAAACCTACCTAAGGGGACAAAAGACATGTATGCAGAAAACTATAAGACACTGATGAAAGAAATTAAAGATGATACAAACAGATGGAGAGATATACCAGGTTCTTGGATTGGAAGACTCAACATTGTGAAAATGACTATACTACCCAAAGCAATCTACAGATTCGGTGCAATCCCTATCAAACTACCAGTGGCATTTGTCACAGAACTAGAACAAAAAAATTTCACAATTTGTATGGAAACACAAAAGACCCCAAATAGCCAAAGCAATCTTGAGAAAGAAAAACAGAGCTGGAGGAATCAGACTCTGTGACTTCAGACTCTACTACAAAGCTACAGTAATCAAGACAGTATGGTACTGGCACAAAAACCAAAATATAGATCAATGGAACAGGGTCGAAAGCCCAGAGGTAAACCCACACACATATGGTCATCTTATCTTTGATAAAGGAGGCAAGAATATACAGTGGAGAAAAGACAGCCTCTTCAATAACTGATGCTGGGAAAACTGGACAGCTACATGTAAAAGAATGAAATTAGAACACTTCCTAACACCATACACAAAAATAAACTCAAAATGGATTAAAGACCTAAATTTAAGGCCAGACACTATAAAACTCTTAGAGGAAAACATAGGCAGAACACTCTATGACATAAATCACAGCAAGATCCTTTTTGACCTACCTACTAGAGAAATGGAAATAAAAACAAAAATTAACAAATAGGACCTACTTAAACTTAAAGCTTTTGCATAGCAAAGGAAACCATACACAAGACGAAAAGACAACCCACAAAATGGGAGAAAATATTTGCAAATGAAGCAACTGACAAAGCATTAACCTCCAAAATATACAAGCAGCTCATACAGCTCAACATCAAAAAAACGAACAACCCAATCCAAAAATGGGCGGAAGACCTAAATAGGCATTTCTCTAAAGAAGATGTACAGATTGCCAACAAACACATGAAAGGATGCTCAACATCACTAATCATTAGAGAAATGCAAATCAAAACCACAATGAGGTATCACCTCACACTGGTCAGAATGGCCATCATCACAAAATCTACAAACAACAAATGCTGGAGAGGGTGTGGAGAAAAGGGAACTCTCTTGCACTGTTGGTGGGAATGTAAATTGATACAGCCACTATGGAGAACAGTATGGAGGTTCCTTATAAAACTAAAAATTGAACTACCATATGATCCAGCAATCCCACTACTGCACATATACCCTGAGAAAACCATAATTCAAAAAGAGACATGTACCCCAGTGTTCATTGCAGCACTATTTACAATAGCCAGGACATGGAAGCAACCTAAGGTCCATCGACAGATGAATGGATAAAGAAGATGCGGCACATATATACAATGGAATATTACTCAGCCTTAAAAAGAAATGAAATTAAGTTATTTGTAGTGAGGTGGATGGACCTAGAGTCTGTCATACAGAGTGAAGTAAGTCAGAAAGAGGAAAACAAATACCGTATGCTAACACATGTATTTGGAATCTAAAAAAAAAAAGTGGTTCTGATGAACCTAGGGGCAGAACAGGAGTAAAGACGGAGACAGAGAGAATGGTCTTGATGACACGGGGAGAGGGAAGGGTAAGCTGGGATGAAGTGAGAGAGTAGCACTGATATATATACAGTACCAAATGTAAAATAGATAGCTAGTGGGAAGCAGCTGCGTAGCACAGGAAGATCAGCTGAGTGCTTTGTGACCACCTAGAGGGGTGGGATAGGGAAGGTGGGAGGGAGGCGCAAGAGGGAGGAGATATGGGGATGGATATATATATACATACAGCTGATTCACTTTGTTATACAGCAGGAACTAACACAACATTGTAAAGCAATTATACTCCAATAAAGATGTTAAAGGAGAGAAAAAACATTAGGTTCAGTGGCAGCCACCGAAGTAGTTATTCTCTTTCTATTGGTGGAATTCCACATTCGTGGGTTCACTTTTCACAAATACTAATGCACCCCATTACTAGCTTCTGCTCATCAGTAGGAATCCTTGGTTGTATGTTATCAAGAATCTCTCTCAGAGGGATTTCCCTGGTGGTCCAGTGGTTAAGACTTCACCTTCCAATGCAGGGGGTGTGGGTTTGATCCCTGGTCGTGGAGCTAAGATCCCACATGCCTTGGGGCCAAAAAACTAAAACATAAAACAGAAGCAATATTGTAACAAATTCAATAAAGACTTCTTAAAAAATGGTCTGCATTAAAAAAAAAAAATCTCTCTCAGAGCCACTGCTAGCCCACCAACAAAACTGGGGGAAATTGGCCTTCCACACACTTTCACAGAGATAAAAAGAGGCAGTTTTTGCAACCAATGCTTCTCTTTCTTTTGACCACTTTTCTTTCATCTGGTTTTTTCTGTGGTCATGTCTTCATTCCTTTTCTTCAATTCAGCCTCTGCCACCCTTCTTCCTTGATTTAATGGTTTTTTGAACTCTCTTTGGCTACATGAATACTCAGTTACCTAATTAACATCTGAGAATGGTGATAACAGAGGAAGGTGTAAGCCTGGAAATGGTTTTTCCAGAACCGCTTTTGAGCCCCAGTCCAGTCCAAATCAGAATAAACATCATCTCTCCTTTAACAAAATATATGTAATTGCTATGACTCTGTGCATCTCTTTGAACATAAATCAGTCACTAATATAGCATATGTCTCAGATGCAACAACTAAAAGCTCCATAGATATTTCAAGGTACCAATAATCTCTCTAGAATTTTCCTCACTTGTAACTTTCTGTACAAAAGAACACCTCAAAGTTTCAAACGTGTCATGTCATCCACAGATTGTAAAGGCAGGGCTGCTAAAGGCTTTCTCTCTGCCTCCAGTGCCCTTTGGTCCCAGCACACCTCACTCTACCCCTGAGGAGGAACTCTGGGGTCAGTCTAGGGCACAGAGAAGCTACCAGAGCAAGAGGAAAAGACTTCATTTTTCCGTGCAGCCATCTTCATTAGGTGCCTACCCCATGCCAGGTGCTGTGTGAGGTGTTGGGGATTAAACGGTAAACAAATATGGGCCCTGCCCTTGTAGACCTTACAGTCTAATCAGCAAGATTTTCTATAAACAAGTAAACAGCCACACAGATACCAGTCACGATATGGGCTATAAAGGAAACAAACAGGAATCTACTCATTGGAAGGAAAGTGGAGGCACATGCTTTACATAAGGCAGTCAGGGAAGGTCATTCTGAGGAGGTCATTTTTAAGCTGGGACCTAAATGTAAGGGAAGGTCATTCTGAGGAGGTCATTTTTAAGCTGGGACCTAAATTTAAGAGCAAAGCCAGGGAAGAGCAAATGGAGAACATTCCAGGCAAAGGGGACAGCATATGCAGAGGTCCTGGTGTGGGAAGGAGCTCTCATAGTTACAGAAACAAAGCAGAGGCCAGAAGAGCTGTAACATAGTGTAATGGGGGGACAGGCTCCACTGGAGTCTGGAGCATTAAGCAGGGACCAGGTTCATCAGGCCTGTAGGCCATGGGAAGGAGTTCCCATAAGCGTAGTTTCCACTACACTTATTCTAAGTGTAGTGGAAAGCCACTGCAGAGCACTAGGAAGGGGGACACTATTTCCTGTGGATCGTGCTGCTGTATGGAGAAGGTTGAGAATGGAAGCAGGAAGACCAGTTTGGAGGTATTGTATGGTTTAGATGAAAAGTGAAGGTGGACGCCAGGGTGTCGGCAGTGAACAGAAAGCAAACTTTGCGAACAGATTTGCTACATATTTTGGAGGTAGCATCGACGACATTCGTTCATAGATGGCATATGAGGTGGTGGGATGGAGGGAGGTGGGAAGGTCAATGCTGGTTTCTGTCTTGAGCTGTTGGGAGGACGGGGGCTCCATTCTCTGAGATGGAGGTGCCCAGGACAGGTTTGGCAGTGAGTATAACAGGTCCACTTCTGGACACGTTGATTCAGAGATGTCTGTGGCACGCCTGTAGGTGTGCCTATAACAGCGATGTCAGGTAGGCAGTTGAGAAACAAATCTGGAACTCAAAGGCTATCTGAGCTATAGACTCAGCACATGGATAGAATTAAACCCATGGGGATGGATGTGAGTAGTTACTGGGAAAAGAGTACTGGCAAAGAGGGTCCAGGACAAGCCTTAAAGAGGGCATCACTTAGAGGGCAGGTAGAGGACACAACCAGAGACTGAGGTAGGAGGAAAACTAGTCAGTCTGCTATCAATAGAACCAAAAAGGCACAGTTTCAGGGAGCGAGAAGTGTAGTGTGCTGACTGCTGCTGAGAGTAAGATGGGGGCTGAAACAGGAGCCCTGGGTTTGGCAGTTTGGGGATAGTTGGTGGCTAGAATAAGAGGAATGAGTAGAATGTATAGATAATCCGTATGGGTCTGGGGCAATGCTCTTGGACTTTGTTCTGTTCGAAAAAGTATACCTGCTTGTTTTGCGTGTGGCTCAAATAGCAGTATCTGCCCTGAAGGAAACTCCTAATCAGCCAACCCCACAACCACCAGAATAGAATAGAATACAAGAACAGAAGGGATTGGGAAATTGGGGAAAAGAAAAGCAGTGCCTGTGTTGGCAAAGTCTCCATTTTGGGGCATTGCTGAGCTGGGGAGAGCTGAGAACTTGGTTTCCAGTTAGATCTCTCAGTGGGGGAAATCCTGGGTAACAAATAGAACTTGTATTTCACCTCCCCTCACTAGTAGGTCCAGGTTGTTGTATAGATTTGTGTGCAGAACTCCCATGTTGACATTAACAGGAAAGTAAATCAGGCATTCCGGAGACATTAAAACCCAACCCTGAAACTTTAATTATATACAAAGGAATACACAGCATGCACCACGATATAAAAAAGATACAAACTTGTGCTTAATTGTTACATTGCCTAGCATGGAAGGCAGGCAATTTGATCACCTCCAGAGATCACTTTATGGTCAAGAGCCCTTTCTTAATTGCCAGGGAACTCTACGGGCCTCCTCTCCAAGGACAGCTGCCGGGATTAGAAAGGAGAACACTCCACCAAATTCATCTATAATCACAATTTAGTATTATTAAATAGTGGCCTGTGGAATAAGCCTTCGGGAACAGGGCTCTTGTCCCTACTAAAGGGATGAACAGAAAGGATGATTTAATCATTAATTCCCTTTTCTTTTGCCTACTCCTTTAAAATGGGTACTTCAGAAGCTTAGCATTTTACTCTCAAATATGTTCTGACCTTCCCATCCTGCACCCCAACCCCCATCATATCAACTACATTATTACCTGGAACAGCTCAATTAGGGGTTGGTTGCATCATTTAGAGATCTGTGCCTGCAGGAACAGTAGACATGATTCTCAGGGGAAGGTAACTTAATCCTTCAGGAAAGGCCTTTCCACCATAAGCCACTTCCCATATTCATGGGTTTGAATCTACCTCATACCAGGTCCTGTTCCCATGCTTTTCTCCACACCTTAGAACAGTCTCTGACCATGGATTCGAACTCTCTTCAGTTTATTTTTTTTTCTGTTCATTTTTTCCTTTTCTACTGATGCGTAAGTCATACAGTCCATTTGTATGTGGCTACTCTAGACATTAAAACACACGTATTTAATGTGGTAACGGCTAATATAAGTCATTATTTCTAGCCCCTCCCCACCAGCAATCCAGGGGGGCTTAGCATGCCTTAATTCTAATCAGCCCTCTCTCAATTTACATTCTGTTTTCATCCAGGATTTTAATTCATTCTTTTTTAGAGTCACCATAAACTGAACACATTGCTTGCCATTGTTTTTGGTATCTCGTACCTCCCTTCTGAGATCATTTTCCTTCTTCCTGAAGTACGACCTTTAGCATTTTCCATTACTGAGGGTCTGTGGGTGATAACGTCTGTTTTAATGTGCCTGAAAATGTCTTTACTTTGTCCCTGTTTCGGAGAGTAAATAGGTTGGCTCTTTTTTTCTTCAATACTTTGAAGCTGTTATTCCACTTCTTCTGGCTTCTTTGTTGGTATTGAGAAATCAGCTATCAGTGTAACAGTGGTTACTTTTTGGGAAATAATTTTATCAATCTGGCTGGTTCTAGGATCTTTTTGTCTAAGGTGTCTGTGATGTCATACAAGTGACTAGATGTCTGCACTGTGTCCTGTGTGTCTTTTTTTTTTTTTTTTTTTGGCACTTCTTGACTCTGAGGATTCATTTTTCATAAATTCCAAGAAATAATCAGTGATTCTCTCTTCAGATATTGCCTGCATCTCACTCTCTTTCTTAGCTCCTCTTCTGTTTTATTTTAACTTTGGGGAATTTCCATTATTTTCTTGTCCGTAAGTCAGATGTTTACAAATATTTTAAAAATATTTTTTTCAGCGTTGGAGGTGCCTTGTACTGTTTATATGTTTGTTTGTTTCAGGCTACTGTTGTTCTCTATGGCCAGAAATGGACGTCACTCGGGACCTTGTTTCCTTTGGATGGATAACTTTCTCCTCCTGCTAAGGGTTGTGGGCATGATTTGGAAGGATGCAGGAATTTATGGTCATTATCAGTCAGGATCCCATCAGGAACAGGGAAGCCCATTGAGGGATTCCAAGGATGAAGGTTTTAGAGGCTTTGGCAGTTATTGGAAAGGTCAAAGCAGTAAAAGTCAGGGAAACTTCTACTACAAGGGGAGGGTTTGAGGGAGCTGGCTCAGAAGGTGTGGTAAATCTCAGAAGTCTCTGGGAACTGCCGCCTCGCTGCTTGTAGTATAAAGCCTGTGATTCCTGGGTGCTTGTCCAGCAGTTGATGCTACCCCCGTGTCTGCACATCTGTTCTCAACTGCCACTAGAGAAAAAGGTGTCCTCACTTTCACGTCTCATGAGAGTGCCTGTCATTGGCTGACTCTCACCTGGAACCATATGGAGAAAGGGATTCTAGGACCTTGTGTGCGATTCCAGCCTTACCCCTTGCTATGCAGAGGAGAATGGAGAAGGGGTGACAGTGATTCCAAGCTGACAACAATTTGGCATAGGTTGTTACAGATCACGGATAGCACTTTATGTTGCACACATATTATTTTATTTGCTCCTAATAGCATCACTGAGAATTAAGAACAGTAAACATACCTATTTCAAGGAACCAATACCCAGTGTAGGTCTGTTAGCTTTTCCAAAAATCACACAGCAAGACAGTGGCAGAAATGGGACCAGAATTGAGGTTTTCTGGTACCTGTCAATTCTTTTCATGAAATCAAAAATTAGCTTGTAGAAAACATCTGAGATCAATTATTTTTGCAACTGAGACACAGGGCTAAGACATTTTGCTTCCACTCATCCCAAACTAACTCTTAGGGATCAAGCTCCAGCACTTTTCTTCCTAGTAATTTATCCCTTCCAACTTTTTAGCCCAAGAAGAACCTTAACAGATGTGAAAGGACAGTTGTGCAGATAGAATATGATTCACCAGATGGTCCATTTCCTGATGACCTGTACCTGGAGATGTCTTGGACTGTCTGCACCATGCTCTAAAAGTCACCGCCTCAAAAGATACCACTAAGATTGTGTCATTCCCTTTGCATATGCAGCTTAATATTCCAGTTGTCAAATATCATTCAACAAATATTTCTTAAGCACCTTTTTTGCTAGGCTTACAATTTCTGTGATCATCATATTTTAATGCCACTAACTCTGACATTATTAGGTTAGCAAAGTATTTTAAAATATGTCAGAAAAAGTATGCATATTAATTAAAATGTTCCCACATATAAGCCTTAAACTAAAGTCCCTGGGTTGATTGGAGACAAAAGACTTTTATTAAATACTATTTGATAGGTTAAGTGTTTTAGTGTCTCTGCCAATCATTGCTACAAAAGAATATTTATCATCAAGCATGAATTGGGTAAAAAGGGAAATACCCCTATATTATTGTCTGTTAGTCATATGTACTAAGACAATAGCAAGAACAGCATTTTCAAGCAATGGCCATGCCCTCTTGCCCCTGATCAGCAAGCTTGTTTCTAACATCAGGTTTTTATTGTTTCTCAGCATTTAGAATTAGATAGCTGATTTTTTTTTTTAATTTATTTGTTTTATTTATTTAATTTTGGCTGTGTTGGGTCTTTGTTGCCATGTGCGGGCTTTCTCTAGTTGCGGCAAGCAGGGTCTACTCTTCGTTGCGGTGCATGGGCTTCTCATTGCCGTGGCTTCTCTTGTTGCGGAGCACAGGCTCTAGGCACGCGGGCTTCAGTAGTTACAGCACGCGGCTCCAGTAGTTACAGCACGCGGGCTCACTAGTTGTGGCGCACGGGCTTAGTTGCTCCGCGGCATGTGGGATCTTCCCAGACCGGGGCTCGAACCCGTGTCCCCTGCATTAGCAGGCGGATTCCTAACCACTACGCCACCAGGGAAGCCCTAGATAGCTGATTCTTTGAGTGAATACATGGAGCGTGCACCAACATGCCTATAGATTTTAGTATTAATGGAGATGCTCTTTAGTGGCATCTGGGCCCTTTTATCAGACCACTGTTAAAAGACTGCAAGTATACACTCAGTGTAGAATCACTGAGCGTAAAAGCAGGGTCTCCACTTTGAAACCTTTTGCTCACACTCTCACAGACTCTGGCAGTTGCCCCTGTCTCACATGGCTCAACATGCATGAACTCCCTAGAGAAAGAGCTCATTCTTGTTCCCATGTTCTCACTCTTCTTTAGCTTTGCTCTAATTATAAACTTTTAGAGAAAACAAATGAGTCTAGTGAATACATGAAGGTGATAGAAAAAGGATGAAGCTGGTAAGTGAGTAAGGCTGGTGGTAGGTTGGAAGAGTTGTTGAGATTTAGGAAGCAGTTGGGAATGCAGGCACCTATATATTAATGAATGTGCCCATTGGATTGAGAGGAATGAAAGGCAGGGCTGAGAATTCAAAACTTAGGACGTGAGCATGTGAGAGCTAGGAATCCATGTGATGGGTGTATAATATGTGGGCAAGTGGAATAAAGCAGACTAGATAACGCCCTACAGAAATCATCTACTGGCTGATAATCCAAGGACCTGGAGGTGAGAGTAAGATTAGAGGACTTGGAAAAGCTCAATTCCCAATTAGGCACAAGTGGTTGCTCTGTAGGCAGAGAAGATAAAGAGACCAGGGAAAAAGATGTGGAGGCTGGTTGAGAGCCTGTCAGCAGCTCCCTGTTCAAGGACAGGACTCCGCAGCTGTCAGAGTGTCTGCCTGTGGGGTTACGAAGTAACTAGAAGCACGAAGGGGGCTTTTCTGTGCTGGCTCCCTAATCAGGAAGGGGATGTCCATTCAAATGTGTGGAGAAGGCTCTCACACCCTCCATCAGGCTGCTCGTGGGCATTTTCACTTCTGCTCTGAGATCATGGGACTTTTGCCCTCTCCTACCCACTTAGATTTTATTTCTTTTGGTATTTCAGAGAGGTTTAGGATCTTCTGTTGTGAGTTTCTCCATCTTGGTTATTCTCCAGCATAAAGTTATTCTTCCTGTTGGTCATATTACCCGTGGTTGCCATGGAAGTGGAGACTAATTACATCACACAGGAGGGGAGACCTGCTAGCGAACCCTCAAGGACACCGAATGATTTCAATTATTCAAATTCCCAGTAACTTCTTAGAAGACATGTAGAGGTTTTGATCATTAAAAACCTTTGACTTTGATTTTGAAATTGGGATGTATTTTCTACTGGTATTCTTCTATTTCAAAAGCAGCCCATTGATAGAGCATCACTGGATAATGGAATTGTAAAAGCAAGCTACTCTTCAGCACACACTGGAAATTCTCAGAACTGGGATTTTTTTTTAAAAAGATATACTTCCACCATTCTGGTTTCTGCTCTCAAGAGATGAAGAAAGCAGGCACTGTGATTGCTTGGTTCTAGTTATATAAAACCTTCAGTGGACTGGTGATCCTTTGGCAGTTCATTATCAGAATCTCCTGTGTTTACCTTAAGGCTTCCTGAGGGGCAAGATGGCTTTACTGTCCTTACCCAGCTAACTCTGCTTCCTCATCCCAGCTTAGCTTCTGATTTCACTGCGGAGCTTTAAGCATTCATTTAACTCAGTGTTTCTCCAGTGCCACCAGAGAGTCTAACCTACCTTAGATTAGGAAGCGAATGGAATGAATAAAGTGTTTTAAAACAAGAGGCCAACTTTTTATAACACTGTAGTGATTAAACCTGAAAAAAAATCCAAGTAAATTTCAGGGTTTGGTAAATGATTCTATCTTCATTCTTGCTCAGAGCTTTAGAACAATTCTCTGAGAAAGGATCTTTCCTGTGGTACACCATCGGCTTAACTAGTGCAACTCTTCCCTCTCCAGAGTCACATGACAAGTTTTTTCCCAGCACCATTTTCTGGTCATTGTTGGCAGTCATAGTTTCTCTTTCTGATGTGGACTTGGTCTAGAGTAGAAAATGGCCAGAGAAGATTTTAGAATTTAATGGTACAACAGATTTGAAGGAGGAAGAGACCATGAATCAAAGAAGGCAGACAGACTGTAGGTGGAAGAGGGAAGGAAACAGATTCTCCTCTAGAGCTTCCAGAAGGAATGCTGCTCTGCTGACACCTTGATTTTATCCCGTAAGACCCATTTTGAACTTCTGACGTCTACAACTGTAAAATAATTTGTATTGCTTTAAGCCATTTAAGTTTGCATTAATTTGTTACAGTAGTAGCAGGCAACTAATACGTACAGCACTACCAAGGCTCTCCCCTCCCCCCAATCAAACTGCTCTTGTACAAGTCACCAGAGAGTTCATTACTGCAAATCCACTGATCATCTTACAGTGTCGTTCTTACTTGACCTCTCAGCAGCTTTTGACATAGAAGACTTCCTCTTGAAACATTTTTATACTTGACTTCCAGGAGACTAAACTGCACTGGATTTCCTCCTCACTCACTGGCATCTCCTTTTCAATCTCCTTTGTTGAATTCTCCTGTTTTTCCTCCCAAGTACTGAAAGTTGGAATGTTCTAAGGCTTAGTCCTGGGATATCTTCTCTAACCATACTTACTCCCTAGGTGATCTTATTTAACTTTAAAAACAATCTTTATAATGAAGACAGCCAAATTTATGTCACCAGCCCAGAAATCTCCCCTAGGCTTGTATGTCCAGCTGCCTATTCTGCATCTAAAGTTTGTTGTCTAATTGGCACCTCAAACATGTCCAGACAAAACAATTTCCTTCTCCACAATCCTTGCACCTCCCCTACCATCTCTATCCATACCTCCCCTGTGTCTTAAGCTGATAATCTTATCTCCCTTTTTTTTCTTGCCAGATGTTCAGTAAATCCTGATGGCTCTATATTCCAGATCTACACTGAACACAAGCGCAGCATGTCTGCGGACTTAGACCAAGGCTCCAGAGGATCTCACTTACCACCCTGTGAGTGACATGGGCCGGGACGCTGCTGTATCAGCAGAACGTACTCTGGCTGTTGTCTTGTATCATATGGAAACAGAAGTAGATGGGAGGTGGAGTTCCCCATAGGAACTGTGACCAGGAGCCTCTTCCTTTTCAGGCATGGACTTTCTGGGGAATAATACTGGAGGGGCGAGGGGCTGTTTTTAACTGTGGCAGATGTTCTGCCAGAGTTCCTTCAGAACGCAGCCTCTACTTACAGCAAGTTAAAAGGCTGGGTGGGAGTATGTATATAGATAAAACTATAATTTAAGCTTCTTGAGGTTAGGAATCATATCTCAAATTTCTGTTGTCACCCCATGAATAATTCTTGATTTTGTATTAGAACTCATCTGGGGGCCCAGTTTTCAAGTATATGTTCAGTTATGTCAGGAGATTTTAACCTGCGGTCCATAAATGGAATTTTGAGGGTCTATGAACCTTCTAAGATTGTACACAAAATTTTATGGTTATTTGTGCTTTCCTTGGGAAAGTGTTCATAGATTTCCTCAGATTCACAAAGGGTTCTGTTTCCTAAAGGCTGAAAACCACTGAGCTATCCAGAGATATCTAGACTGTGGGTCCTCTCTGCCCAGAAGCACTGGGGGAAAGAACCAAGGAGGCATGGGCGAGGGGTTTGTAATGTTGAGGACAAAGAGCGGCCATTTGATGCTGATGTCCCCACAGGTGACCTTCTGTACTCATTAGGACTCACCTACCTCTACCTAGCAGCCCGACAGTTTCACACCAAGCTTACGGGTGGGAGAGAAAAATCTGAGACTGGGCCTGAATTTAGTGATGGACAACATCTGGCATACTGTGAGTGAGGAAGAAACTGGAAGGTTTAGAGTTTCACTCCCTTGACATTTTGACTCCCCAGCAAGCCCCCAGAGAGGGCTAAAAGGCCTTCCAGGTTGTCCGGTCATGACCCACGTGCCTGTCACAGCCAGGCTGGGACACAAGGGGCATAGCAGCCCTCCTGTCTATGTCATTCACTTGGCAATAATAGCATACCGCTGCATGACACCACCTATGTCAATGTCTTATATTAGTATTAACTGTTATTTTTATTATTTCAACTTTGTGTGTGTATACTAGGCTCAACCACATTTAAGGGTGCTAGAAGTCAAAACCCTTGTCAAATATCCATCCTGGTGTTACCCTTATAGTTGGTACTTAATAATTATTTTTTTCAAGTGAATAAATGACAACACATTAAATAACTAGGTAGCTGGTATTTGCTCCAACATTAAATAACTAGGTAGCTGGTATTTGCTCCAATTTAAAGAGCCAAGATAAGGCCTGTCTCTTAAGAGCAGATTGTTTTGAAATCTCCATTAATATAAATGAAGCCTTTCCAGTTCTAAAACTCTGTGATCATGGATTGAGAGTCTTACATGATAATAACTATTTATGCAGTCCTTGGTAGTTTATAAGGTGCTTGTATGCACATGCTCAATAATCGTGTACTGATTTCAAATGTAGAGGGCCTCTAAGGGGGTTCTCTGATCTTTTACCTCTCCTTTAGGGAAACCTGAATGGTTTAGGTTGATTTCCGGAGAAATAAGTTCCCCAGCTCCCTTCAGGGTAGGATCTGAGCGTTTCTTCAGTTACTGAGTCCTCTTCCTGCTGTTTGAATCTATCTGTTCTGGTTCTGTCTTTAGTAGTCATTTAGATAATGCCTGAGGAGTTAATGTTTTCCTGGCAAAACCTGGAGGAGTACTTTGCTATTCTTTCCCTTCTTTCTTGAAGACTGGAGAACAGCTTAGCAATAAAACAGTCCGGTTGATCTACTTTAAATAAGGCAGGCTGCCCACGGTTGATGCAGATATTACACTGATGTTACTGTTTGGTTTGAATATATAACAAGGATAGAAAAATGTCCATTAGAGATGATAGTCAGCTTTGAATGATCTACTGCAATGGCAAGTCTATAATGAGCTAGAAGGGTTGGGCTGGGAGGAGCCCAAAGGCTTGATGAATCATGAAGGTTTTAGAACTACACTGTGTCAAAGGGGAGAGTGGTGTTTCTTAATTTGACAAATTCTACTCATAAAACCCAGGGCAGCAACGCAAATGGCAACAGGGAGAATATTCCAAAGCTAAGGCTAGAATAGTAAACATAAAGACTGTTGTGAAATGAAAGAACCTTCAGGAAAGCGTGACACTGGCTTTGTACAGCAGTAATTCTTATATTGTGGAAGACAAAAAGGAGCAATACAGGAAGTGATTCCTTTTAAGATCAGGCCCAGCCCCACATGGAAGCAACTAGTACCAGTGACCTCCCATCCTCACTTTGGCTGCCACAGTGGTGGTTTCTGGGTATTTACTCATTTGAGTTGTCGTGGAAGGACACTGTTAAAATGCAGAAAGTGTCAACAAATTAACCCAGTAACAGCCATTTCCATATTCTTTTATACTAGTATTTAAAAAGTTAGCAGAGAGCCTTCCTTGAGGTAATAGACCAGGAGTATTTGATAGTGAGGACAGAAAATGTCCAGAGTAAGGGACACAGTTTGGGGGAGAGGGATGAGATGCAGTCACGAGCACACTGGATTTGGAGCAGACACCACAAGGAAGCATGGACGTCTGGGGATGACCCCATTAGGAGCACCCAATGCTGCTTTTGCTGATGCCAACATTTTCACTAGAAATGGCTCTGTTGGGAGTTTCTCCAATTAAATTAACAGAATCACAGAAGAGTCTGTGTCTGACCCAAGGCAGGTTGCCTCTTCTTTTCTCTTTTTCACTGTCGTTCCACCTTTTTTGACCCTAGCCCCTTCTCCCTAAGGGATTCAGTTTACTTGATTGACCAAAAGGCAAAGAGCAGAGTCAAAAGAAACCCCCAGGTTGTGAAGGCACACGAATATTTTATGTTCTCTGTTGTATATTATCTGCCTTGCTAATTAACTGATGGATATGACATACATTATCAAGCTATCTGCTTCCAAAATTACCAAAAATCCATATGGCTGTTTAGCAAGGTCACAAATGCTGGGCACCACCATCACAACTATTTGGAAGAAATCTAACCTTACTTCCATGTGGAAAATGGTACCCCAAAGAGGTAGGAAGCTTGTAATAGTTGTAGGAAAACTACTAGCTGAGGTAACAAAACCTTGAAAAGGTATTTGATATATGTGTTTGGCTCCAAATAAAAGACACTTTCAATACTCTGCCTTTTTATTTTAGTAACATCTAGCTCAGTCCGTTGTCCCAAATCGCTTCATTTTCTTAAGTAGAGTTTTGGCTTATTAGCATACAGATGGGGATTTTGGATTTTTTTAAGTGAGAATTCTCACTTTGCTTTGTTAATCAAGCAAAGTGACATCCTTTTTGATTGCCTGGTGAATTATGAAACTAGATTGAACCACAAGTTCTGCACTTACTATAGTACAAGGCAAGGAAGAGTGAATTATGAGCTCAGTGGCCCCAGGCAAATCACTTAACCTTTCTGAGTTTTTATTTTTTTAACTTGGAAAAATTCAGGATTGTAATTGTTATCTAAAGAAAGTTGTATGAATTAAATGGGCTCCTATTTGAGGAACATACTTAATATAGTCTAAGTGCCATAAAAAGCCACAATATTCCCTGTGTAGGGGTTTCAGATTAATGTTAATGGGAAACTGGGAAGATGAGGAGGTGATCTGACAAAAAGAAGCTGGTAGGACGGGTCTCTGGGAGGTGGGACTTATTAAATATATAGTTTTTGGTCCTGAACTCTAAATGAGATCGGAACTTGTATACCTTAGTTAATTAGTTAGTATCTCACTGAGCACCTATTTAAAGTAAAAGTATGTTTTTCTGAGGGGTGGGGGGCAGGGCACATGGTGGACTGAGCTGCTTTCCCAGATTGGTAATCATGTGAGTTTTAAGACAGTGGAAAAGTTGGAGGTAGAAGTAAGTCTGTGAACCTGAGGAGCCTTGATATGCTACTACTCCCTGGTGACTTCCCCCTGGTTTTTAAATGTCATTTGCTTCACAGACTCTCAGACCTCCTTCTGAACTCCTGACTAATGTGGAAATACATTTGTAAATATTGAGAAGCGGAGCGAGTACTTTGAATGATTACTTTGTGCATGTGGTGCTGATGACTCAGACCTCCTCCTTCATCCAAGACCTGGACAGTCCTGCTCCAGCTCTGCTTTCCAGGCCACTGTCACTGGTATTGAGATACAGTGCCCTGAATAACTCAGAACAGGTTCTGGTTACTCTTCAGCCCCTCAGAAATAAATACATGAATAAAAACCCAAGTGGGAAACAGAAATATGTAAATCATTTGTGATAAATAGTCCTGATCAAGTGTTACGTAAGAAACTGCTTCTGAGCCGTGAGTTATTCTTTGGACATTTGGGTGGATTTTTTTGAGGTATAATTGACACATATAGCATATTAGTTTCAGGTGTACAACATAATGATTTGATATTTGTATGTATTGCGAAATGTTCACCACCACAAGTCTAGTTAACATCCAGGATGGATTATTTTTAAAGCTTGCTTGATTCCATTCCTAGATAGGAATTCATTACATGTTACTTGCTGAAGTTACTTCTCTTTCAGGACTGCAGACTCCAAGAGTTTGCTTGCCCTTATGGTTTCACGTCTTTTCAATAACTTCATAAGCAACTTGGCAAAGAGTCTTGCCTGGACATCCCATCTGCTCTCCGTATCTCCAATTACAGCACCACTTTTTGTTCATTTCGTATTCTCAATGTGTTCTTTAAATAAATAGTGACGGGATGAAGAGGGAGGAGTGAACGGGATTTTGGGGGTTGAGGAGAAGTTTGGAAACATAAATAAGGCACTTGGAGTTCTCAGAACAGAGGCTATTGCCGTTCTGTATTTACTAAATTTTCCTTTTACTCACCATTGCATGATTCAACCACACTGGAAAGATACCATCTAGGGCCTTAGGGTAAACGAGTTCTCGATCATAGAGAAAGAGGATCCAGAATGACAAAAATACAAACTGGAAAATAGAACACAAAAATAGTATCATTAGGTTTATTTTCAATCAGTGCTTCCTAAGATAATCAAGGAAACATAGCAAAATAAAAATAGATAACCAGTTTTAAAGATACAGTCCTATATATACATAATGAAATACTAAATGAAGGAAAAAAATATTTATTGTAGAATTACGATACCCAGTCTCTGGGGATTTCAGAGAGTTAGGGATCAATTATTTGTCATTGTGGCAGGCAGAGAGGACGTAGATAAATAGGATTCACAGACCATTTCATTTTAACCAATGACTTCTCTCTTCTCTGAGCTTTACCAGGAGTGCTGAGAGCAGCCACATGGAATGGCTTGAGTCTTCCACTTGCTTTGCCCACCCTCTAAATAGGCATGGCAAGGGGAAGCAGGAAGGCTGGGGCGAGGAGAGGTGACAAGCTCCCAGGGTAATTCACAAGCTAGTTAACGGAGAGTTGGATCTCTTTATTGCTCAGAACTTTGGATTGATCCCCATCCTCTTGTACCCCTTGGCTATCTTTTCAAAGTGTCTGTCTTCCTTGCTACAAAATCAATGTAGAGATGGAAAAACATAACTATTAATCTTCCGATCATCTTCTTACATTCGAAAGGCTCAATTTCTAAGTCTTAAAAAATGAATAAACTCCATTGATACAAAAAAACTTAGCCTTTAGAAGATTTATGGGGGTGGAGGAGGAGGTGTCCTGCAAAGTAAAACTGGAATGCCAGTACTCACTCCGTTATCTGAGAACTCATTAGTGTTTGGAGAGTTCCATTTTGGATTTAAGTTTGAGGTCTCAATACTATAGGAAGCGGAATGATGGTGGGTAGAAAGAGGTAATCATTTCTAATTATAGGCCCTGCTGGGCAGTCCGTGTGCCTGGTCTCAGTTTGTTTCCATTCTAACTAATGAATGAAAACATGAGCAATGTTGTAGAAATGTGGACAGTATCAGCAACAAGCCGACTGTCCCTTGCATATATATGTCTTGCTTCTTCCCAATGTCCATTCATTCAACAGAATGCATGAGTCACCCACCATGTGTCCCACACCAGGTATTTCAAACAGCCTGTCTCTCTCTCCTCAATTTCAAAGTGTCAACTTTGAAAGTTTTCATACCTTTTTTTTTTAATGGTTTCCACTTGCAGAAGTAACAAATGCTTATTGCAGCAAGTGAAACAAGGTGTCTGAAAGGGAAATTAGTCATCTCCCTCCTCCACACCCTCCATTCCCATCACCCTGATGGAACCAAGGTTATCGCAGTTGTATTTTGGTTAAGAAAGGTCCTTCAGACTTCCCTGTTAGACAGTAATAAGGATCTTGTATCAGACGTTCACAAAGATACAAAAGCTAATGATAAATCTTGTCAGTTAATGTGCCTTATTTCCTGAAGACACTGGGCAGTGCTATGCAGTCCTCAGGCCTTTTATGCAAATGCAGTTGCCCTGGATAACAATAATGGGCTCCTTGCTGCCCAGGAGAAGTGTCAGTCCATATGACATGTGTATTATATTACCTGCACATCTTTGTAACTTACTGCAGATATCGGAAAAGCCAGTGTGGTGAAAAGCAGGTCTCTGAAGGCAGTTATGAACTTAATGTCTTTTTGCCCTTTAGCTCTTTTCAGCACATCTTCCAGGCAGGCCACCCCGTAGAAAATGACCTGCAAGAACTAAATTCATTACAACAAATGAGGACCTTTTCATTTCCTTTAATTAATACATTCTTCACTGATGTGAAGTGCCATCCCTCTGGGAGCAGTGTTGATTTGAGAAGGAGGGGCTGCTGGCTGTTTCGGTTGGGAGCCAATTCGAAGGTTGGTCTTGCAACTTGCTGGGCCCTGACCTTGATCACTAAAACCGACTGTGTAAAGTTGTTTAGGGGATAATGATGTGTACAGTATTTAGCATAATGGACTTGAGCTAAAATGGAAACAGAATAGAGTCAGCTTAAAAGGAGAATGTAATGAGATAGATACCTTGGCTGCACAGAGGTGGGAAAAACCAAGTAAACAGCACAAGGGCAGAGCACCAGACACAATGGTAGATATATTCTGGCCTCTACCTAGGAAGAAAAAAATTTTTAAATGCCTAGTGTTGCAATCTCATTAGAGAAGCCAGAATCAGGGTCAAGAGCACCATGCAGGAGCTCTGTGCTCTCCTGAGGGTGACCCACAAAATGGCATCTTGCCTATCTGAGGGAGAAGCCAGAGGAGAAGGCCCCTGAAGCCCTTACAGAGACAGTCTGTGTGAGGGAGTGACTTAAATCCACAGGGCTATAGAGCAAACCGTGGGCTCAGGTGCATCTCTAGGTACCTGAGGGCCTTGAAGGAAAAAAAAGAAGCAGGGCCTTTTTCAAGGACGTAAGATCACAATCAGAACAGACTTTGTCCATTCTTACAGTTTTCCACAAACCCACGGCTTCTAATTTAAGGGCCACAGTAGTACAGAGTTGGAGTTTGTTTTGAGTTATTGCTTCAGAATCAATCCTGTTCCTTGAAAGCTCTGATTGGTACAAAAGCAACAGCCTGGACTCTGCTCTGAGCCCGAGTCAGACAAGTTCTGGAACCTGGGCATCTGGACTAATGATGAACCAAGTCGGCTTTGGGGGAACAAGCTCTGAGCTCTGAACCCTAGGAAACCTCTAGCAGAGTTGGCCTCCTGCCACTGCTCAGGCTGAAGGGTGGGCAGGAGAGGACACAGAGGTGGATGAGGCCGGCGATGTCCCCACCGGGGTCCTCAGACCAGCAGTACCGGCATCACCCCAAAGCCTGTTAGAAATGCAGGACCTCAGCCCCACCCCAGACTATGGAATCAGAATCTCTGCGAATGGGGCCCAGGAATTTGTTTTTCAGTAAACTCCCAGGTGCTCTGTGTATATGCTAAAGTTCTAGAACCACTGGATTAGACATAAATTTATCACTTAAAAATCTTACTGACTACTCAAAACTATAATAGCTGACTTTTTTTTTTTTTTGTAATAGCTGACTTTTATTGATTTCTTGTTATGTGCTGGGCACTGATCTAAGCTTTTAATTTCTTATAACAACCTTATGAGGTAAGTCCTATTATTCCTTCCCCACTTCCCATTTTACAGATGAGGAAACTGAGGCACAGAGAGATAAACAAACTTGTCTAAAGTCTGATGGTTGATAAATATCAAGGCCAGGATTTGAAACCCAAAGTCTGCTTCTTGAGCCAGACTTTAAAAAAACCACACACACCATGTGATGTGTCAGGTTTCTAAGAATAAGGATAAAGCACTGTGGGAGTTCAGAAAAAGAGACCGTTATCTCCAGGTGGGAGAATTAAAAATGACTTCAAAAAATACAGATGCCTGATCCTCACCCCCAAAGATTCTAATTTAATTTAATGAGTCTGAGGGTGCAGCCTAGGCTTCAGGATCTTAAAACATTCTCCCAGGTGATTGTAATCAGGGCAGCCAAGGTTGAGAACCACTTGCCTAGAGGAACTTCCATTTGGAAATGCAGACCTAGTAGTCTCCAGGGAGGCGGGGCTGCAGAGATGAGCATGCATGGTGAGATGAGGGTTCTAAAGAGAGGACGAAGGGAAGAGGAGAGAGAAGTGGGAAGCAAATGCTGAGGAAATGCCCTCCTCTAAGGGACAGAAGGGCTAAGGGGGAAGCAAAGTAGCAAAGAATGATCAGATGGTAGAAAATCAGGAATGTGCAAGAACCCCATGGCCCTGAGAGAGGAGGAAGCTTCAAGCCAGAAGGGGCCATTCCAGGGAGGGTGGGCTACAGTTTTAAATGCCATGAAGAGGCTGCCACCCCAATATGCGTCATTTACTTTTGCCGTTCAGCCCTGAGCGCTGCAGAATTGGAGTGCAGCCTCTGCACTGGATGCTAGGAGAAGTCTCCTTCTCTTCCCTTCTTCCCCAGCAGCTCTCAGCTCACCCCTGAGGCCATAGCAGGCAGCTGCTGGAGTTAGGAAAGGCAGACGAGGGGCCTGGGCCCCGGTGAGGAGGCCTGCACCGGTCTATCAACACGGCAATTAATCCACACAGCAATTAATCTCGCACTGAGCGCTGAGCGCCTGCCAGGTTTTCCCTCCTTGGGGAGAGGCCGCCTCCACCCAGCATGTGAAGTCCATGTGACCACTTTCCTTAGCGAGAGCTTCCTAGCATCAGCATGAGTCAAGCTCGTCCTGACTTTCTCTTGCCTTTCCCAGTCGCAGAATGTGGAAATTGGACTGGGGAAAGAACACATTACTCAGAGCCTCCGTGGCGTCTCCTTCACCGATAAAAATTTGCTCCACACCACAAACTTGCCAATCACTTCTCCCCCTCTACCCTCAGCTCACACGTTATTTCCCAGGCATATGTCACTTTGGAGAGATGCCAGCTGTGTGCATGAGGCAGCCTTGTCTGCACTGATCTTAATCCACGTTGACGTGCCATCATCTGTATCAACAAGGAATATTTATGAGCCCCTACATAGGAGCCCAGGGGGGAGGCGCTAGGGTGTTGCCAAAAGAAATAAATAGGCAAGAACTAGGGCACAGAGGATCCACACAGCAGAGCTGGAGAGCAAGGAGAGGGAGGTGGCATCGGCTTACTCAATGGGGAGGCTTCCTGGAGGGCCTCAAGGACAGGTTTGCATCAGCTCACAAAACCAGACGCTGGTCTGCTCATTCTGTAAGGACAGTACACTGGAATGTTTGTAAGACATTCGCAGAAAGAATAGTCGAGGGGGAAAATGGCAGCTGTTAGGGACTGAATTGTATCCCCCCAAAATTCATATTTGAAGTTATAACCCTCAGTACCTCAGGAAGTGGCTGTATTTGGAGACAGGATCTTTAAAGAGGTGATTAAGTTAAAACGAGGACAGTAGGGTGGGCCCTAATCCAGTAGGACTGGTGTCCTTATAAGAAGAGGAGATCAGGACCCAGACCCACACAGAGGGTAGACCACGTGAAGACACAGGGAGAAGGCAGCCATCCACAAGCCAAGGAGAGAGCCTTGTAGAAACCAACCCTGCTAACACCACCTTGATCTTGGACTGCTGGCCTCTAGAACTCTGAGGAAGTTTCTGTTGTGTAAGCTCCCCAGTCTGTGGTAGGTTTTTATGGCAGCCCCAGCAAACTAATACAGTAGCATTCAAAGAAGATAGCAACAACTGGCCTTCTTTTACGACTCTTACAGCAAAATTACTGTTGTTTACATTTCTCAACTGTTTGGGCTGCTCAGAAAAGCAGAGTTAATGGTATCTTCTTGGTCAGGGTTTACTTCAGAGTTGCTGCTGTCTGATTTATCTTTTTTCTACCAGTTCTTCCCTAATTCCATTTGTTCTTTTGTGCCTTCTTCTGAAATACTGCTGATCTAAGTTTGTTAGCTGTCTTCCATTTTTGTTGCTAGCTGACAAACTTACCACCTGGGAGAGCTTAATTTACATTTTTTTATAACTAGTGCAATTTGAGAAACCATAGCTAAAGGATGTTTCGTTTTTACATTCATGTGTCTTCACAAAATTCACAAAAATCTTGAAAACACAGAAGCTTAACCTTTCTAAGTCGTCAAGTTTATTTTCCTTGCTTTAAGCCAGAACCCTCTTAAACTATCCCAGGAAATGAGAATTTCTTCATTTAAAAATAATTCCAGAGAGGGAGATTCCACAAGTTTCCTGAGCAAGACATTACAACTCTGATTGAATGAGTCAAGTAATCCATCGCCCAGCTCAGCTCTCTGTGCCTGACTCAGACAGGCCGGGACTTTCTCAGGTCTCGCCTTCAAAATGATGCAACACTTGCAGTGGAGATTAATTCAGAATAAAACAGCACATGGGGACTCATTGTGATGAGCATTTTGTATAACTGTGGTGGTAAGGGTGGTGGCACTTGGGACAGGTAGAGGAAGCCTTTGTCAAATATGTCTGTATTATGTGTAATATTCTATTTCAGACATTATTCATGTGCATTGAGCTTATGAAACAGATGAAAGAATGAGATAAAGAACATGGGAGAAGAAACGATATGAAGAACACAAGAAAAAAAAGAGAAGGAACTAAGAACACTGAGGGACAGGTTGGAAGGAAGATTTGTGAGAATGCTTGGCCAGTGCTGTGTAGCTGGTAACAGCTGGCTTCACTGTAGCAGTAGGGTGGCCGTGGGGTCGGCTGTCTTACAGGTGGGATGGGGTTCTCTAGAAAGTGGCTCTTACCAGTTAAGAGTTACGTTCTGATCATTTATTCATGCAGCCAACATTCACAGAATGTCTCTTAGGTGTCAGAAATCAGGCATAATACAGACCAGGGCAGGTTCTATGTTACTATGTCTTTATTAGGAAGAAGAAGAGGCAGCAGAAGAGGAGGACCCTTTTCGGTACATTTCCCATTTTACGTTTTGTAGGCCAGGTTCCTTGGGAAACAGAATCTGAGATGCTGAGATCTGCCTGGAGAGTGTTCATGGAGGAGTGCTCTCAGAGCATCCGTGAGCGGGAGGGAGGGAGGGAGAAGGACTGAGCAGGAGGGAAACCGGAAGGGCAGTACAGTTGCATGGAAGCAGCTAATCCCTGAAGGAGCGCTGGCATTGAGCCGTCCCTTCAGAGTTGTCCTGGAGCCCAGCCTTTGTGGCCCAGCTCAACCAGGCTTTGCACGCAGCAGCCTCAGGGAGGCCTTAAGCCTTGGTCCAGGTAGCTCCCTTCTGCTGAGGACGGCTGTGGGATGAGAGCTCAGCTGTGAGTCATCAGCAGGCAACACTCCTTCCCCCAGGAGCTGGGGAATGAGTACCTTGACGCTGAGGAGGTAGGGGAATCTGTGTGCCACCCCACAGATCCACTACGTATGAGGCACAGAGAAGTTAGGTAACTAACTCAAGAGCACACAGCAAGTGAGCGGCACCCAGGCAGTCTGGCTCCAGAAGCTAGGCCTTCAGTCACTAGTCTTTATACCGTGCGCAAAGAACCTACCAAAATGCTGTCGTGGTTACTCAGTAAACCACAGCTGTTTTATTTTGGGTGCTGGTGGTGACTCTTCCCTTCTCTCAGCCCTCACTCTTTCAACTATCTGAGAGGTAAAAACAGTGATCTTAAGCATTTTTGTGGAATAGACAGTCAAGTGTATTTCTGACTCTGTTGAGCTTAAGAGTTCCACAGATGAATATATTAACCCGATGATGGAAATTAAATGTTGGCCCCAAGTATCGCAGTGGGTTCTATATACTACAGATGGATCCCTGTCTTCTCACTGTTCATGGGCTACCTTGGAGTTTGGACGATGGAACGTCCCCAAGGATCTCGCAAGGATCTCTCTTCCCCTGGCCTTGCTTTGACCTATGTAATGAAGTGGCTGTTGTCATCCTGAGAGCTTGACAATAATGAGGTCACAGCTGCCTGCGGCTTAGGCAACTTTATATGAAGAGGGGAGGGAAATGTCGTGCCTCTGTTGGTGAAGTTGGGGGAGGGAAACAGGGAGGGGCCCGCCCAGAATCTCCCCTGGAGGTCCCAGTTATGAGGCACCACCTCTAACCATGTTTCAGAAGGAAGTTTTTTTTTTTTTAAATTTTTTATTTTTTTTTAAAGATTTTTTTTTTTTTGATGTGGACCATTTTTAAATTTATTTATTTATTTATTTATGGCTGTGTTGGGTCTTCATTTCTGTGTGAGGGCTTTCTCTAGTTGTGGCAAGTGGGGGCCACTCTTCATCGCGGTGCGCGGGCCTCTCACTATCGCGGCCTCTCTTGTTGCGGAGCACAGGCTCCAGACGTGCAGGCTCAGTAATTGTGGCTCACGGGCCCAGTTGCTCCGCGGCATGTGGGATCCTCCCAGACCAGGGCTCGAACCCGTGTCCCCTGCATTGGCAGGCAGATTCTCAACCACTGCGCCACCAGGGAAGCCCGGAAGTTTATTTTTAAAAAGAGGAAAACCCAGCAAACTCTATGAATTCTGCAAGCCGATTTCAATTGTAGCTGAAAATCCCCTTTATCCCCTCTCTGCAGCTTGAATTCCCTGGGGTCAGGGACAGTCCCTGGGTGGAAGTGGAGTGGATGGAGAGGAGGGAACACAACATTGTGGAAGACCCAGGCCCTGGAAGCCTGAGCCAACATGAGCACCCGGAGGATGTCCACAGCACTGCCTTGTCTCCATGCCCAGCTCCTGGGGGCTGCCCCATTCAGCAGGATTCACTGCCTTCTGCCTGAGCTTGCAGACTCTACCTCTAGGGCTTCCCCAGTGCCTGAGGGCATCCACCTAGGCAACTATTATATAGGGAAAGCATTGACTCCACAGTGGTCCTCCTCTAGCTGGGAAGCTGAAGTATGAAGCCTGTGGAGGGAAGTACTTGAGCAGTGAGGCAGTTGGGTGACCCTTGCCTGAATCCATGACCCACCACCCATGGTGCTCAGTGAGGGGACTGATGTCCCAAAAAATTACCCTCCCCTCTGCACCATCCCTTCTGTACTCAAAGATGAGATGGCTATAAGCTCACCAGCACTCTCCTATCTCCTCATTCCATTGTCCACTGCTTACACCATTCTGAGTGCTTCCCTCATGTCCTTTGTCCCTTACAGTCACTCTGTGGTTATGCACTATTTGACAGATCTGGAAATAGAAGACAAATACCCAGACCAGGGTCAGTAGGAGGAGGAACTGAGGAACCATCCCAGAGAGCTCATGATCCTAGAGCTCATGCTTATAACCACTAAGCTGTACTGCCTTCCCTCCCAACAGGGAATTGGCTGCTTCTTCCCTGGGGTCAGTTTACTCCCTCATTAGACAGAGACTCACATCTCTCCTCTTCTTCCTTTACTCTCCTTAGGCACTAGGCAGGAATTGGTCACCATTCCTCAGTGGCACCCCCCCTAACTCACCTCATGCCCCAGGCGTCAATCCTTTGAAGCCCCTGGGGTAGCTTCAGGAGGAAATGGGGCCCACTTAGAATGCTGACTTGCATTAAGTTGGACTTTGTTCTTAGGGACCATGACGGATATTCAGCCAACTAGAAATGAAAGCTGTTTAAAGGGGCGGGGTGTAAATTTCCTGGAAAGCAGGATGGGGTACTGACCTCAGTATGTTTACATAAAATAAATTTAAGAGTGTTATAGCAAGTTATGAGACCTCTGTGACTTTATAAACGCAACCATTAACTAATTATTCGTTAGTTAACACTAATTAATCATTAGGAAACACAACCATTAATCAGCCCACAAGACCTCAAGAGCTAGAAATTTTAAGGCGCAGTATTTCACGTGATGTCACATATTTGAAGTCTGACCTTAAATTGATCCTCTAAAACACATTCAACCCATCTTCACCAGTTGGAAAACGTTGCATTAAGTCACAATTTCAGGATGACACCTAACAGCAGAAAGGAAACAGCCATAGGGAAGCCCCTCTCTGCCCATTTCAAGGACCAGAAGATGTCAGAAGAGACCATACTGCTCAGGAATACGGAAGAGTCTGAGGTCAAGTCCAGTCAACATACCAAGTCAGCCAGCTTTTATTATGGGGATAATCTGTGCCAGCCACTGTAGCAAATACAGTGTGGAATCAGAGAACGTTAGGACTGGCACAGACTTAGGAGACAAAACTCCTGTTTTGGAGCCACTTACAATTTGATTGAAATGTTGAGAATCACATGTGGGTGGAAATGAGAAAACAATACTATACATAAATAAGCGGAGACTGAGAGAAGCTGTAAAAATTCAAGGAAAGGAAAAAACGAATTTGGGCTAGAGTTGGTCAGCAGAGATTTTAAGGAGAATATGGGATTTCAGGTGGTCTGTGAAAGCAGCAATGTGGTGTAGAAGCAGGTAGGCCTTTCATTCAAGGATAGTGTGAATATGGGTAGAACAGTGACAGCAAAACCCTAGGGACCGACACTGGAGAAGACACAGGCCTTCCTGGAGAATAGACCAACCTTCCTAGGGAGGTGAGCGCCCGACGGCTAAGTAGGCAGGTGAGCTCTTAAATCAGGAGTTTGGATTGGTCCTGTAAGGTAGGAGGGAGCCCCTGTGGTTTCTTGAGTAGCTGACCACACTTCTCACGCAGGCTTATGATGTTTGAAGCAAAACCAAACCAAAAACAGTTCTTTGGGAAGATTAATCTGAAATCTGAGCGATGGATGGACTGATAATGGGAGGACAGTGAGGAGGTGATCTGGTCATCTAGGTACCAGTTAATAAACACCTCCAATGAGAGGGGCAGTAAGACTGGGGAAGAAGGGATGAACCTAGCAAGAGGGAAGACATAGGATTTGGTGGCTGATTAGTCAGGGAATTAACACTAGGAAATAAGTGTCTTGGACAGATGAGTGTCTTTTTCCATTCTTGGAAATATGATGACTCTGGGACATGTAACCGAGCTATAATTAAGAAGCCAGGGAGTGGGTTTTGGGAATAGGTGATGAATCTGCTATTAGCCATGCTTAGTGTGAGGGAGGACAACCATACTAGAATCTGGATTTGATTAGATCATCAATCCTGGCTGACACTGCTCTCTTTACCTTGACTATTCTTAATGTGAAGCTAATAGATACATAAAGCTGAGACTTTTACTGTATTATTCTAATTCCACAAAATCATTTTTTGTTATTGTTTTCTATTTACTTGTTTTCTCATAAAATTCTATGATTGAAACAAGCCGCCATCACCTTGATATTTTTCAAGCACAGTAGAACTGTATTCAGGGCTCAAATCTCAAAATCAAAAGCCAGCAAATTACCAGAGAGGAGGAAGCTGAACTTCCAGGCTTCTTTGATTTGAACCTTCTGAATTTCCTCTCCTTAGCATTACAGAGAGTCATCTTTTTTTCTTTTTTTTTTTTTCTTTTTACCATGCATTACCTCTGCCTAGGATTATGATGCCAAAGAACTGGAATATTTTGTCTAGTTTCTGAATTCAGATGTTTATATGGTACCCTACATTTAGGTTAAAAATCTCAAAACTTTAATTAGCATCCCCAAAGGCTGCAGCATTTTTAGCTTTTAACTCTAAAAATAATTTTACATATTTCAAAAACATTTTTTAAAAACCTATTTTTCTCCCATTCATTCACACTTCATCACTTCATTCATCAGATTGTGGTCAGCTGGGCTAGGGAGACAAGAAAGGATCAAGTGATGTGATTGGTTTGTAAATAGTTGAAAATGTGTATTTGCCATTTGGTTGGGTGATTTGTCCTTTAAGATGGAGCCTGAGCCTATAAAAAATTGAAGTGGGATCCGAACATGGCAAAATGTATTTGCTTTTCTTAGATAAGTCTGTTAGTCTGTGTGTGCTGTAAAATGGCATTATTCCTCCACTGGAGATTGCACTTCCCACGTAGCATACACCACTCTGCCTTCCCTCACAGACTTCCCCCAAGCAAAGTTCAGAATCCCTCCTGCATATATAGTCAGTCCCATGGTGAAACCATTAGTTTAGCTCCCCATTTGGGCTCATCTGAGAAGAACTTCAAGACAAGATTCTTTTCAAAAGAGCATTTAACAATTAGCCAGCACAAAAGGTAGCTATGGATAACTCCCAAATGGGGTTTCTCAGAGCAAATTGTCAAGTAAGAGAGAATGCCAAAACTCACAAACAGTGAAGAAGAAAGACAAATATTGGAATTTTGTACTTGATAAAATCAAAAGGTGTTATGTATAGAGGCACTGATATTACAGACAAATAGCTTGCTTCCTGATACAGCCGAATGGACTTACCAGATTAAGGAATGTTAAGTACTTCCATTGTCCACCACTTAGAAAGACTTTGGATTTCCGCCGATCCTCTCCTTGTTGTGAGATATAAAAATTGAGGAAAATATACCAGCTCAAAACAAAAAAGTGGTATATGCACGTAGAAGTCCTCGTCATGGCTAGCTCTGACCAGGGAACTGTAACCGTCTCAAAGCAGCTTCCCTCTGGCGTACTTGCGCAGGTCACGGCGCAAGTCCTGTGGCAGGCCAGGCCGGAGAAGGAGAACTGCGTGACACACCGCTCCGGGACTGAGAGTTCCAACATGGCTGAATTTTGCTTCTCTCATAGGCTCCTTTCCTGATAAACGTGGGAGACAGGATTATTGCTGATTTTCAGATGTCTTCATTTAGATACTAGCAGGTAATCCGCAAATTTGCATATGTTTCAGTATTTAGGCTTTGAAGAGGGCAGGGAGCAACGTAGAAGTGCACTTGGCACTGTGTGACTGGGTCGGGGCACGATTAAATGACCTTATCATTAAGTGCCAGAGAGCTCTAATGAAATACCTGCCGTCATGGTCGTGTTTTCTTTTCTTTGGGGCAGAATAAGGAAGTTGCCATAATATATCTTGAGAGAATGAGAAGCAGGTTGGCAGACCAGGAGGGAGAGATGGTGGGCGTGTTTATCTCGTGGAGGGAAGTAAATATTTAGAAAGGGGAAGGGTGTTGTAATCTTGCTCCTAAGGTCTCTGAGGCCCTATAAAATCTGAAACAACCTTTGATCCTCTAGGGAGCAGCCCCAGCGTTTTAGTTGGTTGTTCCGCGCCGCCCCCCCCCAACCCCCGCAGTTTTTTATCTGTATCCTAGAGAACCAAGAGTTACTGAGAGCTGCCCCAGACACTCCATTGAAACAGGCATTTCTGCTCCCTCGGAGGGAAGAAGCATAGCAAGAGGTCTGTGACCAAAGAATCAGGAAGAGGTGTGTGGTCACTACCCCAACATACCTGAGTTCAGACATTGCTGATTGAGAATGAGGGTCTCTGCATTGCCTTGGAGAAGACAAGAGTGTGCTTAGGCTGGGCAAAGTTTTCAGAACCGGGCCCTGCCTCGGGCTCGACAGAAGGGACCCGAGAGAGGGCTGGAAGTGTCATACCTTGTGACATCACCAGTTTGTTTCCCTGGGCAACTGACTCAGAGGGTTCTGAGCAAATCCCCAAGGGAAATGCCCCTGATGCAGTTATGTAAGTCTGTAGGTGGTGCTGTTCAGTGATTTAATCAGGGCTTACAAGTACTGGGAGAAAGAACTGCAGGCTATACATGGAGTACAAAACAAAAACAAACCTACCTCCTAAGAGTCATTGGATCCCAAACATCAGGAACTGTAAACGGGGGTAGAGCGGGCCTGAGCCAACAATATAGGGTCTGCATTGTAACCATTCCCAAAGGAGAGGATGGTCTGGGAAAGGAGAGACGTAAAATGCTGTACACAACTCCATGGCCTAAGTTAAAATGGTAAATAACAATAGCGGCTAATACTTTTACAGTACTTACTATGAGGCAGGCATTGTTCCAAGTGCTTTGCGCATATTAACTCAGTGAACACTCTAAACACTACTATGAAGTAAGTACTGTTGTAATCCCCATTTTCAGATGAGGAAATTGAAGCCCACGCTGGATGCATTCAGAAGCTAGTAAGAGGCAGGCAGAGCTGCAGGCTGCACTCTCACCAGTGTGCCTGTCCACAAAGAAGCACACCCTCAGATGCCCTTTGCAGTATTTGTCCACTCCCTGCTGAGCCCCCTTTATTCCTCTACCTCTCCCATCAGAAAATTCTCTCAGGAAGGGATCAGATATGCTTTAAAACTTGGTGCACATATGAGGTACTCTGCTATGTCTCCCAGGGTGTTTTCATGGTAAGCATCATTATAGATTTAGGGATTTTTATCCCTTTATACACAATCTCAAGCATAGGTCTGCAGATGGGTAAAGAATTGAGGAAATATTGGGAAAGGAGAGGAGGCAAAGACCTAAATCTCCCTGGTGTTTCCCAGGGACCTGGTCCAGCTCTTTGTCCATCTCACACTACATACTCACCATAGTGATTTTGCTGACTATCATGATTTCTACTACTGCTTTCTAGTTTATGACCAAAAATTTTATACCTCTAATCCCTGCCCTCTCCCCATCCCCATCAAGCTTCAAACATATCTTTGACTGCTTGTTGGACATTTCCTCAATTAGTTAGATGCACCTCAAACTCAAGATGTTTAAAATGAATTCAGTACCTTGCCCCAAACCTGACTATTTACCTCTGTTCTCTGTCTGTGAGTATGGCCCTGTCTTCTAACTGGGAGTCTTCCTTGTTTCCTCTCTCTCCTTTACTCTTCAAATCCAAGTAACCACCAGATCCTGCCAAGTTCATCTCCCAAATCAAGCTCAAGTCAGTCCTCTTCTTTCCATTCCTTCTACAACTGACCTAGTTCAGTACTTTAGTAACTGTCTTCTAACTGGTTTTCCTAATTCTAGTCTTATCCCCCAACTCTGTTCTTCACAAGGTCAGGGAGTGATTCTACCTAAAATGCCAGTCTTACCACATCTCTCCCCCGCTTAAGTCCCTTTACTGCATCAGCATCATTAACAGAATAACATCCAAGTTCCATAACTTGATGAACTGGCCACTCTCAGCTAGCTTTGATACTCTTTCCTGCCTTACTCTTGTCTCATAGTTGATGTTCCTCCTACAGCACCAAATTGGCAGAGTTTTCCAATCACAACTGGCTATGTCATGTCCTAATGCCTTTACTCTTACTATTTCCTCTCCCTGATGGCCTCCTTGCAGCATGTCTTTGACTGGTTATTTCATAACCATATTCAAAAATGCAGCTCAGCAGTTTCCTTCTCTAGAAACCCTTACTTGAACCTCTCCTCAACCAGGCCATATTAAATAGCCACTTCTAGTCTTCCTTAATACCCTGGGTGTCTCTGCAAATTGCATGATTATAGTGTTTTAGTCCGTTCAGGGTGCTATAACAAAAATACCATCGATTGAGTAGCTTGTAAACAACAGAAACTTATTTGTCACAGTTTTGGAGGCTGGGAAGTCCAGGATCAAGATGCTGGTAGATTCTGTCTGGTGAGAGCCTGCTTCCTAGACAGTCATCTTCTGGCTATGTCCTCACATGTGGGAAGGGGCCAGGGAGCTCCCTGAAACCTTTTTTGTAATGACACTAATCCCATCATGAGTGCTCCAGCCTCATGACCTAATCACCTTCCCACCTCCTAATATCAATACTTTGGGGATTAAGATTTCAATTCATGAATTTTGGGGAAACACAGTCTGTAGCAATTAGGATTTTATCTTTTTTATATGCCATTATCTCCCATTATATCCCAACCACACCGAGATGGTATGTTTGGATTCCTAGAGCTTAGCATATTGCTAGGCACACAGTACGAACTTAATAAATATCTGTTGAATAAATGAATGTGTGCAAACCAGGTGTGGTTGTCTATTGAGCCTTACTATAAATAGCTGCCTCATTCATTAAAAACCTACGATGTTCAAAATGTTCAGCTGCTGGGTTCTGGGGAGGAGGTGGAATACTAAAATGAGTAAGACATAGGCTAATCCCCGTAGGAACTCACAGTCAAGTGGCAGAGACAGATATGTAAACAAAAAATTATAGCACGATGTGATAAGTACTGTAATAGAGGCATGTATAACATACTAATGGAGCCTAAATTATCCTGCAAATTATTCTGTCATTCTAAATATGCAGAAGATGGAGTTAAAGATGAACGCATTGAGTAAATCATAGGAGACTCTAGGTGACATGTAGGAGAAGGTAAGAATTAATGTAATCTCACTGAGTAAAGTTGTGATAACCACCAGCACAGATAACAGTTTTGTCTGATGGAGATTGTAACCCATTCCTTCTTAGGCCAGTCACAGAATGATGAGGTACAAAGAGCAGGGGCTCAAGCCTGGGCTTGAGTCTGCTGCATGACCTTGACCTGGTCAGACATCGGCCTCATTGGGATGTTAGTTAGTTCCCTCAAGTGTGAATTGGGGCTCAGGGAATCTGGAATGGTGATTGTCTCACTTCCCAAAGCCAGGACATCTACTGGGCTAAAGGAGTAATTGATGTGGGCTAGCCTCTGAAGAGATTGGCGGGAAGTCCCAAGCCCACACAGATACACACCCACTCCAGCACATACCGTAGAGCCAGCCATAGTGGAAGGTGTTGGAAGACCCTTCGCAGTGATGACTGCAGGTAGCACAGTGGAGAGAAGGAATTAAGGATCGTGGAGCCCAGAATTCTTGAGGTTATGGTGTTCTCACCATATGGTGTTGAGGGAGTGTGGTTTCATTCTGGCACAAGGGAGAGACCCCTCCTGCTGATGGTGCTGAACAAACTAGCCGGTAAATCCCAATCATTTTAAGCTTCAAGACAAGACCTGTTGGTGGGACTTACCTGTATTCCACTTACCCTCTTAACCTACAGAGAACCACGTTGAGATGGCTCCTTCCCTTTAAAGTTGATATATACCTCCCCAGCCCTTACAGGCTCCCTTAGCTTCACCCACCCTTCGGTAAATAGTCCCATTATTAAATTCCCAGCTGGGTGGGGCTACCTTTTTCTGCTGGAACTCTAACTGATGGAGCCAATCAGACTGTGTGCTCCTCCAGGAGTATCTGATACAATTCTGGGCCCTCAGCACCGTTTATGGTAGCAGGTAAATTCTAGATGCTAATGAAGATTTGTTTGCATGGATCAATTCTGGTATCGTGGTATTCTTAACATCTACTTGGGGCCGGGGGAGGTTCTCTAACCCTTGGTTTTCCTGATTGTTACCACTCTCATAACCCAGTGCTGTTTGTATTTCCCTAGAAGCCCTGCTGCCTCTGAACCAATATCACCCCCACTGTCTTCTAAAGGCCCTCTCCCCAGTAAAAGGTACCTACCTTTTATTCTGGAAATAGTTAAATGTGTGAGATGCCCAGTTGAAGTCAAGGTTCAGGGAGACTAGGATCTTCCTTCCAGTGGACTTTGCATCCCTAGGATCCCTTGTCCATTTGCTGTACATGTGGCTGAAAACTGAGTTAGAATGAAGCGTTTCACCCACTGGGTTATTTATACCACATCTAACAGCACTTGATTTTCCCAGAGGTCACTGTGACTGCCCTGCTTTTTAAAAACTAGAACATTTATTAAAGGCTCCCATCTGAAGTCTGTTTGGTGAGACCATGTGTGGGTTTCCAGCCACCAAACCAAGCCAGCTCTGAAAGGCATTGGAACCTGTTTTTTTCAGTCTATGAAAACTTCCCTGGCCCATCACTTTGCCTGTTGCATTGGGAAACCTGATTCAGATCTGCCTTACTCTTTGATCTCCAGTTCTGCTTTTGCAGTGGAATGCAATGTCTGTGTTAATCTTCTCAGACTCACTCAGAGCAGCAGAGTTCTCTGTTGGTAGTTTTGATGGTGCATTTTCAGTTGGGAGGCCAAAGAACTCTTCCTGTTTACAAGCATGAAATTGACTCACATTGTCTTAAAAGTTTAGAGCAGGAGAGAACAGTTTGAGGTCAGTTAATTCAACCTCTTCATCTTTCAGATGAGAAAATTAAAGCTCAGAGAGGTTAAAGGACTTGCCCCAAATCACACAGCTGTTAATGGGGGAGGAATGACCAGAACACAAGTGTCTTAACAATCAGGCCAGTGAGCTTTCACTGTTTCTTGAATTGCTTTGTTTTGTACCCAAGCTCTGAAATTTTCAGGTGAATTTCTCTTGCTTGAATTAGTTTGTGTGTCACTTGATTATGTGAGGTCTGATGAAGTTATTAAAGAGAAACTGTCTTACCTAGAAATGACTTTTTTAGATGCCATGTCAGATTTCATGTTTTGCAAAATTGTGTTAATGAGAAATACATGAGTTTTCTCATGAAAGTACTCAGATATTTCAGATAGATTTTTATATGCTGAACTAATCAACAAAGTTAAAAAACACATTCAGTACTGACCAATCAGCAATTCCAGTTTCAATCTTTTAAAACTCTCATGTAAATGCCTGTTTTCTTGGGAAGTTCACCACAAGAAGATCAGCAGTTAAGCTCTGGTTATCTTGTTTTAGTAGTCTATATAGTACCATGTGTGAATCATGTATATTCATATACCTAAACTGCACTTTGCTGATTTTCTATCTAATAATTATGTCATTTGCTGAAAGAGCAGTATTGAAGTCCCTAACAATAATTATGGATTAGTCTATTTCTCCTTTCAGCTCTATCAGTTTTTGCTTTATGTGTTTGAGACTCTATTATTTGGTACATGTATCTTTCGGATCGCTATGTCTTCCTGGTGATTAATCCTTTTCACATTATGTAATGTCTCTCATTGTCTCTAGTAAGTTTCTTTGCTCAGATAAAGTCTGCCTTAACTGATAGTAATATTATTATTTCTTCTTTTTTAAATTAATGCTTACATGGTACATATTTTCAATCTTTTTACTGTCAATCTACCTATTTTGTTGAAATTAAAGCAAGTTTCTTGTAAACAGCATAGATGAGTTGTGAGGTTTTTCTTAACCCACTGTGCCAATCTCTGCCTTTTAATAGTTGTGTTTAGACACTTACATTTAAGGTAGTTGTTGGTATGTTAGGACTTCAGTCTTCCGTTTAGTTATTTTCTTTCTCCTTGTTTCCTCTGTTTTTTTTTTTTTTTACACCTCTGTTCCTCCTTTCTTGCCTCCCATGTATTAATTAAACACTTAGGATTCCATCTTGATTTAATTATAGTATTTTTGAGTGTATCTCTTTGTATAGTTTTCTTAACAATTGCTCTGGATGTGACAATATACATATGTGACTTATTACAGCCTACTTGCATTACAGTTTACCACTTGGACTCCTTACTTCCATTTTAGTCCCTTTACTTTTCCCATTTTTAAATATCATAGTCTTGGAAATCAGATAGTGTTGCAATTTTTGTTCTACTTATTAAATGATTTATAAAACTCATGAGAAGAGTTAGTGTATTGTATATACCATATTTCTGCTCTTTGCATTTGTTCTTTCATCCTTTCTGATGCTTCAAGTTTCATCCTTTTGTCATTGTCTTCCAGTTTGAATTAAGTCATCCTTCAGGATCCTTGGGGGATTGGTTCCAAGACCTCTTGCAGATACCAAAATCCAAAGATGCTCAAGTCCCTTATATAAAATGGTGTAGTATTTGCCTATAACCTAGGTACATCTTCCTGTATATTTTAAATCTCTAGATTACTTACAATACCTAAAACAATGTAAATGCTATGTACAGGCAGACCTCGGAGATACTGCAGGTTCAGTTTCAGGCCACCACAATAAAGCAAATATCATAATAAAGTGAGTCGCTTGCAATTTTTTGGTTTTCCAGTGCATATGAAAGTTATATTTACACTATTCTATAGTTTATTTAGTGTGCAATAGTGTTATTTCTAAAAGAATTTACATAACTTCATTAAAAAATACTTTATTGCTAAAAAATGCTAACCATCATCTGAACCTTCAGTGAGTTGTAGAAACATCAAAGATAACTGATCACAGGACACCAAACAAATATAATAATGAAAAAGTTTGAAATATTGTGAGAATTATCAAAATATAACACAGAGACACAAAGTGAGCAAGGCCCGTTGGAAAAATGGCACTGACAGACTTGCTTGATGCAGGGTTGCCACAAACCTTCAATTTGTAAAAAAATGCAATATCTGCAAAGTGCAATGAAGCAAAGTGCAATAAAATGAGGTATGCCTGTGAATAATTGTAAATACAGTATAAATGTTATGTAAATAATTGCTGTGTGGCAAATTCAAGTTTTGCTTTTTGGAACTTTCTGGAATTTTTTCTTGGAATATCTTTGATCTGCAGTTGGTTGAATCTGTGGATGTGGAGATATGGAGGGCTGACTGTATTTCCTTTAGCCGTTTTTTAAAGGTAATTCTGCTAGTAACAAAATTCTTTAAGTTTTCCTTCATCTGAGAATGTCTTTATTTCCCTTTCATTCCTGAAGAATAGCTTTGTAAGATATAGAATTCACTGTTGACAGTTCTTTTCTTTCAGCACTTGAAAAATACTGTGCAACTTCCTTCTGGCCTCCATGGTTTCAGATAAGAAATATGCTTTTATTTGAATTTGTGCTCCCTTACGTTTAATGTGTCATTTCTCTCTGGTTGCTTTGAAGACTATCTTTAGTTTTCAGAAGTTTATTTATGATGTGTTGTGGCTTGAATTTCTTTGGGCTTATCATATTTGGAGATTGTGCAATTTCTTAAATCTGTAGATTTACACCTTTCACCAAATTTGAGAGATTTTCAGCCATTTTTAAAAAATATTCTTTCAATCTAACTCTTTTTCTACTCCTCTTCTGGAACTCTGGTGGTATGAATTTTGGATCCTTAGTTGTTGTCTCACAGTTCCTGGAGGCTCTTCTAATTCAGTTTTTTTTTTTTCAGTCTATTTTCTCTCTGGTTTTCAACGTGAGTAAATTGCTCCAGAAGTTCATTGATTCTATCCTCTGTTATCTCCACTCTGCTACTGAGCCCATTCAGTGAGGTTTTTTGTTTTTGTCTGTTTTTCTGTTACTGTTATCTTTCAGTTCTATATTTCCAGTTGAGTTTTTTTACAACTTCTATTTCTTTGTGGATATTTTCTGTTTTTCATTTGTTTCAAGAGAATTTTTAATTGTTCATTAAAGCATTTTTATAATAACTGCTTTACAGTCTTTGTCAGATAATTCCAATATATGATTCATCTTTGTGTTGGTGGCAGTTGATTGTCCTTTTTTATTCAAGCTGTGCTTTTTCTGGTTCTTGGTATGGCTGGGATTTTCAGTTGTATCCTAGAGATTTTGATTATTATCTTAAGAGTCTCTGAGTCTTATTTAAATTTTTTAGCAATCAGTCACCCTGTTTAGGGTTAGCACACGGGTCCTGGCCTGACTTTTGTAGGCTATGGTTCCAATGACAATTTAATCTCCTGAGCCTTTGAGATGCTACTTTGATTTGCTTTGTTTATTTGGTATCACTGGGGGTCCCAGTATTACAACCAGAAATATCTATAGACGTTATCAAAAGTCCCTGGGGAGAAAATCACCCCCAAGTGAGGACCATTACTCTATAGAAACCAGAAGAGTTCAACACGCTCCATATAGAACAGGCCATGATCCTGTAGGGAGATGGGAATATGTTCTCCCCTAAAGCTTTATGGAAGCACTTTAGGATCCCAATCTGTGTTTACGTGCGCTGACTCCTTCGGCTTGGGATGAGGGAAGGCTTTATTTGCCTCTTACTACATTCCAAATTTGTACTCAGGGAGGATATTGATAATGGCTCCTATAATGGAACAGAATTTGATTTCCTGTATAACCCAGCTCAGAAGTTAATCTAGCCCTTGACAAACAAGTGGTCTTTATTAAGGAATTACAGCTATCAAGTTTCAAGGTGAAATCCTCTTAGCCTTACATATGTAGCATGCATGTTTATATATTCTGCTTTAAGACATCTGCCAAAGATCGTTATCAAATACATCCTTTTTTTCATGTTAGTTGGTTTTCTTATTTCTGCATTGCTGAAATGACATCACATGACCTTTTGAAAGTTTTTGCTTTTCTGCCTGGAAACATAGGGCAGTGTTTCATAAAAGCAAGGAAAAGGTTGCTGTGCTTTTAAAAAAAAAAAAATCCCCTTAACACAAAAAGTAAACCAAAAAATCCAAAAAACACACAAACTGCCAGATTGTTTATTGCAGAGTTGACTCATTTGGTCAAAAGGAGTTGTTTTGGCTAATCATTTACTTGACTGCCCTCTGAATAGAAATGCCATCCTCAACGTGTATGAAAATGAAATGAAACCTCACAGAACACTTGTTTACAAAATGGCTGAAGTTTAAGGTCAAATCTGTTAGCCTCCTTGGCATTTTCTTCCTGCCAAGCACATCTGAATCATTACATACTAATTATTCATCTAGAATTGCTTTACGTTATCTGGTTGGTTGAGGTGCAGTTTCCACCGTTCTCCTCCAGAAGGTTCATAGCATTTGGGGCTACTCAAAGTGATTCCAGTTTTTGTTGGTGCCTGAAATAAATCACATGCCAATACAGAATAAACTCAGCATCTCTCTTTTACCTTCAACAACAATAGTTCTCTTTGAAACCTGGCCTCTCAGGATAAGAATGTTTCATAGATTGTAAGCTCCTGGAGACAGAAGCACAGCTGCTTCTCAGCTATTTAGAGGGAATGTCTCCTCCTGACCCTCTTCTCAAGTACCAACCCTTTGCATTCTTGTCTTCAAAGATGTCAGAACTTTTTCCATGATATTCTGCCTTTTCCCCTTCTCTGTCCCCCGTCCAAAATTCAGAGGGAGTAATGTTGAAATGATTTGGAAAAGGCCTACATAGGGAGTAGATGAAGCATAATCAGTTGTCTTCAAGATTGTCCTCAAACCATGAGGCCTCTTTGCCAATGAACTTACTTGAAGTGCTGAGGTGCTGACTTTTTTGTGTTCTTGGAAACAATGATTATTTCACTGCAGGCCTAATGACACCCTCCCCTACCGCTGTAATAAGATAGAACAGTTTTTACGAAGTTATTGGCTCTTTAGTGGTGTTAGTATGAGCATCCCTGGTTCCATAAATCTGGCTGTAGCTTTCAAAGTGAGCACTGGTTCAGGAGCTAAGAGAGAATACACTGGGCCTAGAAGCCACTGGGCAAAGTGCCACGTAGGAAAATCCAGTGCTCAGTCCTGGCACTGCCATTTTTCTACCATCAGTGACATCGTTATGGGGATACTAAGAGGGGATGACTAAGGAAATGTTTGCAAGATGCTGGATGATTTGAGTGGTCCTCAGGTTGCTTTCTGTTTGGTGAGGCTGCTGGTCTGCAGCTAAATGTTGGCTTCCAAAGAAGCATGGACTCCAAAGTGAAGTGAGGCAAAGCCTTGTCACTTAGTGGCCAAGACTGTGGGCTCCAAAGTCAGCATGCCCTGCTTCAAATCCTAGTTTCACTTCTTTCTACCTGTGTGACAGTGAGCAAGTTAATGAAACTCTGAGTCTCGGTTTCTTCAACTGTAAAATGGGGATAATAATAGTGCCCAACTCATAGTATGGCCATGCAAGTTGAATGAGACAGTACATGTGAAGTGCTAAGGATAGAACTTGTAAGGTAGTAAGTACTCAATAAGTGTTAGGTTTTATGATAGGAATTACTCACAGCCTGTCTGTCCTCACGGCCACCACCTGATCAGAATGCCCATCTGGCCGACAACAAGTACCCCACTACTAGCAAGAATGGTCACAGGAACAACTTCTGCAGTGTGTCTTTGGTGAATAGCATGTTGAGGTGCTAAATCTATCAATAGGTTCTTCATTGCAAAAAGCCTGAATTCTTTCCAGAAAACACTTGATGGGAACAATTTTCACACATACTTCAGAGTTCTCTTAAGGTCAACATTAGCTTTTAAACTGAAGAAAAGCTGTTACTGTTGACCTGGGGCTTTCCATTAAGACTGCAACTCAGAATTTCCCAATGTCCCCTGCTTAGTTTCTTAGAAATTGAAAAGACCAACTGAAATAGACCTAAAGTCCAAGGTTTGTGGATTATCATCACCTCTTTCTTTGTGTGTGAGTGTGTGTGTGTGTGTGTGTGTGTGTACATAGTGGGGGCAGGTTCATGTGAGCAAGGGTGGGTAAAAAGAAAAGTCAACACTCAGTGTTGAATCGGTGTCTTTGTTTTAATCAAGGGGAATGCTAAGTGATGATTAGAAGTGTCTTCTGATAGCAGAGAGAAATATGGAAAAATTAGAGTGTGTTCAACTGTTTACCAAATTTTGAAGCCTCAGAAAACTGATTTTGAATTCATAACCCAAATATTGTCTAGTTAAAAGTATTTTCTTCTAAAGAAATCAGACAGCAGGAGTGACTGTTTCTCAGTGATGGAGATAAATGTGCATGGCTCTCTAATGGACCACACAGAGGCCCAAGGATCCTGGGAGTTCTCTGTGTTCGAGAAGTAGAGACACAGCCTTCAGTACCTCAGAGATCATAGAACGAGAAGAAAGGGGGGAAGAAGGTGCTTGGTCCTCCAGTTTCTCTGCCCTTCTGCTTCCATCCCCAGCTCAGCAGGGAGACAACGGGACGCTGAGTTACGGATCATTCACCAACCCCATAGAAGAAGGAGTCCCTGTACCCGTGCCTAGAGCTCCTAAGAAGGTGCTCTGTGAGCCCCGTCAGTGAGCCCCGATTGAACAGACCAGAGCAGAATGTTTCAGCTTCCCATCCTGGATGGGTGCTGTGGACTGTTGGTGTCCTCTCAAAATTCACATGTTGAAACCCTAATCCCCCATTTGATGGTATTTGGAGATGGCAGCCTTTGGGGGGTAATTAGGTCATGAGGATGGAGCCCTCAAGATGGGATTACTGCTCTTATAAGAATATACAGGAGAGTTTGCTTCCTCTCTCTGCTCTCTGCCTTGTGCAGATACAATAAGACAGCCATCTACAAGCCAGAGAATGGGCTCTCACCGGACACTGGATCTGCTGGCACCTTGATCTTGGACTTCCAGCCTCCAGACCATGAGGAATAAATATATGTGTTTAAGCCACCCAGTCTATGGTATTTTTGTTATAACAGCCTGAAATGTCTAAGACAGTGGGTATACCCACTCCATCTTCCCTCCATTTCTTTAGGTGGGGAGAGACATGTTTACAGTGTGAGACCAAAATGGTGGTGCACCCATCTGGCCTGGTATAGACTGAGCCTGGGTGAAGGTTAGAACTGAGAACCCCTTCAACTGCCTGAGAAAAGGAACAAGATAAGGAAATGGAACTTGTCCTTTGAAGTGCTAAAACTATAGTTATTAGATATTGGCCATTTAAAATTATTATAACATTTAAATTTAACAAATTTCATTAATTTGTTAAAGATGTCATCCACATAAATAATAATGTGCTAATGTTGATTAAGCACAGCAGTGGCCCAAGCATGTACAAACCACTTTACACAAATTCTCTCATTTTCTTTCTTTCCCACAACCCTCTAAAGCAAGTTCTGTTGTGCCATTTTACAATTGAGGAAGCCACATCTGAGGGTATGAGTGGTTAAATAACTGATCCAAGGACACAGTAATAAATAACAACTTGGGACTTGAAGCCATTTCTGTCTGACTCAGAAACCAGTTATCATATGGGGATTCTGCATACTTTCTTTGAAACTATTCCATGAATCTAAAGTCATTCCAAAATAAAAAAGGTTATTTAAAAAATAAAATCCATTACCTAAATTGCTTTACTAGGCTACTTTTTCAAGCAGCTTGTGAGAGTTTTGCTTTGTTTATCTGCTAAATTTCCTGGAAATTTTGAAAAACGGTGTGTTATATTTTCACCTGCGGATCCTTCCAGCATCTGTATTCCTGAAGTATCCTTCTTGTATTTCTTCATGTAAAGCACTCAGAGTAAAGCTTGCCACCTGGAAAGCGCCCAGTGAATGTTAGTCGTCATCATCATCATCACTATCTTCACAAATAACCATTTGTTACATTATCCTTTACAAATCAGTGAACATTATTAATCTCCCCTACTGGACTGTGAATGACTCACGAGTAGGGACCTATTGAGTAGGTGCTCGATAACTTCTATAAAACAAATACATCCCTGTGCTCACAGTTAGATCTTTCAGCAGTGAATCTTCAAACCGAGAGCAATTTGTTCCTGTTTCTGTTTCTAATTCTCCTTTGCCCTGGGGGAACAGGGATGTTGCCAAAGTGCTGTCCTCTCTGTGACTCCTGGCCACTTTGTAAGAGGAGAAGCCCCGTTGCTGCATCCAGCTGATGCTTGGGGTAGGGATGCGACCGACTTAAAGGCACCCATTCCTAAGGTGGTTTTCCTAGGCATGTCCTCTTCAGTTCTAACTCAGCTAGGTCCGGCTATCCTCTCTGCTATGCTGCGCATCAAGGGAAAATCCGCAAATGGGAACAAAATTAGTGTGACCCTCATGCCTCATGGACACAATTTAAAAGGAGTCAAATTGTCTTTTCTTGCCGTCGTGTTAAATGTTTCTTAATGCCATATTCCCATTTTCACTAAATGGGAACAACTGTTTATAAATCCCTGGGAGCTGGGAAGATTGAGGGCATGGTTCCAGAAGCCTGATGCATCAGGAAATGTGAACTCTGAAAAACAAAAGTTTTCACTGAGGCTTTGCTGAGCCAGCATGCTCTGTGTGTTCACTGAGATGGCAGGCCCCGTCACATGAGTTTGCTCAACCAACTGGTGACACTTGACCAGGGTACTGTTTTAAAAGATGTTAGTTCTAGGTACTTGCTGGAAAAACCCTCTAGCTCAGCACTATCCAACAGAACTTTCTGCAATGATGGAGATTTTTACATCTACGCTGGCCAGTAAGGTAGCCAGAAGCCACATGTAGTTATTAAGCCCTTGAAATATAGCTAGTGCAACTGAGGAACTGTTTTATCTATTTTAACTTATTGAGATTGAACTCACCCCTTGTGGCTAGTGGCTACAATATTGGATAGTGCAGTTCTGGGTGAAGAGGACTGAGGGGCTTCCTGGGATGCAGGACGTTCAGTGTGAAAACAAGACAATCCCAGGCAAACGAGGACAGTTAGTCACTCTAAAGCAGATTCCTTTGTAAAATATGTTTGGCATATTTGGAAGTGAGAATCAGACATGTACTAGATACATGTAGAGTGAAAGGGAGAGAAACGCAGAGGCAAGATAAAGAACTGAGTTTTCCTTCCCAAGCAGAACACCTATAAAATATTCTTTCAAATGAATGAATTGATGTGATCACAGAGTTGATTATTAAAACTGAGGTAGTCTATGTAAAACTGCAATAAAAATATGAATATAGAAAACACCAACAAGACACTTATCCTCAGACTACCTGACGAAACCACCAGTAACCTACTTGACCATATTTTGAATCCCACTCAGGTGGGAAAATAGAAGGTAATTAGTGAGTTCACTGAAAAATCATAACTGCCCTGATCCTCATCCCAGACAAGGATGTGGTTAAGAACCCTTAGAAGTTTCTTCTTGGATATGCTTCTCCTGGGAAAGGCTTCTCTACCCCATCATCTCATCTACCTGCCAACCAGAGAGCCAGAAGCTCTCCTTGAGTGGATTCCTCTGGAGTAAGCATTGTCCTCTATGAAAATACAGATATCTTCTAAGAGGGGGCACATGGGACCATATATTAGTATCCTGTTGTATTTTTAAAGTTTATCAGATTCATCTCAACTATCGAGATCCTGAAGGAATGAAATAAAGCAGTGGTTCCCAAACACTTTTGATTATGTCTCCTTATCAGCAAAAATTTTGAGCTCTGTCCCCAATATATGTATATTTATTGGTAACTACTGTCTATCCATACATTTTAATAAAGGATTTTTTTTTATATTTTGAAGAAGAAGCCCACTTTTTATTTTATTTTGCTTTGCTTTACTGTTCTCATGTCTCTAGTTCAATTGATCTAAATCAGCATCCATATTAAAATGTATACGTAATTTCAGTCATATTGGTTACCTGAATCACGATGACTTTAGAAGTAGTGATGTCTTGGGTGTCTTTGTGTCATTAAAGAGAGTTAAAAATTACCTATTTCAGCATTCTAGCATTTATTACTTAGACTTTTATTTCTCTTATTTTGGTCCTTAACATTTAAACCTTTCTTGTGCATTTCTTTTGCTTATAATGCATTGGGCCATTGGAAGGTGGTGGTGAAGTCTAGAGCTCCAGTTGCTGAGATAAATATAAGAATGAAATCAAGGCCTTGGGTCTGGTTCCTTTACGAACCAATTTCCTTGCCATCTTGCTGTCAGTGGTTACTAAACTTTATTGTGCATAAGCATTAGCTGGGGATCTTGTTTTTTTAAAAAATAAAACAATTCCTAATTCCAACCCAAGAGATTCTGTTTCAGTAGGTCTGGGGAAGAATCAGTGTTTGGAATAGGGCCCCCTCCATGCAGGCAGCCCACAGCTGGACTGTACTCATATCTGTAGAAGTACTGGAGGAGACAGTGGGAATGGGCGATCACCAGGGCACCCTCAGGAGTGAGTAAAACAGCCTCGACTTTATTACAGGGTGGCAACTGCTCAGAAGCATGATCTTTTTCACAGAATTGCTAGGAATGGGGAAATGGGCGGGGGAGTGGATGTGGGTGTAGATGTGTGCAGATGTAACACCAGGTCCTGTCTATGAAGCTAAACACTTAGAATTGGTTTTCTTTCCCTCTCTCAAGAAGCAAGCTTGTTTTGAATGGATCCATTTTCAATACACTAAATCCTTTAGAAATCACTTAGTCTTATACCTCCAAAGAATTATTTGTAAATTCATGTGTCATTAACAACTCTGCCATTCCCCACCCCCTCAAAAAACAATTGTTTAAATTGGTCATCTTGATTCATGGTTCACAATGAGACTTAGGTCAGGTGTGGATCTTGGTCCCAAAGTAAACTTATTACTGGGGCACCAAAAGTAATAAACTTATTACTGGGGCACAAACATCATATGACATCCAACTATACACTTTCTTGATTGCCACAGATAAGTCATGTAATCGGGAGGGCAGAGGCAGTTGAATAATTTACTTCTTAGAAACCTCTTAAGCCCCAGAAAATAGACCCTAAATGGGTGAGCCTGCTTCCGGGATCCTAAGCGTATACAGACCTGTCTGTAGCCAGCATGAACACAGGGCGTGGTTCTGAAGGTAGGATTCTAGATATGCTCACTGATTAAGAGAATGGTAGTTACTGTTGAAATAGAAATAAAACATCATTTCAGATTCAGGCTCTTCATAAAGTCTTATTGCAATGTTCAGTCTTCACCTTCACCTTCACCATTTTCTTTTCTTTGTTTTGAGGCATGCATGACCTTGAAAAATCATTGAGCGTAATTAGTCAGAAAATTGAACTTTTTCTTTGCTTATAGAAATTAATTTGGCAAGCCGTGGTTAATTTAGCAAGAATGTTTGCACTAACTATATTCTGTGTATCTAACCCTCTGTATACGATTGTGCCCTGTGATCACTTTGAAATGCTGCCTACAGTTTATGTTTTGAAGGTTCAGAGTTGCAGGAGGGCTTTAGGGGGAGACCCTTCTGGTGTGAGAAAGGAGGGTTTCTTGTTTCTTATTTCACATAAGGCATATCCTTAAGCATAATTCTGTTATTTGCTGCTCATTGAAATCATGTCAGTCCTGAGAGAAAAGTATTCTGGAAATCATTGTAAATCAAATTCATGGGATTTATGATCCAGGATCCCTGAGATTTGCTAGTTTAGTTCAAAAGGAAGATCTAACAGCAAAGGCACCCCTAGCCATCAAGGGTACACTGGGATATAGAAGGTTTACATGAATTTAGCACCTCATCTTACTGCCTTCCCTCCAGAGCTACCTTGCTCCCCGACGAGATCCCATCCCCCCTCTCTTGTATACCTTCAGAACGTTTTTCAGTGTTTCCCAAGCGCTTATCAGTTTCACCCCTTGTAAATGGAGAGGCTAAAGAACTGTGATGGGCCGGAGCAGATCACCTTAGGCTTGACTGAATGGCACAACTTAGTGGCCAGTAGTGTGAGTGGGGATGCCCTTTTCTTCCCCTCTGCCACTCCCATCTGGAAACTTTGCCACCAAAAGGTCTCCCTCGCTGGTAGGTGGTCATTTATTTTGCTGATTGAAAAATAAAAGAACCGCACCACAGCGCATATAAATATCTGAGGCATTGGGAAATAATACCGGCTAGACAGTACTAAACGCCTCTTAGTTTTATTCTTTCTCAGGGTATAGGGAAAACTTTTTCTGATTGTAAAGAAGAGAATAAATTACAGCTGGACCCCTAGGCTCTGAAAGAAAGAAGGATGAAGGAAAGGGACGTTTTCTCAACTTCCAGGCATCCAGTGTTCCAGAGATGATTCACTGAGTATTCAAATGGCTGGTGCCTGGGGCACCTCCACCCCCCCACCCCCGCCCCCGATGCTGCTTATCTGGGTAGGTGAGTTGGGTGTAGCCCAGCAAGGGTGTGCACACCAAAACAGCAAGTGGCAGGACAAACCTGGGCTTGCTCTTATCTGTGTCTCATTGGATTCGTGTGGTCTAGATCTTCCAGAGACAGGCCACTGAGCAGCTGAGTCTGCAGTGCCAGGTGTACTTTGCCAGGGGCCTTCCGGCAGCAAAAGTGCCATATTGGTAGGCTAACCTACTAGTGACTTTAGTGGTTTAAAGTTTAGGAAAGTTTTGGCTAGATTAGAGGAGAGGGGGTAGTACTTGAGGAAGGCACTGAGGAGGATGTGGAGGTGAGGAAGGCCTTTCAGTGTTTTGGAAAACACATCATCCTGCTGACACCATTTACCCTATAGGAGTATGATAATTAATACCCACTATCAGTTGGGTAACTTTTAAGAACAGAAGGAAACAGGATGCCCTGCATAGTGTTTAAGTGGAGAAAACTAAAAGTGGAGGATGAAAGGGCATTCTGCTCTTAGATCTCAGTTTCACTCGTGGGCAGGAAGGTTCCTCATCACCCCTCCTCTCCCCTCCATTATCTTTGACCAAAGCAGTAAATGGCATTAAACCTCTCCGTGTGAGTTCACACTAGAACTGTAATTGAGCAGGCATCTGGCAGCACTTCATTGGCACGGAGAATAAATGGTCAGAAACCCAAGTCGCGGTTCTGAGAAGCTGCCCGAATGCACGTCCCTGTCCGCCCACTGCAAGGCCCTTACCCTCTCTGCAACTCTTCGTCCTCACCCAGTGGTGGAGCTCAAATGCCAGCTCTCATGTGCACGTAGCTCACCTCAGGCTGCCCGAGTTTCCTGAGAACGAAAGGCAGGGGGCTCGAGACCAAGCCCAGCTTCCTGCACTCGGGATTTCCGGCCCAGAGCTCTGCCTGCTGCTGGGCGCCTCTTCCCCTGAGATCAGAAATGCTGTGTGGGAAAGGCAGTCCGCTCGCCTCCTTACCTGGCCACACCAAGCCAGCTGTCAGTCTGGGAAGGTAGGCACCTGCAAGCTGTTTTTCTTAAGATTTGGCCTCACCTTGTGTGGTTTCCACAGGATGGCTCTGTTCCTAAGCACGGTCCTCATGCTAAGTTGCAAAATAAAAAACAAGAAAGGTGGCTCTGGTTTGGCTGCTTGGCTGTGAGAATGCCCTCAAAGGTGAGCAGGCAGCATACCTGACTGATGAATGGTGACAGTTGTGGCTGCCAGGCAGTGTGGGTGCGCTCGCCAGGAAGAGCCACTTTTTTTTTTTTTTTTTTTGGTGAGTGGGAGTTCAGAGGCAACGCCCTCCGGAGCTGGCATCACCCACCTGAAGTAGGAAAGTACAGGAATGGGGCGATGAGGGAGAGTGGGTGCATCTTTGGGGGTGGGTGTGTGCGAGTGCAACACAAAAGGTTTCTATCAATGAAGCCAAGGAGTGGTTTTCCTTTTTTTTTGAAATTGCTTCATTGAGGTATAAGCGATATACAGAGAACTGCACATATCTAATGTGTACAAATTGATGAGTTCAGACATATGCAAAGTCTTATGATACCATCACTGTAATCAAGGTAATAGACATTTCCAACACCTCCCAACTTTTCCTTGTATCCCTTAGGCTTTTTTTTTTTAATTGTTTTTGTTTTTTTTGTGGTAAGAACATTTAACACGAGATCTGTACTCTTAACAAAATGTTAAGCGCACAACACTATATTGTTAACTATAGGCAAGTACAGCAGATCTCTAGAGCTTATTAATTTAACATAACTGAAACTTTATACCTATTGAACAACAACTCCCCATTTAGAACTGATTTTCCTTTAACTAAACCTCTGTTTTACAAGAAGCTGCAAGAGCTTTGGGTTTTCCTCCCATGAAGCAGCATGATTTAGCAGTGGTTTTCAAACATTTTTTTTAAAGCACCGGAAGCCTCTTTTTTTTCAAAGTTCTACCCCTGAGCCCCAAATTATAAAAGAGATCAAAGCAGAGCTGCTCTGGTTGGAGTGGGTGCTGGCTCCAGAGACCCATACCCTCCACTGATCCTCCTCTCTATGTCCAGGAAGGCCCCAGAGGCACCCACATGGAGGCCCTAAAGCTCCCCAGAACAAAATTTAACAAACCTGTGGGTGAGTAGGAAGGGGTCTGACAGACCTGGCTTTGGAGTCTGACTCTGTTGTTTGTGAGCATTGAGACCTTTGGTCATTCATTAACACCTCTGCACCTCAGTTTCCTCATCTGTAAAATGGGAGTAATAACACTTAATGTTGCAGGGTAGCTACAAGGATGGGAGAAAGTGCAGTTAAGGCACTCGGCACCCTGTCTGGCACATGGAGTCTTTACACAACTTACTGTTGCTCTAGTTATTTCAGGGAGACGTCGGAGGCCTCCTACTGGAGGCCAGGAGAGTAAAAAAGTGACAGCATGGAGACTTTCCTTAGCTCAGAACTGTTATGACCGTTACTGTCTTATTTGGTACTCCTTTCTTAAAAGCATCTGAGTGCTTTGTTTGGTATCTTCTCTTTAAAAACAGGACAATGAAGAGAGTACATAAACAACCCATTAAATGGGAGAAAATTACTTGTAAATCACATATCTGATGAGTCTAATATTTAGAATATATTTTTTAAAAACTCCTACAACTCAACAACAACAAAAAATTTTTAAATAGGCAAAGGACTTGAATAGTTATTTGTATTTCTCCAAAGAAGATATACAAATAGCCGTCAAGCACTTGAAAATATGCTCAACATCCTTAGTCATTAGGGAAATGCAACTCAAAACCATAATGAGATACCATTTCAAATTCACAAGAATGGCAATAATAAAACAGAAAATAACAAGTGTTGTGAGAATGTGGAGCAGTTGGAAACTTCCTGTATTGCTGGTGGGAATGTAAAATGGTACAGTATCTATAGAAAATAGTTTAGTAGTCCCTTAAAAAGTTAAATATAGAATTGTCATATGGACCTAGCAATTCCACTTGTAGGCATGTACTCAAAGGAATTGAAAACAAATGTTCAAACAAAAACTAGTACACAAATGTTCATAGCAGCATTATTCACAGTATGCAAAAGGTGGAAGCAACCCAAATGTCCATCAACTGATGGGTGGATAAACCAAATGGGCTTTATCCATACACTGGAATATTAGTGATCCATAAAAGGAATAAAGTACATGCCAAAACATGGATGCACCTTGAAAACATTATGCAAAGTGAAAGAAGCCAGACACGAAAGGCCAGATATGTGTAATTCTATTTATATGAAACATAGGAAGAGGCAAATCTATAGAAATAGAATTCAGATTAGTGAATGCCAGGGGCTGGGGGAGGTAGGAATGAGGGAGTTATTGCCAGTGGGTACAAGTTTCCTTTCGTGGTGATGAAAAAGTTCTGAAACCAGATGGTGGTTGATGGTTGAGCAGCATTATGAATGTACTTGATGCCACTGAATTGTACACTTCAAAATGATTGAAATATAAGTTTTCTGTTATGTGTATTTTACCACAATGAAAAAAATAGGACAAGTGTTCATCCAGCCAAAATACAGCCTGTGCATTTTTAAAGTGATTTTGAAGGCTTGGTTTTCCTTTTTTCTTTGACCTTCTAGCATAGACATAGCAAAACACAGCCCTAAAATGCCAGGACATTTGTGCTAAAGAAGGCTCATTCTTGTTTCAGGGGCTCATCTCCCTCCAGAGGGCCAAGGAGAACTGTACTGGAGAATATGAGTGCCCATTCCTCCCTCGAAAGACAACTTGAAAGGGAAACTTTCCAGGATCTCAGCCAAGAGCCTGATTGGGGCATGACCAAGCACCCCAGCTTGTTTGCTTGGACATAGCTACCCTAGGCTTAGTGGGAGCTGCCACAGTTCAGGTCTTGCCTTGTCACGTTGCCCTATTAAGCTCAGAATCCTTTCCCCGGGCTCCTTCCCTAGGAAGGGGACGTGTCAGGAACTGCAGTCTCAGGGACATTCTTTGGGATTTCAAATGAGATCCAGCCCTAGGGCAGGTTTTGGAATCCTGTGGGCTGCGTTTGGCCCAGATACCTCCCCTTTGGCCACTTTGCTGTTGCTATTATTTTTAATTGGTGGGGCAATCATTGTACCCCTTTGCATGGCTTTCATCTGGAGAATCTTAAAGCTCTTTACCTCCACTCCATTCTGTCACAGCCCTTTTAGCAATGATCATTCTTTTGCATTCCAAACTATAAAAACAAAATTCTTGGTGAGGCAAACAAACTCCCTTCAGCCAAGTAAAGGACACTCTTTGGGGAGGGAAACTCCTGCCCACTCACCTGGGATGACCTTAACTCAGATCTGCCCATTACACACAAATGCTGGTCCTATTCTGAGTCAATCTCTTGGGTCCCAAGCTCTTCTCTTTAAGAGAGAGTTTGATTTGATTTTGTTCTTTTGTCTCTTTTTTCGGAGTATAATTGCTTTACAATGTTGAGTTAGTTTCTGCTGTACGATGAAGCAAATCAGCTATATGTATACCTATATCCCCTCTCTTGGACCTCCCTCCCACCCCACCCCACCCACCTAGGTCATCACAGAGCACCGAGCTGAGCTTCCTGTTCTTTATAGCATGTTCCCACTTGCTGTCTGTTTTACACATGGTAGTGTATATTTGTCAATCCTAATCTCTCAGTTCGTCCCACCCCCTCCTTCCCCCCTTGTGCACATGTCCGTTCTCTACGTCTGCATCTTTATTGCTGCCCTGCAAATAAGTTCATCTGTATCATTTTTCTACATTCCACATATATGCGTTAATATACTATATTTTTTTTTCTCTTTCTGGCTTACTTCGCTCTGTATGACAGACTCTAGGTCCATCCACATGTCTACAGATGACCTAATTTCATTTCTTTTTATGGCTGAGTAACATTCCATTGTATATATGTGCCACATCTTCTTTATCCATTCATCTGTCATTGGACATTTAGGTTGTTTCCATGTCCTGGCTATTGTAAATAGTGCTGCAGTGAACATTGGGGTACATGTGGCCTTTTGAATTATGGTTTTCTCAGGGTATATGCCCAGTAGTGGGATTGCTGGGTCATATGGTAGTTCTATTTTTAGTTTCTAAGGAACCTCCATACTGTTCTCCACAGAGGCTGTATCAATTTACATTCCCACCAACAGTGCAAGAGGGTTCCATTTTCTCCACACCCTCTCCAGCATTTATTGTTTGTAGATTTTTTGATGATGGCCATTCTGACTGGGGTGAGGTGATACCTCACTGTAGTTTTGATTTGCATTTCTCCAATAAAGTGATGTTGAGCATCCTTTCATGTGCCCCTTGCCCATCTGTATGTCCTCCTTGGAGAGATGTCTATTTAAGTCTTCTGCCCATTTTTTGGTTGGGTTGTTTGTTTTTTTGATATTGCACTCCATGAGCTGTTCTTGTATATTTTGGAAATTAATCCTTTGTCTGTTGCTTTGTTTGCAAATATTTTCTCCCATTTTGTGGCTTGTCTTTTCGTCTTGTGTAGGGTTTCCTTTGCTGTGCAAAAGCCTTTAAGTTTAATTAGGTACCATTTGTTTATTTTTGTTTTTATTTTCATTACTCTAGGAGGTGCATTGAAAAAGATCTTGCTGTGGTTTATGTCAACAAGTGTTTTTCCTATGTTTTCCTCTAAGAGTTTTATATTGTCCAGTCTTACATTTAGGTCTTTAATCCATTTTGAGTTTATTTTTGTGTATGGTGTTATGGAGTGTTCTAATTTCATTCTTTTACATATAGCTGTCCAGTTTTCCCAGCACCACTTATTAAAGAGGCTGTCTTTTCTCTATTGTATGTTCTTGCCTCCTTTGTGATTAATTAGGTGGCCATATATGTGTGTGTAATCTCTGGGCTTTCTATCCTGTACCATTGATCTATATTTCTCTTTTTGTGCCAGTACCATATGGTCTTGATTACTGTAGCTTTGTAGTATAGTTTGAAGTTGGGGAGCCTGATTCCTTCAGCTCTGTTTTTCTTTCTCAAGATTGCTTTGGCTATTCAGGGTCTTTTGTGTTTCCATACAAATTGTAAAATTTTTTGTTCTAATTCTGTGAGAATGCCATTGGTAGTTTGATAGGGATTGCATTGAATCTGTAGATTGCTTTGGGTAGTATAGTCATTTTCACAGTATTGATTCTTCCAATCCAAGGACATGGTACATTTCTCCATCTATTTGTCATCTTTGATTTCTTTCATCAGTGTTTTATAGTTTTCTGAGTACAGGTCTTTTGCCTCCTTAGGTAGGTTTATTCCTAGGTATTTTTTTCTTTTTGTTGCAATGGTAGCTGGGATTGTTTCCTTAATTTCTCTTTCTTATCTTGCCTTGTTAGTGTATAGGAATGCAAGAGATTTCTGTGCATTAATTTTGTATCCTGTAACTTTAACAAATTCATTGATTAACTCTAGTAGTTTTCTGGCAGCATCTTTAGGATTTTCTATGTATAGTGTCATGTCATCTGCAAACAGTGACAGTTTTACTTCTTCTTTTCCAATTTGTATTCCTTTTATTTCTTTTTCTTCTCTGATTGCCGTGGCTAGGACTTCCAAAACTATGTTGAATAAGAGTGGCGAGAGTGGACATCCTTGTCTTGTTCCTGATCTTAGTGAAAATGCTTTCAGTTTTTCACCATTAAGAATGATGTTTGCTGTGGGTTTGTCATATATGGCCTTTATTATGTTGAGGTAGGTTCCCTCTGTGCTCACTTTCTGGAGAGTTTTGATCATAAATGGGTGTGGAATTTTGTCAAAAGCTTTTTCTGCATCTATTGAGATGATCATATGGTTTTTATTCCTTGATTTGTTAATATGGTGTATCACATTGATTGATTTGCATATATTGAAGAATCCTTGCATTCCTGGGACAAATCCCACTTGGTCATGGTGTATGATCCTTTTAATGTGTTGTTGGATTCTGTTTGCTAGTATTTTGTTGAGGATTTTTGGATTATGTTCATCAGTGATATTGGTCTGTAATTTTATTTTTTTAATGATATCTTTGTCTGGTTTTGGTATCAGGGTGTTGGTGGCCTCATAGAATGAATTTGGGAGTGTTCCTCCCTCTGCAATTTTTTGGAAGAGTTTGAGAAGGATAGGTATTAGCTCTTCTCTAAATGTTTGATAGAATTCACCTGTGAAGCCATCTGGTCCTGGACTTTTGTTTGTTGGAAGATTTTTAATTACAGTTTCAATTTCATTACTTGTGATAGGTCTGTTTATATTTTCTAATTCTTCCTGGTTCAGTCTTGGAAAATTGTACCTTTCCAAGAATTTGTCCATTTCTTCCAGGTTGTCCATTTTATTGGCATATAGTTGCTTGTAGTAGTCTCTTATAATCCTTTGTATTTTGGTGGTGTCAGTTGTAATTTCTCCTTTTTCATTTCTAATTTTATTGATTTGCATCCTCTCCCTTTTTCTCTTGATGAGTCTGGCTAAAGGTTTATCAATTTTGTTCATCTTCTCAAAGAACCAACTTCTTGTTTTATTGATCTTTGCTATTGTTTTCTTCATTTTTATTTCATTTATTTCTGCTCTGATCTTTATGATTTCTTTCCTTCTACTGACTTGTTCTTTTGTCTTTAGCTAATTCCTGCTTTATCATTTAACAGCCTAAATTTAGTTCAACACTCCATCTTTATAGTACACATTTCCAGTGTGCTCTCAGAAGCAGCAGTATCTATGAGTGGGAGGCATTGGAGAGGGATGGGTGTGGGGCATGGGGGCGTGGGGAGTGCAGGTACATAAGGTCCAGTAGGTCAGAGGGGAATCTACCATATTAGCAGAGCTGCTCCTGACATTCTTAGGTTGCCCTCAGACACATAACGGACCCAAGTACCACAGTAGTCCTCTGATTCAGCTGAAAGGAGGTACAGAGCTGCCTGTAACGAAATAACTTATCAGTTCTTTCCTTCCTACAGCCATTCAGCAGTAGGTGTATTGGCACAATGCACAGTACGTGTTAACCACTCGAAGAAAAGAAAGAGCCACTCACTCTGATTAGCTGTCAGAACTAATTTTCAGCCATGTTATTATATGGTAAAGAGGAAAAAGGAAATCCAAGGAAACTGTGCTTAAGGCCAGTGCCTAATCAGGGTTTTTCCCCTTCCTCTGTTTCATACAAAAGCTGCCTAGAATCACTGGTGTGAGCCATTAGGTTCCTCTCTTCAAGTGTTAATTAAATGTGATATTTTAAAATATACACTCTTCTCTCCAGGTAGAACACACTGAGCCTTTTGTGAATTGTTCAATGCCCATTGGTCCCCCTTGCAGCTCTACCTTATTGCCTTTTGTACCTTCTGTTCCCCTGTTGAGCCACAAGTCCAGCAGCAATAAGTATAGGGCAATTATTTCTGCCAGAAGTGTTCCCCCTTTCAGTGTCTGAAAGGGGCTTGCCTTATTTTGGTTGTGTGTATGTGTGTGCTTGAAAGAAAGGCATATTATAATATCAGGCCTCTTTGTCTTCCCTCTTTTAATACCCACTGGTTCTCCAAGATGTCATTGGCAAACACGACACCATTTGCTTTTTGTTCCCTTTATAAATATTTTCCACTTGAGCCCTATTTCTTACTTATAACCACTGCGTGTCTTGCTCTGGAAAGCAACTGTTCCAAAGTAGTAGACTGAATGAATGCAGTCTGTGTGGTTTTGATTTAGCAATATTTACTATGTTTTTGGTTTGAAATGCCTCAGAATCTGAAGCAGCTTATAGTCTCTTGGGCCTTTGAAGGCAACTCAAATGGTAGGTACGTGTGTGTAAGATGGGAGCTGGGGGCAGATGGGGAGACCTGGGAAGTCCAATTAATCAGTCGTGTCTGTTCCAATCGTGAAATTATCCATTCAGTAGCAATTGCTGAATGCCTATTATGTGTTTGCTGTTCCCACACAAGTTAGGATGCCCAAGGGTGACCATTCAATCCAAGTAGGAAGCTTGTACTAGACACTCCATGTCAGGAAGGTCAAAGGACCAAATCTCATCATTGTCATAAATCTAAGTAAGATATAAACTCTATCCAGAAATCTGGAGACATGGACCCTTTCCCTATCTTGGAAGAATGCTTACCATAAGACACTTAGATAATTATGTACTTTTTTATTTTAAAAAACGAATAGATTTTATATTATGCCAACAGCAAATCATGTTATTGTCTGTTACTCTGATAAAAATGCCCAGATTACTTTACAGAGTGCCAGCTGTACTCTTGCCAGAGTTTATTGTAACAAGGTGCTTGAAAATGTTATTTTTGTCCAGGTTCAGATCATCCAACAAAGCTTCTGATCCTACAGCAGGTTGTTAATGACAAGGAGCCAGGCAATTGGGAGTCACATGCCTGGATAACATCTTCAAGATTCTGCCTTCTCCCTCTGAACCCGCATATAGCCTCCAATTTTAATTTGATCATGCTACTATGACTTGTTCCTCCAGAAGAGTGGTCTGTACCTCACCCTAGATCAGGTTCCACCAACCATTCCTTTTTTTAAAGCATTGTAGCAAGATAAGCAGTGATTCCTTAAGTGACTCAAGAGTTTGTTAAACTCAGAAGTATGTGACTAGGTAGACTTTTGGGAGCTCCATCCAAATGGGATTCTCATTTCAAACATACATCTAAGTATGCAAGTGCTAGAGGGCAAGGACTGGCCCTTTTCTTCCTATGCAACCCACTATACTTAGTCTAGTGCTAGCGGTGGGGAGTGCACACCATGTGTTGCTATAGGGTAATACACTTGCAGTGCTCCATTAGTTGGCAATACCAACTGATAATTTCAATCAAGTAGTGAAAATGAACCCTGACCTTTCTTCACCCCGTACACTGATTAGGAATGTGTTGGATCCCTTGAGTAGGAATGTACCTCTATAACACATTTGAGGGCTATCAAAATCTCAGGCATCCCACCCTCTATTTTCTTAAAGTGATATCGTAATCTTTATCCTGCTGTTGTTGTTTTGTTTTGTTTTCAAATGCTATTGTCCTTATAATCGTCTTTCCTGCTGTTTTAAACAGTTCGTGTCGTGCAAGAGGACTTTTAAAATGGCGTGTGGTAGATCATGTTTTCAAGGTGCCTCCAACAATATCTCTCATTCTACAGCTCTCTTGCACTGTGATCTTGCTACTCTCTCATAAAGAGGTGGAGCTTATTTCCCTCTCTACCCTCTTTGGATCTAGGCTGGGGCAGTGACCTCTTTTGACTAATATGATGTTTCATAATTACACTGTGTACCTCCAAGGCAAGGTCTTAACTTTTACTTGCCTTTACTTTTTGGAAGGCTCCTTGTTAGAATCTAACAACCATACTGTTAGGAAGCCCAAGCAGACACGTGGACAAACCCATATGGAAGAGAACTGAAGCTCCCAGCTAATAGCCTAGTTGAGCTCCCAGGCAGCCACCAGCACCAATTAGCATCCGTGTGACTGAGGCCATTTTGAATCTTCTAGCTGTCTCAGCACCCTAGCCAACGTCATGAAAAGGAGAACTATTCCAATTGTGAGAAATAAAAAAATTACCTAGAGCAGAAACACTAATTAATAGAATTCCTGGAATTGGAGGACAGGTGATGGCAGGGGTGTGGGGTGCATTTTGCATAATTGGACTTTCCCAATCTCTGAAATCATGCCGTTTGGTTTCCTGACTACTTCTTTGGGAAAGTGGGAAGGATAGAAGGTGAAAAGACTCCAGAAACATTTTTATTTGGATTATGACACCTTAAAGGCAGACCCTAAGTGGCCTGTTCAGCCCTCTTTTGTAGGGGATGCTCAGTGAGCAGGAGAATGAAGACAGAGGCAGCTTTCGTCCTTGTTCCCATGGGAGTCTTTACAGCCCTCTCCCCCAAACCCTTTTGCATTCCCTACAGCTACCAGTTAACTTTTGTTCAAGCAGAAATCACTATTGCTTATCTGTGAATATCTCCAACAGTATTCAAGCTAAATGGGTTTTCTTAAAAGTGACCTCAACTAGGACTCCATATTAGCAGGAGTGATGAGCGTCTTTTCATTAGGGATCTTCAGAAAGATTCACATGAAAACAATGCTTCCCATCCCCCCCATCACAAGCAGAGGCATTGAGCAGAGGTCCATCTGCCCCGTAGAGGGTGAGATTCTGTTTTACTAGACTTGGAAGAGCTGGAGGGATTTAAATTTTGGGATTAACTACAGATGAATAATACAAAATTAGCATGAGCTTGCCGTAGTGTTCCTCCTAGGGACACATCCCTCTCATTTGGTTACTCTGCATTTGGAGCTTCAGCTGAGCTTCCCCTTGGCTGGAGATAGTTATTTTGTAGAGCAGTACGTCTTGCACTTTACTGTGCATACAGACTTCCTGGGATCTAGATAAAATGCAGATTCAGCAGTTCTGGGGAGTGCCCAAGACTCTGCATTTCTAGCAAACTCCCAGGTGATGCTGATGCTGCTGGCCCACAGAACATGCTTTGAAGGATGTGGTGAGTTTATTCCATTGTCAGCGAGCCGTGAGACATGGGTTCAGTCCAAGTTCTACCTGACTTTGTGCAAGTTACTTTTTTTTTTTTAATAAATTTATTTTATTTATTTATTTTTGGCTGTATTGGGTCTTTGTTGCTGTGTGTGCGCTTCCACTAGTTGCAGTGAGCGGGGGCTACTCTTTGTTGTGGTGCGCGGGCTTCTCATTACAGTGGCTTCTCTCGTTGCAGAGCAGGGGCTCTAGGCACGCGGGCTTCAGTAGTTGCGGCACGTGGGCTCAGTAGTTGTGGCGCACGGGCCGAGCTGCTCCGCGGCATGTGGGATCTTCCCGGACCAGGGCTCGAACCCGTGTCCCCTGCATTGGCAGGCGGACTCTCAACCACTGCGCCACCAGGGAAGCCCGCAAGTTACTTCCAATCTCACTAAAATTCTGACTTTTCGTCTATAAAATGACAAGTAATAATATCTGCCCCAAAGCATTGTTTTAAGAGTTCAGTGAGGTAACCAGTAAAGCACTTTATAAGTCTGAATTGGCTGGTGATCTTGAGGCTTGCTTGGTTTCTCCACCAAGTGTGTGTTGGATAACTGTGGGCTTTTCACAGCAGAACCAAGAAGTGGAAGGTGGAGGGAGCCCCGCTTCTCAGTGACTGACAATCCTTGTGGCTGCTCCCTTGGGTCTGAGTGGAAGGGTAAGCAAAAGTTAAAACTGATCACGGTGACATCACCAAGGGCTGATTGAGACCTCCGCCCTTTGAAGGATGCAACAGCTAGCTGTGTCCCCTCTGCATTTCTGAAGGGATGACAAGAATACATATTTCCCTTTTGCTTCTTTTTCTTATTAAAGGGAAAGGATGGAAAATAGAAAATATTTCTTTTACTGATATATTAGAATCAATGAATTTATTGGACAGTTGGAGCAATCCTCTCCTAGGATTAAAAGTGATAACTCATGTCGAAGTCTTTTGAAATCTCCGACGCTCATACAGTTCTAAGGTTTTATTATTGTAGAAGGTCATTGTTGCAAAAGACCTCCTACACCACATGCCAATCATGTTGAATTGGTAAAAGTCTTATAATTCATCCAAATAAAAGTGGTTTGCCTGGGTCTTGGCTGGTTAAGCTGAATTATAGCTAAGTGTGAGTGCTGTGATTGGGGAGAAACTGCCTAGATAAAGGTCAAACAAAAATCACATTTCCTTGAACAATCATTAAATTTCTAAAGGAAATTCATATCAAGCCCCTTACGATATTTGTAAGGTTTCTCCAAATTCTTTTTTACTTTGGTTTTCTGCCAGAAATGGGTGCAGATGCATCAGCTACCTCGCAAAGCAAACCTGTTCTCACAAGTTTTATCGCACCACTTGGCAGAGAAAAAGGCTTGGGTAGAGGCTGAGAACTTTCACATAGATCCAGAAGGCTTGGGAATTCAGCCACTTGACTTCCCGCCCACCACTAAAAAGAAACGGGCAAACTCTGAGACCAGGATCTAAGATTCCCCTCATCAGAAAAGGAGAGAACTCTCCAACTTTCTCTTTGAGGCAAATTCCGTAGATTGTTACAAAGATAGGCCATTTCAGAACTTTTCAGGGTAGTGAGGGAGCTCAAAGTTGCCATGGTTCCCTTGCTTTCTGTTCCCTCACCCGTCTCCTCCCAACCTCCACTGGCCCAGGGCAAGTTCCCTCAGGAGACTGTAACCCCAGGAAAATGTGCTAGAAGGGATGAGGGGTAGGGCAGAAAGGGGAGTAGGAAGAGTGATTATTTTTGTTGGGCCATTCTGCGTATTTGGGAGTCCATGAGACACAAGGGATGGACCCACTTTAATTAAAGAGCAAACAATGAAGACCACGGGATATGTAACTGGAAATCTATTGAGAATGTCTTCACATTACTCACAAGTTAGTAATTTCCCCAAGAGCGGGAGTTTCTTTAGGATATTTGCGATTTATTTTTAAGCCTTTTAGAGTGTTAGAATAACACACACAGTTTCTCTTTTACTATTTTCTTGGTATTAAAAGGTTTCAAACCCAGGCATTTTAGAGCCCACCCAGGCATTTTAGAGCATTTTAGATTGACTACAATGATGTAGTCAAATTAGTTAGAAACACAGGGACCTCTCAAACTCATTACAGGGCTTATTTGAAACATGTAAATTTTCATATATATATATATATATATATATATATATCCCTCATGATCTTCCTGACGCTTATAAATTTGAAGTGGTAGCACGTTCACTGTCTATAACCCACAGCAGCTCAGTCTATCATCATTGCTTATGCTAAGTCACTTTTCATAATTGGTGCTGTGGAATATTTAAGTCAAGGGCATTTTCTGAGAACCTATTAGGTAGCTACCACTGCAGTAGGGACTTGGAGGAAACTGTGTCATCGGAAGACGTGACCCTTCCTGCCTGATAGAAGAGACTTCTGAAAATTTCAAAGGAGGAGAAAAACCAGTCATGTATTCGGATCTCAATCAAATCTGCCCATGTGCCCATGTTACTCAAAGGGAAAATAAACAACTGAACTTGCTTACTATTTGTTGATTTCACAGATAATTTTATTCGAGTACTATTAGGCCTAATGGACATACAAAGATGAGTGCATTGTGATTAAGTGAATCTGATTCAATGAAACCCAGTAAAGCATGGCACATAGTAAAAGTATAATAAATGTTAGCTTTTATTATATGATCATCATCCTTATCATCATTATTTCTGTCATTAAGGACCTCTAAACCTTGTAGGGCAAATGACATGCACATATTTATAATAAAAGGCACAGAGTATACAGATTATTTACTATATTGTTGGTACAGATAAGATTCTGTAGGAATCCAGGGAAAGAACAAAAAATTCAAACTGGAGGTAAAGATTTTAAAACATGTAATAATAGCAAAACACAGTACCCTCATTGCCTCAATCTTATATGTGTGAGGAGGCCGGCAAGTAAGATTTTTGTGAGAAGACATGGTAATTTGGCTTTCAGCACGGGAACCTCAAGCGTTCCTGATTCCCGTAAATAATATATTGTGGTTCCGTGCACCATTAATTGATTCCAGTCCTTCTAAGGTCTATATATGTCTTTAATCACATGGTCACTAAATGAGGGATTTTCCAAGCCTGCTGTTTGTCAAGTGTCTTTAGATGGTAGAATTATAGCTTTTGGTAGGTAATTCTGTGGTCACTCAATTTTTATCTTTGTGATTTTATAAACTTTGTATATGTTATTATCCTTTTTGTAGTCTGAATAAAGAATTGTAGTATGTCAACTGGTTTTCTTAAAACGGTGCATCTAATCTCTTTACTCTTCAAAAATGCTTTCCCACAGGTCTCTGTAGCTCTCAGTTATTTTTCTTAAGGTTTGACAACAGAATGACACACAGAATTCCTCAGGTAGATGTATCCTGGTTAGGTTCAAGAATGTGATGCTGTTTTAATCCTGTTGTTAAAAACAATCCCATGTTAGCACAGGCTAGGGGACCAGCTTCAGGTTGACGGGAAACTGCATGTGTCATTGATCACGGAACATTGTTTGTTATCTAGGTTACAAAAAGAAATACTGTTAAGTTATAAATTGGTGATAGCTTCTTATAAAGCTGCCTAAAAAGAAGTTGACATAATACGATTAATCTTCTCTCACACATCCTTTTTATATCTTGTGTTTAGAAATGTGTCACTCGAATTGTTTATTGAGCATGATGTATGTACTCAGCATTGTGCTAGGCACTCTCGGGGTTACCAAAGACGTACGTGGTGGGTCCTCTGTCCTTCAGAAGTTTAAAATCTACCTGAAACACTGTGCAACGTAGGAGGAGAGCACATGACCCAATATAATCTATAATAAATGTTCTGCAGTACGCTTCAGGCAGAAAGAGCTTTTAAGAGTCCAGAGAGTAGAGAGGAATGTCGACCAGAGTAGTTAGGTTGGGGGCATGTCTGGGGGCCTGAGAAGAGCTCTTTTGGTCTGCATTATAGAGAAGAAATGGCCTCTTGCCGTAGCTCCCAGGACTCAAGAGCCTTTAGGAATAAAAATCATAAGTGGGCTCCCTGTCTAATGAAGAACATCCTGTGTGTTCTCACATGCGTTCAAAGGAGGCGGCTATAAAGAGTGGGGCCTGTGAGCGCTTTTATACACTTTACATTATCCTTGAGCAGAGCCAAACGATCAGTTGCCATTCCCTGAGGAAAATGTCTGAGTTACCTTGTCAGGGAAGATGAACGTTTGCTGTCATCCTCCTACTTTCCACAAAGGAGAGGGGAATGTTTCTCAGCTGAGAGAGAGCATGTCTGGTCGTATCCTCAACATTGCTGGACTTTACAAACAACAGCATCATTTCTGCCCCCTTTTAGGGCTGTGCCTTGATGGAACGGTGTGCAGTCATCAGTTTCATATCATCATCAACTGTGTGTTTTCTCTTAAATTAGCCTGCACAGCAAGGCAAATCAGTCAGAACAACAAAGCCAGGGTGACAGTGGGTCAGGCTGATGCAAAGGCTAGCATCTCAGATTTAAACCTCTTAGTCTCTTGCAGAGGATGATCTCCTGGGGACCTCCTGGTCATCGACCTACCACTCCAGGTTACTGGTACCAGCAGAGGACGGTTTTGTGGCTGAAAAGATATAACCTATACAATGAGCATTCATGGACAGTTTCTCCTTTGCTTGCAGTGCAGACACAGGGCCATGGAACTGTCTGTAACCAGCATGATCACCCAGGCAAAGAAGCTTGGATCAAAGCCTGGTGGCCGAGCAGACACCTCCAGCCACTCACTCTGTAAGCTCATTCGTCCAACTACCAGTTGCTGAAACACCTATGATGTGCTGGCTGCACTTTCCTCTCTAGGAACCACCTGTGCAAAGACAAATCCTCACTTCTGAGCTCTCTGTACGTCTGGGGAGCCATAGACATGGAAACACCTAATCAAAATGTAGTATGGGAAGAGAGTTATAAACAAGGTGTCGTTGATCTCAGTAGAAGGCGCGAATCACTCTAACTGAGGTGTGATGGTCAAGACAATTTTTGAGCTGCTGTGACTTGAAGGGTAAGTTGGGGTTCCGGTGGAAAAATGGAGGAGGGCCTGGAGTATTTAAGGAATTGCAAACAGTCCCATATGGATGGAGTGTAGAGTCTAGAGGGTTGGGTTGTGGAGCTGGTTGTAAGTGATGGAAAGAAAGCTGGAAAGATGGGCTGAAGACAGACTCCCAAAGGGGCCTTAGATGTTATGCCAAACTTTGGAGTCAAGTGGAGGATCTCTGGAGGTTTGTCATTGGGAGAATAACATGGTGACTAGGTGTCTGTTTTAGACATTTTACCTTGCTTGTGGCTAGAGATTAGCAGGAAGTGACACTGAGGCTGGAAGAGAGTTATTAGGCTTTTAATAACTCTCTCATTCTGGAGAGTGTGTGAGGGAGAGCTCATGCTCCGGGTTTAAAGAACCAGTCTCATCCGCAAGAGAAAGCCTACCAGCCAATTCTTACTACCACCGCAGAAGTAAATTCTCTGCGGTTCTTCCCATTTATTCAGCCAGTCACTCAGGCACTCCCACATTTACCCATCAGATCTTTATTGAGAAATTGCTATGTGATAGACACTGGAGATATAGTAGACATAGTTCTACCCTCTTGGAGTTTAAACTGTAGTGGAAATGACAATTAAATCAGTAGTTATAATTGGGTTTAATTCACCTGGACCCCAATTAAATACAACATCTGAAGATCCACAGTTGACGGCATGCTAAAATAATGCCCTTCAAATCTCCTCTAAACTGACCAACCTGTAACCCCTAATGATTTGTTGAATGGAGGAATAAATAAACGAATGAATGCAAAGAGGAGATGTCAGCCCCTCCGAGTTGCCTGCCCCCCTGGACCTTTCCTGGCTGTGGGGCTCCCATCCCCATGCGTTAGTCCACAGGGAAAGAGAGTTTTACATAGTGGGAAGTGTTTGGACACCGAAATCAGGAAAACCTACTTAGGTACCTGGTTCTACATCTGCTTCTCTGGGGGAAGAAGAGCAAGTTCCTTAATCTGTCTTTGTCTCAGTTTCCTTATCTTGAAAATAGGGATGATAAGATCTACCTTGTAAGGATAATATATAAAGTATTAAAAAGATTTAAGTCTAGGGCTTCCCTGGTGGCACAGTGGTTAAAAATCCGCCTGCCAGTGCAGGGGACACGGGTTCGAGCCCTGGTCCGGGAAGATCCCACATGCCACGGAGCAACTAAGCCCGTGCGTCACAACTACTGAGCCTGCGCTCTAGAGCCCGTGAGCCACAACTACTGAAGCCTGCGAGCCACAACTACTGAAGCCCGAGCGCCTAGAGCCTGCGCTCTGCAACAAGAGAAGCCACTGCAATGAGAAGCCCGCGCACCACAACGAAGAGTAGCCCCCGCTCGCTGCAACTAGAGAAAGCCCATGCGCAGCAGCAAAGACCCAAAGCAGCCAAAGATAAATAAATAAAATAATAAATAAATTTATAAAAAAATAAAAGATTCAAGTCTAGACGTTTAAATAAAATTATATATTTCAGTGCCAGGCACAAAGGAACACAGCTAAGGGCTAAGTGTTACGATTCCCGGGTCCCCCTGTGACCTTTCTCTGTACAGAGAACCTGAAAGTGCTTCCGAGCCCACTCCCATCGTGCCGCTCTTCTGCTTAAATCCTCAGAAGACTCCCTATTACTTTTCCTCTTGGTGTAGCATGTAAGGCCCTCTGTGATTGAGTCACAGTCTCTCTTTCCAATCTTATTTGCCTTTGCCAATCTGGCATCACTTCCACGCTACTAGGGCCTCTGCATTGCAGAGAAGCCAGGGATTGCATTTCCTCAAACCCTTATTCTGCATTGCTCCAGGTTAGGATTTGCCAATGTGAGTTATTTGCATAAGATTTGGAAGAGAGCAGGAGAGGCCGTTATTTTGTGGAGGCAGTTACAGTCTGACTGGTGGTAATTTGGTTTCCATGATCAAACGTGGACATGTTACAGACCCTTCTCTTGTTTTCAACCCCTGGCAAAACTGTCTGGCTTAAAGATAACTCACTAAATCGATTAGAACAGCACACTTACTGTGACATGTGCTACCTCCAGAATCCAGAGATTCCCATCAGCCCTTGTGCCTCTCAGTGGTAGGAGGCACAAGATGATGCAACTTCAGCTGCATCTCGAGGGAATACCTCAACATCCCCTAGCCTGCCGGGCCCTTAGAGACTTCACCATAGGTTTGGGTTTCTGCTCTCTTCCACAAGAGGAGCATATCCCAGGTAGGAGATGCTCCTTCAGCCTGGTTCCCAGAAGAAGAAGAAGACACCTGAAGAAGGGCCAAACACAGCTACAGACAACCGGCAGATCTGTGAGCAAGACAAAAATTGTTGTGGTTATAAACTTCTGAAATGTGGGGTTCATTTGTTATCATAGTAAAACCTAACTGATAAACCTTGTATCTCAGCCAGATGTATCTTGTAACTTTCGTATGCCCCATTCTTTCCCATTGCCGTTTCTTGACTGACAAAATGGTTTTTTTCATTCTCTTGTCCCTAATTCCAGTCTTCAATTCAGAAGTATTTTCTTTATTAATCCCCAGATAGAAATAAGCTCTCCAGGTTTAACACCCAAAACACTTTAGTTACATCACTTTAATGGTTCAGCACTTTCTGTCTTGCACTTTATGATTTGTTTACATGCCTGCTGTAGCTCTTCTGGTTGATTTCTCAATATCTACTCCTTCTGAAATGGTTAGTCTAAGCCAAACATTGTAGTCCCATTCTTTCATTAGTGATGGTTTTAGCAAATGGTCTTAGAACCAAATCCTGGCTAATGGAAAAAAAAAAAATAATGGAAAGCTCTGGTGGATTTCTAGGAAAAGTTTCCTTGCTCCCCCATTTTTTTTTAAAAAGAGGGACTGAAGAAAGAGGCAGAGGCCGTCCTTCCCGCATCTTCTCTTTCTCTTCTTTGCTAACAATGTGACGGTTAAGCAAACAAAAGAGAGGAGCACCAAGCTGAAACAAGCACAGAGAAGGAGTGTCCTGCATAGCCTGAGGCCATGTGCCACTGCCCCAGAGACTGTCAATCTGCGTCAGTGCAGCCCTTCTCCACGGCACCCAGTGTACGCCTCGCCCAAGGTAGACACTCGAATACTTTATTACACGAATAAATAGAAAGAGAGCCTTTCAGGTTATTTATGTTTGGGATATAAGATCATTGAATAAACCATAAGACAGTGATGATTATTGCAGCCTGGAAAGTTGGTGGAGAAGCTGCTTAATCAAGGTTCTCATGTACATTTGTTAAAAAGCAAAAGAACAAACAAACAAAAACTTTTAAGGAAATAAAAATCACTGAAAAGAAGAAAAAAATAGGGAAACAACTTTCTGGAACAAAAATCTCTCTTTCGGAGGTCTTTGTAAACTAGACAAGAGATTGTACAGATTTTCATCTGTACAGGAAGTCTAGATTTAATTCTGCCCATAGGATTCCAGTAAGTGCGGCCAAACTAAATAAGGATGTGAACCAGAATTCACTAGTGTTACTGACCAAAGACCACATTTTAAATATAGTAATTTATTATATGAAATAAAATTGACAGATTTATTTTCAGTATTCATATATCTCTGTGTAGTAGTTTCATGTCAAGTCTTTTAAAGAACATAGTATAACATCTAATCACCACAATTTAGAGTAGCCATTTTCAAACTTGCTGCAGAGGGTTGTACATAACGATCTGATTGCTATCTGCAAGCTGTGTTTTGACCATTTCTGTACTGAACAGAATAATGGGTGACACATCTTAGGGACCTTGCTAGGACTGTGAGTTCATGACCTTGAGGCTCCAAAATAGGGATGGTCTTTTGAAGACCTGAGAAAATTGTTTTAACTCCACTGAATTGCTCAACTCCTTAGCATGGAGTAATTAAAGCTCCCAGTAAATGAACACTTTCAGTAAGGTGAGTGAGGTTTTCTAGAGTTTTTGTTTCATCTGTAGAAACAGTAGATGTTGGTGTCAGTGCTACATGGATAGGGGCCATTGAGCTTTCAATTCTTAGAAGAAAAAGGAAAATTACAAAATCCATTATATAGTTATTAATTCCTGACGTCTTTCACACTCGAAGAAAAGAAAAACCCAGTTTTCCTGGATCTGTGATCCTCTTTCCTCCCCGCATTAAGTCCTAAATGCATAGATATTCCTGGGGAGAATGACAAAAGCAGGGACTAATATGGTTACTGGTAAATTAAAAACAGAAGTTCTCATTTAAGTAACAGAGGCGGGAAATTCTGTCCTGTACCTGTGTTTTTCCTCTGCAACACTGAAAAAAGAACTTGCTTCATTCAAGTGAAATGGCATGTCTAATATGACAGACCACTGAAAAATCAATATTCAGTTTCAAAAGTAGTTATTTATCCTGTCATGCACAAGGCATGATTCTAAGGTATTGACATGCTCAGACTGTAGAGGTAGTGCGATCTCGGTGCAGTGATCGAGTGTAGTGCAGGAGTAGAAAATCGAATGGAAGGGTTCTGATTTCGGTATCAACTCAGAAGAAAATGTAAAAATAAAATCATTCTTTATCCCATGACTCAGTTTACTTCTTTGGAAAATGAACACATTATATTACAAAAATCTTGGCACACAGTGTTGAGAAAAGCAGGCCAGATGTTCTCTTTCAGGCTTTCCTTTATTAAAAAAATGATTAACGGGCTTCCCTGGTGGCACAGTGGTTGAGAATCTGCCTGCCGATGCAGGGGACACGGGTTCGAGCCCTGGTCTGGGAGGATCCCGCATGCCGCGGAGCAACTGGGCCCGTGAGCCACAACTGCTGAGCCTGCGCGTCTGGAGCCTGTGCCCCGCAATGGGAGGGGCCGCAATAGTGAGAGGCCCGCGCACCACGATGAAGAGTGGCCCCCGCTTGCCACAACTAGAGAAAGCCCTCACACGAAACGAAGACCCAACACGGCTAAAAATAAATAAATAAATAAATAAATAAATAAATAAAGTAGCTATAAAGTAATCTATATTCCCATTTCTCTAAAAAAAAAAATGATTAACTTTTGACTAGTCAATTCCAATCTTACAAGAAATATGTTCTCAGTACATGGTTGTTGAATCACATTTTTATAAAAACACAAGTGTGCATTTATGGGTGGAAGGTTTCCTTCAAAAACTAGATTCTGAGCAATTGGCTTTGTTTGACTTTCTGGGTCAGGTGCTGAGCAGCAGTCCAAGAGTAACCTTGACAGGAACTTCTGTGCGGGGAGAGGACTGGAATGGAAGAGGAGGAGGCAAGCTGGGGTCTGAGCTAATTCAAGGTTAGTAACTAACAGAATAAATGGAAAGCGGAATGGAGAGCATGTTCTGTCTTTTTCATTTACCTTGTCTTCTACTAAAAGATATGAAATCAGCACTTAATGAGATAGTGATAATGTTTTAGATGTTTATGACCGAAGGTTAACCGTATACCAATTCTCAGTTGCCTGAATTATGGTTTGTTGTCGTTGCTTGAATTATTTAACCAAGTGATGTTATGGATGTTCAGGCAGTTGACTAGAAACTCTGAAAAAGACAATTTTTCAAATTTTCTTTGGAGTTTTATTTCTGTTCACTCATTTATATAAAATATTGAGTAGGAAACCAAAAATAGACATGGGATATGAGGTGGCTGTGAAAAGCACCTCTCTGATCTTGGCTGTAGGTGGCATAATGGACGAATAGCCCCAGCTACTGCTCTCAGAAATACACCATCACTTTGGCACCACGGACATGCTTCTCGTGGGCTGCTCCCCGCCAGTGACTGAGTGAGGCAGGGTTATAAATCAGGCCCTTTCCTGGAAGACAAGGGCTCTTCTGATGGGCATTCGTGGCCCAATAAATTTGCCAATACTTTCTTAAAACTGCAGTTTTAAGAAAGAAGTCTAAGATGCTTCTTCTCAATCATCCTTCCTTCCTTCTCTTCTGCAAGGTCTGATGGTTGGTCCAACCTCTGCTGCGTCTTTCCCTATCTTTCTCCCAACGGCATTTCCCTTTGGGAAATCTCATCTTGAGGTCTCTCGTTGGAGGGTTCAGATTAACACAGAGCAGAGGAGGAAAACCAGTCATTTGTTGGCTGATATCTACTTACCCAACAGCATTCATTTTTTTAATCCATTCATTTGATATTTATTGGTTGTCTAGCATGTGCCAGGGCACTGTGGTAGCATTTAATGACAACAGAAACAACAATTTGAGGTCTACAGAGATTTCAGAGACCTTAAAAGGCCAAGTGTTGACTGCACGTCCAATCTTATCATTGAGACACCAGAGACGTTGTTGTGGTTTGTTTGGGAAAGAGGCGGCAGATTTCCTAGAGAGGGCAGCTGGACAGGTAGGCAGGCCATGAGGGTTATATTTTCCTTGGTGTTGTCCTCCCTGCAGTTTGATCCACAAACTCAACTTTTCAGTGCCCCAGAGTTGATGAAGCTCTTAAGCACTGACTCACATTAAGCAAACAAATATTGGGTCACCAGTGACCTCCACACTGCTGAATCTAGAGCTCAGATCTCAGTCCTCGTCTTACTGAACTATCCATAGCATTTGGCAAACACTCTCTGCTCTGGAAACTATGACATCACCTGGCTTCCAGGCACCATAATTTTCTGGGTTTCCTCTTACCTCCCTGGCCATTTATTCTTTGTCTCTTTTGCTTGTTCTTCCTCATGCATTTGACCTCTTATCGTTGTTGTGCTCCAGAGCTCAACCCTTGGACTTTTTTTTCTATCCGCACCCCTCAGCAGTTTCATACAGCCTCTTGTTTCTTTGAATGCTGTCTGTATAACAATGACTCCAAAATTTATGTGTCCAGCCCACACTTCTATGCACATTCCAGAATCGTGTTCAAATGCCTACTTGACATCTCTGTTTAGCTGTCTAACTAGCATCTCAAACTTAATATGTCCTAAACAGAATTCCTATCCTCCCACCCTAGTTTGCTTATTCCATAATCTGCCCATCTCTGGTAATGGCAACTCCATCCTTCCAGCTACTCAGGCCAAAAGCCCTGGAGTTATCCTTTTTTTTTTTTAAATTAATTTATTTATTAATTTATTTATTTTTTGGCTGTGTTGGGTCTTCGTTTCTGTGCGAGGGCTTTCTCCAGTTGCGGCGAGCAGGGGCCACTCTTCATCGCGGTGCGCGGCCCTCTCACTGTCGTGGCCTCTCTTGTTGCGGAGCACAGGTTCCAGACGCGCAGGCTCAGTAGTTTTGGCTCAGGGGCCCAGTTGCTCCGCGGCATGTGGCATCCTCCCAGACCAGGGCTCGAACCCGTGTCCCCTGCATCGGCAGGCAGATTCTCAACCACTGCGCCACCAGGGAAGCCCCCTGGGGTTATTCTTTAACTTCTTTCTTTTGTAGCCTGTACTCAATTCAAGAGCATTTTCTTTCAGCTCAACTTTTAAAATATTTCCCAAGTGCAAACTCTTATTACCACCTCAACAATACTGCCACCTTGGACTGAGCCACCTCCATTGCTCTCCCTTCTTGCACCCTTGCATCCATACAGCTTTGTAGCCTATTCTCATCACAGCAGCCCAGTGATCATGTTAAAAATCCAAGTGAAGCGTTATGAACTAAATTGTGTCCCCTCAAAATTTATGTGTTGAGGGCTTCCCTGGTGGCGCAGTGGTTGAGAATCTGCCTGCCAATGCAGGGGACACGAGTTTGAGCCCTGGTCTGGGAAGATCCCACATGCCGCGGAGCAACTAAGCCCGTGAGCCACCACTACTGAGCCTGCGCGTCTAGAGCCTGTGCTCCACAACGAGAGAGACCACGACAATGAGAAGCCCGCACACCGCGATGAAGAGTAGCCCCTGCTCGCCGCAACTAGAGAAAGCCTGCACACAGAAACGAAGACCCAACACAGCCAAAAATAAATAAATAAATAAATAAATTTATAAAAAAAAAAATTTATCTGTTGATGCCCTGATCCTCAGTACCTCAGAAAACGTCTGTATCTGGGGATAGGGTCTATAGAGGTAATTCAGTTAAAATGTAGTCGTGAGGGCGGGCCCTAATCCAGTATGACTGGTGTCCTAAGAAGACAAGATTAGGACACAGACAATACCCAGATCGAGGGATGACGACTTGAGGACACAGCAAGAAGGCGGCCATGTTCGAGCCAAGGGGAGAAGTCTCAGGAGAAGACCACCCAGCTGGCACCTTGATTTTGGACTTCCAACCTCCAGAACTATAAGAAAATAAGTTTCTGTTGTTTAAGCCATCCAGTATGTGATATTTTGTTTTGGCAACCCTAGCAAACTTTTATGAGATGGTAAAATTCCTCTTCTTAAAACCCTCCAATTGCTTTCCATCCTCCTGAGAGTTCATACAGGCGTCTACAGGTCCACAATCTGATCCCCAGATCCCAGGTAGGGGGTGAATGGTGGAATGAACTCAGTCACCAGAAGCCTGAAACCTCCTGCGCCTTCTCCCAAGAGCTGGTTGTTCTCTCCAATGCCAATAGTACCACTGACCTGTATCCTTTCCCCTAGACAGCAGTGTAAAAGCACACTCAGTTTTTACCTTTCTAACCTCTCATTTTGTATTTTCACTTAGGGTATTTTCCTTTGGATATGTCTACATTATTGATTAGACTTTAGGGCCACGTAAACCTTGGATAAGTTATTTAAACTATGTGAGTCTTAATTTCCTCAAATATAAATGGGGACTAAATTGGGAATAATAATAACATCTATTTTATAGAGTCTTTCTTAGTCAGTCAGAAAAAGTGTATTGAATACCTGGTAGGTGGCAGGCACTATGCTATGAAGATAAAACTATATAAAATCTATAAAGCATGACACTCATAACTTGGCTTATATAAGTTGCTTGATAAATGATATTATTATTGATTTATCACTATTTTATTATTGTTGCTGTTTTAACCATACTCTAACTCTGCTCTTTAATCTAAGAGATATTTTGTCTTTTTAATGTGGCTTTTGCATAGATAATCTCATACATTATTTGCTAATTTCAAAGTTTAATCCTCATAATCCTCGAACCCCACATTTCCCCAGTTTATCATCCTATCTCTCTTTTTCATCTTCACATTCAAATTACTTTTTTTTTCACATTCAAATTGCTTAAAAGAGTTGACTCTGCTCCCTGTCTCTCTTTACTCATCTCCTGCTTATTTCTCAACATGCTCCAATCCAGTTTTTAACCTCCATCTCTCCCCAAAGCAACTTTGTCATTGGTAATCTAAGACCTTTGTTGCTTGTCTTAGTCTGCTAGGGCTGCCATAACAAAATAGCTAAGCGGCTTAAACAACCCAAATTTATTTTCTGGAGGCTGGAAGTCCAAGATCAAGGTTCTAACAAGTGTGTGTTCTCCCGAGGCCTCTCTCCTTGGCTTGTAGATGGCCACCTTCTCCCTGTGTCCTCACATGGTCTTTATTCTATGTACCTGCATCCCTGGACTCTCTCCCTCTTCTTATAAGGACACCAGGCATTTTGGATGAGGTCCCACCCTTATGACCTCATTTAATCTTAAATACCTCTTTAAAGACCCTATCTCCAAAAACAGTTACATAGGGCAGTAGGGCTTCAACATTTCAATTTGGAGGGGTATAGCTCAGTCCATAATATGCTAAGTAATCTTTTCCTTTTGCTTATTTTACTTGACCTTACATGAGAATTCAAGAGCATTGTCCACACTTACCTTCTTGAAACCCTTTCTTCTCTGGGTTTCTGGAACCCCACATGCTCCTGATTTTTCTCCTACTCCTCTGACCACTTCTTGGAGGCCCATTTTCAAGCTTATCTTTCACTCTCCGACAATTAAATGTTGGAGTTCCTTAAGACTTTGACCTTGATTCCTTCCTTTCTCACTCCGTACTCTCTTTCTTCGTGAGTTTATCCACCCAAACGACTTCATCCCACTAATATACAGGAAACTCTTCAGTTTTTTATCGGTAGATCAGGAGTGTTGACTTGCCTTTTCCATGCATTTGCCACTGTCTGAAATATAACAGACCTTGAGAAAAACTGTTAGTGCTATTTTTTTGGTGCTACTTTTTTTCTTGTTTAGAATGTTTGTTGTGTTGAAACGCATTTACCCCGTAAAATCACCTGTCATTCCACTGTACCACCACACTCATAGGAGGGAATTTCCAGGGTAATCTCAGATTAACTTGTGTGGCCCTTTACAGAGCTGACCCCCATGTGCAGCTCCTCTTGACATCAAGGTGGCGGGGGGAAGGGGGGAATTCCAAGGTGCAGAGTGCATGAAAATAATTTTTTTTAAGTTAACTGATAACCATCTCTGTTGCAAGCATTCTGTGGCTCTGTCATTTTATGATTAAGGACTGTGATGTTATTACCACACACTGCCAGGGTGAAAGGGGGATTTTTTTAGTCTGAGCTGAGTTGTTAATTTGCTGGGCTATGGTGAACAGTTTCAAGATATTACAGCTCTCCAGATTTTAGATGTAGTTAGTTCCTGAGATAATACATTACTAATTATTACTAATTATAAATGAAAGGAATAAAATCAAATCATTCACAAAGAACACATCCTTTGAGCATCTGTACTAGGTATCGAGCGTTGTGCTTATAAGTGAGGGAGAGAGGCAGGGATAACAGAAGATGGGAAGGTCCCAACACAAGCTCATGGACCTCACCAGTGAGGTGATTGTGTCTGGGCCGCCTGTTCATTCTACTCAGAATCACTCCATGTGCATCTTGGACACACACACACACACACACACACACACACACACACACACACACACACCCCTTAGCTTGCCAGCCTCAGTATAGACCCTGCTTATGTTTGCCTGAAGGCAGCCTAACTCCACATTCGACTTAGATATGCAATTCTGACCATTCAAGCTCCTTTCACCAGGAACTGTTTAATTACACACAGTTCATGTTTGTCCTGAGGTAATTTAGCCTAGGTGATAATTGTATCAAAACCTCCAACTGAATTTTGCTCAAAGGCATCAAACTTACCAAATGTCATATAATTAACATTTCTGTACTTATATACTTACATTCTTTCAGAGAATCTAACCCAAAATAGTTCCAGTAGATATTGGTTGACTGTTTCTTGGATTTTTGGTTTCTCTCTTTGCCTAACAAGTTTGATTTTATTTAAGAAAAAGAAAAAAAGAAAAAAAACACTTAAAAACCTTCCTTTCTTTAGGAGATGCAGAGTTCCCTGTGTCAACTCTGTCCACTATGAGTGACGTAACCTCACTCAACCTTATCTAAAACTTGAGGATGAATGGGATTTCCACAGAAGTGCCCAAACTAGTGGAGCGCAGGGGGACCATTAGGAACAATGGAGAAACAGATATGTTAGGTAACCTAGCTGTGAAGAAAAAAATAAAAGGAACAACTTCACCCTATTTCAAGTGGACTTAAGTGGGTTTCAGTAAAATGGAGATTAACTGTGCTGAAATGATTTGTTCCTCCCATGCCTGCTCCCTTTCCCTTGAATGCCTCTGTGTTTTTCCTATATATGGGGCTCTCACTGAATTCAAAAGGAACTCAGGGAAGTGAAGACTTCCAAGAAAGAGGAAATGAGAGGGGGATGAAAAAAGAACTCCTGATTTCAGCGGAGCTCACCCAGATGGTAAAAAGGAAAAAGAAAGTGACAATTTTAACCTTAGAAAGCAGTATAGTAGTAAGAAAAGTCAACTTGAGCCCAACGTCAATTTCCTCTTTGATGGCTAAATAAATGTTAAATTACTTTGTAAATATTTTTAAATGAGTGGTTTTGGAGTGGGAGTGGTGAAGAAAGAAAGGGAAAAAAAGTTAACTATCACACATAAAAGAACCAGCTCACACAGCGGATGGCCAACTTTTACAGCTGCATTTTTATAAACTCCTTGAAGACTTGGGCGAGGGACAGGTTTATGATGTTACCATGGCAGTGCTACAGTTTTTTGACACAATATTGTGACACTGAAGCAGATGTACGATGGGGAGGTAGGCATATAGCGGTTGGGACAAGTATGAAGGAATTTAAGACCCTCACTAAGTATTTCAGCGGAGAGTGTCTCACCGAAATGTCACTGGATTTAATTAGCTGTAGAGTAAAAGGTGAAGGGTTAATCCAAGGTCAGTGTCAGGGAAAATGAAGCTCGTGACGCACGCAGCTATGATATTTGCTGAATACATACTCTAGGCGATTAGAACAGTAAATTAGCACAGTGTGGGAAAGAATAGGCAATAGTTTTTTTAAGTCAATTTGATGTGACGGTGTTCAATTATTTTATTTCCCTATGCGTTTCTCTGAGGTTCTTTCTGTCAATGCAGTCATTTCTTCTGAAGTGTTGAAAGTGACTGCCAAGTGAATAAGAAGTGTTCTCTGATTTTTAAAGTGAGAAACAATTTGACTGAACTAAATTAGACAATTGAATTTTGTTTAATAGTGTTTGATGTCTGTATTTGCCTGTTTACACTACAAAAAAATTTTTTTCCCTTATTCACTGGGGGAAAAAAAATCTGTTGTGCTGACATTATTTTCCTTCCCACAGAATCCACAACAAACTTGTTTGAGTAGAACAGACTGTGTAACTCTGTGTAGAATAAGGGAAGATCTCTCAGGCATACAGAGCACCTCCAGCATTCATTAACTGATTCAACAGATATTCCTTGAACATCGGGCCAGGCATTGTGCAAGGCACCGTGTTCCCACTAAACAACAGGACAGAAGAGTTCTTGCTTCGTAAAGCCCAATGGGTTGGGACCCAGAACAGTGGCTTCTCTTCAGAGCAGAGCTCTCAGGTGGGCAAAGGGTAGTCTTAATCTACTAACCATAAGAATGATTAAATGGTTAGTCACCTTTGCAACAAAAAGTTACTGAGACACTGATTCGCCAAAGATCACAAGCTATTCTAGTGTGTATAAACATACTGAATAGTTCTCTGATTTCTGTTCTCTGACTTAATCACTAGATAGATGCTTCATAGTATTTCTCATATAAATTCCTAATATATACATTTATATACTCCTAAAGACATATTTGAACTTAAAAATTTTTTTCTGGATTCACACCAATAGTATAACTTTAATACACAACTAAAAATGACTGTTTACTCTGGCTTGAGTGATGTGAATGAGGAAATATCCCCTGTTCACCACTATTCACCCTATTCACCACTATTCACCCTATTCACCACTAGTAAAAGAGGAAAATCAACTGGCTTTTACAACGTCATAAAATAGTAAACTCCCAAGAGGGTCCTGAAAAAGGTTAAGATAAAAGAAGATGTGAGCCAACATTTTACCATGTTACCACACTAGGCATAGACATCAATCCAAGCCAAAGTACACTGCAGCGTTAACCAAGGAACGCTAGCTTTAGCAGAAAGCACTGGACAATTCTAAGCGCACAGATATCTGTGGAAGATTTTAGAAGGCGCTCCATTCAGCGACAGACTTAGAGGGAATGGCCAAAGATTAATAAGCATAAGCCTGGGTGAATACTGCAGCCTCCACCAGCTGCCCTTCCAGGGCTGACCTTGGAGCTTAAGGACCTGACAGCTGGGAACTTTAGCAGCTGTGGAAATAAGATATTGGAGTTTCTTTACTCCTAACCCCAACAGCTCGTGCAAGTCATCCGGTTGAAATCTGTTTACTGAGAGCCTGTCTGCAGCAGACATTGTACTGGGTGCTAAAGTACAGTCCTGGGCAAGAAGACACTCTCCTTGTGTAGTTCAGTAGAATCGGTGGTGTGGGAATGTGAGTTGGTGATCTGATATTTCAGTAAACTGACTTTTTAATTGCGTCGAGTTGAGTACCCCTTGCTCTGGTCCTGCTGGTGATCTCTGTCGTCCAGGTGGACACAAGGACAAGGACCTCTCCTCCGTGAAGGTCAGGTGTGGCTGCCACAAAGGGGAAAGTGTCTTGGAAGTCTCTGCCTCTTAGGAGTTCTGCAGGTGGCAGGAGGTCACAGAGGGCTGTGGTCAGGGTCCCCAGCGCCTCCTCTGTACTTGGAAGGTCTGCACTACCCTCATAGTAGCTACTCAGAACTGTTAACTTGGTGCAGCCAAACTGGCAATTTACATTCTACCTCCCTTAACTGCTAAAAGCCCAACACTCCACGGGAACCATCCCGTTCTATAAGTGGCATGTAGAAGCCCATTAACATATGAGTCTGTGTCTAGAAGAGACATTGGAAGAACAAAAACAAGGGATATGGTACTCACGGTCTAATGACAAATTTTCATGGGATTCTCAGTTGATTGCCTCATAAACGCTCAAACTAAACTGACGCTAATTGCTCTTATTCATGGATTTTCATCTTCTACTCAAGGAATAGATGCACTTAATTTGAACTAATTGAAAGCAAAACAACATCAAAAATTCTGCCTAAAAATAATGACTATCACTGTCAAATACTACTTAAAACCAGTTTTGGAAATTAGTTGTTTGTTCCTAGGAAGAAAGGATGTAGGGCCCCAGTTCAGAAGTATACATGTTTCTACGATGTCAAGAGTCAATGGCACAGTTAATCTGTTTCACTGACCCTTGGTTAACCAGACAATTATCAGAAAATCCTCCCTTGCACTTTGTTAGTAGGAAAAACACTTCCATGACCATAATTCTCTTCTTATATAAAGTCAAGTAGAATGGTAGTGTGAATATGCTTAGTATCTTTTAAAGCTGTAAATGTGTGTTCAGCATAAAAGAAAAGCAATTTAAAAAAAGGCTGAACCTGAAACTCCAAAGCCATTAAGATCTTCCTGAAATCTATGGAAGAAGAAAGCCAAGGTGAGGTTGAATTTGTATTTCCTATTGAGAAATCAAATAGCAAGCAACGGTTCCCATTAAGGTCTGCTATGCTTGTTGGTAATCACTTAGATTTCCTGTAAGCTAAATTCTCCATGACTGCTTCAACAAACATTTGTTGAGTACCTTCTTAAGAACAAGACTCTGTACTAGGATAATTTAAAGATGATACGAATCTTATTGAAGATTTGATATATAGTGATTAAATCTTATTCACAGAAGTGGGGTATAAATGGTACCTGAGCTTATATGTAAAGGCGTTTCTGTGTTTCGGTTTTCTTATCTGCAAATGTCCATATTGGGAGAAACATGCCAATCAAAGCCCCCAAATTGTTGTACACTGACACTTTTTTTTTTTTTTCTGAAAAGGGTTCTAGCAACAAAGTTTTCCAACTCTGAGAGGTAAACAATATAGAGGGCATTATGCTAAATGAAATAAATCAGACTGAGAAAGACAAATACCATATGATCTCACTTATATGTGGAATCTAAAAAAAAAAAATAAACAAACAAAAAAAAGAACTCAGATACAGGGAACAAAGTGGTAGCTGCCAGAGGCAGGTGGTGTGAGATGGGATGGGTGAAATGGTTGGAGGTGTTCAGAGGTACCAGTTTCCAATTATAAAATAAATAAGTCATGGGAATGCAGTGTACGGCATGGTGACTCAGTTATTAATACTATATTGTGTAGTTGAAAGTTACTAAAATAGTAGATCTTAAAAGTTCTCATCACAAGGAAAAAATCTGTGTGTGTGGTGATGAATTCTAATTGGACTCATTGTGGTGATCGTTTTGGAATACATACAAATATCAAATCATTATGTTATATACCTGAAACTAATATAATGTTATATTTCAATTATATCTCAAAAAAAAGATAAATAAAAGATACTTGAGCCTCCTTCTGAAAGAACCTTATTTTGCTGACTTGTTAGGGCAAGTCATTAGGGCAGCAGTTGAAACTCTCACTTGGATATGGGTGTTTGTGTTGCTGTTTTAATGCTAGTCTTAAGGGTGGATTCATTCATGTCATGGTTTTGAATGACTCGAGTTTTCTCTAGCACTGGGCAGGTGAGCCTACCTACAAATGGCCATGGCATAGAAAACACATGCATACATATACACACCTAACATATGGGTGTATAATGCACATCCAGGTTCAGATTCTTCCAGTATGCATGATAGGGAGGCCTGTGGGGAGGAAGGCATTGCTGAGCTCATCTTGGTAATAAGAAAGCCATTGGTCGGTGGACCAAGAGTCAGATACAATCAAGAAGGAGCTGACGCAGCTGCAGGAGGCTGGAGGCTGGGAACTTTGGTGGAGCTTCAGATACCAAGATTAGGATTTTTGAGGTTGAAATTAATGGTAATGAGGAGCTATTGGAAGATTTTTGAAATGTGGGTGGGTTTAATCATTTAATAGAGTTATATAAATGGCCTCGATGGTCACAGTGATTACTCTTGTGCAGTTGCTGTTCTTCTGACCCTCCAACAGCAGAAAGTCCTTTGAAGCCAATATCCAGCTTGTGAGTGGCAAGGGCTAATGGGAAGAAAGTGATGGTGACCACCAAGCAGCCTCTGTCATTTTCTTTGGCTCTGGAGAGTATGGTCACCTGAGGCATTTCCCAAATCAAGGTCTCTTAGAATGATGTGACAAGAAGGGCTCAATGTTAGAACATTGGTGTGCAAGTTATTTATGACAGAGTCCCAGCTGCTGCCAGAATCCCCCTTCCTAAAATAACCAACAGGTGGGTGACCTGGCCTTTGGAAACACTGTGTCAGAGCATGCATGGGATACATTACTGCTTACTTTCTCTTCTTGCTTAGATAGCACCACATTTTTCTACTTGTAAATCCACCTTAATTTTGGAATTCAGATATCACAAAAACTGCTAGCGTAGTGTCATTCAATAGGTATTTAAGAAGTGTCCGCATCCTGATTAGTTAAAAACTCCTGAAAGTAAGTGTGTTTTGGGGGTGGGGGTTGAAACTGTCTTTATTCTATTTGGATCGGTGTGATCATCCATTTATCTTCTTCTTGTTGTAGTTTATTGACTTTTTTTCTATAATGTAGGTACCAGGTATTTGCTGCTTCATCTTCTTAAGAGAAAGCAAACCATGGCCATATTTTCTCTTTCTCAGAAAATGAGGGTGACTTTCCAGAAATCATTTTAGTTGAAATCTGTGCCCCTCGTACATGGAGAAGATAGGTGGAGCAGTGTTGGCTTTCCCTCTTGTGGGTGGACCATTCGCTGTTGGAGGAGGCAGCTGGTGCTGTAGCTCAGGCTGCAGGCTGGTCACCTTCCATGCCTGTCTTTCAGCATGCCCTCTTAAGAGCAGGGAAACATTAAAAGGGCTGGGCCAGGCCCCAACTCAACCAAAGACATTACCAGCTGAGCACAGGGGACTGTCTCTGGCCATCATGACTCCACTGATGGCTCTGACATTTGTTCCACAGAGATGGCATCCAAATCTTAAGCGATGCCTGAAAACACCAAAAAATAACATACGGTGAGGAAACAACTTTCCTAACTGGTTCTTCAGCACTCTTGCTTTGTGTTGAACTTGGATGCATTTGGTTGAATGAAAGCAAGGACACTGTTAGGCCAAAAAAAAAAAAAAAAACCAGACAGTAAAAGAAATGGGATTTCCAGAGACCAGGAACAGAGGCCGTCCAGCAAGGGAGGCACCCACAGAGTGAGTGCTAAGTGACCTGAAGACGTGGTGGTAAACGTAAGGATGAGTAAGGAAATCCTCCTTCCTCTCCAGAAGTGAGGAACCAGAGCAGACTGCAAGAGAGACTGGGGTCGCTTTGGAATATGTACAGCTTAAAGACAAATGGTGCAATCTGGGGTGGGTAACAAGGTGATGGAGACAGAGAGCCCCAGAGCCTGGGAATCAGAGAATCTGAAATCTGGTCTTGGCCTGCTTCCAACCAGCTGAGGGTTCTTGGCCAAAACATTTTATCCTACCTGAGCCTCAATTTCCTCATCTCTGGAGTGTAGGCATTGGATCAAATGACATCTAAAGTGCCTTTCCTTTTTTATAATGATAGGCCTGAGAGAAGTTGTCATTTTGATTTGGTTCTATTAGGATCATGTTTTTTAAAGCTGGATAACAAGGAAAGTTTGCATGACAAAGTGTGGTTTTCTGTTTTAGAATTATTATTTCCTTTAATGTTTCGCATTACCCACCCCTTGGCTAGGTTCATTAAATTTGCCATGTGCAACGGGCCTAGGCATTCGGATCCTGATATGATAAGACATCTGACAGGAAGAGCTTGGCTGTGTTAAGCTTCCCATGTTGGTTATCAGCCTATTCTTCAGTGCCTGTGGGACAGCAACAGAGAACCCAGGGTTATATTCACTTGAGCAAGGCCCTTACATCAGACTTCCCAAGAAAGTTACAAGTACAGCAGTGACCAGTGGCCAAGAAATAAATTTCCTGGAAAAAATAGGTAGGCAATGAACTTCACCCTTTGGAAATATTCAGGGAAAACTGCATTTTGGACTTTAGACTTGAAAGGATTAACTGAGGTATTAGACAAATACTTTGGTGTAAAAGTATAAAACTGATAAAGACCACGGAAGTCACCTATTCTGCCCTTGTTTTTTTGCAGAGGAGGAAGCTGAGGCTTGGAAAAGTTGAGTGAATTCCCCAGAGACACATAATTGGTTAAGCAGAACTGAGACTCCACTTAGGGCATTTGACTCCCAATCCAATACTTCTTCTCCTTTCCCAATTAGTTTCTTCTGAACAAAACCAGCCCTATTTATAGACGAATACATCCCTCTCCTAGGTAGTAGGCATCAAACCTACACACTGCCCCCAGAGTCTCCCAAACAGCCTGTCCCGAGACCTAGAAGCGTCCCACAGCATGGCAGGCTGCCCTGGCAAAGCCTGCATCACACGGATGGACCGTCTCTATCTGGACGTCTATTTCCAAGTCAGCTTAATGAGGGCCCGGACCACGCTCCTCTCATTCTCAGTCCCATTTCCGATTTTAGCACATTACCTGGCCACGTAGTCAACACTCGATAAATATTTGTTGAATCAATGATCAAAAGCTTGAAGAACACAGTAATGAATGAATGAATAGGAACCCAGGATCTCTGTCATTAGAGTCATTCTTATGGATTAAGACACTGTTCCATGTTAAGATGCAAAAAAAGGCCCGGGTGAGAATGACATGTGAAACCATTATCGCGACATCTCAAATTGCTTTGAAGAGTCCTGAGAAAAACAAAGCTTTAAAGGGCAACAGGGACAAGTGGGGGCCGATGAGTGGGAGATACCGCTGCCTCTGTGTGTGGCGGGGCAGAGTGGAGTGAGTGGTTCTCACTAGGAAGCCTTCCAGAAGTGACACCCAAAATAATGCCTCATTGCTTCCCACTTGGCCTAAGGCTGGCGCTACTTGTAGTCATTCCAGCATCCAGAATGGGTTTCTTCATCACAGATTGCAGTCTTACAGACACAAAAGTATTATGGCTGTTCACCCTTCTTAACTGTGTATTAATTAAAAATTTCCAGAGAATCATTACTTTTTTCCCCTTATTTAATTTCTTTGCACTTTGGAGAGACCCAGGGCAGGTGATATTATCTGCATTACTGTTGGGAAAACAGAGGCAGGGGAATGGGTCTTCGGCCTCACAACCCTGTGCTCTGACCACTAGGGAAAACTGTGTTTTTCTTCCATTTGTTAAGACCAATGCTGAATTTTAAAAAATATTTTATTTTTCCTAGGCAGATGCTTTCAGGGAAATGGTCTCAATTTTTATTAATGAGGGCATTGACTATAACACTCTTGCAAAGCCAGCTTGCAGCCTAAACTATCGCTCCATTACGTGTAACTGTCAACCTGGCTGACAGGGTCCCTCCTGGAATTCCCCAGAGAGGCTGAAAAGAAGAGGAAAGGAGGGAGAGCCACACAATAATTCTTGAAAGAATTCAGTTATGACAGCACCGCGCCTGAGGCCTACACAGTTTATATCTTCTACCTGAAATGAAACATTATATCATTATAAAGAAGATAAAAGGCAGAAGAGTAATATTAGAATAATAATGATAAATTTGTTGCTGCTATTTTGTTATACTTCTGCAAGTTATATTTCTTGCTCTTTGTTTGCACTGACCTAGATTTGTAGAACTGCCATTATTTTATATAAACAAGCTTGTTATTCCTAAATATTAGGTCTAACGATTGCTTCATCACCATCAACGCCCTCTTTCCCTCGAAATCATCCAGTAGATGAAAGATGTTATAAAAGGTTAGAAGATGGATAGTACTGGAAACAGCTTTTCCTCGAAAACTTTTTTTTTTTTCAAGATCAAAATCAGAACCCATCCTTTTAAGGAATAGACCTGAATTTAATTTCCTTTCCTTTGTTCTTAGTTTTAATTTCCCCCCAAACTACAGTTGATCTTCTGATGTTCTTCTTTCCCATTTAATGCCATAATTTGCACTTCTGTCATCTCTTTCATCTGGGAAATCACAAGCCCATTTGAAACTTTCTCTGCTGGACTTCAGAGAGGTGCTCTAACAGGTAAATCCTTTGATGACCTTCTTTTCAAAATGTATAGCACGAGCAGACTTTGCAATCATAGACATCACTTCTGGAGTCTAGGCTTAGGGGATTTTTAAATAGCAGCTGGTCTTGAATGACGCAGGTGGTCACATAGGATGCAGGGAGAGTGGATGCACCATGGAAGAGCTCATAAAGCCGGATGTGCCTGCATGACACACCCTCTTCTAAGAACAAATGGCCCTAAATCCTTTGTCCTGTCTCAGTGGTTCTGACTTGCACAAATCCTTGGCTTGAGAAGTAAAATCAGTTACATGTGTTCCCTGGACACAATTGATTAGAATTGGATGAGAACTAGTGTGCTGCCAAAGTCACTAGCCTTGAGAGATATCTGCTACTTTATAGGTAGGTGGTCAGCATCAACCAGCCAATAAAAGTATTTGACACTGAGGTCATCTAATCTGATTAATTTCGGGGAAAGTTCAAGTGCAAGGTGAGCAAAGAAAGGTCCGGCCACTTGAGCTCAAGTTTATTTCGCTAGCAACCCTGAGATATTATCTTGGTAGAATCTAAAATATACTGCAGACCCCAGGATGAAAAGGACTAAAACCCAAAGTGACAATGGATGGAAACTTATCCTTCTGTCTCATGTTTCCATGGATATTCTAAATCAGTTTTCATTTTACAGTTATGTGATATATGGGTGCATTGTCCTTACAGCCTCAAAGAACTTGACTGGCAGGACCAGTTCTGTTGAGAAAGAATGAAAGAATACAATACTTTCACAAGTTCAGGTTATGTGGACATAGACCTGGAGCAGCCTACTGGTAAACCTGAGGTGGTCAGTAGTTCCTTAGAGATTAAAACAAGCTTGAAGAAATAAATTTGCAATGTGTATGGTGTTGTCATATTGTGTCTTTTGAAAGAACTAAAACGCTATTGTGAGGTAGAAGGATGAGTAACATAAACATTTATCTCTCCTCTTCAACATTAAAAAATGATGTATTCACTTTCAAAAGGAAAAATATTGTATTGCAACCCTTTACCAATGGGGCAGGTGGCTTGTAGCATCTGGATTCAGATGTCTTTGTCAGAGAACCTTTGTTGGGGCTATAAGCCAACAGCAGAGCAGGAAATAAGAGTTGAGGACCCTAGCTTCCCACTTCCACTCTCACTTTCAAATTACTGGCTCTAATACCAAATCACTTACAGCAAGAACATCCTAGGTGACAGGGTAGGGGTGGGGGAAGTGGTGGAGGTGTCACATTTCCCCCTTCCCAAATCTGGATAATTCTTCATATTAGAGAGCCAAGCTTGTTTCATTTCAGTTGTCCTAATAAGGAAGTAACATTTAAAGGATGGAAACTCACTAGTTGCTGTCTGTTTTGCAGAGGGCATATGGAAATGCCATAGTGTTTCCTGGTCCCACAAGAATACTCCAATGTCCCAGAGCAAAGGAGCTTCAACAGAGGGCAATCTGTATGATTCCTGGCATCACATCCTGATACTGGATCCTAACATTATTTCCTGGCCCTCTGGGGACCAAGATCTCCAGTGGCATGGCCAACTCATAGCTCTCCTGTCAGAGTCAGTTACAACATCTCCTTCAGGCAGGGGCTGGTGTCTTCTAGATGGGGCTCTTCCTTCTCAGGAACAGTGGTTGGAAGGCACCCTTGCAGCCTGGTTGGGTGTGACAGCTCATTTGGCAGTACTCATAGTGCAACCAGTGACAGGCCGGAGCATGGCTCGTGGATCACCTTGTGGGTCACCCCACCTGCTGAAGGCTCAATGGCTTCTACACCAAGCCCTGCCAGGCACAGGCTCTATGGGACCCCTTTCTCTATTGGAGCTATTTTTATTTATTTATTTTACTACTCTTTCTTTTTTTGCTAGATACAGTTGGTACCTTGCTTCCAGGGAGCACTTGTGAAAGGGGACTTTCCGGAACTCCCCTGAAACAGACCTGACCACAAAGCACTGGTTCAAGTTTAGATATGAACAAGGATAAAAACTTGAGCTTGGTTCAATGTCACTTTCTCTTAGTTTACTACTGAACCAGATAAAGCAGTGCCAAAGGAAACATACACGATCACTGAGGCAGTGAGTGGACACAGCTCTCAGTGCTACCATGGGTTTTCACATAGTTCTCTCCGGTGGTCAGTGCAACCTCTGAGGACCCCTAAGAAAGCTGTTGGGTCAAAGAGCTGTGGGCTCCTTAGACTGAAAAATGTAGCTGGTTACATCAGTACCCAAGAATCTACCTATTACTATATAAGGACATCTTCACAGCATCACACAGTCATACACTTCTATGTTATACTCTTAGTGTGTCATTGGGCTCCTGCAGTGCTGGACGTGGAATACCCTAAATTCTTTACTTAAGTCCTAGTGTCTGACTTCCTGCCAAGGGAAAAACATAATACATATTTTGGCTAAACGTCAGGAGACATATGTTCTAGCCCTGGCTATGCCCCTAACTAACCAGTTGTGCAGCCTTACACAAATCACATAATCTTTCTGGACTTTAGTTTACTTAACTGCAAAGGGAGCATTAGGTGGAATCTCCAGTTCTTTCTGGCCTGGAATTCTAAAAGTCTGATCCAGTGTCTCCCCCCCGATATATAAGTGATAGAATTGTATCCCACAGACTTCTTGGCCAGGTGTAGGGAATGGATAATGTGCTTTTGAAATAAATCATAAAATTGACATAAAAGCAAGGAGCATAAGCAAGTGAGGATGGGCTTTAAGCATCAGCACAGCTCTGAATCTCACTCAGCAAAAAGGCACAGCATCTGAGAAATTCCAGACTGGCTGCTGATGATTTCATGTCCTAGAAAGTTAGGAAGGAGGTAATCTATATGTTCTTCAGATTTAGAGAAATTTACCAGTTAAGTGAATGTGATGGAAACTTTAAGAGAAAGTGAATTCTTGGTAACCAGGGTGAGGAAGGTAGAAGATGATCAAGTGAAAGACAGACTTTAAAATTTCTAAGAAAAATATTAAGCTATATCAACCAAATGAGATACTAAAGGGGCAAATAATTCAAGAGTTTTAGGATATTCTAGAATATTTTCACCTGATTATACAATCAGAAGAGATGCCAAGTAGTAAGAAAAAATGAGACATAGGAAGTTATTGTGACTACCTAGGAAATTCCCAAAATAATTCAAATTTAATAAAATATGTGTAACCTGGAAAATTGTAACATAAAATCAATAACCTATTCCCTTTCTTAGTAAATGTCCAACCATCCATCCAATTAATTGAGCCAGAAACTAAGGACAGTTATCCTAGAACCTTGTTTCTCACTCTCATTCAATCAGTTGCCAAGATCTTTCCATCCTTAAATGTATTCCATTGCTAAATGGGTCTCACTTTTGTCTCCACTGCCACTGCTTTAATTCAGCTCTTCACTATATGTCTCTTAGTTTACTACAAGAGTCTTCTCACTTGCACCCTTACATCATCCTCTGAACTCCTTCTAGAGAGATCTATTTAACCTAAAGATTTGATTATATCACTTTCCTACTTTGAAACTAGTCATCAGATCTCCACTCTGTATAGAATTCCAAACGCCAAAGCATGGCATAAAAGCAACTCTTTGGCTTTATTTCTAGGCATGCTCATTCACAAATGGCCCTCTAGCTAAAGGCTCCAGTGCCTAAGACATAGTAGGTGTTTAATAAATGCAACTTGGATGGAGTAATGAATTTGTATGTGCATTTTGATATCTGAGCTAAGCAAAGAGCACATATAGCTGCCTAATGAACAATAGCTGGGTCTGTTAGCGTAGAGGAATAATATATTTCCCAGGAGATAGAGAGAGAGCTTAATGAAGAGTCATCTGAACCCATTGTCAGTGTTCTTTGGGGAATAAACTGTGGAGCACAGGGAAAGTACAAGGAAATCAGATAAGTACCATGGTTTTTAATATAGACTGGTGAGATTAATGTCAATCTCAGAAACAATTAGGACTATCTTATGAAGATTTGGTAAAAAGAAGTTGTTTTCACCAGGAATCACACTGATCTCACTTCTTGTGGGGCAAGTTAAGTAGTCTGGTGAATGAAAGAATGAGATAGACACCATGTAACTAGATTTTAGTGATGAAGTTGACAAAGTTTCCACTGCTCCACACTGGAGTGAGGTAGACACATAAAAGATAGACAAAAGATGGCGGCACCATTAGACCAATTGTCTTGGTGCCGGTTAGTTGCAAAGTAAGTTCCTAGTGGCCTCCCCTAGAATATTGTCCTCAGCCCTGTTCTGTTCAAAAGTTTATCCAACACTTGAATTAAAATCCAGAAAGCACATTGACTGAATTCATGGATTCCATCTGTGTCACCAAAATACTTTGCAAGCCATCATAAGGATCCCGAAAGGACTCAGCAATAGGGAAAAGTGGGGTCAATATAGTAAAATGAAATTTAACAAGAATATACGGATCTGTATCTTCTTCCACAGCAGTATCTGTATGTAGGTTGGGGAAACTTGTGGCTGCCCATGCAATCTGAGTTAACCGAGTGGTCGAAGGCTTCCTTAATGGAAGTAAAGAATGTGGGTTGAAGAAAAGGATAGTCCCCTTTTCTGCATGCTGGTGGATCACATCTGGCCTGCTGCTTTGGCTTAGGTGGGCATCCAATTTTCAAGCTGAGGCAAAGGTGGAGGAGAGCAAGTAGAATATTTAAGGTGTTACAACCATATCCAGTTTAAAACAGTGGAAGGACCTGAGATGAACAGCCTGTAAAAGGGATAGCCCAAGGGCCAAGGCAGCCATCTTTCCCGTCAGAAAGGATGTCATATGAAAGTGAGACCTTGCTTGGTCCGTTTGTCTTGTCTCACAGGTAGAGCTGAGACAAATAGCTGGACGTTACGTAGATACAATCACATTTTATTATAAGGGATTTACAGTAATCACAGCAATGATTAGAAAACCACTTAGTATATATTGTTGATTCAATCTTTTGATGGGAGATTGGCCAGAAAGAACTTCTAATGTCCTTCTAGCCTCCGTTTTAAAAAAAAACACCAGTAACCGTATGTGGTAAATTGCAAAAAATGGCCAAAATCTTCTCCCATTCCTTGTGCACATGCTTTTGCAATATGACTTGGCAACATCTCCCATTAAGTGTTTATTTCTCAACCTCTTGAATGTGGGCATGGCTACAGAACTTCCTTTGACCAAAGTAGAGGCTTGAAGGGTACTTGCCTATCAGGGCTTTCTCTATTGCTGCCCTGGGAATCCTGAAATTGCCATGAGCCTAGGCTATCTTGCTGAAGACATTTGACCCAGTGAGCTTCTCACTCCAGCCTACAGTGAGCACCAGTAAACAACATGTGAGTAAGGCCATCCTAGGCCAAGCAGCCCCTACACCACCTGCCCACTGACCAAAGGTGAATGAGTGAGCCCAGATGAGCCTAGCAGAACTGCTCTGCTGACCCCAGCCCATACTGCTGCGTCAGAATCATCAGCTAATAAATGATTGCTGTTTTAAGCCGCTAAGTTTGGGGAGGGTTTGTAACAGTAAAAAACTGGTAGGTCATAAGCTATACTCTGCTTTTCCTGAAATATTTGTTTGTTTGATTCACAAAGTATTTTCAAGAGGGAATCTGAGCATTGTTCTTTTTTTAGTCAAAGAGGGAATCTACTCTTAACCTAATAGTGTAGAGAAAGTGGTGGGTTGAGATGGGGTGGGAGTGTTGGGAAATATGGGAGGACCAGCGAGAATTCTGTTGACCTAAAGATTTTTTAAAGTTATTTATAGATGTGGATAATCGATTACATGGTTGAATATCCAGATGACTGCATGACTGAAAACAATCACCAAAGACATGAACACACAGAAAATGTGCTGCATCTTTGGGTTTCTTTCAGAAGCATTTCCCACTAATGATAAGAGGCAGATTTAAACTTTCATTTATCAGGTTTTTAGGTGGGTTATTCCTGATATTAATAACTCTACTTTGCATAGCACATTTTAGTTTAAAAAACATTTTACATCCGTTCCTTCATATATTTATAGTTAGTATTTCACACTAGGATGTTAGAGGTGTGTAAAACAGATGCATTTTAGTTGGGGTTTCCAGAGAGAATCAAATTCCTTCTGTTTTGCTGCAGCAGTGCTGAGTGGGTGTGAAGGAGAAGAGGGAGCAGGGTTAAAAGATGAAGGTGAATCCCCCTCCTCCCTGCCCTCCACCTCCTGGGGGCGGGGAAGTAAGGTGCTCTCCCTTCGTGGCTTGCAGAAGACAGCTTGAAGGGTTCTCAGACAGCTCTAGTTTGAAAGACCAATATCAAACACACTATTTCCTTTGTCTACTTTCCTTGGTGCAGTAGCATCTCAAGGAAATGTTATTTATTTATTTTTAGGAACATTTCTGGATTTCCTTCACAAGGCTTCACTTGAAGCTACTATATTATGAAAGAAGGAGTATAACCTTTGCTGCTGCTTCATTTCAAGTTTCCTTTTGAATTTTCTGTTTTCTGAGCTGAGAGAAAGGAAAGGATGCCCTTTCCCTTTCTAACAGGTTAGGCAGGGCAGGGGACTGAAAATGGAATCTTTGGAGTTTATCACAGCCTTGAACTTCTTCTGTCAGGCGCCCCTTCCTTTCATTTTGTGCAGGCTTTCTTCCTTACTTTGCTTCTCATCTTCTTTGTCCTGCTATTAGAAAGGTGCTTTTTGTGTTTTCTCCATTCTCTTGGGGAATATACATATTCCTTGTTTATCTCTCCTCTAAAAAGGAGTCTCTAATAAATGTTCCGAAATGCCAGCCAAAGAAGAGACTTTTAATCCTGATTCCTGGGTTGGTGGGTTTTTTCCCAAATAAGCTTTGGACACATATTCCTTCAGGAAGCTCAGGAGCCTTGTTCTCCTGCAGACCTGCAGGCCCTCTGAGGCCGACTGGGTGACTGATGAATTGATTGACCCCCTGACTTAGCGGATAGCACTATGGAAGTGCTATCGAAGTATTAATTAACAGGTAGAACAGTCTTACCCACAATCCCATTACCCCACAAATTGAACAATGTCCATCTTCCATGGCGCTCTGTAATGGTGGTTTTTCAGCACTAGGTATTGTTAAAGTGATCAAATATATACATACCCGTGTGTGTGTGTGTGTGTGTGTGTGTGTGTATGTTATATATGTGTATACTTTTATATGCATATGCATCCACTTTTTTATATGTAAGGAACTAATGCTCTTAGAAAGCTTGATGTAGCTTTGAGCTTACAAATAGCCATTTTCACTTAAAGATTCCCCTTCTTTCACTAGAAACCTTCCAAATTTTATTGCTTCCTCCGCTCCCCCCCCCCCCACCACGCTCCCATCCAGGAAAGATAGATTGGGTCAGTGTTAAAATAACAGAAAATTCCTTTTATAGGCATCCTAGGCAACATTCCATTGTCAATATCAGTATTAGGCAACAGTCAAAAACTTCAAATGCTTCTCTGGAAGTTGTCTATTTCAGCCTCCTGGTTCCACTGAGTAATTCCTTCATTCACCTTCCAAACATTTGGCGCAAGGTTGTTTTTCAGGGCATAAGTTATGACCATTAAGCAAATTTATTCAAGCAAAAATGTGCAGCAAAACTGGTTTAACACTTTCTGAAGTTCAGTGTCTCTTTTTTAAGGCAGCCGCTCCTCTCAACAAAAATAGAATTTAGGGAGCGCCAACCAGAGGATCCTGCTGACTGAATCATCTTTACAAATAGTTGTTCTATTTTCAAAGTAAGAATATATTTTTTCAAATCATGTTTAGACATTATGTAGCATAAAGGCATGAATAGAAAGATTAATTGCCGTGTTTGTGTTATTAGTAACACAGGCTGAGATTAATAATCTGCTCAGAAAATTATTTCTCCCGCCACACACAGAATTTTATTTTGTGTATTTCAGTATTGCTATCTTATGGTCCCAACAGTTCACTGTATTTATATAAAGATTCTTTGCCTCTTTCCAGAGCCTGAAATGTTTATGTTTTAACACATACTCTTCACAAGACTTCAGTGTGAAAAGCAGAATGTATTTTAGAAAACTTATTATGTATTTTCCAGAGTTATTTACTAAAAAACGTTTTCTGTTGAATCTGTGTATATGAGTGGTCCTCAACCAGGGGCAGTTTTCCCCACCAGGGGGGACATTTGGCACATCTGAAAGACGTTTGTCGTTCTCACAACTGTCATCTAGTGAGTAAAGGCCAGGGGTGTTGCAAAACATTCTGCAATGCCCAGGACAGCCTCCCACAGAACAGAATTACCTGGCCCCAAATTTCAATAGTGCCGAGGCTCAGGGACCCTGGTATAGAATATCTTGGTTGTGTATCATGACACTACGTTTTATTCCATCCAATAGAGAATTCCGCCCATAATAATACCAGAACGACTACCAGCGGTCTTTGGATTTATGATCCTTTTGCTCTGAGTATACAACATCTCCTCTTTCTGCGTGTGTCTAGTCAGGGAGCTGACCACCAGTTGGAGTGGGAGACTCTAGCTCATATTACTTATGGCTCAAAAAGCTCAGTATGATGAAAGGGAATTTGGTGCTTTCCTTGTTAGTCATGGCAACTTTCCTGACTGCCTGTGGAGAAATGAGGCAAGGAAATGTCTTCAGTTGATATGATGGGAAAGGAATTTGATATTTAAGAAAAAATACTTATTATTTACTCTACCACTGGTTTGCACCATGACCTTGGGGAGATCCCTGGCTTGAAAACATTATGACTCATAAATTCTTGATGATCTGTCACATGTTGAGAGCACGTGGTCTTGCCTCTGTCAGTTTCTTGTTCTAATTCGTTTTTTAAAAATCAGCTATGAATTCTTGACATATATAATATACATTTTAGCCTACCTTTTCCCTCTACCAACAGGGAAGGTTTGATTAGAAGAGGAACCCCAAATTCTATTAATCCTGTTGCTTTCTCCAGCAAATCCTATTTCTACTACTTCTACTTCCTTCTCACCTTTAAGGCCCTACAGAAGAAGTGATTTTCTTGAGGTATAGTCAGGCAAGGGTCCCATGGGGATGTAACTATTCAAGTGTTTCTCATTTTTAAAAATAGTAAATAGAACTTACAAATATGAACTTATCACTTTATTAATCATTTATTGTCATGAACACCAAAATTTCAAGGCAACAGCTATTCAGCTTTCTAAATCTAAAACCAAAGTGTTTTATACTTTGCGCCAAGAGTAATCTCAAGTATGGCATTCAGGTATATTTTAAGTCACTATGAGTATAACACAGTGGAGAAACCAGGCAGTGATCTGGTACAGATCGGTTTATCTCTCTAAATTTATTTGTAAATTGGGAATAGTAATCATACTTTACACAGTTGTTGTGAGTTGAAAAAAGTTAGAAGTCTTCATATCAAAACTATCTGCTGAGGGTTAAATAGGTGGATGAACAACAACAACAAAAACCACCCCTGGATCCAAACTGATGAACGATTCCAGAATTCCAAAGAACTAATAGAAAAGTCTAAAAACTTCCCAAGAGAGGATAAAAAACTGGCCACATGCCAAGGGATGAAAATCAAATTGGTATCAGACTTTCCAGTAGCAACAGGAGACTCTAAAAGGCAAGGTGGCAACGCATTCAAAGTTCTGATGGAAATTGACTGTGGTCCTTGAATTATATACCCAGCCAAATAATCAGTAAAGCACAAGGATAAAATAGAAACATTTCCTGTTATGCAATGACACAAAAAATACACTACTCATACATCCCATATGAAAATATTATCTGAGGGGTTACTTCAGACATCAGGGAATTTTCAAAAGAGAATAACGTGAGCCATAAGACAGAATAACAATGAAGTGTGACCTAGAAGAGGTTGAACAAGGCTGGAGGCAAATATGAAAAGAAATCATTGTTAACTGGACATTGTCTTTGGAGCAGCAAAAATTAGTGGCACAGGATCGTATTTCTCTTTTACTGATCCCTTCGTGAATAGCATTTATATAATCATAATACTTGCTCTTTTAGAATAAATATCTAACGAAGTATGTAAGACTTAATTAAAGGTTACTATTTGGCAATAAAAGATAACATGACTAATCAAAAGATAGTCATGAAACAGTACATTTAAGCAAGATAGTGTGTTTAAGCAAAAGTCTTAATTTTTTATGATAGAAATCAGTAGATACGGTCTGAAATAGGTAATTCAAGAAATATAGAATTACAGAACTTGATACAGATCCCCTTTAACTATTACTGTTAATATTTTCCTGGAGGCATTAAACAGTGCAATTTGATAAGATAAATATATTAGAGGTGTGAATAGGAAAGGAGGTCTAAGAACTATCAGTATTTGTAGATCTCATGTTTATCTAATTGTAAAACCCCAGAGAATCTTCTAAGAAAAAAAAAAAAACTATTGCAAACAATAAATTAGCTCAGTAAGTTAGTAGAAAATATCAGAAATCAATTGCCTTAATAAAGTATAAAAATGACAAAGTGTAAAGTATAAATATTTATAAAAATAACAGAAGTCAAATTACCAAGAAACTTAACTATAAATATGTATAATCTTTATGAGGAAATTTTTAAATAATTCCTGATGGATACAAAAGTGAAAACAAAGACTTAAAGTGTTAAGTTAGAAGACTCAACATCATGATGTCAATTCCACCAAAGTTAATTTACACATATAAAATGATACAAATAAAAATGACATCCAGCCAGAAAAATTCTGATAAAGAAGAGCAGTTATTGTTCATGCTAAGTATTAAAGTACAGTATAAAACTTCAATAATTAAAACAGTGTGGTGGTCTGGTGTGAATACGGAATGACAAAATGAAAAGAACAGAGACTCATACATTGTCCAAAATGCATCCTAAAATTAGTACATGGTAAAGATGATATTTCAGATGAATGGAGTATGGGAGGACTTTTTAACAAATGTTTTGGGGACAACTCAGTAGCCATCTGAAATGATACAGAGAATCTGTATCTTTCACTGTATTCCAGATAACTCCAAAAAGGTGGTCTAGAAGTGAAATGTTAAAAAGAAGAAGAATCATCCATTGAAGTACTAAAAGAAAATATAGACAGTATCCTTTATAACCTTGGAACTCAGAAGCCCTTTCTAACTATGACTCAAAATACAGGCACCAAAAAAAAGATAAATAATTTCAACTCTAAAAAAAGTCAGTATTTTTTCAGTGTAAAAAGTGGTAAGCAAAGTCACAAGACAAATGACAAACTGGGACAAATATTTCTAAATCATTTCACAAACAGCTAATCTCCCACATATATAAGGAGTTCCTAGATGGCTGTAAGAAAACAGCCAGTAATCAGTAGAAAAATGGCCAGAGGATATTAATAGGAAGTTTGCAGAAAAATAAAAAAGCCTTTAAACATGAACCATTGCTTAGCCTCACTAGTAATAAGAGAAATGCAAATTCCAACAATACTGAGTTACCAGTTTTCATCTAGCAGATTAGCAAAAATCTGAAATCCATGGTAACTATGTGAAATGACAGAAACTCTTTTATTGCCAGTGAGGAGTATAAATTCAGCATAGGATTACCATATGACCTAGCAATTCCACTTCTGGGCGTACACCCTAAAGAATTAAAAGCAGGATCTCGAACAGATATTTGTGCACCAGTGCTCACAGCAACCTTATTCACAGTAGCCAAAAGGAGGAAACAACCCAGAGTCCACTGATGGATAAATGGGTAAGTAAAATGTGGTATATTCTCACAGTAGAAATTTATTCAGTCTTAAAAAGGAATGAAATTCTGACACAGCTGCAACCTGAATGAACCTTAAAAATATTATGCTAAGTGAAATAAGCCAGACACAAAGGGACATGATTCCATGTCCACTTTGACGAGGTTCCTAAAATAGTCAAAAATTCATTGAGGCACAAAGCAGAATAGGGACTGAGACAGAAAGATGCTAGGGCCTGAGGGGGAGGGGGGAATGGAGACTCATGGTTTAATGAAGAGTTTCGGTTTGAGGTGACGAAAGAGTTCTGGAGATGGATGGTGCTGATGGCCGCAAAACAGCGTGAATGTGCCTAATGCCACAGACCTGCACACTTAGAATGGTAAATTCATGTCACATATATTCACCACGATAAAACATAGCTACCTGTAGAGCCAGGGGAAAAGATGCAGGGCTAAGAGTGACACTACTCAAAACAACGTGAATGTACTTAATGCCACAGACCTGCACACTTAGAATGGTAAGTTCATGTTACATATATTCACCACAATAAAAAAATAGCTACCTATAGAGCCAGGGGAAAAGATGCAGGGGTAAGAGTGAGACTACTCAAAAGTATGCCTTTTGAGCTATGTAAATATATTACCTAATTACCTAGTAAGATCAATAAATAAATTCATATGAAAGATCTGGAATTTCCCCTCAGATCACCTTTGTAATTTGCTTTTTTTCTATATGCAAATACTACTTCATTCTGTTTCAGTATTTTAAAAGCACCTTCATCAATTGTAGATTGATTAAACGTCCACACACCAGAACACTAAGCAGCAACAGTTAAGAATAAGGTAGATCTATATTTCCCTCATTTCAATGTATAGACTTACCCGTTCTGGCCTCCAGAGAAGTGCTCTCAGTTCTGGTCTTTGTGGGGCTGGTTAATTAAATGCCCTGCCCCTGCCCTACAGTCTCAGTCATCTACTGGGGAAAAGAGAAGGGAAAGCTGACCGCTTCATTTACTGTATGCCTCGTGCTCCAAGATTACTTGTCAAAGCAACTCTGCCTTGAGCATGATGGGGTCCTTGCTCAGCCATTAGCAAATCAATCCCTCCTTTCTTCTGGTTGTTTTCCCTTGTGTCGGTAGCTCCCCTGGTAGGGAAGCTGAGGCCCAGAGAAAGTGACAGCAGGAATAGGGTTCCAAATTTCACTTCTACCCCCAACTCCATCTGCAACTACCCAGCCTCCACCTGAACAAATCTGTTGCAGTCGGGCATCCCACTTTTGGGATACCCATTCCACTGACCAACAGCTCCCCTGGCCAGAAAATACTTCCTTACAAAGTTTGGAAATTTGCCTCTTAGTGATTTCCACCCATTGGTCCTGTTTTTATTTCCAGGAATCAGAAAACAAAAATATAATTTCTCTTCTGTATGATATCATTTAAGACATTTAAAAACCATTAATATATCCCTTCCAGCAACGTGTCTCTTCTCTAGGCCTTGAGAAGGCTTCTCCATGGGACCGTATTTTTTCAATGGCTAGAATTCCAGTAACTCCTGAATCCCACAAGCTCTCCTTTCTCAGCATGCATTGGGTCTGTAGCCCATTTCCATGGCTATACCTTTGATCCTCCACTTACCTCGTACAAATCTTTTTCCTTCTTTAGAGATCAGATAGAAATGTAAGCCCAGCTAAAACATGTCTGTGTAAAAGCTGGTGTGGTAGGTGTCTTTAAAATGGTTCCCAGTTGTATTCATGCCCTGTATAATCCCTTCCCCTTGAATGTGGGCTGGACCTAGTGACTTGCTTCTAATGAATTGAATAAAGCAAGAGTGATGGGTTGCACTTCCAAGATTAGGTGTAAAAAACTATGACTTCCATCTCCTGGCTTTCTCTTTCAGGCTCTGATAATTCCACCTCCCATGTGAGCTGCCCTAATGGAGAGACCCACATACCAAGAACTGAGGGCATCTCTATCCAACAGCCGGCAAGGAACTGAATCCTTACAACAATCACGTAAGTGACCTTGAGAGCAGATCCTTCCCGGTCAAGCCTTGAATTGACAACAACCCCAGCTGCCCCTTGATTGCAGCCTGAAGCAGAAAACCCAGCTAAGCTATGGACCAGGATTTCCTGGCCCACAGAAACTGTGAATTAATAATGTTGTTTTAAGCCACAAAATTTTGGGGTAATTTGTTGTGCAGCAATAGATAACTAATATTGCCAAGGATGAGGGCAAATAGTAAAGAACTAACCATGACCCACCTGAGCCATTAGATTCCTAAGCATAGCCAGTTGAATGAAGTTTTCCTGATTCTTTCTTAGGATTATATTTTCCTGACACATAGAAATTAGCTTCATGAAATTTATTCCAAGAGTGAGAGTTACTTTAGATTATCTTAATGTCACTATTTTGAAGAAAGACAAGAATTCTAATTATTGGCATTGCTTTAAAATTTCTCCAGAGGGAATTCCCTGGTGGTCCAGTGGTTAGGACTCCGTGCTTCCACTGCCCGAGGCCTGGGCTCAATCCCTGGTCGGGGAACTAAGATCTCAAAAGCTGTGTGTCGTGGCCAAAAGATATTTTTTTTTTCCAGATAACAGGGGCCTAACTAAGTACTTGGATGTTTTCTCTGAAGAAAACAGTACTATGTTGGTAGTAAGACATTGCAGACTAAGATTGTATAGCAATTTTTAATTTCTTTTAAATAAATTGGCATTGCTTTGATGTCATTATGAAAAATAAGTTAGTATTAAGATCATTTCTGAATACTATGCCAAAAAATGAAGGAAAAAACTTAAAGTCGGAATTATTATAGATGATGATGCTGATCTTAAAGACTGCAGATTCCCATCATCCATTCATGACTAAATCCTTCTTACAAGTTTCCTACTAACTGATCTTTTAGCCTGTTTTTGACCATCCCCAGTAAACAATGACTCAGTTTTTATTATATTGACTGAAACTGTTTCTTCCTTCATGTAAGGAAAATTTTTCTAAGGGTCAATGAGATTTCTGGATGTATTTCATTTCATAAAGATTAGGATGGAAGGGGGGCCAATACTACCTAGTCATTTACAGATGACTTGTATCCTTTTTATATAAAACTCTTATTTTTAATAACAAAATAAAAAATGACTTTTATTTTTAACAACCCTCCATTTTCCCCTCCCGCAGCAGACCCTGGCAACTTCCACTCTACTTTCTGTTTTTATGAGTTTAATTGCTTCAGATACCTCATATAAATGGAATCAGTGTCTTTTTGTACCTGCCTTATTTCACTTAGCATCGTGTCCTCAAAGTTTATCCAATATGTAGCACATGATGGGATTTTCTTCCATTTTAAAGGCTGAATAGTATTCCGTAGTATTTATACACCACATTTTGTTTATTCATTTATCTGTCAATAGACATTTAAGTTGTTTCCACCTCTGGGCTGTTGTGAATAATGCTGTAATGAAAATGGGTATGGAAATATCTTTTCAGATCCTGCTTTCAGTTCTTTTAAGTGTATACCCAGAAGTGGGATTTTGGGTCATATGGTAATTCTATGTTTAATTTTTTGAGGAACTAACACACTGTTTTCCATAGCGGCTGCACCATTTTGCTTTCCCACCAACAGTGCACGAGCATTCTAATGTCTCCACATCCTCACCAACACTTGTTATTTTCTTTTTTATATATATACAATCTTCCTGATGATTGTGAGGTGATATCAATGTGGTTTTGATTTGCATTTCTCTAATGGTTAGTGATGCTGAACATCTTTTTATATGCTGTTGGCCACTTGAGTATCTTCTTTGGAGAAATATCTATTCAAGTCCTTTGCCAATTTGTTAATCAGGTTGATTTGTTGTTGTTTTTTGAGCAGTGAGAGTTCTTTATATATTCTGGGTATTAACTCCTTATCAGGTATTTGAAGATTTGCAAATATTTTCTCCTGTTTTGTAGATAGACTTTTCACTCTGTTGATTATTCCCTTTGATGTACAGAAGATTTCGTGAATATGACACCAAAAGCACAGACACCAAAAGCAAAAAAAGGTCTATAGATGACTTTACTCTCCATCTTCTCCCTCTCTCTCTGTCTGTCTCTGTCTCCCTCTCTCTCTCACACACACATACACACACACACACACACACACAAACACACACACACTCATCCATGGTTATCATGGTTATGACATCCTCTAGCATCTAAACAGCTAGCTGATTTGCAACTCTCTTTCTTCACTGCTATCAACTGAGAAATTGGGGTTCTCTGGGGTCAGATTTGGAGACCATTCCTAGAGAGTTGTCTGGTTCTAGTTATTTTTGCCTAATCTCTTGAGTCCATTCCATGCATCCAGAATCATCTTCTCTCAGCCCGGGGCATAAAACTGCTTCTAATTATCTGAAATGCAGTAACAAATATATGTCTCCCTGTTTTAAGTACAAAACACCTTATTTTACTGGTGTCAAGAGACATATTCCTTAATATTGAAATTTATGATGCAGTTGAAAAAAACAACAAAGTGAATTTTTGGTTCTTTTAAAACTCTTTCTGTTAGAGCATTGGCCGCAGCAGATTTTTGTTAGCATTTAAAGTAATCTCTTTTTAAAAACTCTATGCTAAAATGAATTATCTCTCTACGATATTCATCTAAATTTATCAAACATACCAAAATATGTAACTTCAGCAACAAATGCTGTGTTCCAGTTGCTGAATCCTGATATTTAGTCGTTTGTTATCATGTAGTAGTAATACATAAAGGGGTTTACCAGGATCTTCTCAGGACGTGCCCCCCACTTACCCACACACTGAGCCCTTTCTTCCCCCACCCCCTCTCTTGTTTTATAACTCCCTATCTAGGAACTTTCTGTTAATTCAGTCCCATTCCTCACTTTTATGGGCCCAAAGAGTACAAACAGAAATTTATATACACATTGACTAAACACAAAATTTTAAATCAAGCTAGCACAAAAAACTATTACATAAAATTATATGTCCAATCCTCATTATTTACAAAGTCTGTACTTGCTAATTTGCCTACTGTTTAAAATTTATTTGTAACCCCAAATCAGTGCTCAAAATGCTTTCACAGTCATTTGTGGACACACACAGAGAGGCAAAAAATTTGAGTTGCCTGACATGTGCGTTCCCAGCTGAGCTTGAACAAGGTGACACTTTGCCATCTTGTTTCAGCTCTCATACTGTAAACAAGTGTTCTTTTCATGGTCGATTTAATGCCATGTTTTTCACATTTTTATGCTTTCTGTTGATAATTTCTCTATTTAAAATGGCTTTCAAGCACAGTGCTAAAGTGCTATCTGTTGTTCTAAGTGCAAGAAGGCTGTGATGGGCCTCAACTACGTGTGTTTGATGAACTTCTTTCAGGCATGAGTTGTAAGGGTGTCGATGGTAAGTTCAATGCTAATGAATCAATAATATATAGTAAATAAAGTGTCTTTAAACAGAAACACACATAAAGCAAGGTTATGTATTAATTGGTTGATGAAAATGTTTTGACCAGAGGCTCACAGAAACCTAACCATCTCTTTCCCCTAGAGCAATAGTTTGGTATTCACTAAGTCAGTGTCCTAGGGGACTTCATAGAATAAAAAAACTACCACGAATAATGAGAATTGACTGTACTAGGCTTCTACCTTAACAAATATACATTCAAAATGACAAAATAAAAGAAGATGTGCAAAGTGATGGTTTTTAGATGGCTAAACATTATCATCTAAAATATCAAAAGAAATATGAAAGAAAATGAAATTCATATTATTGTGGATGTCTTGGTATCGTACAGTTAGGTTGGTAATGTTTGGATGAGCAATAAAGACATATATAATTCATGCATTATTATATATGTATTCTATATTTTTTTTGGCTTCATTTCAGCAAAGACACTAATAATATTGTTACAGTAACAACTTTTATATAATTTGTTCTATGGTCAGGAATAAACCGAAGGATTAAAAATTGATTAAAATATACTAAAAATGAAATATGTGCAATGTATGCAAAATAGCAATATATTTTTATCTAAAAGCAAATTGAAATAAATGTTTAAGTTGAAAAATTAAAATTATTTTCATATATTTTATTTTTCTTCTAAAATAGTTAAAATTATCTGTCAAAATTAAAAGAAGGGAAGTTATGATTTATAAAACCAAAATGTAAAATAAAAATTATTTAAATAGAAATTATGATTAATCAATATCACATTTTAATAAAAAGTATTTAAATAAAATTGACCTTTTAAATGTAGTAGGTACTTTTATAAAAACTACTTATAATTAATTCTAGCTTTCAATATCCATCTAAGTTGCTGAAACTAACACAACATTGTAAATTGACTATACTTCACAAAAAATGGTTAAAAAAATGTCCATCTAAGTTGCCAACAGAGCACCCCACACCCAGATTGCCCTGGTTGATAGTGCCCAGGTTACATCTAGACCTATATATAAATTTATACCTATTTACATATAAATAAATATGAATTGTTTAACATAGAAAAGTGTCTCATAGCCTCTGTGTGCAACTGTTGAAAAGGCTTTGCTGATTCCTGAGTACCTCCAGAACCACAAATTGGAGCAGGAGAAGTAAGAAAATGGATACTGGGCAACCCTGGGAAACAGTGTTTTGTTGTGCAAGAATAGAAGAACTTGACAGGTTCATTAATTTGTCTTTTCTCTCCCCCAAATGATTCCAGCACTTCAACTCTCCCTACAGAGAAAAGCAGTATTTGTCGATAGCAGGGATGGAACCCCCAAATCTCCACAGCATTCAGATACACACACCTACTGTTTCAAGGACATGGGACAGAGCTGTTGAGAAGCGTTTGCCTGAGGCATGGGCAGTGTCAGTCATGAAAAGGGATATTTAGGGTTATGAGTCGAGCTGTGGGGAGAGCAGCTATACTGCGGAGCAAAGTCCCCACAACCGGTCCTGATCTAACTGGAGCAGGGCACACATTCAGCCATTGTCTGGACACAGCTGCACAGACATCTGATGGCAGTGGGCCTGGCTCACTACGTCTATGGCACCTGCCTGATTAGGCTACAGCCCTGGTCTGGATTAAACCTTTTCTCCTGCTTGAAGCTGAGTTTCCTGCTTTCAGCAATGCAGAAGACACTTGCTGCCTTGAATACAGAGTTAGGTGACACATATCATGAAATGCTTCACATTGCCCATATGATTCTTGGAGGGCATCTAACCATGGATTGGTTCCTGCTCCATTGACCAAGATCCATTGCCTCTTCCAACCTTCTTCTGACTTAAAGCAACACTTTTCTTTTTTGTAACTGACTTTCTTATTCCACCTTGGACAACCAATTCTTTGTTTTCCAAAATTTAGCAGCGTGTGCTCTCTCCTAGGACTAATCATATTAATGACAACAAGAATGGCAACAATGAGGGCTAGCATTTATCAAATTCTTACTAAGTGTCAGGCATGGTTCCAAGCACTTTAAATGTGTGAACTAATTTGTCCTCATAGCAAGCCTAGGAGGTGGATACAGTTTTCCTGGACAGTTTTACTGAAGAAGAAGAAACTGAGGCACAAGATGTTGAGTAACCTGCCAAAGTAAGGTCACGCAAGCAGTCTGACTCTAGTTCAAGTTATTATCCAGTTCACTATGTGATACTACAGGAGACGGAGAAATGGTGCTTTTTACATGCCTTGGGCATGCTTGGCTTATTTCACAGGAAAAAATAGATATTTTTGCAAATGGGTTGAAAATGATATGTACAAGAAAAAGCATTGTTTATGTTCACTCGTTGCTTTTTTTTCTGGAAGATGGTGCTGTTACTGATGCCATTAATAGCAGAACTACCTACTATCTAGCACCCATTTTCCCAGGGGACTTCATGTGCTCATAGAGACAACTGGACAGAGGAAAGAGAAAAGAACCCCAGGCAGCTCCAAGCAATCATCAGCCGAAACTCTGCAAAGAACCCACAAACTTCAGGGATATGTTTGCAGTGCCCACAAGTTTCACAGCCCACGGGGCAGGAAACAGTTAAATCATTTCCCCCCAAGGTCACCTTGAATGTCACTGGAGAAGTTGGGCACAGAGCCCAGGCCTCTGGATCCTCTCGCTGAGTTTCAGGAAGCAAACCACACTCTGACATTTAATTGGTGAGACAGTTTGTTTGTGTTTAGCCTTCCGTTGCAATATTTGCAACCCAAACACTATAGCAAGACTCAGTGCTTGAAAAAACTGCAAAGAAAATCTGATCTGAAGTCAAAGTGCCAGCCCTGAATGCAGGAAGAATAAAGTTAAATCTAGCCAGGTTCAATAAATGATGCCATAAAATATCATCTTTAAGGTTTTCTTTGCCTAATCACAAACTTAACACAGGTCAAATGACGTTAAGATAGATGCCTTCATCATAAGAGGATTCTTGATCTTCAGCTTTCTTGTTTCAAGGAATATTTGATGCAACCAAATTTTTGGACATCTCTGAGAATTTGCTGCAGTGGGATTTGGCCTATACTCTAATGGGATACCACCATACATCTTAAAGGGTTGAAGGTGTACCGTAGAAAGAAGACCTGCTATTAATAGGAGGGAGAACTACATGGCCTACTTTCCACAAGTCTGATTGCTGGACCAAGTATAAAGCAAGAGAACTGTCATGAAGAATTGCTGTTATAGGGCTGCATCTGGTTCAGCTTCTCTATGACTGTGGAAGTGTCTACATCTTACTAGTTCTGGGTTGAAAACAGACTGAAAAAAGTTTACAAATTTAGAAGTAGCTTAATTTCCCCTTCTTCCTATAGCTCCCCCCATCTTTACCTTGAGAGATGATCCCATCAATACGGTTTTCAGAAGGGCTTCATTTTGGTGGTCTCACTCTTCACTGGCCATACAGGCCTCTTTGCCTTCATAGCAGGGGTCCGTCTTATGCACCATCAAGACCACAGGAAGATTCCTGGAGGTACCAGGAGGCTTTGCTTCTGGCTCACAGTGGAGTCTGGCCTTGCTTCCCTTTGCTGTCACACAGAACATCTGCCGGGTTCCTGACTCCTTATATCCCAGGAACTTTGCCTGGGTCCTTCATCACTGACATACTGGCCTTTGGAACCCAGGATATGCCTCCCTTGGTCTGTGAAAACTGCCTTTATCAACCCAATTCCTGAAAGGCTCCGGCAGACTTATCAAATTCAGAGTGAATGCATCTTGTATACATGAAGTGCCAGACTGGGTCACTCCTGCTTTATCCTGTCCAATCACTTGACACGGTATAGTAATGTTAAGTAGGAACCACCCCCATACAAGGATGTAACTGAAAACTCTGCAGTGGGCTCAGCAATCCCTTTTCAACATGGGATGCCCATCCCATACCAGATTTGCTTGCCTGATGCCACAGTGCTCACCAATTAGTTGTCCCATTAAATTGAAGTCATGCTTTAGACTGTCCTTCCAGAATTCTTTTAGAGTCCTCATAGAGATTGTTTCAGTGGCCTTCTTTGGTTCATTCTAATTTGATTCTCTGTGTACTCTCAGTTTAATGCAGAGGTCAGTCTGTAAGTCTCGGTGAAGAAGAACACGGTGTGTTTCTCACTTGGGTTTTCTACTAACAACACAGCCTGGAAAATGTGCTGCTCAGAAGTAACAGAATAAGATAATAGCTTTATGTTTTGTATTAGCCATGGGACTCTCACCTTTTATTAAACAAGACACCCAAATTGTTCACTCTGGGAATCTCTCCCTCGTTTCTTTCTTTCTTTTCTTTTTTTCTGTCTTCTCTCTCTCTTCTTCACTCCCTTCCTTTCTTCCTTCTCTCCTTTCTTTGCACAAATTGAATGACAGCTATGAGTCAGGCACTGAGAAAGCTGTCAATCATATTAGGCAATGACTGCCATGCTAGAAGTAAGCACATGGCTATATTTTGAAAGACCTCATCATACCTTTTAAGGTAAAAAATAAAAATGTTAATTTTATAACACAATAAAGTGTAACTACCTATTGAAATCATCATAAATAATTTATTATCCTAAATAATTTGCATTCTCTGTATGTACATCTGTGTATTATGTTCACAGGCTGCTTGAATTAAAGGCTGTTATATCATATGCCAAGCTGTTGCTAGGTAACAACTAAAAGTAATACACTCATGTACACATATCTCTATATGTGTGTGTGTGTGTGTCCTAATATTTATATAATCATGTCCACATATCTCTATCTGTATATCTACAGATGCGTGTGTGTTTACCCTAATACTCAGAAAGGGGTCAAGCTATCTCATACATATATAGAGAGATTAATACAAATAAGTAAATATATAATATGTTCCTTTGAAGGTCACTACCATGGCCTCAGAAATCATTTAAACGATTCAGTTGATGGTAATATGCTATTTGTTAGATGGCTCACAATTCTAAGAGCACATCCAAGGTGCACCTGCAGGTAATCAGACGTTCTGGATGACTCTCTCAAGGTCTTTTCGTGGTATATGGAGACATTTTCTGGATGATGAAATATGGGACTTAAGTCTACTGTGTTTGTAATCAATATACCCAGAAAAAGAATTTTTATATACATATATAGTTTATTTGTATTTATATTTATACATATGTGTGTGTTTAGTGGCTTTTATTTTATTGTTACTATTTTTTGTCTATTTTAAGTAATGTTCACACATGAAGTTTAGAGGTATATCCATAACAAGTCATTGACTGGCCTAAATAACATTGTAACTTCCAGCCGAAAGACAATCCTTTCATTTTCTGAACTCATTTATTTGTTTTTTTTCAATGCACTTTCCCCTTTTTTGGATGTTAAGCTGCATCTCTGCTAATAATAGCAAACTGAAATACATTACTTTAAAAATCTTAACATCTAGCCAACATTGAAAATATTTAGCCATTCTATCTGAAATGTACTTAAAACAATTTAAGCAAATTTTTAATAATCTAGTAATTTTAGTACTTTGTGATATCTAATTTTATATTTCATACAATAAATAGAAATAATTATCTGAGAGTATTCTTAAAGAGAAAAGTTAAAAAGAATCTGGTTGCCAGGACAAGGTGAGCAAGGAAGGGTGTGATGGGAGCTGTCACCTGGGCTAGATTACATGCTGTTTTGTAGGCCTTTATAAGGACTTTGGTTTTTATGCTGAGAGAGCTGAATGGTTTTGTCTGAGCTTCAAACAAAAGTTTGTTTCATCTGAAGGCAATGGTTAATTTACCTTTTGTCCAAGTTACTTTAGATTGGTCCAAGTATTCAGTGGATCCAAAGGATAGATAATAATCAGTCTATGTTACAAGTGGCCAAAGACCCAAAAGTTGTAGTTCATGTCACAAATGAGGCAGTTAGCTCAGGTAGGTGGGAATAGCTGATTCGTTCAGCCAGGCATGGCTTTTGGCCCTTAAGTAGGCAGCCATCTTCCTTAGGCGTACAGTCTTCAATCACAGTATCACACACTTCATTTCTCTCCTCTTTCTAGGCTAGGCAGCCCCAGGTATACACAGTTATTTTCCCCTCCGCATGGACCCTGAACTTTACTCTTCTTAATGGAAGCTACATCTGAACCATCAAAGTCAAATTATACTCCTTCAGATGCAAAACTGATGCAGTCTATTTCAGACCGTCCTCTAGAACAAAGCAAAAGCTATCTCTTTTGGTGAGGTAAACATTTCTCCATCTACTTTAACTTTACTCATTACTACTAAATAAATTAAAAACTGTTTGAACAGGATGTAGGGTCAGTGTTAGATTAATAAAATAGCACTAAGAGACCAATATGAAGGCATAGCAGCAAAGAATAGCCTCCTAGCTTTCCAGTGTTTCTTTTAATCCAACAAGGAATCTTTGCAGGGTATTAGCAGAAAAATGCCAAGCCTCCATACAATGCTACCTTTCTACCTGTCACTACATTTAACCCCTGTAATCCTGTGACTGGTCAGGATTTGTAGATCATTTATTCCAGCTTTCGGAAGATCAATATAGGTTGGTTCTGCAACAATAAATATATCTGACAAGATGGGGTCTGATCTGGTGGCAACATCTCTGGAGTAGGAATCAGCAGACCTGTGCCCCAGCCCCTGCTCTGCTAAGAAATAGAATCCATCTTTCCTCCAAGAAAAGAGCATGATTGACCACCCTCCCTCCAAGTCCACAAAAATATGGTCCAGTCATTTGCCCTGGACAGTCTAAGCTTCTACCCATACACCTTCAGGGAAAGCTTTGTACTTTAAGATACCAAAAGAGTTAGCGCCTAAATATTCCTGAGAGAGAGGTTATTTGTAAGGTGATTCTTAGTAAGGACGTATTTGGACACTAGAGCAGAATGGTGATTAATAGCCAAGAGACTCTCGAACTCCTGTCTGGGCAGCACAGAAGTTAGCGTAAGGCAGGCTGGTCTTGGCCTGTGTCCAAGAAGCTCATTCCTGCGAATCCTGAGAAAGACCTTGTTATAACAAAGTTATGGTATAGCAGAGACCCCACTATGAAGGGTGAATTCAAGGTTTCTTTTACAAGGAAAAGAGTTTAGGGAAATTCGCAAATCCTAAAATGTCTCCAAAAGGAGTGTACCCAGCAAAATATTTTGCAGTTCTTGCATTTTAGAAATACTGTGATTCTCTAAGGCAACCCGTAATAGAATTCACTGAACAAGAGTTGCCCTGCTCCCTAGGGCTTAGCCTGATTGGACAGAACCATTTAACTCAGGAATCCCACTTTGCAATTCAGCAGAAAAATACAGACATATGTCCTAAGAAATAAAGGAAGGACATGAGGAAATGCTCTGGTTCTCTCTTGTCTATCCTCAATGGTTTAGATATTTGGGGTTTTTAACACAGCTTAATTTCATAAATAGCAGCCTCAGCAGGTTTGCCCAGTCATTCAAGAAGACTATTTACCTACTATGTCTCTCTCCAATTACAATGCATTTCACATTAAATGGTTGATTGGATTACTAATTTTAAAACTCGCCACTTTAGAATCACCCAAAGCTTTCATTTCCTATCTAAAAGCCCTGAAAAACATCATAATTGCCTCTGAACTGAGGGGGCAGGCTGCATCAGAGAATTTTGAAAATGTTTTTTCTCTGAACACAGGCAGCTCAGAAAGCAGAGCACCTGCAAATAGGTTAATGAAGCTCAGAATTGCTAGAGTTGTCAAGACCAACTGTTGAGAATTCCTGTGGAGTTAAGTAGGATGTGAATCCGGCTCTGAGTAAATATCATTACCCATGCTTTCTGACTTCCTGCTCTCGGGTTTTGGAGTGCGCGTGGGTTTTTCCCCTTTAGCTCAACCTTTTTGGTAGTAGTTGGGTTGGGGGTGGCTGGGAGTACTCTTTAAAATGGCTCTCTGGGTGGGCAGAGGCCCTGGTGTTTATTCCTGGAGCTCCCTGAACCATGGAGTACTTTTTAGAAAATTCATCGCATTTTATTCATGTTTATGTACCAAGAAAGTAAGCAGTCAGCTTATGTTCTCAGAAAAAGAACTGTCACTGGTCACTTAGAGCGTCTCGTTTTGGTGTTTAACGGTCATGAGACATGGTAAAGAGGAAAACAGTAAGAACATCCTGTGCTGTAAAGGCAGGTCCTCTTAGATCCAAACCTTCAAATACTTACTATTCTGAAGCTCTGTGTGAAGAACATTTTTAGCGTATTTTTAGTGTGGTTTAGTGTAAATGTCAACCTCTGGTTGAAGTGTATCCTACAAACAGAAAGCGCACATATTGTAAGTGTACAGTTCAGTACATCCTCACAGAGTGACCACACCTGTGTAACCATAATTCAGATCAAGAAACAGGACACACTCAGCACCCAGAAGTCCCTCTCATGCCCTCTCCCAGTCTAGACCCCAGGAGTAACCACTACCCTGACTTCTAACACCTGGTTTGTTTGTTTTCTTCTTGTTTTGAACTCTGTGCAAAAGCAATCAGACAGTATGTACTCTTTTATATCTGGCTTTTTTCAAGTATGCTGAGATTTTGCAAATATGTACTTATTACAGCCTTTTACATCATTATCTCGTTGACAAGGAAATCATTAATCTGCCCCAATTTGCTCTCCTCAAAACGTGTCAAGTAAAAATACTCACATTGGAAATAAATGTATACATGGCTGCATTATATGCTTCAGCCTGCCAATGAGCACATCCGGTTTCTAACAGATGGGGAAAGGAACTTCCACGGGGCCTTTTTAAAGGAGGAAGATAATACAAGCTTTGCTATGCAGCTACAACAAAAAGTTGATGGTGGGAGGCCAAGTTGGAGAATTCTGCTCTCTGAACTGAAGCATAAAGCTGGTGAAATGCACAAGAAAGTGAGATTTATTGGTTGACTGTTGATGTACCAGAATGGAAAATGAGAGCTTGATGTATAATTGCAGATAGTACTGTTTCCTCCCACTTTACATTGGTGTGTTCCCAGTAAACAGGCCCCTGCAGGTAATATCTTGCTTCCTGCCATTTGTAGTTGGCTTTATTAGACAAGTGACTTCCTTAGCCTCTGGTCAAGGAAAGGATAATAATAGTAATAGCAATAATAATAATAATAATAAATCATCGTTCATGCCTGAGCTGAATTAAAACAGTACAACTTTGTCACTAATGATAAAGCAAGGCAAAGGATTTAGAACAGTCAGAGTCATAATTGCAAGTTACAAAATAATTAAATGTTATGGCTGTGTGCAAAAATACTTAGGAGCTGACTTTACAGCCAGTAAGTTATGGGATTATCCCATCACATGCACATGAACCATGTATGCAATTGCAGACTTATTTGACCATACATCAAGGCTAACAACTGAATTCCAAGAAAATCAAGCACTTGTTTGAAGAAAAAAGTAATCAAATACGGATTATTTCAATAACAGCCAAAGATTATTCCTGAGATCCCTGCCAGTGAAAGGCAGGGGATTTATGCCACTCATTTTTGAGCAAGCCACGTTTCTCTAATGTGGCTGATCCCTCCCAGTCTAAACATTTTCTTTGAAAACGTGAAACCCTGCAATTAAATATTCCTCCCTGAAACGGGAGAGTTCACTGAACTGAGAACCAAGTACATCCCCCATAGAGAAAACTGTGATTGGAGGGAGGGGGTGTTGTCTGGTGGGAACACCCACTGATGGAATGAAAACAGGAAGATGTTGGAGGGGAGGGGAGGAGGAGAGAAAAATGCATGTGCTAATCTGAGGAACTTCTGTATTCAAACATACATTCAAGGCTGGTTGTATGTGTGATTGTCCCTGAGACATGGAAATACTGCTAATACTCAAAATATTTTTTTTGGCAAAGATCACATTTAAATTAAATAAGCTTTGCTATTGACAGTATTCCTTTGAGTCATGTTTTGCCTTGTGAAGAAAGGAAAAAGCTTTACTAAGGAAAACAATAGGTTTATTAGGGAAATGATTTGCTGGGTTGAAAAATGGCATCTAATATTTTGCAAGTGTGATTTTCCCCTTCTTGAGAATCTTATTTCCATAGCATTTATCCATGGTCGTGTTTCACAGAGGGTCATGTTTGGGGGAGGTGCAGAAATGTGTTTCTTCCCCTGACCACTGCATTGGTAATTCACTGGGATGAATGCTTGGAAAGAGGGTCTGCTCACCAACATGTAATAAGTCTCACAAAGATTATGTATTTGGGAGTGGAGGTGAGGGCATGGGGTAGGCACCTGTTTAGGTCACCTTCCTAAAATACTCTTTCATTACCTTGCCACATGGGCCTAAATTCCCCAAAATAGGGTAATTTAAGGCACGCTATCTCCAGAATGACCCACTGTCAAAATATGTTCTTTTTTTCTCCCAATAGACATTTATCAGGCCTAAAAGCTGCCAGGTATCTGTAGTGCTAGGTGTAGGGGGAAGGGAGAGAATGCAACAATCGAGTAAGTCACAGTCCCAAGCCTCTGGGATACCTTTTTTTCAGGGAATTGACATGATTTTGTGTTTTAGAGCAAACACCCTGTTGGCAACTTAAAGGCCAGATGGTAAACATGGAAAAGATTTAGAAAGCTATTCTGTATAATAGTCCAGACATGTGAACATGAAGGCCTGACTTTGGTCAGTAATTATTGGGATGGAGGTAGGGTAAGGATTTGGGAACTACAGCCCACACTCTTCAGTATGGTAGCCACTAGCCGCATGTGGCTGCTTAAATTTAAATAAAATTAAGTGACATTAAAATTTTAAGTAACACTAAAAATTCCATAGTCACACTGACCATATCTCAGGTGTTCAGTAGTCACACTTAGCTAGTGGCCACCTTATTGGACAGCGAAGATATAGGACATATCTACCTTTGTAGAAAGTTCTACTGGGCAATACTGTGTAGGCCTTTGTTCTTTCAAAAATCCATGATTAACTGTGAAGTTTGATGACACGAGAATTTGTACTGTTGCAGGGTCATGAATTTGAGCCATACTGTGGTTTGATATATGAGAGATAGTTACTTGGCTGTTGGTAAGCTACATTACCCCACCCCCTTCTCCAGAACTGCCATATCAGTGATATTGGTAGTTATCAAATTGTCCTGCATAACACATGTATTTATATACAAAGTTTTATCTATCATATAGTATTATATATCTATAGATCATCTATATCTATATGTAGATCTAGATCTAGATTATAGATTTAGATTTAGATATATAAAACACCTGATGATTGTATTAGCTGGGGTCCTCCAAAACGTATATGTTTAGGTGAGATTAGCTGTTCATGAGGAGAATGCCTGTGAGGAAGAAAGGAGGAGAGAATCAGAATAGGCAGACAAAGCCTTCAGACCACAATGCAGGTATGATACTTGTGGAAGAGGAAGGAAGGAAGGCAGACTGAGTAGGAAGAGTCTTGGAATGCAGCAAAGTTCCAAGAAGGATTCAGTCAGACTGTTGAAGAGTCTTTGAATCAATGTCACCAATCAGAGAACTCCCAAGGATCTAAGGAATGAGCCTGCATTAGTATCCCCATTATGCTCAGTCACTGGCTGGGAGTGGCCCACAGGAAGCATGAACTTGGGTTGCATGTGGTGGTGGATCCAGAGGGTGGCAGCTGGAGCCATCACACATTATGCTCCCCATGGCAGGAGACCTCAGCAGCACCTCATGGCTTCCACAATAGTATATTTTGTATTATTTTGTGTGTGTGTGTGTGTGTGTGTGTGAGAGATAAAATATATTCTATAGTATATTCTATTGTATTTTGTATATATAATATATAGTACTATAAAATATGTTGAAAATAGTAGATATATTTTTTAGCATACATATTTATAATTATTATGTGTTCAAGAATTAGGGACTTCTTACATGGGAGCCCAATGCTCATGAAAATCAAAGATTTCTTCTAATTAGGTGGTAGAATCAAAAGGACTTGACGGGGGCACTTCCACTCACAGAAAGATGGAGTAGACATACTTTTCCCTATTCCTCCCACTAAGTAACTAAAAACCCTGGACATTATATGTGAAACAAACATAAGAAGACTCTAAAATGTAGGGAGAAAAAGGCAGACAAGCTAGGAACCTCAGCACCCAAGGATTGATGTTGTGTTAAGTTCCCTACATTGCCCCATATATCCGAAACTGGGCGCTATAGAAGTCAACAACCCAGAGATGTCAACAAACACAGATTTCAAAAAGCCCCTACAAAAGTGTAATCTCTTGAGCCAAAGGACCAGAAAAGGGACAGTCTAGCAAGATAGAAAACTTTTAGGAAAAAAACACTGCTAGAGTCAAACATCACAAGGTGGAAAAAAAAATCTGTGGCCACATCCCACCCACACCAGCAAGGCCTAAGTTGAAAACCTAGACTTCCCTCTTTGTCAAGTTGTAATGAGATGCCCCAACCTCCCTGCAAGGGTGGTGGCAGAGAAAGTTGAATAGGGAGCCAGGACTTTCATCTCCAGTGGGCAGTAATGAGTGCCTTTCTTGGGGTATCAGTGTAGACCATGTGGAGATCCTGGACTTCCATCCCCATCCTGTATAACAAGGCACTCCTCCTCCTTCCTGATGGGGTGGTGTCTGAGGAGGCCTAGTGGAGAATCAGGACTTTCACCACCACTTAGTGGTAATGAGGCTATTCTCCACCATGCTGTCGGTGGAGGTCACATGGGGAGCAGTAATGCAATCCTCCCCTTCCCAGAAGTACCCCAAAATGTATAAATTCTCTAAATCATGTTTGGGAACTGAAACAAAACATTGTTTTGTTTATGACACTGTTTCATATGGTTCTAAATGCATGTACAGGAAATATTTAAGACAATTATAAATGGGGTAGGGTAAGGGGATGTAAAGGAAGGCAAGGTTTCTACACTTCACTCAAACTGGTAAAATGGTGATGCCAGTAGACTGTGAAATAGGTTATGTGTATATAACTTTATACTTTTTTTTTGGACATACCTCATGGCTTGTGGGATCTTAGTTCCCTGACCAGGGATCAAACCCCCACCCTCAGCAGTGAAAGCACTGAGTCCTAACCACTGGACCACCAGGGAATTCCCCTATAACTTTATACCTTGAGTAACCACTTCAACATCTTTGCAAAGAGATACACTCATAAACACTATAAATAAATAAAAATGAATTCTAAAAATGTTCAGGTAACACACAGGGAGCCAGAAAAAAAAAATAACGAAAACAAAGAGAACAAACAGAAAGCAAAATTAAAAATGGAAGACTGAAACCTAACAAATCAATAATCACATTAAATGTAAATGGTCTAACTACACCAATTAAAAGACAAAGATTGGCAGAATGGATTAAAAAAAGAAAAAAAAACTTGACCCTACTATATACTGTCTACAAGAAAGTCATTTCATATGTAATGATATAAGTCATGTTAAAAGTAAAAAGAATGTAAAAAATACATATCATGCAAAAGTTAACCAAAAAAAAGCAGGAGTGGTTATATTAATGTCAGATAAAGTAGACTGCAGAACAAAGAAAAGTACCAGCCAGGAAGGGATATTTATAATAATAAAAGTTTCGCCCCACCAAGAAGACATAATAATCCTAAATGTGTACATACCAAACAACAAAGCTGTAAAATGTGTAAAGCAAAAATGGGTAGAATTGAAAGGAGAAAGAGACAAACCCACAATTATTGGTGGAGGTTCCAGCACTTCTGTCTCAACAATTAATAGTACAAATAGATAGAAAAATCAACATGGATTGAAAAACTTGACAATATTATCAACTAACAAAATCGAATTGACCTGTATAGAACATTTTACCTAACAACAGCAGAATACACTTTCCAAGTGTCCATGGAACACAGACCAAGATAGACTGCATCCTGAGCCATAAAACAAACCTCAATAAATTTAAAATAATCAAACTGTGGTGTGGGACCTAGATTAAGGCCCAATATTATGTGCTGCCTTGACATCTGGTGAAACTGAGAAGGCCTCATCTGGTCTAACCACAAGTTCCCCTCCCCACTCTGCTATTGTTCAATAAGTCCCCTAGCCAAGCAACCCTCCTTATCTAGGGGAACAGCTGCAGTTCCTGCATATCCCTGAGTAGCAGGTTTCAGTTCCCTGCCAGCTGTGGAATTATTCAAATTAACCACATAGTCCTGTGGGAACCAGGGGGCACCTCATCCTCTTGATACTACAAAGCCTGCCTCCAGCCCTTAGTTTTCACTCTGTTCCCAAGTGCAACCCTCCCCATGGCCCTGTATGGTGTACAGTGTTCTCCTCCCTCAGTCTGTGAGTATATGGGACTAACAACCTGCTGTCGATCTCATCTGTCCAGTGTCGGTTGTTGGGACAATTGAAATACATGTACTTTAAGACAAAATTAAACACATCAAATTTATAAATGTAATTTAAAATGTTTGAAGGTTTGAAAATTTTAGCTAAGTCTTTAAACACAACCAAACTGAATTCGAAAATCCCTTCCAAGTAACTGATAAAATATGCTAGACTTACAAAGTAGAATAATATTTGTAAACTGAATTTAAAGTCCATGCATAAAAATTTTCTTAAGTTTGTCAAAAAGTTCATATCAATAGAAAGAAACTTGGCACCCAAAATATTTTTCAGGGAGTATTCTGGTTCACAAAGGTAGACTGGAGGTAGCTAGCTTTCCAATAGACTTTTGAAAGTTCATAGAAGATAGCAACCCACCCCTCAACTAGGCTGTCTTTTAAAGTACATAGGTTTATATTTAATAATTAAGACATTCCAGGACTTTTATGAGGAGATTAATAATGTAGCTAACCTCAAAATTACTGCTACTCAACGTAGTCAAAAGTTCCAGAAGAGAAATAATATTTACTGAGGGTTGCCTGCAGTTTATTCTGTCCTATAAGTAACTTAAACTTTCTCCAGGATTAAGCCAGACTATCAGAAGGTTGAACTCTACTCTTCTTGCCTTTCCCATAGCATCATAGGACTTCTTTGAATAGACCATTTTTTGAGATTATGGCATTAACCTGCTTGTATGTGCATTGTGAGAAACACACCTGTGAAATTTGGTGTTGGATGTGCTTTCTTGGTCTAACCGAGGACTCCATCCACTGAATCATCACACAAGTTCTCAGCGAGGACCCTTGGGAGGAAATTCTTTCAGGACATAGTAGCAGGAAAAGTTGTGTCTTGAGCTTTTAAGCATTTTATGAATCAGGTACATAATCACATTTCCTCTCTTTCTGATGGCTGCTAGAAAGTTCACAGTCATATCCCTGGTCTTCTGAAAACTGTGCCAATCTTAGTGGCCCACCTACTGTAGACCGACCTCTCCTTTGATTTTGTTTTATTTTCCTGATGCTTATTCCTATTTTACTAGATCACTCTCATTTATTTTGATCTTGTTGTGTCTTAATGTATTAATAAGTATAAATAAATACATATTCTGTAAGTCTCTATAAATCATTTTTAGAACAAATAATAATAGAATTCAACAAATAACTCCTAACTATAGAGGTTGTCAGCAAAAGGAAAATTTTAAAACCAACGAGAAGTAACTCAGACAAGATGAAAATAAAGGGCCTGAAATGACAGCCAAAGTGCATGAAGAAACCCATAAAAATGTGATTTGTACTGTAGCCACTATTTAAAGTGATTCATTGAAAATACATTAGGAAGATGCATTGTTTTGAATTGTCTTCTGGAAACACTTTGGAAGTTGGGAGGTTGAGGGAGCAGGAAATGTGTGGGAATTCTGTAAACTTCTCTTCTCTGACACAATAATCACTTCTCACTCTTCTGTGCACACATTATGCTTGAAAATGTCAATGGAAATGCCAGTTTATATTTTCTGGGGTTTGAGGAACAGGAAACCTTTAGTTATTGTAAGTTCTATCTTTTGTTAAATTTTAATTAACCCCACATTCGCTCTGGGAGGTCAAAACCAAGTTACAGTGATGAGTTGTCAGCCCATAATCCTTTACTTCAGTCCTCACCCTTTATTGTGCAGGAAAAGTCTCGCGGTAGTTCCTGTTCCTTAAATTCTCAGAGATGGTTCCATGTGTAAGGTATACCGACCGCCATGGGGAAAACGATTTGCAGTGAACATTATGTCCAATGGACAGTCAAGGTTTTTGGTCACTGAGTAGACCACATACATTGCCTGCTCTTTGCTTAACAGGTTTTCCTCTGGAAAAATCACTCCCCTCCCGCATAAGTTGGTTTGCTTCCAAATGGAGTTGAGTCCTGTGCCAGCTCCAGTGATGGGATCTCATTGGCCTTTAGGCCAATAAGTAAATTCCATGCCCTGGCCATAGTGATTGGTTCATATTCACAGCCAATAATACGTTTTGGTGAGTCTACTGGGAAAGATAGAAAACCAAACTCTCTTTTCCACTAGGTTTAATGGCATGAGGATTTAGCACTTGTAGCTGCTTCAGCCATCTGGAGAAAGCCTGGATCTACTGAGAGCAGCACACACTGCCTGGATTAGGACTAATTCAAAGGTGAGAACGCCACTGGAGGAAGCAAAGTAACATTCTTAAAGCCTGAAGCAGGTAATGCCTGAAGCTACCTTTGCCCGTCAGCCTTCCTGGTCATTGAGTCAATACATTTAGTTTTGCTTAAGCCAGTTTTGAATGGGTGTTTCATCAGTTGTGTGCCCCCTGAAACATCTGAGTTATATTTAACTTTACCTTCCTGCCTGCCATTGGCAAATAAAACAAAGAAGTTTGTTTTCCCTTTCTCTGTATCTCTTCTAATCCATTTACATGTCCCATATTTGTTTGCATTATTTCCTTCATTCTCGTATTCTCTACCCTTTTAAACTTTGAGCTGTGTATGATTCTTTTTCCTCTCTCTATGTAATTCTTCCTTGACAGTGAACTTGAGGCAGCTATCTGAAGGCTACTAAAAATAGGTGAGAAGTTATGTATGAGCCTGTTTGCTGAAAATGAAAGAAAGCATACTGAAGTCCTTTTCACATTTCTTAAATTGCTCTTCCAAGTCTTCAGGAAGTCTGCCAAATGGGGAACCACGATCCAGTTTGCAGGAGGTGTAGACCCTACAATTCAGTGTTTGCAAAGTGTGGTTCAGGATCCCTGGAATTCAGAATCACTGGGGTACATACTACAAAAGCAGATTACCGAGCTCCCTCACAGGCTCGAAATCCTAATCTCTAGGAGTTTGATTTGGTAATCTCAGTTTCAATAAACTCCCTAGGTGATTCATATGCATAGTGAAGTATGAGAACTCATACCCTAGATTTATCCTGTCAGCAGTAGCAACAGGAAAATTACCTATGTAATAGTTTCCTATCACTGTAAAAATTATGTTCTCTTAATTTATGGGTAATGTAGCTGCTTTTAAATGTAAAAGGTATGTATTTTGAGTAATGGGAGGATTTTTAACTGGTTGAATTGAATAAGATACAGAAAAAACTGAAAGAATTTCAAAAATACTTTGCATCTAATCATTTATGTTGAGTATCTTTCTTCATCTAAATCAGTTTTTCTTAATTTTGACATCATGTCACCTTTTAAAAATGCGGCTCCCTAGGCCACACTCCAGAACAGTGAATTCAGAGTCTCTGAGGGGGCTACCCAGACATTAGTACTGGGACTATGGGTGGTCCATAGAGATGAGTTGGCTGGACTAATAACATAAAGATTAGTTTCAAGGTTGTATAGGCAAAGCCAGTGATTAAGAAGACACTGGATCTGACGTAAGAGGGGAGAAAAACCCACTGAACTGTGAGACCCTAGTCTATGTCCTTACTGTAATCCCCACCATCATTTCTAAAAATATATCTCTTTACTCCTGTATATTTTTTCAAATCCCATTTTTCTGAGACCCTAATGGCAGATTTCATAGCTAATTAACATATCCTAATTTCCCAAGGTCATAATTACACCAGAAGTAGATTTTTTATTTTTCATGAATTACTATACACTCATCCAATTATATTCTTATCGCAGAAAAAAAAAAAAAATATATATATATTTAAATTCACTACACCCACTCTAGCAGATAAAAATCAAAGGAAAAGTTTCCCAAATCCACTGTGGCAGGCTGAGGGTGTTATATGGATAAGATTCCTGTCAAGGACCTAATGGCCTAAACGAGCTCAGCAATGTAAAACTACATGGGCAAAGGTATGGCAAAGAATGCACAAGTAGTTCCTTTTTCCTGGTGTCAGAATGTCACAGCATTACAGCTGAGCTGTGGCTCGATTAATTGATTCAGAATGATTTCTGTTGAGCAATTGTCTTCTCTAAAGAAATGCCAGTGCAATCTGCTAGCAACTGCCACTTTGTATCAAGTATGAATTATGCTGTATAATGGGTTCAGGTGCTCACATAAATTGACTGTCATAAAATACTTCTGTGTGCTAATTCAGTGAAATCATCTCATTCACATGATGAAAACAAAGGAGCAGAATAGTGACGAGAGAAGTGAAGGTGATAACCTCCACACTGCTGACAAGAAAAGCAATGTTTAAAAACTGCTGCTAATTTATTGTTCGCTCAACTCGGAAATCAGCAGCTCCCCCAAAATATTCTTAGGCGCGGTGACGATACTATGAGAAAGGACGAGGTAGAAAACTGTCACATGCTGTTGGTGTGAATTGATCAGAACTAGTTGTCAATGAGTATCAAAATATGTATCAAGATGTATTATTGTGTATACTCTTTGACCCCAGATATTTTCACTTCTAGGAATTTACCCCAAGGAGATATACCACAAGTGCAAAAAATTATATGCACAAGAGTCTTCCCTATAGCATTGTTTAGATTAGAAAAAATTGCAAAACAGCATAAGTATTTACAGCAAAGGGTTATATGTAGGACATATGTGTAAGGATTTATGAAAACATTAAAAATGATGACTATTTATAAATGTATTAACATGGAAAGATATCCAATACTGACTACAAGTAAAATTTATAAGAGTATGAATAGTTATGCTCTGTTGATATAAAAAATATGCATATATCGACATGTGTATATAAAATAGAGAAATGTCTAGAAGAATGTTCATTGAAATTTTAATAATAGTTTCCTCTGAATGGCAGAATCTAGAGTAATTTTTACTTTCTTTATGTATTGCCATGTTGCTTGAATTTTAACAACGAACATTCAGCAATTTTACAAAAACAATAAAGCTTTTAAAAAGAAAAGAATATGATAAGAAACTGTATGTGAGCACAAATGAGGCTGAGGAGTTTGAAAGGGTTCCTATGATTACACCTCCATTCAGAGATGATAATGATGATGATGGGTGAATTGCATAATAATCATTTATGATAGCAAAAACATTAATTTACAATTTATTGAGAGTAGCAATATGTGTTCAGCACCATAAGAAACAGCAGTAGTAAGTGAACTTTAAACTGAAATTAAATATACAAGCACAAAAACACCTGCAAGCAGATCACATTGGGGAGATTAAGGCCATTTTTGTGGGGAAAATAACACATGACATCTGAGAACTGCAATGTTGGAGTAATGAGCACAGTTTAACACAATTCAGGAGAGTTTATCTTGGCCCAGGAAAAGCTTTCTGGAGGAAATGGATGTGAGAGGTGAATTTAAAAGTGTGAATTAGACAGCTTGCTGGAGAGGAAGTCAAATAGGATATTTCATAGAGCCCAAAGGAAGGAAGAAGAATATTTTTGCCTCGGGATTTCCAAAGAATAAATGTGAAATGTCTCTCTATTCCGTGGATGCTGCCAAAGTCTGCAGCCGAGCTCTGTCAGGCAGTGATACTTCCCTTAAGATGCCTTGGCAGATTCATAGTACAGAAACTACTGTGGAGAGAGATCACACTCAGAAAAATCACATAAGCAAATCCTTTGGGAAGCCCGTGTTGTCTCTTTTCAGACCACAAAGATATTACTTAATGTACAGCGGGAGCACTAAAGGAATGTTTTGCATTATGGTGTAAGTCTTGCAGGTAGGCTTGAGTCCATATTGACTTGAATGATGTTATTTCAAGGGTGTCAGACAGTTCTTCCCCTCCCAAAATAACCTTTGGCTGGTTCTCAGCTAAAACCTGCAAGTCCTTTAAATATTCATTTCATTTTGTTGATGTTATTGCTTCTCTGGATAAGGGTCAACAAAATAGCTCTTTATCGGCCAGTAATGACTTATCATAGTTTCCATTATCACAGTATAGAAGACTCAGGGACTGGGATACAGTAAAGATATTTTGATGGAGTTGGATGATAATGGCCAGTCCTTTGGATGCTACCTGGCTAGACCTGTCCGGGAACTATAATGGCAGGTAGGTAGGTATAGCCAAGACTGTTTTTTAAAATATTTAATGTTTTAATACATAAAACATAATGTTTAATTTAGTATGTATATAATACAAGTTTGTTTAAATGTTGAAAGGAGACAAATGACTTTTGCAACTCCTAACCGGGCACAATATTTATCGCAGTTTGTAGGTATCTATTTTGTGTAATATCATAGTTGTGATTATTCTCTACCTTCTCTTCCAGGTCATAAGTTCCATGAGAGTTAGATCACTTCTGTTTGACTCACCTCTGTACTCCCAGCAGCTCCCGCCCGGCCCACTGACTGGCACATAGTAAGTATTCGATAATATTCAATGAATTATAATAGAATGAATGGCACCCTAGACAAAGGCCAAATACTCAAGGAGTAAGAAGAGTCAAGAGAAAGAATTTGGTGGAAAGAGGGGCCCCAAAGTAGAATAACCTACTTTGTGATTTATATTGGGTTTGAACTACTTGAGAGAAATATATATCATCCTTATCTTTTAAAGATCACTGTCACTATTTCTTCCTATATTACTTCTAGTTTTTCCTGCTATGCAATTTCAGGATGACAATTACCCTTCTCCTATGAAAAGTGAATTAAACTTAACAGAGTAGAATCCTAATGATCAAAGTCAAAGAAAATATGAATCTATTCAACAGTGGTGGTTCTTAACTTTCCTTTTAGATTTGTATTAGCTATGTATAGTTTTTGAAAATATTCTCTTCCTTTCTTTTCTAATTTTTTACTTTCAAATTTTTTACATTAAATATTTAATAGTTTATTTCCTGTATCTCAGTAATGTAGATGTCCATTTTTTCTATACTTTGTCATCCATCAGTGCCAGAAAATGATTATTCCTATTTAGCATACCTTTATTCCCTACTATATTATCTGGAAAATGATGAGGGGAGTGATAAGGAACTACAGAAGTGTTATCTGTGTCATTAGTCACCCCTCCCCAAAATACAGGGGTTCATTTACCTGGCAAGTATTTATTGAGTGCCTACTCTGTACTAGCACCTGGCTCTAGCACTGAAAACACAGCTGGGGACTGAACAAAGTCCCCGAGAGCTAACATCCGAATCTACTCACAGCTAGTTTACTTAAGATTGAGGTTCATTTCTTATATAAAACTTTGTTCAAATATGAAAAATACAACAATTTCTTAAGCATAGTACAACTGGGTTTTATTTAAATTTCCCAATTCAGAGATTAAAACAATAAAACAAGTCCCTGTCATAAGGATCACACATCTAAGTTATTAGTCACCGTGCTCTGGATAGGAGACACGTTTTTGTTTTGTTTTGTTTTTTTAATTAATTAATTTATTTTTTGGCTGCGTTGGGTCTTCGTTGCTGTGCGAGGGCTTTCTCTAGTTGCGGCGAGCGGGGTCTACTCTTATTAGCGGTGTGTGGGCTTCTCATTGCGGTGGCGTCACTTGTTGCGGAGCACGGGCTGTAGGCACGCAGGCTTCAGTAGTTGTGGCATGCGGGCTCAGTAGTTGTGGCTCGTGGGCTCTAGAGCACAGGCTCAATAGTTGTGGCGCACGGGCTTAGTTGCTTCACGGCGTGTGAGATCTTCCCAGACCAGGAATCGAACCCGTGTCCCCTGCATTGGCAGGCGGATTCTTAACCAACTGTGCCACCAGGGAAGTCCCAGGAGACACGTTTTTTAACCCAAAGATACATAAGAGCAGGGCTTGTAGTGAATCTGCACGGCTTCTTAGAGTGACTCACGGTGCCGTTTCCAAAGCTGGTTGTGGAGAGGATGCTGCCAGCGTTCCGGTGCCCAGGATGCTGTCACAGGGAGACAAGGAGACACAGGTAATGTTTCTTCTTTTAAGTTCCTCACCCTTACCTGCTGGGTTTATCCTAAGGCTGTAAAATAGGGGAAAAGAGAAAATTGTTCTAAGTTTCTCTTATCTGCCCCCTATTCCCACTCAGCTTCCAACTGGAAATACGAGCACTTGGTATTTATGCCTTCAGTATCCTCCATCCCCAGTGTCTAGGTTCGAGTTCCCCCAGAAGCAGACCCTGAGAAAAGGCATTGAGTTCAAGGGGTTTACTTGGGAGGTGATCCCAGGAAATGCAGTCAAGGGAGGCCGTGTGAGTTCCCACACTCTTACTCAAGCTGCGGAGTCACCTGCCCATTACCCAGCCTGACGACCTGAAGCTCAGACAGGTGAGGGAGCTAGACATTGACACCCGTGGCAGATGGCCTCTCAGCCCTGCAGGCCTCCCCTTCCCTCGCAATGAAAGGTGGGGTCTCTTTTTCCTCCCCTCAGACTGGGGCTGGCTGGTGACTTACTTTTATCGATGAAAGGTGGTAGAAGTGAGGCCAGGCAAGTTCTGAGCCAGTAAGAGACCCAGAAACCTCGATTTTCATGCTCTCTGAGAAGCCAGCTGCCATCCTGTAAAGAATCTAGGCTCATCTGCTACATAATGAGACATGTGTGGGTAATGAGAAAGAAGCCACTTAGAGGAGTATCCAAGTGCCAGTCACTTAAAGGAGGCCTTCTTGGCCTTGCAGCCCTCTAGCTGCCAGCTGAAGGCAATGGAACGAGGGCCCCAAGGTCACCTAGAACTGAAGACCGCCCAGCTGAGCCCTGCCTGAATTCCTCCCCCGCAGAGTCATGAGAAACAATGATAAACACTGTTGTTTTACAAAGCAGCTGGGCTTTTTTTAGGAAGCTTGGCTACCTGACATGTGTACCAACTCTGGTCAGTCATCGGGTAAGAGTTGCTCTTAGGGGGTGTTAATTTCTTGGCGCTTCTGGCCTGTTTCATAGGTGGGCAAAGCAGGCTTCACTTACTTAGAGATCATTTCAGAAAAAGAAATACAAGTTCTCTTGGCCTGTGGACGTCTGGCCAGTGTGCGCTGAGGTGGCAGAGGTACAGGGGTGTGGGCAGGGCACCGGCAGCCTGTCTGCACTGGGTACTCTCGCTTCCTGGACACCATAGACCTTCTGACAAACTGGGGCTTTTACCTTTCCTCTGAATCCAGCGCTCTCTACTGCTACTAAGTTGTCAACACTTAGTCCTTCCAATTGGCCAGCTGTGATCTCAGTGTTCCAAGGCAAATCCTTGCTTCCCTAGAGATTAAAATCTTTTTCCCTACACCTGATCCATTGAAGCTTCTAAGTTGCCTGTTTCTTTCCTGAAACATTTGCAATTTCTATGTCAGTGGGTTAAAGGAAGAAGAAATCGTAATTTAGCATAATGTAGTGTATTAGGTAATGTGGAATGTGAGTGCGTGCATGTGTGTGTTTGTGTGTGTGTGTGTGTGTGTGTGTGTGTGTGTTGTATGTGTGTTACCAGAGCAAAGAATTCCAAAGAAGAGAATTTAGTCTCTTCTCAAGTGGTTCACTAATTGACAGGAGTCAATTAGGAAACAGTTGCCATCCAGCAACATTATCAAGATAAAGTCATTCTCTAAATGTGCCGTCCTACTGGATAAAAGTAATGCTCCATCTAAGATGGAATGCTTGTTATTTTCCTTGTTTTTCCATTGGTGGCGATGAGGTCACCCAGAGGACCCAGTCTCTCCCCTCGTTGCCCTGGTAATCAAAAGCATGTAATTAAAAGCTGGCTGGTGACAGCAATGAATGTGGTTCTGTGACCCAAGACCAGTTTTTTCCTAAGCAAAGCTCATTAGACCACATTAAACTCACAATAGTTTAAATTCACAATGTGTACACTGGAATGGTCATAAACAGAGGGTTTTAACCAGAGAATTCCCCAAAGGACAAAGAAGGTTTAAAACTTGTTTTGTTTTGTTTTTTTTCATGTGAGGACCCCGAGTAGAGGTTGGGTTTTTCTGTTGCTTACACAAGGCAGGAATCCTTGCAGAGGACCCTTGTAGGGGAGGAACCAATTATGTGAGGTTGTTGCCTGGGAGGAGAGAGAAAGATGAAAAATGGGTTAGCTCAGTGAGGCTGGACTGCCTTACTGCTGGATCACATTGTTGTCTAGATAATCAAGACAAGTCACAGTTTACTTAGTATGTTCTATCTCCTAAACAGCTGGTTTAGGTCACTGCTCCAAAGGATGGGATGTATGTGATTTTCTTTTAAAAAAAGGTCCTGAAATGTTAGGGCTTGTTCACTCCCATCTGTCACTGAGACAGTCACACACATCTCTTTTTTTTATTTAAAGAAAATTACGGAGAAGAAGAAGCTGTGTAAATTCCACATACCTTTTAAGAAGTAGACCCAAACTCCTCTGTTTGGACCAGGCTTTGGAGCATCTTCCTAAACCTCCTCCCGAATGCTCTGAGAACTAAGCCCTAAAGCAGCCACGGGAGTTTTCCCCCTGCCAGATGTTTGCCGAGAGGACAAAAAAGGAGGGTGGCAAGTGGGCAGAGCAGACATGGCAGCCTGCTGTCCAGAACCCAGGCAGCTGTAACCACTCCTTCCAAGGACGATGGGGGTTGCTCATGGAAGCCGGCGCACAGTGAGGTGGTTTCCTACCCTCCCAGGAACCGACCTGCTGGACTTCGAGCAAGTCGTTTAAACTCTCAGCCTCCATCGTCCCACTTGAATAAAGAGGATGACAGTAGTACCTGCCTCGCAGAGGTGATGTCAAAGTACGTTGCATGGTGCCTCACATTACAGGCACACATTGAATGCTTGCCACCCTTCTCATTATTAGCAGCAGCCTGCGTGGGGGGTTCCTGACATGATGTGCTTTCAGCAGTACCGGGAAATTTCTCCACTCACAGAGATTTTTCCCAGTCAGCCCTTCTTGATGCCTGAAGTTCCTCATTAGAGAACTTCTCCGGTTTCTTAAGAATTGCCTTTATTCAAAATGCAACTTAGTAGCTCCAGAAGTGCCTTGTAATGCTTCCCCACCTCCATGACTGTGTTGTGTTCCAAGACACACCCCATCGTGGGGTGAATGTCCTGGGCTCCTCGGGACACACACACTTCACTGTTTTGGTGGGGCAGCGACCTACCTGTGTGTAAGCACGGCATAATGCAGAGGTGCTTAACCTGTGTGTCCAAAACTGGGGCTTCGGGGGTGCTATAATTTGCCTACACTTAGACGCACAATTGTCTTGGTGCACTTGTGAGCTTGGGGGCTGCAAGATCCATAGCTTCCACCGGATTCTCAGAGGGCTCCGAGACTGCAGAGCTGCGACGGCGCAGACAGCAACCCAGAGCCAGCCCCCACAGCCTCTGTCAAGTATAGTGGATCTCAGGGGCCTGGGGAGAGCCCAGAGTGTATTCCAGCGAGGGGTGGGGAGATGGGTGCCCCGTCAGACAGGGCCAGGGATGCTGTGGTGTGTCGGTGTGAGAGCAGACAAGGCGAGAGCCAAACCCACCCCTGTCGACTCAGCTTGCTTTTGGAAGCCGCCCTGGAGGGATCGCACAGATAGAGGTTCCAGTAACTTTCTCAGCACAGGAAGGACTTGGCCTGGGGTGAGAGTGAAGCCTCAGGACTCCCAGCCTCGGTGTAACCCTGGGCCTCCGAGGTGCTGAGTTCTAGACAAAGGGATTACACTTGAGGTTCCTTGAAGTTTCTTTCTATTCTGAAGTAAAAGCGTTCTAATGATTCCTTAGGTTTCTTTCTATTCTAAAGTAAGAGCATTCTAATGATTCCTTAAGTTTCTTTCTATTCTAAAGTAAGAGCATTCTAATGATTCCTTAAGTTTCTTTCTATTCTAAAGTAAAAGCATTCTAATGATTTCTTAGGTTTTCCTCATTGAGTATTTCTTCTTCATTGAATACTTCTCCCTGCCTGAAGCCTATGTAATTTGGATAGGGTTGCCAAGTAAACTACAGGACTCCTAGTTAAATGTGAATTTCAGAAAAATAATGAATGATTTTGTTTTATATGTCCCAAATACTTCATGGGACATACAAATACTAAAAAAAAAAACCACTCACTGTTTACCTGAAATTCACATTTAACTGGGAGTTCTGCAGTTTTATTTGTTAAATCTGGTGTTTCGGGCTGAATTGTGTTCCCCCAAAATTCATATGTTGAAGTTCTAACCCCCAGTACCTCAGAATGTGACCTTAGATGGAGGCAGGGTCTTTGAAGAGGTAATTAAGTTAAAATGAGGTCATTGGGAGGGGCCCTAATCCAAATGACTTGTCCTTATAAGAAGAGGGAATTTGGACACAGCCACATACAGAGGGAAGACCATGCATAGACAGAGGGAGAAGAAGGCCATCTACAAACCAAGGAAGAGAGGCCTCAGAAAAAGCTAATGCTGCCAACACCTTGATCATAGACGTCCAGCCTCCAGAACTATAGGAAACAAGTTTTCGTTGTGTAAGCCACCGGGTCTCACCCGGTCTGCGGTATTCGTTATGGCATCTGTGGACAAAGAATGCTGCCTGCCATGTCAGTAAACAATGAATGTTACCTGCCATCAAACCACCTGCCACTGCAGCTACCCGCTGTGGTTTGCCCTGAGGGGAATTCAGGATGGAGAAAAACAGGATACTGCCCCTAGACAGTTAAGATTCATACCAGAGGAATAATTTCAATGAGCCCAGACGCTTGCATCTTCCCATACATAGGGAAGCACTAAAATTGTTAACTTGAGATGTCTGGTTTTTGTGATTCGCAGTAATCTTTTTATGTTTGACTAAATGGTTTTTTGGGGTTTTTTTTTTCCCAGCAAAAACTCCTGTGTATCCCGGCTCCTCCCTTATCTCTTGGGAACAGTTCCTCAGAGCTGTCTGAGAGGCTGTATCCTGAGCTACAGTCCTCAGTAAGGTCCCTAAGTGAAACATGACTCTCAACCCTTAGGTTGTGCGATTTTTTTTTTCACTTGACACATCCCTAGCAGTCTAATACATCTAACAACTGCATTTGGCAAGCACAGTAAGTAAGAGGACACAAAATTATGAATACAGAATTAAGAAAAAAGTGAATATTTATTAGAATCAGAAAAGAAATCACAGCAAATTACCAGAGACCTGGAGATTTGACTCCCCTTTTTCAGAGACCCATTTAGGCAATTGGAACGCCCTGCTGCTCTGGAACTCACTGAGATCCCTGCAAGAGGAGGCTCTCAAGCTTAAGCTTTATTAGCACTGTGGTCAATTTTAATCTGCTGGGATGTTTTCATCTTTTCTAAAGCCTTCTCTGTGTATTTTCCTAGTTTCACTTGATTTTCATGGCAGTCTCTCAAATTACACAGTTGGGTATTTTTGTAACTCTGTCTCCTCATCCTTTAGTTTTTAGTCTCTTTTCTCTCTTCTGGGGGTTAGGTTTTTAGCTCTTCAATTTCGTGTAAAAACAGTCTTAAAGTTTATAAACAGTATAAATTTTTCAAATTAGAACTGTTTTAGAAACATCATATTATTATTTTAATTATATGAGAAACTTTGGTAACTTTTTGTTTTGTACATTTCATGAAGTCTAAAAGAGAAACAAGGAATAATATCATTTTCTTCCACATAAGGAACTCTTATAGAAACATTTAATTTTGACCATAGGCTGCAGATTCATAGATATGTACATATATAAATGCATATGTGTATGTGTATATTTAATACATTTATGAATGCTACACAAATTATTCTAAAGCACACCTAGTTATGGAAACTTGATTGACCAGTAGGACATTAGTTAAATTAGACAAAACTGTTCTGTCGTAACCATATATAAAAATTCTTTGTGGATAAAATATATGTATATTTAAAATATCATATGTGAAGGGTCCATGGAAGACATTTCTTTTTCATTTTGAATTTAAACCACTAGATTCAATTTTTTTAAATTGAAAGAAGGTATTTTTGAGCATTATGACATAGATTTCACATTAGCATACCAGGCAATATTTTTGACCTTGAAAATATTAAATCTCTTCCTAGTAAGGCTAGAAATTGACTTAAATGTACCATGATAGAAAATAAAAAGTATAATGTTATAAAAGTATAATGATTATTTTTAAAAAAATAATTTTAGGTGGATAATACAAGCAGGGGGGGAGGAAGAAGGGTGGATAACGAGATAAACAGATTGAAACATGGATGAAATATCAAGAAATGAAACTTAATTAGCAATTTTTTAAAAATGGTCTGAAGTAAGTTGTGTAATGTATTAGTGGATACACAATGGTAATTGAATAAACTAGCTCACCATTCTAGCTATATCAGTCTTGTAGTGTGAGAATTTGTGCATCTATTTCCTTGCTTTTTCCCTCCAAAATATCATGGTACATTGGTGTATGTGTGTGTGTGTATGTGTGCACGTGCATGTGTGCAGTAATGATGTTGGTATATTAGATTATGTGTTTGCATATGTGTGAATTATGTAATGATATTGGTAGGGCTGGTGGTGAATACCACATAACTACTGTAACTACTTCAGGATATTCATCTTGCTTTTTATTTTATAAATTATAGTTAAGAATCACTAAGGCTTTCTTTTACTGAAATATTTAACAAGGAATAGAATTACATTACTGTTTAATCTTTAATTCTGCCTTTCTTTTTGAAAAGGCAATTAATTAAATGCCCAGTAGTTATTTTTTACTATTTTAAGGTTTTTACTTTTTGCTTTAAATCAGCTTATTTCCTGTGCAGGTAATTATGCAGGTATCTTCCATGTGTGTACATTTAATGCTTGTGGGGTTTTTTTTCCTTGGAATTAAATATGCAACTGCTGATAAATTGTTACCCATGTATACAGCTTTAGCTTGGGGGAAGCGAACAACAAATACTTCCTCACCAAAGGTCCTTTTCCTTATTGTCTGACCTAAAGATTGTTTTACAGCCCAAAGTTACCAAAAATAGCCCCCTCTTCTTTTAGGAATATTTACTTGCTGTGCCGCTGATGTATCTGCTGTTACCCTGAATGTAGCTGCCTCAGGTTTGTTTGGTTATCATTCAGTAGCCATTTGTTGTGCTTTGAGGCCATTATATTTTCAAAACTCTTCTTAATTAGTTATTCAACTTACTATAAAACAGATTCCTGAATATTTTATTGTTCTCCAACTTTGCACAATATATCCTAGCTTAAATTAGTTGCAGTAAATGATGCTTCAAGAAAGGCTCATACATGTATTTAGCTGAAGGCAGGGGTTGCAGAATACATTTTCCCATCTTTTGGAAGTATGCAAAAGCCTCATTGGAAGGTAGCTATTTGCACCCACAAAGACATATCATTTCAATAATCGGTCATAAAAAGAATGCATTGTATAGCATTGGAACACTAAGATGAACACTGCATTTAGCAGTGAGAGAAAGTGTCAGTCTTGAAAACATACTAGCCTGGATTGTTTGTTGTGTGTGTGTTTTTCTCTTCAGATGGAAAGAAAACTTTTTTGAATGGCCGAAAGCTGCTTGAAGGAGCAGGAAAGAATAGGTGAAGAATCGGTAAGCTTTTATGGCCATCAGACTCGTAAAATATTAAAATTTGACCATTCTAAGTGCAAGAGGACTCTCATACATTTCCGGTGGGAGTATAACTAGATCAATCACGTTAGAGATGATGTGATGATACTGAGTCAAGTTGAGGATGCTTGTATCCTAAGCTCAGCAATACAACTCCTAGATGTATGCCCTAGAGAAACTCTAGCCCACGTGTATAAAGAAATGCATACCAGAATGCTCATTAAAGCTAATTTTGTAATGTTCAAATAGCTACTTTTACTATTTAAAATTAGTAAAAATTGGAAAGAGTACTGAAATTAGATGTATAAAAACATTTTAGTATATTCATATAATGGAATATTGTACAGCAGTCAATATGAGTAAAACTACATGGGTTAATATAGACCAATATCAGAAATACAATATTTGAGTAAGAAAAGCAACTTACAGAAGGGTAGGCTCAATGCCATAGCATTTATATAAAGCAAAAAATAATAATAATAATAATAATAATAATAAGTGTGCATACAGAGATTTGTCGTTAAAGTATAAAAATGTACAGGGGAAACAAAGACATGAACTTAAGCATAGTGGTTATCTCAGGGGCAAAAAGGAGGGAAATGAGATTAGGTACATAGAGGATGTTACCTGTATCTATATAAATATATATGTGTAATAGATAATTTCTTTTTAAAAAAGAATACCTAAGCAAGGCAGTGTTCAGAAAGAAAAAAATGAAGTGTTCTCCTTACTGCAAATGAATGAAAGAATAATAAATAAACTTTAAAATACAGATGAAAATGGATACCATTGATAGTGATACATAAACTAATTCTCATATACTTAATACAATAGAGATGAAGATGAAGATTGCCAAGCCTGCTAAAAGTTTGATTCTTTATTCACTAGATTTTAACCTTGATTGACTGCATTCAGTTGTGAAAGAGAAAAAAAAAAAACAAAAGAATTAACATCCTGGAAATATCAAGCATCGTATCTCAAAGGTAAGTAGTATTAAATATTTTTAGAAATTTAATTCTCTGGGAATAATGCTACCTTATTAACAGAGGAGCCTCTGGTTTGACTTCATCATATTTGATTTTCAGATCTGTTTTTAGGTAACTTTTATGTAAGGCATAAAAAGAGTTATTTTATCACAAATCTTCGTAAATACACTGAAATAATGATCACATTCCCCTGTTTCTGCTCCGTTTTCCTTGCCTCATCCTGTCACATCATCAGTATTCACCCAGGCACACAAGCTAGAATCCCCAGGCCCCCGGGGACCCCCTTCCTGCCTATCCCCCAGCCACGTGTCGCAGTTATCCTGCCGATTTTGCCCCCTACACCCTCCACTCCTTCTACTGCTCCATACCTTGGGCACCAGCAGCGTTAACTTACTTGCAGTATAAGCCCCAGCAGGCTGTCCACACCCCAGCTGACGGTACCCACTGTCCCTCAGTCTGGCCATCCTCCCTCCGGTTCTCCCCATTTGTCTGCCAGCCTAACTCCAAGCTGAACCGAGTAGCCCCTTTACTTTCTGACCTTTCTGAGCTTCCCACTGCCGTAGCACTGCACTGCCTTGTAGTCCTTCCTTTCTACTGCACCTGCACTCCCTGAGGGCAGGAGGGACATCTGATGCACCTTCGTCCCCCATATCTAATGCATTACATGAACCAAGTAGTGTGTACTCGATAAACTGAACGGAAGTGAGTAACGATTGATAATCCACATTCAGTACAAACTGTTAAATTTAAAAGTATATTGCAGTATAAAAAAACAAACAAACAAACCAAAAAACAACTAATACTAAACTTTCTTTGGGTTATTTGTATGGAAATATGTTAATATAAATGTTTCAGACATTACATGAAATTTCTAAAAATCTTATATGTTCTGGTATAATGTTATAAGTCATAATTCTAGTTATTACTTTAAAATGTATATCTCAGAAATAACCAAATTTCCTTGTCAATTGCATTATTATGACTTTTCATCAAATCTTTAAAAAAATAAAAAATAAATAAAATAAAATAAAAGTAAATTGCACTATGCTATTGGCAAAATCCTTACCCAAGAATGATTAAGTCTCCAGCTGGGTCCTAACTGCATCCTCATTTTCTGTTGTCATTTTAACTCCCCATTATCTTCTCTGTCTCCTTTGGTCTACCCTCTATGCTCTTCTGGACTGAAATAGTCATTTCCTTGGGCAAATAACTCAATGGGTACAGAGATTTTTCACACAGTTAACTCATTGTGTACGCTTTGAGTATTGTGCTGGGTTTTCTAGAGCTGCATGTATTGTTATTTCTAATCTGCAACTATACAAATCCATGGCATGTTGGAATTTAAGGAAGTTCATTATCTTACAATGTTTACTCTGTAAAATGTTTATTGTAATTAAAAAAATAACCTCCCCCACTTCACAAAGATCACTGACTCCCTTTATGTTGCTTCAGGACTATATCTTCAGACACACAGCCCCACTTTCAGTGAGGGAACCTGGAATTTAGGTTTTTTAACCCTTTCCAGACATTTATGGGCTACGATGGGGCAGACATAACTGTGAACAGCAAATTACACAGAGATGTAACCCATACGTCCCACTTTGGAAGGTCTTATCTGTGAATATGTCACAGTACTGCATACCACTGCATCACCACCCTTCAACACACACACACACACACACACACACACACACACAGACACACACACAGACACACGTACTTGTTCTCACACAATCTTTCTATTACCCACAAAGTCAATGACAGGCTTCTTTTACCTTTTTATACATAATCTTCAGTGCACACTCCATAAGGGACATTCATCAGTATCTGACATTTATTTGACAAGCTGAATTCAGCTGCTCTTCATGACACACCATCCCCAATGACTCATCAAAGCTGCCCGTTTCCCAAAGTGAATCGTGTCCCCAGGTAGTCAGTGTCACACATTCTGCTACCACCACCCATACCAATTCCTAGATTCCTTTCTTTATTCCCGTAAGGTGCAGGCTTTTTGAAATAAAATGCTGCCTAGAAAGAATAAACATGAGACTAAATTCAATTCATGAAGATTATTTAACACACGAACTTTTGCAAAAGAAGGCTATTCATATGCAGCTTCAACAACATGTTTCTTTTTAAACATTCTTAAAAGCAGTATTAAGAACCACTATCGGTAAATTTTGTTCACAAAGAAAAATATTCCAGTATATCTCTACATAAAATCCTGTCCATATGAAAACCAAGAATCAAGATGCAAAGGGATGGACAAACTATCCAATGGTTCTCAAAGTGTGTGCCAAGCATCCCTGCGACCTTTCAGGGGACCCACAAGGTCAAAGCTCTTTTGATAATAATACCAAGATGTTATTCACCTTTGTAAATTTCATTGTGCGTGTATGGTGATATTTCCCAAAGGCTATATGACCTGTGATATTGCAATCATCTCATTTGACTGAATGCAGAAGCAGATACGAGAATCCAGCTCTCTACTCTTGGGCCAGACATAAGAGATTTGTAAAAACAGAACACATTGCTATTCTTCTCCCTCTTTATTTTTGTTTTGGAAAAGACAGTTATTTTTCATAAAAATATATTACTTATGTTGATGAAATGGTTTATTATTGTTATTTTAAATGAATTAAGTAAATATTTAAAAATTTTCCCAGTTTTTAATTTTTAATAGAGTAAATATTGGTAGATACAACCTACACTTTAAAAAACTCTTTGAGGTCATTGATCATTTTTAAGAGCGTAGGTTTTCTGAGACCAAAAAGTTTGAGAAGGGCTGAACTATACAAATAGGTGGATACATTACTGTCAATTTGGAAACATTCTCCCCTCCAAAACATTTTTCAAAACAATGTTTCAAAAAGATGTGTTCAGTGACTCAGAGAGGAGTTTTCCATGTAGAAGCCTCTTGACTGGCTATCAGCTAGCTGCACCTGGGCTAGTTTCCGCCCCACTTTTTCTCTAACATCCTCTATAGCTCCCTTTAGGTCAACAACGTAGAACGGGCGTGGGGGGCCTTCAGCCCCCCAGTGAGTGATGCTTGGAAAAGGCTTGCTCTGGGTCCTGAAGCTTTAGCTGTTTAAGCAAATGCCACCAAAGGGGTTTCACCTCTGTCTGACTATCTAAACCTCATCCTGTTTGAGCTCTCCTGGGACTAAAAGCAGCCGTCCAAAATATGTATCTGATTTCTGATTGCATAAAAATTACCTGGGACACATTTTAAATGTAAAGGTTCCAGGCCCCAATCCAGACCTAAGGAATCAAAAGCCCAGGGCTGAGAGGAGCACGTCAGTTCTCTTTGACAATCACTCCCCATGATCCTTGGCATACAGTCTCCAGAAGACCACTGTTGAGGTTCAGGGCACCCAGAAAAGAGAGGAGGGTCCCTGGTGAGGGCATCCCCTCCACACAGGAGCGCAAAGCAGGTGGCATGTGCCTTGAGATACAGGGAAGCCCTTGGCTGGGGCAGCTCCCAACACCTGCCAGTGAAATCAGGCCAGGGTGGGGCACCCAGGCACACGCGGACCCAGCAAGGAGAGGAGAGGCAGGTGCCGCAGAGCCTTGGGGGGAGTATTTGGGTTCAGCATGGTGACTGATGGAGAAGAAGAGAAAGAAAGGGAGATGAAGAGGGAGGTTCCAGAAGTGAGGGCCCAAGAATGCTGAACTATCATTTTCCACCCACAATTTTGCTTAGAGCCAGCCCTAAGCTTTGGTGTAGTCAAAAGCCAATGCAGACTTGGTAAGTCCCCAAAAGTCTGGCTCTGATGAAGACTCCGAAAGTATAAACAGAGAGAATTTAAAAAGCCGGAAAGAGTGATCACATAAATAAGACCTAAAAAGATCATGTAAATAGGCACTGAAGTGAGCCTGGAAAAAATCAGATCTAAATGAAAGCCTTTTCACCTACAGAGGGTGTTTGAAAGAAGAAAGCCCGTGTCTGCGTATTCTTCCAGCTCGGGGTGCAGGAAGCAGGAGGCAGAGGAAGAAGATGCTCAGCCTGGTTATTTACCATTATCCTTTGCTGGGCACATTATAAAAAACCCATTCAGAAATGACCCAAGAGTATTTATGGCCTTTATTAATCTTTTCTTGGCTGTTAGTTAGTGCCTCAAATTAGAGTCAGTGAAGCTTCAGTGCAAAATAGTTTGAGGTATAGCCAGGGGCTAAATCCTAACTCTCTCTGATCTTTCCAGTTGTCCTCAATTCAAGTTTCTTTCAAAGAAGCGTTTGACCTGGCATCTCTTTCCTTGGCTCTTTCTGTACCTGAATGACCTGTGAACATTAGGCCATTCACATATTGATGGTTTTTAAGATAAGCTTGCATTTCAGCAAAGGCCTAATGAATTTGGGAGGGATGGTGAACAGGGTAAAATCTGATTTATTGGGATGATTTTTGGTTGCCTGAATACTTTCAACCTTCACTTATTTTTATTGCACCAACAAGATTGGACCATTCTAGCCAGTCTTACCCAAGTTTTGCAGCACAGTTACAAGTTGAAATCTGTGTGGCAAAGAGCACTTTTTGTACCATAGGCAGCTTTGATAACAAGCAGGGGTAGGAGGAGCTCAATTTAGTCCAATCTATAGTGTCTTTGCAAAGCTCTTTGCTTTCTTTGCCTCAACCTTCCCCATTCTCAAGATAAGATAGGAAAAGAAAGGAAAAGAAAAAAACTACTTACCTTGTACAGGTCTTTCAGAAGATGGACTGCAGGATTATAGAATGCCTAATGAAATGCGTAATTCCTTCTTTGTTGCCTTAGTGCTGAGAACGAAGTCCCTTGCTCATTTTTGGAAGATAGAATATGCTTTCGATTACATCAGTTCTATTTAGTAAACAACCTTTCTTGTGCTTTCAGCAGTAGATACTCTGAAAGCATTCTGAGACATCTTCCGTAAACACTTTTTTTCTTTCCAAATCAATTCTTAGCGTGCTTCACATATCTGGAAGACATCACTACTTTTGTAAAAGTATGCAACGCTAGTGATCCAGAGGGTCAGAACCACCCATGCCTCACTTGAGGCCGAATTACTTTTTATCTCTCTTTTTATCTCCCCCCCCCCCCCCCCCCCCCCCCCCGCATCTCAAAGGATCTTTCACATGGTAGGTCCTCATGGAATAGCAAAGGATTGTGCACCAGTGCCGTATATAGTGACCTAGTTGAATGCGACCTGAGGAAGAACTCTTCTGGGTTATTCAGAGTTCTCTCCAGATTTCACATCACATGCTCAAGGTGAGTGTGGTCCACAGCATAACAGGGAGCCTAGCCTATGTCCACTGCGGGGAGGTAGGGAGGGACCCTGCGGCACCGTGAAGTGGTCTGCTCTCCACAAGGGCTCATCCACGTAGACACCGTGGGGCAAGGAGCACGTGAGAACTCTATGTCTGTCTCTCTTGAGATCACCCTAGAATTAGTTATATCTTCTCCCAGATTTTTAACATCTACTAACATTTTTTCTCTAAAATTTTAGTTTTTAATTATTTCTTTATATCTTATATTTTATTATTTTTCTAGCCATGCATTAACTTATTCACTCACTCAACAAATAAATATCTATTGAGTACCTACCCTGTTGTGAGATGCAGAATCTGTTCATTTCTTTACAGCTAGTATATATTTGATTCAGGCAGGATTCTGGACCTATGTTTGTATTTTATTTGCATATTTACTTATTTTTCTATTTGTGAGTTCATAATTTGCTTGAGGGTAGAAGCTATGTTTTACTTACCTTTGTATCTGCAGATATAATAGATAGTAAGTGCTCAATAAACACTGAGATAGTGTTAAACAAATCACATCAACTTCCATAATGAAATTGAGGCAACTTATAATTAAAACGTGTCTCATCAACATAAAACTCAAAGTATCAGTAAAATCTTGCAGGAGAAATGGAGAAGAGCATTAACCTATAGCTAATGCAAATTAGATTGTAAATTAGACTCTAAGCTTCCTGATAGCCAAAGTTAAAGAAAAATTTGCCAAGATACATCAGAAATTGGGCTTGTAGATTCAAAGATGTTGGGTCCTAGATTTTTATATATTTTAGATACTAATAAACATTTTATTATTATTTTATTACATTTCTGAAATTTTCCGATTATAACTATACATTTTTCTTGAGATAATTAACATTGATTCCATAGAAAATTTACTTTTTTGTTTTTACATACACTAGGTACTTGAAAAAAATGAAAAACATCAAATAATCTTATGACAAAATAAAAGTTAATCTTTTCCAAAATGAAACTTCCTTAGCCTTTTTCATTAAAAATGATCAGATTAGTTATTTCACTCTTTTTGAGATTACAAAGTTTACACATAAAATGTGCCCAAAGTAAATCAAAAGCCTACCCCAGTCCTCTACCAATGAAACCTACCTAAGACAAGATCAAAATACCTGGAGCAGTCAGGTGGGCGCATCCCTAGAGTGAACATGGGCATTAGGTCTGAGGCGTTTTCAGCAAGCAGTGCTGTACCTGAGTAAATAGAGCCACTTATGAAGACTCAGATGGGGAAAATAGCTAAACATTTCGATTAACTAAGAGCTCTGATCGCTGATTAAGAACGGGCAGTCATGTTGTTTTTCCTATTATTTCTTTGAGCCTCTTGAACACTTCAGAGTCAGAGACGGGCTCCAGGATCACTGACTGTCCTGTGCTCCTAGGGGGTCACTAACTCTATTAAGCCTCAGTTTCTTAACCTGCAAAACGAAGATCATAATACCTCCCTCATGAGATTATTGTAGGGATCAATGCAAATAGGTGGGATTATGTATGTGAACAAACTCTACAAACTGTAGAGATACAACTTTGGTCCTGTAGTTTCCAGTATTAACATGAGTTAGTTTGTGAGTTGGGAAGTGGTTGATTTCTTATAATGACCCAAGTGTGATTAGTCAAATTCATGTAAGTGTAACTAATTTCATCTACTGCTAAAAACACTGAATTTTTTTTTTGCTGCATAAATGTATACATTTTTAAAAAATCTGTTGAGTTCAGTGGTTCAAATAAATCTGTATTGCAGTACTGATTACAGAATTTGATTTTATTTAAAAGCCCTCTTTCTGTGAGAAACATGAATACACAGTGGGTAGCTATAGATTTAATGCGTATTTATGTGTTATCATCACACAGGATTGTTCTATGTGTGATGAAGTTCTGCTTCTTTTTTCCAGAACATTCTTTTCTTGGTTTTATTTACATTTTGCCTTGATAAGCATGTTTATATCATTTAATAATTCAAGTGATTACACCATGCTTTTGAGGTTTTTATGAGGAAAATTGGAGTATATACTTTGTTTTTAAGTGAATTGATTTGACTATCTTCAAAGCAAAACAAAACAAAAACCCTGGCTCTCACTAACTTTTTAAATAGCTACATCGACTTGTCTAGAAGCAATCAATCAGCAACAATCACATTTCAGATAAACCTCAGGGCTAAGATGTCACGAAGGTGACTGGAAGGAAATAATCGGCCTCAGTGGGCAAACAAAAAGGAACCTGTTAAGTGAAGGCAAAGATCACAAAGCAGCCCATCTGTCCCCTTGGGCTACATAGCAAAGGAATGCTGGTGAGAGTGGGAGAAATACTGGAGGAGGAACCACAATGTCCCTTCCAGGTCTGCCATGCTGGCCCTTGGGAAGAACAAGAGAGCAGTCCCAACCCGGCGGAGGCACAAACTGGGACAGGGCATGAAGGACTGGAGAGTACCTGGTGGCAGGCAGGCAGGCAGGCAGGCAAGGGAATGAGGAATCACCTTGTCCTCAGAACCCCCAAACAGGCGCTGCCACCACAGGGGAACAAGCACAGCAGTCGTGGTATCCGGACACCAAGGCTATAAACTCTGTTCAAGGCTCTTTCCCTCCCAAGCACCCACTGCCCTCTTTTGTTGATGACTCTCTACAGGGCAAGGGGTAGACTGATTAACACCCTCCTGACCCCTCATTTCACCTCTTGACACTCTTCCAGTGAGGGAGTAATAGCTGGGATTACAAAGATTTATTTTTTGTGCTATTTCATTTTCTTTAATCTGCTTGCTTGTGTCCAACAAAAACCCTACACACCCATATGGAAAAAACTACATAACTACATACCTAATTTCTCTTTCTACATTTATGACCAAAGTGTGAGCCAGTTCCTTCCAGATGAATGAAGAAGGCAGAGATTAATAATAGTGCCTAAACACATGTGCAGCCTGGTGTCCACGCTGCATGTATTCAGATGATTATGTTTCTTCATTGAGTTGTAAATTTTAATGCACTGTAAATTGCACAGGGTATTTATCTGGCAATGGCAAAAGAAAAAAAAAACACATCATTTATGGTGTTTCACAAAATCTCAGTCCCACTGTTTATAAAGATCACAAGTTTATGAATGGCAACTAGAGATTCCTAAGGAATTACCTTATTATAAGTAGAACTCATCTGTGACCCTTCAACAATATTGATTTAATAAGAGTATATATTTTTGGTTCCAGGAGTCACTGAAGTGCTAATCTTATGTGATTAATACACTATCAAAGTGTTAGTATGAAGGAGGCAGTAGTGCGTATAAATATTCTATTTGTTCTCCAGCTTTTCCCAGTTAGCGCCGTGTAATGGGTGTGAGAGGAAATGAAGTGTGTCACTACTAGCCAGGGGCATGAAAGATCTTGAGCAGTTCTCCAGTCTCTCTAAATCTGCAGGGTTGACAGAAGAGTATGAGGTGAAGACTTGACATTGAAGCAGCCTACATTGCAAATCACTGCACTGAGCGTCTCCCAGACCCAAGTGGATATTATGTGAGTGAAAAATAAACGTTTACCATGTTAAAATGCTGAGATTTGGGAGATGTTTGTTACTGCAGCACAGCCTGCCCTGACTAATATAGAGAATAAGAATGGATTTCAGTCTTGAAGGTTAAATAAAAATCTAGAGTTAGATGTGTTTAGTCTTTTAATTAAAGGCCTAGTAGGATACAGCAAGAATTGACAAACTTTTTCTGTAAAGGACCAAACAGTAAATATTTTAGGCTTTGAGAGACAGAAAGTCTCTCCACGATTACTCAGCTCTGCCACTGGAGCACACAAGCAGGTGTGACAAAGCATAATGTGCATGGCTATGTTCCAATAATTCTTTGTTCAGAAAAACAAGAAATGGCCAGGATTTGGTGCATAGTTCCTGGCCCCTGTGTTAGAGAATCTATTTTAAATGGAATTATGTTGAGTACTTGGAATACAAGGTTCCTGGGCCTACCTTAACAAAGTACCACAAAGTGGGTGGCTTAAAATAATAGATATTTATTCTCTCACAGTTCTGGAAGCTAGAAGCCTAAGCCAAGGTGTTGGCAGAGTTGGTTCCTTATGAGGGTTCCAAGGGACAGTCTGTTCCATGGCTGTCTCCTAGAGTCTGATTGTTGCTGACAATCCTCGGCATTCCTTGGCTTGTTGGATGACATCACTCCAATAGCTGCCTCTGTCTTCACGTTGCCATCTTCTCTCTGTATGTCTCTCTTATAAGGAGGCCAGGTATATTGGATGAAGGGCCCACCTTAAGGGCCCTTAATCCAATGTGAGGACCCACCTTACACCTCTTAATGAATTATATCCTCAACGACTCTATTTCCAAATAAAGTCACATTCTGAGGGACTGGGGGTTAGGATTTCAACAAATCTTTTTGGGGTGCACAAGTCAACCCATAGCATTTGGTTACTTAAAGAACACTTTTCTCTTAGTAACTTGACAATGATACAAGTGAATTTTAAGTAAGTTCGTAGGCCTTGCCTTTACTCAGAGAGATCAATTCATGAACTATTTTGACAAGGTTGAAATTTTAGGTATCTAATAGAGCAATTAAAAGAAAAACCATGCTCATAATTAAAATAATAAATATAACATTGTAATGAACATTTACAATTCAGTACTATTTTACAGGCTTCTACTTTTTCCAAATCGTTGATTGATGCTTAAGATGAGAAAATTAGATCTGATTTACATGCTTTATTTCTTGGGACTATTATTAAAGCACAGGATTGATGAAATGATTATTCCTTAGAGTCTGAATGCAGACATCTATAAGGATTTATTAAAGACAAAAACCACAATTTCCTTGGCAGGTTTTGGAACCCTAAAATGTGAGAAAGCAGCACACAGTTAAGTAATCAAGTAAGTGCTTTAGATGTACATACAAGGAGTTCAGAAGAAGGAGGGACCACAAAGGCCTAGTAAGGGGGTGCCCTCTGAGGGATGAGAGTTTGGATAGACTGGCAGGGAGCATCTGATATGAGCAAGGGCATAAGATGATGTAGCTGATGGGGGAGGATCAGCCTGATTTGAGGCAGCAGAGACTTGCAGGGAAATAACAATAGTTGTAACTGCAAAGAGTCTTCAAAACTGCTATAACAGACCCTGAACGTCAGCCTAAGGACAGTTCAGATTACATTCATGAGTAATAGGTCTGTGAGCGATAAGTTTCTGAGCAAATAATCAAAGCTGTGTGGTGTAGTCCACAAGATAAACAAGGCGATGGATTGATGAGGAATTAGCTAGGCGTTATCTAGGAACGTCTAGGCATTATGAAAAAGAGACGGTAAACACTGTGGCAGGATCATCAAGAATGGTTCATAAGAGTTTGATGGGTCTTGATGATTAGACTTCTGAGAGAAAACCATGAAGGAGAAAAAGATAAGTCAATGCAATCTCAAGAGGAAGGAAGGGAGGAAAAAAGAAACGGGAGGGAGCTGATGTAAACACAAGGAAGGCAAACAGGTCAAATTCTAGCTAATTACTATTAGAATGAAGACCAATTCACTAGTTCTACTCTAATTAGTCAAGATAGGATAAGATATGCATGGTTACATATAACCCCCATATTTCAATAGCTTAGCACAACAAAGATTTATTTCTGGTTCATGTTATATACCTAGTATTTACTGGAAGGGAACTTTGTCCCACAGATCCATTCAGATGAAGAATAATGGGCATTTCACCATCTTGTGATGCTGTTTTCTCAAAGTGGAGCCACATGAGGGGAAGAAAGAGCGTGGACTGTTTCCACCACTCTTAACTGCCTTCAGTTCATTTGCCAGAACTAGTCACATAGCCCCACCGCAATTGAAAGAGAGGATGGAAAAGGCACAGAAGCCCAGGTAACATATGATAAGTATTACCATCTCTACTGCGTTATCGTTTTCCCTTCTATTTCAAAAATAAATTGTTGTCTGTGAGTTTCTGTTCTGATTTTGCCTTTGGTAAAGTGAATTTATTTCTTTCCACACATTTCCACTAACTAACCACCAGGAAATCTTGTATATTCTTAACCATAACCGTAACAAAGGGCTTTACTTTCACAGTCGTTCTGAACTACAGAGATATAGACAAAAGCAGAATGTTAAAATCTGCTAATTGTTTTTCCCTGGTGCCTGAAAGAGAACCACATGAAGAGCACGGTTACCCGGGAGTTTGGTAGAGTCAGAGACTAACATCTGACTCGTCAGAGAATAACAGAGACTAACTTGACTCATTCTCTAGGAAGGAGGCTATGGCTAAAGAGGGGAGCATTGGGCTGCCAGAGTAAAGAGGACTGTCACAGGAGGGGTTTGCCTATAGAGAGAAAGTTATGTGTGTGTGTCCTGTAGACAGATGTGGAACCTACAGAAGGTCAAGCCATGGGTTATCTTTAAAAGGATTCTGCCTAAGAGCATGTCTTGCCAGGGACAAGATAATCTTAGCCTGATAGAGGCTGGAAACAAATCATCAGAAGCAGGAGCTGAGGGAAGGGCCTGACTGCAAGTAGCCAGTTAGAAAAGCCATCACCAGGCTGAGAACTGGTGAGTGATCCTCAGAGATAGGTGGGGATTGGCAGGGAGCGGGGAGTCTCCAATAAATCCCAAAGAACAACCGTTAAGTGAAAGAGTCAGCATTTGGTGTCTATGAGAGCTAGAAGTCACAGAGATGATCAGAGTACTAAGCAAGTACGACTTTCATGCTCCATCCTCTCCTGGCGCTGACCTTGGAGGGGCCCCAAACAGCGGCAAGGAGACAGAGGCCAAAAGCAAATGAGAAGAAGCTGACAACACCTTTACACTGCATATTGTAAGAAATTCTAGTCAAATAATGAATCCTTGTGAATTGTTTTTGTTGGCGATAGGTTTGATGAGGGATTATGTTTTTAGGAATTTAAAGTATGGGTAATCAGTAATCCATTAATTCAAAACTATTTAATTGAGTTCCTATAACTGAGTACATGCAGTACCTACAAGCTGCTATAGGATGTACAGAAGACCCTCATCCTACTTTTTCAAGTTTTTTACATATTAGTGAAAGAAGCAGACAAAAAAGTAATCTTAAGACAATGTGATTAGTGCTGAAAAAGAAGAAAGACTGCAATATTAGAGCCGAGACTAAGGGCATTTTATCTATCTGAAAGGATCTAGAAAGCTTCCCTAGAAGGTGATACTTAATCTGATATTTAATGTGTTTATTTAACCATTAACCAGAAGGTTGAAAGAATGGAAGTTATTCTCGAAGGCAAAAACAACTTAACACAAAGGCATGAAACAGGAGAACCCAACTTGCTCAGAAAACTGCAGATTTAGCAGTGTGGTTATAGTACTAAGTACCATTGGACGGTGGTGGGGAACTCGTCTGGAGCTTATTCAGAGCCCATGTGACATGGTAAGGCATTTGGGGATATCTTTTAAGCCATTGAACATTGTTAAAGATTTGGTCTTGCTCTTTTTTTACATATATGCTTTTAAAAGTAGACAGTATTGGAAGATTTTTTAAAATTATCTATAATTTCACTATCCAGAAAGGACTACTTAAATATATTCTAGAGTATTTTCTTGTATTATTTACATATTTAAAATTTTTGTCCTATTTCAATTTTGTAGCCTGTATTTTTTACTTACTATTATACTGTGATTATCTTCCAGGGTCACTGAATAATTTTTGACAACCTGATCCCTAATAAGTGACCAGTATTACAAGAAATGAATCCACTATTTTTTATTTCACCATTCCTTTACTGTTAGCAGTTGGGTTGTTTCAAATGCTTTGCAATTACCATCCAAGTATTTAAATCTTTCAGTGCATTTTTTTTTATGCTTTTAAGATAGAGTCCAGTACATTGAATTGCTAGATCAAAAAGAATAAACTCCTTTGAAGCTATTTTTTTATACATTTCTAGATTAATTTCCACAAAAATTTTGCTAATTTACACTCTCATCCCTTGTTCAGTAACAGTGTAAAATAATCTCTGCTCCTTTATAGGTTTATCAGTGGAACAAATTATTTGCTTTTATAAATAATCTTTGCTGTATTTTTTAATAAAATAAAATCTTAATAAACTTTTTATAAATGATCTTTGGTAAATAACTTTTGTTTGATTTTTTAATAAAAGTTCACCGAAGAAGTGTTGGGAAATATAGAAAAATGCAAAGAAGAAAAGTTACATAATTTTAATTCTATTTCTTATAATTAAGGACTGGTAACATCTTGGTATATAGCCTTCCAGTTTCTTCTCTTTTTTTTCTTTTTTTTTTTTGAGTATAGTTGATTTACAATGTTGTGTTAGTTTCAGGTGTACAGAAAAGTGAATCAGTTATACATATACATATATCCACTCTTTTATAGATTCTTTTCCCATATAGGCTATTACTGAGTATTGAGTAGAGTTCTCTGTGTTATACAGTAGGTTCTTATTAGTTATCTATTTTATATGTAGTAGTGTGTATATGTCAATCCCAATCTCCCAGTTTATCCCTCCCCCTCTTGCCCCCTGGTAACCATAAGTTTATTTTCTACATCTGTGACTCTACTTCTGTTTTGTAAATAAGTTCATTTGTACCTTTTTTTTAGATTCCACATATAAGCGACATCATATGATATTTGTCTTTCTCTGTCTGACTTACGTCACTTAGTATGATAATCCCGAGGTCCATCCATGTTGTTGCAAATGGCATTATTTTGTTCTTTTTATGGCTGAGTAATATTCCATTGTATATATGTAACTCTCTCTCCCTCTAAGTATATTTAACAAAATTGAGATCTTACTTATTTGGACTAACTTATATTTTGTCTTTTGCATACAATACTGTAGAGCAAGTGGTGTATCAGTTCATTAATTAGGCTTGGCCTTCAAGAGCTGCATAACATTCCCTTACACGAATGGGCCCTTATAAATCATCATTCTTGTATTGGAAGTTAGGTTGGTTCTAATCTTTCATCCTCACATAAGTATCCTTGTGCATACATCTCTGGGCATACCTTGAATTAATTTTTTAAGATCAATTGCTAAAAATGAAAATGTTGAGTAAAAAGATTGGAACATTTTTAATGATTTTTAATTCACTTGGCAAAGTTGCTTTCCAAAAAAGATGTTCCCATAATTAGTGAATGAGAGGTCTTGCTTCACAATATTTGAGGGTTAACAACATTTAAATTGTCCTTATTTGACATATAAAAATGGCTTTTTATTTTAATTTGCCTTTCTTTGATTATAACATTAAATATCATTTTAGGTCTTTATGGACAATTTTTTTTTTCTTATTTTGAAGATTTGGTGCCATTCTTATGGATGTTCAAAGTCTTTTTCTGTACCTTTAAGAACATTAACCATTTATCTGTAATATTTTTTCATATAGTCCTTTTTTCACTCTGTTTTCATATTGCTGAGTTTTTGGATTTTATTTGCATCTTCATTGGTTGGAATACATCTTTAAGTAGGTTTATCAGGACACTTACAGGGGCACTTTCTAAGCCTTTGCATAACTAAAATATCCTTTCTGTTGCCATCACATGTGAATGACATCTTGTTAGGATATAGAATTCTTGGACCACAACCTTTTTCCCTCACTAATCTGTAGCTATTGTCTTCTGATACACAGCATAGCGGAGAAAAATTATGAGGTTGGCCTTTGGATATATGATGGTTAATTTTATATGTCAACTTGACTGGGCAGTGGAGCACCCAGATATTTGGTCAAACATTATTCTGGGTGTTTCTGTGATGATGTTTTTGGATGAGATTAACATTTAAATCAGTAGACTGGATACTCTCATGTTTATGGGCCCCATCCGATGGTTTGAAGGCTTGAATAAAACAAAAAGGCTGACTTTCCCCTGCGTAAGAGAGAATTCTTCTGCCTGACTGCCTTAAAAGTGAAACATCAGCTGTCCTGGAGACTGGTCACCACCCTAATCATGTGAACTACATCCTTAGAATAAGTCTGTTTATATTTATACATCTTATTTGTTCTTTTTCTCTGGGGAACACTGATTAATGCAGTATGTTACCTGGAATTTTTTCTTCTGCTTTCATACTGATGGCATTGTTTTCTTTATCTATGAAATTTTTTAAATGTTATCATTACATATCTAGGTGTGGGTCTTTTTCATTCTGTTTGGAACACAAAATGATCCTAATAGACAAGACCCTGAAGGTGCTCCCATGTAATAGCTGTTCTTTGTGGCATATAGTACAAGGAAGGTCATCTGCTAGGAGAAAGGAGGAAGGTGGTGAGGCTGTTAAATTCTGTGATTCAATGCTATGCCTTTAAAGTACACTTCCTACTCTCGGTGTCTGTCAACCCATTCATGCTGGCTGGAATCCAACTATTCTCCTAGCTTAGTGTGGCCCTTCCACTGTTTTGATTCAGATGTGACCTAGGTCCAACTCTCCAATCTGAACCTCCAGCCCTTCACATTTAGCAATTATTTATTATTAGTTTTTTATGTATTTAAGTCTCTTTACCCAGATAAGCACAGGAATGATCTTATATGCACCTTTCATTTAGTAGGCTTTTGATATTTGTTCTCTGATTTAAATTGAAAAGACCAACAAATATTACACACACTGCAAAAATATTCTGTTCAATATTTTTAAAATCTCTACCCTTTTTGGGCCACTGTTGATGATAATCAAACTTATGCTTTAGGCTGATCATCAGGCTTTGTCCTTTAAAAATGTATATATTACAAGTATGTATATGGATTTGTTATAGACAAGAAGAACACAAAAATAAAAATCTTGTTGGAAAATGTACCTATTCTAATGTAAATGTTTTCAAAGTGATTTTGTTAGGGATATAAGGGAGCATATAATTAGTTCATTGATACTAAAATTCCACAGTTGAAGATTTCTGTATGATTACCTACAACTTCACTTAACAATAAATAGTTAGACTTACTAGGTGTCAGGCACTGTGGTATGTGAAATTTATCATCAGTTTTATCCATATAAATTTTTAAGTTCATGGCACAAAACCATGCTACCTACATAATACATAATAAAACTCACATATTCCTGAATTTAACTTAGTGTTCTATCAGTTACAATAAAATTGCTGACTTACATAAATGATATTATGCTTCAAGATTAATAGTTGCTTAAGTGGCTACAATCAGTATAACTCAACTCATCTAAACTGCATTTTGTAGTCTATCCTCATTTTGTTAGGGTTGCTTTTGTATACTCATTTCTCTCATATCATGTACAGTATAATCCATAGGTAGGTGTGTGCACACATCCATACATATCCACACTTCATGAAAAAACCTGGGGTCTGATATGATTCTATAGCTCTCAACATTCTGTTCACCCACAGTACCTTATGTTCCAGAGAGGTTGTGTTTCTTCATATTTAACTCATTTTCTTATCTCTCCAACTTCTACCTCACTCCTGAGGGTCTTCAGGCAGCATCTATCTGTTTCCCACCCATTTACTTTATTCAATCATCAGTCATTCAAACAGTCTGTCAACAAATATTTCCCACAAGCTCCGTACCATAGTACTGGGTCTAGAGAAATCAGGAAGGCTTAGTCTTTTCTCCCAAGAACATCGTGGTTTAGTATCATTCAGGGGGCCGTTTTCTAGTGTCCAAGATGTCAACGGGCTTGAGGCAATGGATGATCTGATCCTTGAAAAATTGTAATAGCTCCATTCGGTAAAAAAAGGAAAGGAAAGATAAAAGGGGACATTAACTAAAACAATGGGTTTTTAATTGATGGAATCTGAGTCTTAGGGGAGAAGGGAAGAAAAGTGTAAAAGGAGGTGGTTGGTCTTGTGCTTGGGAAAAAAAGGTGAAAAAAATCTGGCAGTTCAGGGAGACTTCTACACAGTAAAGCAGTCTCTGAATCCTGAGGCTGGAAATAGAAAGTAAATAGATGAAGCATCGAGCAACACCTCCACACTCCAGTCAATACAATTAATAGGCTTTCAATAAATCCAGCTGGACCAGAACCGAGATTATTCTTCCAGGAGGAGCAAGGGGAGAGCTGCATATGGAAATAAGTACCATTTCTTCTGACACCCCAGTATCCCCACCACTCTAAAACAACCCATGGATTAACCTGAAGTCCTCCCTGTAAGTAAGAGTGGTATTTCAGGATAACAAATGGTATAAACACCCTGCTTGTGAAAAAAAAATTTTTACACCCACCATTTTGTTATCCTAATATCATATATTGGACAGGTCCTTCATTATAAATTTGGAGTTAAGAGACTTAAAGAAAACCCAGTGTTAGAAAGCTACTTGTACTTAAGTGGAAATTGTCGGTAGCAGAGCCCCACTTGTTTTCATGGGACGTGGGAATGAGACACAATGGAAACAAAAGGTCAAAGAACTTGGATCTTCATGGCTCCAAAAGCCAACTCTGCCCGCATCACAGTTTGGTCCCCACGCTGTCATCTGTGAATTGCATATGGACGTGTAGAAGCTGGGTCTGAAGTATTTTAAATCTAGTCCTAGATGCTTATTGAAAATATTGTTGAAGAAGGTGTGTTACTCTGCTCACCCTACAATAACAAAGTTCCGTAGAATAGGTGGCTCAAACAACAAGAATTTATTTCTCACAGCTCTAGAGGTTAGGAGGCCAAGATCAAGGTTCCAGCCAATTTGGTTTCTGGTGAGAACTCCCTTCCTGGCTTGCAGATGGCCACTGGCTCGGTGAGTCCTCACATGGCTGAGAGAGAGAGAGAGAGAGATCTTCCTCTCCTTATAAGGCCACCACTCCCATCAAATTAGGACCCCACAGTATGCCCTCATTTAACATTAACCACCTCCCTAAAGCCTTCTCTCCAAATCCAGTTACACTGGGAGTTAGATCTTCAACATAAGAATTTTAGGGGAAGATAATTCAGTCCATAGCAGGTTGTATAATACCTTACCGCAATTTTGTTTCTGTAACTACATTACTCTTAATTTTCTTAAAATAGCTTCAAGTTTGCAAGAAAACTAATGCATGACTACTTAAATAGTACCTAGCAGTCAGAATAACACTAAGTGTTGTAAGCTCCCAGCAACACAGATAATTTTATTGAGCAGCTGCCTGCTTACCCTAATTCATTGAAATCCCAAACCTAAAAATATGCCTCATTTTCTGAAACTTAGGTAATACACAAGCTCCTTTAAAAAAAACTCACACAATTCAGTATATACTTAAATTTTTTCTAACGTTATTTAAATATTTATAGTATATGTAAGTATAAATATGTACATAAAAGTAAATGTAAGTCCCTAGGGTTTATATCTTGAATCCATCTATAAAATTAGAAAAATGTAGTAATTAAATAAAAATGAAAAATGCATCAATAAAATTAAAATTGAAATACTTTTGCTAAGTTGCACGTGCTGTTATGCTAAATCACTGCTTTAACATGATTGTATGACTAACTGCTATGACACAAGATTGCTTTTCTCCCTGATTTTGAAGGTTTTGATGGCTTTATATTTTATAAGTACTTATTTATAAATCATTTTATTATATTTATATAATAAATACGTACATTTCATAGATAATAAAATTGTACATAATTAAACATTTACATTTTATTATAAAAACTAAAGTACAATTTATATCATAGATCTGTATCTTATAGTTTTTTAAAAAATTATAAAATACCACGGGATATAAAACCAATTAAAATTATCCAAACATCTAAAACTCAGAGACCAGCCCAGTTTAGTGTATTTCTTTTTTCTCTTTAAATGCATGATTCTGGAAGGAGGAAGTGGGAAAGCAGTTCAATCTATGTGTGAATTTTACATAACACCCTATACTTTTGGCTAGAGTGACCAACCGTCCCAGTTTGCCTGGGACTGAGTGGTTTCCTGGGACATGGGACTTTCAGCCCTAAAATCAAGACAGTCCTAAGCAAACTGGACAGTTGATCACCCTACTTTCAGCCTTATATCTTGTTCCCTGCCTTCTTCATACTTTAATCTGTATGCACTTTAGGTTGTAGCTTCTTCTGCCTTCCATCATCAGTCAGCGCTCTTCATACAATTTTCCAAATTTTGTTGAAATATCTTAACTTCAATGTTGCCCCTTTATTCTGTTTTTGAAGGTTGAGAACGGTGCTTTATCCCAACTCCGTTACTGCCATTTTAATAGGCTCTCAGGTGAGCTCTGTCCACCATCTTGAACCAGAAGGTGCTGGATTCTTTCAAGTTTTACATTGTAGATTGTTGGTGACTCTGTCCTAGCCCCACTTCTCAAGAAACATTCCTATGTACAACTTGGACTTCACTTGCCCTGAATGCATCATCTATGGCCTGTCTTCAGTTGCTTTTAACAATCAAAGCAGAACTACTTGGCTCTAATGTGGTCCTAAATATAAATAGAAACACTAGGTTAACATAGGATGTTTGGTTATTAAAAAAGTCATCCAGGTGTTATTGAATAGTCACTTTTTAGACTATCATTAAAATAAACACATATAAAAATAAAACACTCAGAGAAAAAATCACTTGAACCACCAAGACTATATATCCAGATTCAGGAATGATTTCTCATAGGTCATTTTAACCCTGCATGTATATTCATATTTACAGAGAGCACCATTTTAAAATATGGAAAAATTATGATAGTGAATTAGGTTTTATTTTAAAATGTTAGAATCTTGGCAAGTCCTTTTTCATATAAATTGTTTAAGGTTCACTCACTTAGGTCTATAGAAGAGAAAATTTCTAAGAAACATTCTAAACAAGATGATATGAAAAAAAAATGTAGAATGTTCACCTGATTTCTCAGCCCCAGGATTTTAATTCTTAGGTCAAATTTTTTTTCCTTTTAGGACTTGAAATAGTCTCCTCCTGAATATGCTCAATTAATTGTGACCTATCAGCTCTAGCTCTTTTAAGGATCTATACTCCATCAACAGGTAAACTGTTTTTACAGATGTTTTTATTCTAACTTAATTTCTCATTTCAAATGTGAAGTGGATCAAAAATAAGATCAAAAATAAGATACCGTAAGATTTTTAGGACTCATTTCAGAAGGTCATTTAGACATACTCTGGGGACTATTCTTTTTTCACCATGAGTGAAAATATATGTGTTTGAATCAGTTCTTCATCACCCTCCACAACTCGTCTTGGTTGATTCCTCAAAATAAAAGTATCTGTTTTTTGTCGCAAGTTTATTTCTTTTGTTATAAATGTTTTGACTTTGTTGGATTGAAAGTAAAGACATCTTCTGAGAAATATTTTTGCCCTTGATAACTAAGAAAAAGAGTTCAGTAAAAATTCAAACATGAAAAATTAGTACATTTTCTAAAAAAGTTTTATCATTAATGTCTTCTGCAGTATGAAGATCGTCTTTGAGGATGCTAGTGCTTCTTCCATGGTAAGACTTTTTGTTTCATGATTAGTTAAGAAGTAAACCCGTCAATGTTTTGTGAGATGGCAATTTTATAGATCTCTTTTTCAATCAGACAATTCAGAAATAATTTCTAGTTGCTTAAATCACTCAAGCGCATACTTCCCACGTCTCTTAATTTAATATCTATGAACATCTTGAATCAAGGTAAAAGAATATGCCTAATTCATGTCCCCAGAGTGTGGTCTTGGTTATAATCATTCTACACACTGATCTCCATTTAAATATTTGATTATAAATGAAGATAAAATATATATCAAGTACAAATGGAAGGAGAAAAAAATTTAGAAGGGCAACTATGGAGGTCTGAAATGGAAGAAGTAGTCGCTTTGAAGATAATTTGTGAGATTACTGTAGATGCATGAAGTTTTTTAACTTCACTTGGGTTCCTATGTTCTTCTTCCCACAGAATAAGAATCCTACTCACCAGCTTTGCTTAGCTCATCAAAGCCCAAGGCAGTGACTCAATTTGCCATTTCCTAGGGCTTGTTCTAGCCAAGGCAAGGGTGAAGTGTGTTCAGAGTCTGAATAAAGATTCAATAATTAACAAATGCAATGCTTAGCAATTCGATCCTTCTATAGACACAAGAGCTCGACAGAGTGTCACCAACGTGTGAGTTCAGTTCCAAGTTGGTTGCTTGGAAATATTTGCCTGCAGAATTAACATATGTAGAATTTAGGTTTATTGTACAACATACATATATTGTATTACTAATGAACCTTAGACCCTGACCATCACACGTGACATTGTTTTACAGAAAAAGAAGCCCATGTTTCAGTTCCCAAGGTGGCACATCTTTCCCACTGCCATCTTGACGATGAGGGCAAACTCCTCCTCTTCTCCAGTCTAGCACTGGGCTGCTCAAAGAAAAACCAAGACTCTGAGGGATCAGTAACACAGACATCTAAGATCTCCATTACAGAGAGGAGACAAAACACTGAAGGGGTTTGATGATCGGTTTTCAACATGTGGCATATAATTATCAATTTTCAGGCTTACAAACAAGTGGTTTTCCAGGAAGCTTAATAGTCTGTTCATCTCAACTTTAGAAATTTCAGTTTCTGTGACTGAAATACAGTCACAAAAGACAAAATATTGATGACGTTCATAACAGAAAGAAGTAAAATCCTTCGTTTACATCTACTTCATGTAATAAGATCTATAAACTTCAATAACCTCTGAGGACTTGGCTGTATCCATAATTGTAGAAATTAGACATGGTAATAGAACAGTTGGTTCTTCCATTTTCCAGAGGCTGTCTTAACACCACATGAGTATTGTGTCTTATTTTCCTGGCCTTTGGCCATAATATATACACAAGCCATGCTGACCAAATGTCTCACATTTTTAGCCAGGATGGTTTTACTTGTATATCAGCAGTGGGGGAAAAAAGTGAGTTAATGCTTCTTCTTAGCAGTTACCTGACATTACATTTCCTGTCCTTTCTAAATCCTCCTGTGATATATACACAGTATTAAAATTTTAAATCCTAACATTTATAATTCTCTTCTAGTAATTTGCTTCTTTCCTTTGGCAACTTAACCACCAGGGGCCTGGATTTTCTAATTCGTAAAATGAGCGAATTATACCAAATAATATCCAAGAGTTTTTCTAACCAAGAAAGTCCGTAGTACCACTTATATTTATACTAGAATTGAACAAATACATAAATATATTGTGGATAATGAGAGCGAGGTTTTTCACTTTTGGAGAAAAAGAAAAGTTACAAATAAGTAAAGGAAAGAAAAAAATAGACTCTGTGGTGTTGGATTGAACTGAAGGTGTTAGTATGAATTCATGGTTTTTAATATATATACTGATGGATAGACAAAGAAATATAGATATGTGCACATGCATAAGTTAGTATACAGACATGTTTCCCAGCTCTGTCTGCTGAGAGGGCCTAGAAGCAATGACAACCCAGTAGCAATTAGCATACCTAGAGCTCAGATATTGGTTCTAAATACTATCTTCTAATAAAAGGAACCAAGGCTCCTTGCAGAAAATATTGATTCCAGGCCTGTGGCAGTGAACATATAAGACATGCTCAGACCATCTTGTGGTGCCAAAAAGTAAAGATGTGCTTAAAAAATGATGGGGCCGTGTCAGAAGAACACAGGAGCCAATTTGGAGGAGCTCCCAATGGCCGAAGCTGGAATAATTTGAGTGACAAAATATATAATAATAGTATCAAATTATAACCCATAGACTAAAATAAATATCCACAAGTCCATACTTATATCAACCAATCAATCAATAGTGGAGAAGAGACTACTCTTCTTTACAGTAGAATTCCAATTAATTAATATGAAAGAAATGAGGTAGATAGAATACAACCAACTTAGGCAAACACAAGAGCCATGGAAGAATACTAAAATGAGTGGGCAAAATTATGATGAGAAATTGAGATGAATATTTACATAGCCTTAAAGTATTTCCCAACAAGATAATTATTAATTAAAAGGAGAAAAATCTTAATTTTGCAGTGGAGAAAGCAGCAAATACCACCTTAATCAAGTGGTCAAAGTTAACGTCATCAGTAATAAGACATATCCACAACATGTACTCCCTGATATGATTCATTGAGAAGGGCATAAATCACTTCTCCATTCTCTCCAAAGATATATAAATAACCCCAATCTAATCCTGAGAAAATATCAGACGAATATGAATTAAGAGGTATTCGAAAAAATGACCAGTACCTTTCAAAAATGTCAAGGTCATGAAAAACAAAGATTGGGAAATTGTTACAGATTGAAGAAGATTAAGGAGACATGACAATTAAATGACATGTTGATTTCAGGATTGAATCCTGGACCCCAAACTGACATGAGTGGAAAAACGGGTGAGATTTGAATAAGGCTTGTGAAGTAGTTCATTGTACTGTATCAATGTTATTTCCTCCTTTCAATAATTGTACTATGGTTATGTAAAATGCTTATAGAAGCTGGGCAAAGGTATTGATATATAGAAACTCTTTGCAAATTTTTTGTAAGTCTGAAATCATTCTAATTTTAAAAGCTAGAAAAATGACACAGTTGTAGAAGTTTACAGATTTTAAATGATAATGACATTCATTTAACAAATATTTATTGAATGACCTCTCAGTGCCAAACACCATACTAAGAGACATTTAAAGATGCAAAGTACACACACACGCACACACATGTATATATTTCCACTTATTTTAAGTAATTCTTAATCACCAATATTAAGACAAGAATTCTTATTTTTCCAGAAATTAGGACCAAACATCTCTAATTATAATGACGGTATTATGACAAGAGTAATAAAGAATAAACATATTTCAAATTAATTTACAAATCTATGTGTTTCAAATAAAAAAAATCCCAACAGAATTTTATGGGGATTATACGCTAATTCTAAAGTTCATCCAGAAGATAAAATACGCAAGAATATCTAAGGACATTTTAATAACTTGCTCTAACAAATATAAAAACAAACTTTAGGGCTTCCATGGTGGCGCAGTGGTTAAGAATCCGCCTGCCAATGCAGGGGACACGGGTTCGATCCCTGGTCCGGAAAGATCCCACATGCCGTGGAGCAACTAAGCCCATGCGCCACAACTCCTGAGCCTGTGCTCTAGAGCCCGTGAGCCACAACTACTGAGCCCGCGTGCTGCAACTACTGAAGCCCACACGCCTAGAGCCCGTGCTCTGCAATGAGAAGCCACCGCAATGAGAAGCCATCGCAATGAGAAGCCCGTGCACCGCAATGAAAGAGTAGCCCCCACTCGCCACAACTAGAGAAAGCCCGCACACAGCACTGAAGACCCAACACAGCCAAAAACAAATAAATAAATAAAACTTTAAAAAAAAAAATTTTAAATCAGTAGTAATTAAAGTGGTGTGATAAGAAGTGATGTGACAAGAAGAGATCAATGGACATGATAAAAGACCAGAACCAGACTCATCCATCCATGAGAATGTGGTGTATGAAACTGATGATATTTTAATCTGGTGAAGAAAAGGTTATTTAGTCAGTAATTTCCACTGGGTTATTAGAATCCATTTGGGAAAAAATTAGGCTTATTTATTCATTCAAGAAATATTTAAATGCCTACATGTTTTAGAAATAGGAATTAGTTCTCTGAGCAACTTCACGTACAAAAATAGATTTCCAGAGTTAAAGAGTTAACTCTTTTTTAATCTATAAAAATATTAATATAAAATATGAGAGAAGACCTTTCTGCACAGGATAGAAAATCTATATGCCATAAAGGGAAAATTTGAAAGATTTAATTTCATAAAACTTAAAATTTTTGCATGATAAAAGATACCATAAACTAAAGAATTGGGGCAGGCTAGAAAACATTTACATGTATAAAAATGATGAATTAGAATATAAAATATATCAAGTTCCAATAAGTAAACAAAAAGACAACTCAATAGAAAAGTGGGAAAAGAATATGACTGGCAATTTACAAAAAAAGGATAATGGCAAAAATATATGCTCAACCCCTTAAATAAAGAAATTAATAAAAATTTAAACAATAATGGTTTATCTTCACAAACTTGGCAGATAGTTTTGAAGACTATTAATACCCAGTGTTGATGGTTAGATAGATGTGAAGTCAAGAACTCACATAGACCGTTGGTGTAATGAAATGCCCATATCTTTTGACTCAACAATTTAATTTCTATGAACCTATCAAAAATAAATGTGTACACAAGAAACATGTATACAAAAGAACATTTGAATTATTTGTAAAAGCAAAACCTTGGAAACTGTCGTAACATCCTTTAAAAGGGGAATGGTTAAAAAATAATAGAACACGCAGACATTGAAATGCTTTCCAGTTATTAAAAAAGAATGAGGTAGTGTTGATGTATAAACATGGAAAGATCTTCAAGACATTTTATGTATAGCAGCAGGTTGCATAGCAATTGATAAAGAGTATGATAGAGGATAGATGGATAGATAGATAGATAGATAGATAGATAGATAGATAGATGAAAGAGAATTTACATATTTTACCTGTAGTTGTTTCATATAATTCTTGGTTTGAATTTCTACATTGGGAATATATTCATTTATGACATATGTAGCTAAAAATATAAAATGAAAAAATAAGCTTCCATAAGATTAAGAGCAGCTTAATGTAAATATACTTATTTTGTCCAACTTTTAAGGTCACACTTAAAAGAAAAAAAAATGGGCCAGAAGTAGAATATTCAACCAAAAATATGTATTCCTGAGATTAACCTAAGCATAGATTTTCTTAGTAAAGGTTGGGAATGTGAATGATTTCCTCCTAAACACAACTCATTGAGCTATAGGTCAGATAAGTTGTTGGAAGGAATATTTTTGCATCTTTATTTCAGAGGATGAGATCAGGAAGAAGGTCAGGAATCTCCCCAGCTACAGTTAATAGCCTGGCTGTTCACACAGTGTACTCTGGGGACCAGTACAGCCTCACTCTTAGAGTTCACTAAATTAGAATGGTAACAGCAAAACAAACTTACTCATTTGAATGTATTTCTTATACTTAATGGAAATAAATGTTAGGATGAATAAAGAAGAAAAAAAAAGATATAAGGTCTACACAGCCAGGTGTAAAAAAAACTATTGGGTAATATGAAAGAGAGTAAGACTATACAACCAAAACAAAGTTAGAGGAGATACTTGAGAAGCCGCGAATGAATGATGAAGCTATGAGTTACACCATTTTAAAACAATTGTTTGAGTTCTGATAATGTAAGTAAACCTATGGAGGAAATATAGAAACATAATTTTCCAGCCATCAACCAGTTGTTCCAAAGCAGAAACTAGAGGTCATTTCTGATATTTCCCCTCTCTCACTGCCACATCCAATTCATTACTACAAGAAAAATTATCCCATCAATTCAACATCCAAAATAACTTTCAAATCTCCCCTCTGTGTTCTACCTTCAGTGCCATCACCCTGGTGTCACCACTATCCAGGACAACTGCAGTGACCTCTTAACCGTTCCCCAGCCTGCACTCCTGTCCTACCAACCCATCCACATAACAACTAGGGTGATCCTTTAAAAACTTAAATAGTCCTGTCCCTTTCTGTTTAGAACTCCTTACCTACCAGGTCTGCCCCTGTGACCTTCAAGACAGCAGATACTTGCCATGCTCCCCTCCCCCACCCATCCATCTTCATTGTAAGTCTCTCTCCTTGTTCACTAAGCCAGTCTTGCTTCCTTTCTCTCCCTGCATCCCTCCTCAGGGCCCTCATGCTCTCCTTCCCCACATTGTTGCCTGATTGATAACTTCTCACCATTCAGGCTGCAACTGAAACGATAGTTACCAACAGATGTTTCCCTGACCACACAATGTGAAATAACCCCCCCTCCACCATTTTGGCCTCTGATCTTTTTCTTCACAGTGCTTACAGAAATGTGTAATTATATGTTCATTCAAATACATGCCTGTTTAATGTACATATTCCCCACCATATAGATTCAAAGAGGGCAGGAACTATGTCTACTTCATTCACTTCTATATTCCCAGTGCCTCACCTAGTACCTGGCATGCAGTGTGTGTTCAATAAATGACTAGGTAAACAAGCTAGCGTAATCATGTCCGGACATATTTTGAAGGGATGGAACTACCAAAGAAGATGAAGATTGATAGAAATAATTATTATTTGTGTGATTTAAAGATAGAAGTGATACAGGAATAGATACAGCCTCCTCTAGGGAAGGCAAATGGCTGCCCAGAGAGTGTGTGAGGAGCTCAATGTAGCCGCCATGTCTGCTTCTCACTTACTGGGTCTAGAAATAATTTTATCAGTGCACCCATGGTGATTAACAACTGACTCATACTGAGTAAACCATGTCAGATTTATGTGTACATTACAAAGCCAACTCATTAACTTACAGTAGAAAGTATAACCATCAAGTTAACCTGACTCTCAACCCTTGTTTAGCTCTGTCCATCACTCTCCATAGGAGAGAGTCAGGTAGCTAAATTATATCCAGATGATAACTGCAGCTCAGAAAAGATTCCTGGCCACAAATAACTTATGCTACAGAGGCACCATCACCATCGTCTTAGGCCTGAATTCTTACAACAGTCTCCTGTTCTCTGTACGTCCCCCTCTCCAGTCTATGAAGCACGCAGCAGCAAAAGTGTTCCATTTAAAACATACATCCCATCACCTCACTCCTCTATTCAAAACCCTTCAGTGGTTCTCCATTACATTAGAAGGAAATCCAGCCCCCTACTCGTGGTTCACAAGGCTCTGTGTGATCTGGGCCCTGCCACCTCCCCAGTCTCATCAGCAGCCCCTTTTCCACACTCTGGATGCCCCAGCACACTCATGTGCTTTCAGACTGAGAGACGGAATATACAAATGGATAACAGCCAGACCGTGTATAAAAATAGAACTCTGACCCACGGCCTGCAGTAACCAGCCCAGGAAGCCAGCCTGCTATCTGTAAGTCAGACTGGTAGGAAGTCAGACCACTCTCTGGATCAGAACAACTGATCCAGGGAACCAAACAATAATCCCTCAACAGGCAGACCAAAACAACCAAGACTTGTTAAGAACTGATAGCCTTTGAATCTCTGCCAAAATATAAGTGACAATGGCTGACTGCCTCGCTATAGCCAGCTCTGAGTAAACGGCCTTCGCTTGTTGTCTTTTGGTTGGTCTTTGTTTATTTCCACAAGACCCTTCACTGTGACAAGCTGCTTCCTCCCTTGGATGCTTTCTAACCCTGCTCCCTCTGCCTGGAATGCTTCCTCAACCCTTCACGTGGACGATCCCTTCCTGTTTTCTAGATTTCAACTTATGTATTGAAGATGCCCTCCCTGACCACTCTTTATGCACACCCCTATCCCAGCCTCTCTTTTGCTTCCCTTACAGCACTTAGCACAACTTGCAATCATTTTGTTTGTCTTTTCAGTTTACTTCTTTTCTACCTATCACCCTTACTAGGATGAAGCTTTATGAAAATAGAGACTGTCTGTCTCCTGTTTACTCTGACCCTTGAGGACCTAAACTAAAACCCCCAAAATACCAGGTACCGAAGAAATACGTTGAATGACTGAATGGGTAAATAAATGATCACACGCCTAAAGTAAATGCAGACTCAGTGTAAGGAACGACTGTGCCTAGCCACCCACTGAAATAACTAGTTGTTAGATGAGTCTGTGATGCTGCAGGTTTGCCAGGCTCTTTCATGGACCAGCTTTGGGGCTGGAAGTTGGTTTCCCTTAGACCTGCCTTGCTATGGAAAATCCCACTTCAGCGAGGTGGATGAGGGAGGGGCATGGCCCAAAGATACATGGCTGGCTCACAATCTCACAAAGTCTATGAACTTTGAACATCTGAGTTACACGCCTCTAGCCATCAAATATTAGATCTCCCAGGCCTTCCCAGAATCCAGTCCTTAATGCCAGCTGCTTCTATTCAAGTTGCTGAGACAACAAGTGGAATTTGGTGACTTAACAAACCACCGGCCTTGTCCTCAAAGGTGTCATCAAATTGAATTATTGGCCACAACTTCATTGTAGCCAAGCCTATCAGTCAGGGTTTATCAGATAAACAGAACCCACAGGAAAGACAGAGCTAGGGATAGGGATAGGGATAGGGGTAGAGATGATAGAGGTAGAGGATAGTAGAGATAGAAATGTAGAGATATATAGATGGATGTGTAAAGTGGTTTAATTTTAGCAGGTGTGGGGACTGGCAAGTCCACAATCTACAGGCAGCCCAGCAGTCTGGAAACGCAGGCAGAATTTCTATGTTTGAGTCTTAAAGCAGAATTTCTTCCTCTCTAGGAAACCTCACTTTTTCCTCTTAAGGCCTTCAAAGGATTGGATGAGGCTCACCCACTGTATGGAGGGTAATCTACTTAGAGTCAGCTCATTGTGCATGTTAATCACATCTACAAAACACCTTCATGGCAACATCCAGACTAGTGATTGACCAGACAACTGGGCACTATAGCCTAGCCACAGGGATACAAAATTGACCTTCACCCCAAGCGGTCAACTTAAATCCTTCATTTTTAAAATAAGATAATGTCATTCCTCTACTTAAAACTGTCTCAGGCTTACTACCACCCTCAGCTTAAATTCCCAGTTCTCTACCATGATGGAAAGGCTCAACCGGATATGATTCAGGCCCACCTCTCTGGCCTGGTCTCCTGCTGCCCTATTCGTCACTGTTCTACAGTCACTCTGTTCTTTCAGTACCTCAGTCATACCAACCTCTCTCCTGCCTCAGAACCCTTGCAAGTGTTCTTCCTTCGCCCGGAATGCCTGCTCTCCTGCCTTCTCTGTGGTGAACTCATTCTAGAATTCAGGTCTCAGCTATCTGTTCTCTCCTCAGAGAAGCCTTCTTTGACCACCTACGTATCACATGCTTATCTCCTTCACCAGCTGATCACTATCTGTAATCACTATTTATTCACTTGTCTATACCTAAATCAGTGATTCTCCACCCTAGGCAAATTTTTTTTTTTAATTTTATTTATTTATTTATTTATTTATTTATTTATTTATTTATTTATTTATTTATTTATTTATGGCTGTGTTGGATCTTCGTTTCTGTGCGAGGGCTTTCTCTAGTTGCGGCAAGCGGGGGCCACTCTTCATCGCGGTGTGCGGGCCTCTCACTATCGCGGCCTCTCTTGTTGCTGAGCACAGGCTCCAGACGCGCAGGCTCAGTAGCTGTGGCTCACGGGCCCAGTTGCTACGCGGCATGTGGGATCTTCCCAGACCAGGGCTCGAACCCGTGTCCCCTGCATTAGCAGGCAGATTCTCAACCACTGCGCCACCAGGGAAGCCCCACCTTAGGCAAATTTGCTTGGCAATGTCTGGAGATATTTTTTTTAAACATACTATATTTTTTTAATGGACTTTGTTTTTTAGAGCAGTTTTAGGTTCACAGCAAAATTGAGTGAAAAGCTCAGAGACTTCCCACATACCCCACACCTGCACATGTGCACAGCCTCTCGTAGGATCAGGATCCCCCACCAGAGTGGTACATTTGTTACAATCAATGAACCTACACTGACACATCATTATCACTCAAAGTCCATAGTTTACATTAAGGTCCACTCTTGATGTGGTACGTTCTGTGAGTTTGGACAAAGGTATAATATGTATCCACTGTACATATGATCCACAGTATCATACAGAACAGTTTCACTGCCTTAAAAATCCTTTGTGCTCCACAAATTTATCCCTCCTCCTACATAATCTCTGGAAACCACTGAACTTTTTACTGTCTCCATAGTTTTACCTTTTCCAGAACATCATATAGCTGGAATCATACAGTATATAGCCTTTTCAGATTGGCTTCTTTCACTTGGTAATATTAATTTAAGGTTCCTCCATGTCTTTTAATGGCCTGATAGCTGATTTTTTTTTTTAGCATTGAATAATATTCCATTGTCTGGATGAACCAGAGTTTATCGATTCGCCTAGCGAAGGCCATCTTGGTTACTTCCAAGTTTTGGCAATTATGAATAAAGCTGCTATAAACAACCATGTGCAGGTTTTTATGTGGACGGACGTTTTCAACCCATTTAGGTAAATGTATACCAAGGAACATGATGGCTGGATCGTATGGTAAAAGTATAGTTAGGTTATTTTTTTAAACATCAAACTGTCTTCCAAAGTGACTGTATCATGTTGCACTCCCACCAGCAATGAATGAGAGTTCCGGTTGCTCCATATTCTCATCAGCATTTGGTGTTGTCAGCGTTTTGGACTTTGGCCATTCTAATAGGTTGTAGTGGTATCTCATTGTCATTTTAATTTGTAATTTCCTAGTGCAATATGGTGCTGAGCATCTTTTCATATGCGTATTTGCCATCTGTATATCTTCTCTGGTGAGGTGTCTGCCCAGGTCTTTTGCCCATTTTTTAATTGGGTGTTTTGTTTTCTTATTGTTGAGTTTTAAGAGTTCTTTGCATATTTTGGATAACAGTTTTATCAGATATGTCTTTTGTAAATATTTTCTCCCAATATATATGTAGCTTGTGTTTTCATTCTCTAGATCTGAAGACATTTTTGGTCATCACAACTTGGGGCTGCTTCTGGCATCTAGTGAGTAGAGTCCAGGGGTGCTACTAAATGTCCTACAATGCACAAGACAGTCCTCCAAAACAAAGAATTATCCAGTCGAAAATGTTAATAGTGCTGAGATGGAGAAACTCTGAACTAGATAATTTCTTGGTTGAGATAGATGGTGACTGTTGAAATTGGTAAGCTCCATGAAGGTAGGAACTTTGTTTTATGTTTTTCATCTCCATATCCCAACATTTCTCTCAATGAACATTTGATGAAGTCTTTGTAGGGTTTTGAGCACAGGAGAGATGTGAACTTGCCTCACTTTTAAAGGATCACTCCAGTTGCTGGATTGAGAAAATACTCTAGGGGAGCAAAAGCAGAAGCAGTGAGATTGGTTTGGAGGTTATTGAGTAATTCAGGCGAGAAATGATGGTACCTCAACTTTGGTGGTAGCTGTGAAGGTGGTGAGAAGTGGTAAGAATCTGAATGTCTTTTGCAGATAGAGCCGAAAATACTTTCTGAACAATCAGATGTAGGGAATGAAAGAAGAAATGGAGTCTATTATCAGCTAAGATGGGAAGACTGAGAGGGAGCGGGTTTGTGGCAAAGATCAGTTCATGTTTGGATATGTTGATGTTGATGTCTTTATTAGACATCCAAGTAGTGATGTCAAGTAGGCATTTGTTATAACAAATCTCTGGAAATACGCTGTGGGAGCCATCAGCATGTAGAGGGCGAAGCCATGACACTAGATGAGATCAACAAAAGCGTGAGTGTGAATAGGAGACAGAGGCAAGGGCTGAGCCCTGGGACACCCCAACTGGAAGAGGCCTGGAGAAGAGGAGGAACCAGCAAAGAAGAAGACAGAGCAATTAGGAGCATGGAAGGAATACACAAGAGAGTGTGGAGTCCTGGAAAGCAAGTGAGGAAAGCGTATCAGGATGGAGTGATCTACAGTGTCAAATGCTGGTGAGACATCAAGTCGAAAGAGCCCCAAGAACTGACCATTGTATTTAGCAACGCGGAGGCCCCTGGTGACCTCGACAGGAGGAATTTCAGTGGGGTTGTGGGATGAAAGCCTGGTTGCATGTGTAATGAGGGAACTGGAGGAGAGGAATGGAAGACAGCAAGTAACAATAACTCAAAGAGTTTTGCTGCAAAGGGGAGCAAACAAACAGGACCATAGATAAGAGAGGAGATGAAGAGGGAGCTTTTGTCAGGGAGAAGAAATTACAGCAGAGTAACCCCGTGGAAGGGGGAAATGATGTTGGAAGCGAGAGAAGAGAGACTTGCTGGAGTAGATCAGAGCAGATGGGATTTAGTGCAGGAGAAGAAGGGCCATCTTTACAGAGGAGTTTGGCCAGTTCAGCTGTGGTGAAGGGCAGTAACACTGCAGAAATGTGCTGCCTGTAACACTTGATGTACTGCTGTGATGCTGTCGAAGGGCTGGCTGCCTTTACAGGGTCAGAGCAGGCAGAAGTAAATGTTGTTGTGGAACTTGTCTTTTGGTAACTTCAAATGCTCCTTTGTTGATGTGTTCAGAGGTCTGTTCCGTAGGCAACCTTCTCCTTCATGAGAAGGCAAAGGGCACATATGTTTTCACCTTGACTGTCTCAGAAAGACAAACACCACAGGGGCATTTGAAGCAATCAGTTAGGACCCTCTCTGTGTTTGGTTTCTAAGCTACTTCTATTCCATTTCCATGCTACCAAGCTCCTGCCCTTGGTCTTCATCTCAAACTTTGGTCACCTTTTGGCCCTTCAGAATTGGCACTTGGATCCTGTTTCCCTGGTTGGATTTCAATACTCCCTACTAACTTTGGCCAGGACTCCTCTCCATAGCAACTAGCTCCTGAGAGTTGCATGACCTGCACTATTTCCAGCTCTTTCAGGCCCAGCCCCTGACTTTCTTGGCTAATGTACTGGCCTGGATCTCCTCCGTCATCCCTCAAAAGGAAATAGATACATTCAGTGACAGCTGGGATGTTGTGGTAAAACACAAATTCAGGACAGCAGAGTAAATTACCACTGATAAAGAAATAAATGTATAATTGTTTAGCAGAATATAGCCCAGGCACATCAATCAATAACAGATGAAAGCATCTTACTGATGAAACAAATCACATGAGTTGCTGTGATAGGCGGAATTCCAAGATGGTCCCCCAGATTTCTCCCTCTCTCCCCAGTGTACGTACCCCCGCATAATCCTTGAAACTGTGAAGATGATGGATTTTACTCCCATGATGAGGTCATGTTATATGGCACAATTGACTTCACAAAGGGAGATCATCAACGTGGCATTGACCCAGTCACATGAGCCCTTTAAAAGCAGACAGTTTTCCTCAGCAGGTCTCAGAAGAAGAGTCAGAGAATCGAAACACAAGAAAGAGTCCATGGACATGCTGTTGCTGACTTGAAGATGGAGGGGGCCTTATTTCAGAACTGCAGGCAGCTACTGGGAACTGTGTGTGACCCCGCAGCTGACAGCCAGCAAGGAAGTAGAGACCTCAGTTATAAAACCGCAGGAAATGAATTCTGTCAACACTAAGAATGAACCTGGAAGCAGATTTTTACCCAGAGCCTCCAAATGGGAACTCACTCTGGTAAGACACCTTGATTTCAGCCTTCTGAGACCCTGAGCAGAGAATCTAGTTATGCCATGCTGTACTTTTGAACTACAGTCTATGAGCTAATAATTGGGTATTGTTTTAAGCCTCTAAATTTGTGATAATTTGTTACACAGCAATAGAAAACATACAGATGCCATTGGCTGATAGCAAGAAGTGCTTGGCAATTAGGCCATAGAATGCCCTCCCAGACAAGGTGGGTAGCTTGTAGAAAGTAGCTACAGAATATCCCTGCAGCCTCTGGGAAAGGCAGATTCCACCTTTTGCCCTCTACTCCAAACCCTCAGTCCCTGTGGTCCTATTTCCCTAGTTAACAGCCCCCCCTCTACCTTAGCTCCTCTGACTATTAGCCGAGATGGACATTTTATGTGTTTGGGCTTTGATTTCTCACGTGGAGGCTGCTACTCCTTGAGTCGCTCTTGATTCTGCACTTTTCACACCAGGACTAGACTAGTCCCTTACCTGCAACGACCAACCCGCTCCTGCCACTTCCCACCCCAGGACCAGGCTAATGTTCTTAGAACTCTGAATCCCAATCTGTACCGAGCATACTGGGTTCCTGTTTGTCTGGGGGTGGGGGAGACGGGTGGGACTGGTCAAGGCTTAGTTTTATGGAAGGAAAACGCTGCAGATATGCAGTACCCTTGCAAAGCTGGAACTTCTGCTCCGGTTTTTGAATTAGGCTCACCTCTTCCATACTTTAAAAGGAATTAATACCAACAGCATTGATGTGAGAGCCCAAAATGATGATATTGGATGTTGCAAATTCACATTTTTTTCTCTTTACCTTGGATGTCTGATGTTTTGAAATGACAGAAATTCTTTAAGTTCCATGCCTAGAAATAGACCTTTAGGTATTTATAAAATACAAAAGTTATAGGGTCTTTTCATTCCCACTGGGCTATGCTAGAAATAGGCCCAGTGGAGAAGCCTGTAGATTATAGGTAGAGCAGCTGACAGTGCTGACCCGAGGCAGTGGCATAGCAAGGCACTCACTACTGCCAAGATCAACCAGGTATGAAGAAGGGGCAGGTGGAGCCTGGGCAGGAAACACCCGCAGTCACAAGAAGACAGCGCCTCCATTTGTGATATTCTATGAGTGGATAAAGGAGGCCAGGGCTGGATGAAGGCCTGGCAGGAGGAACGAGAATAGCAGTAGCGTGCCTAATTGCTGTCCAATTCTGAGAGCCACTGAGCTGGCTTACCAGGGTCCAACAACATAGGGGGGCTGGAAAGATTGGGGACCATGGGACAGTTGAGAAAAACCACAGGAAGTTAGGGTGGGGGACTTCATATAATTATTGAGTTTCTACATCTTACCAAGTATTATCACAGGTTCTTTGCATAGGCATTTTCTTCTCAACCACCTTATAAGATTAGGTACCATCATTTCAATTTTACAGATGCAGAAATGGAGATGACTCAGAATGGATAAATGACTTATCTTTGCTCACATCCCTAGTAAAGTGACAGAGTTAGAATTAGAATTCATGTGACTTCAATTGGCATAACCTTCTCTTGCTGTTTCCTGATGGCGCCTCCATTGTTTAACAGAGGCAGCCCTGAATCCATGACAATTATACTAATTCTATTCAGTAAAGTTTCTTGAGTGCCTACTACATACCAGGCACTATACACAGTGCTAGAGATATCTGCTTCTCTTTGCTCTGTCATCCATGGTCTAGTGGGCACTCATTATAGAGAAGGACTAATGGTGAACAGGGATTTTTGTGAGCTCTATGAATATGGTAGCAACAATAAAGACACATCCAGCATACCGACCGCCACTGTGCTTCAGACACTGTGCTAAATACCAGAAATGCCAAAGGCAATGAAACAGTACTCTTGGTTTATAACTATGCTAGTTTCCTTGCTGTCTTGCTCTGGGGGACAGCCTTTACAAACTTGAGAATGGTCTTAAATGGTCTCAAAATCTTTAAAGGAGGTATCCTGAGGACTTGTTCCCCTCTAAAAGTGAAAGTAGACGAATTGGCCTGAATGGGATCAGTGAAAATAAGCCAAGAGATTTCCAGTAAATACAGGACTGGAGAGTTTAGGCAAGATCCAAGCTCAAAAAACCACTGTCAGAGTCATATTAATCAAACGAACAAAAATTAAATTCAAAGAAAAAATATTAAAAGCAGCAAGAGAAAAGCAAAAATTAACATACAAGGGAATCCCCATAAGGTTATCAGCTGATTTCTCAGCAGAAACTCTACAGGCCAGAAGGGAGTGGCAGGATACATTCAAAGTGATGAAAGGGAAAAACCTACAACCAAGATTATTCTACCCAGCAAGGATCTCATTCAGATTCAACGGAGAAATCAAAAGCTTTACAAACAAGCAAAAGCTACGAGAATTCAGCACCACCAAACCAGCTTTACAGCAAATGCTAAAGGAACTTCTCTAAGCAGGAAACACAAGAGAAGAAAAAGACCCACAAAAAGAAACCCAAGACAATTAAGAAAATGGTAATAGGAACATACATATCAATAATAACCTTGAATGTAAATGGATTAAATACTCCAACCAAAAGACACAGACTGGCTGAATGGATACAAAAACAAGACCCATATATATGCTGTCTACAAGAAACCCACTTCAGACCTAGGGACACATACAGACTGAAAGTGAAGGGATGGAAAATGGTATTCCATGCAAATGGAAATCAAAAGAAAGCTAGAGTAGCAATACTCGTATCAGATAAAATAGACTTTAAAATAAAGACTGTTACAAGAGACAAAGAAGAACACTACATAATGATCAAGGGGTCAATCCAAGAAGGAAGATATAACAATTATAAATGTTTATGCACCCAACATAGGAGCACCTCAATACATAAGGCAAATGCTATAAAGGGGAAAACGACAGTAACACAATAATAGTGGGGGAATTTAACACCCCACTTACTCCAATAGACAGATCATCCAGACAGAAAATAAATAAGGAAACACAAGCTTTAAATGACACAATAGACCAGATAGATTTAATTGATATTTATAGAACATTCCACCCAAAAGTGGCAGAATACACTTTCTTCTCAAGTGCACACAGAACATTCTCCAGAATAGATCACATCTTGGGTCACAAAGCAAGCCTCAGAAAATTTAAGAAAATTGAAATCATATCAAGCATCTTTTCTGACCACAACGCTATGAAATTGGAAATCAGTTACAGGAAAAAAACTGTAAAAACCATAAATACATTGAGGCTAAACAGTGTGCTACTAAATAACCAAGAGATCACTGAAGAAATCAAAGAAGAAGTAAAAAAATACATAGAAACAAGTGACAATGAAAACACAATGACCCAAAACCTATGGGACGCAGCAAAAGCAGTTCTAAGAGGGAAGTTTATAGCAATTCAAGCTCACCTCAAGAAACAAGAAAATTCTCAAATAAACAATCCAACCCTACACCTAAAGCAACTAGAGAAAGAAGAACAAAGAAAACCCAGTCAGTAGAAGGAAAGAAATCATAAATATCAGAGCAGAAATAAATGAAAGAGACAAAGAAAACTATAGCAAAGATCAATAAAACTAAAAACTGGTTCTTTGAGAAGATAAACAAAATTGATAAATCCTTAGCCAGATTCATAAGAAAAAAAGGGAGAGGATGCAAATCAATAAAATTAGAAATGAAAAAGGAGAAAACACAACCACAGAAATACAAAGGATTATAAGAGACTACTACAAACAACTATATGCCAATTAAAATGGACAACCATGAAGAAATGGACAAATTCTTGGAAAGGTGCAATTTTGCAAGACTGAACCAGGAAGAATTAGAAAATATAAACAGACCTATCACAAGTAATGCAATTGAAACTGTAATTAAAAATCTTCCAACAAACAAGAGCCCAGGACCAGATGGCTTCACAGGCAAATTCTATCAAACATTTAGAGAAGAGCTAACACCTATCCTTCTCAAACTGTTCCAAAAAATTACAGAGGGAGGAACACTCCCAAATTCATTCTACAAAGCCACCATCACCCTGATACCAAAACCAGGAAAAGATATCACAAAAAAAGAAAATTATAGACCAATATCACTGATGAACATAGATTCAAAAATTCTGAACAAAATACTAACGAACAGAATCCAATAACATTTTAAAAGGATCATGATGGATCCTTGATCACCATGATCAAGTAGGATTTATCCCAAGGATGCAAGGATTCTTCAATATACTCAAATCAATCAATGTGATACACATATTAACAAACTGAAGAATAAAAACCATATGATCATCTCAATAGATGCAGAAAAATCTTTTGACAAAATTCAGCACCCATTTATGATAAAAAACTCTCCAGAAAATGGGCATAGAGGGAAGCTACCTCAACATAATAAAGGCCATATACAACAAACCCATAACAAACGTCATTCTCAATGGTGAAAAACTGAAAGCATTTCCACTAAGATCAGGAACTAGACAAGGATGTCCACTCTTGCCACTCTTATTCAACATAGTTTTGGAAGTCCTAGCCACGGCAATTAGAGAAGAAAAAGAAATAAAAGGAATACAAATTGGAAAAGAAGTAAAACTGTCACTGTTTGCAGATGACATGACACTATACATAGAAAATCCTAAAGATGCCACTAGAAAACTACTAGAGCTAATCAATGAATTTGGTAAGGTTGCAGGATACAAAATTAATGCACAGCAATCTCTGGCATTCCTATACACTAAAAATGAAAAATCAGAAAGAGAAATTAAGGAAACAATCCCATTTACCATCACAACAAAAAGAATGAAATACCTGGGAATAAACCTACCTAAGGAGGAGAAAGACTTGTACTCAGAAAACTATAAAACACTGATGAAAAAAATCAAAGATGACATAAACAGATGGAGAAATATGCCATGTTCTTGGATGGGAAGAATCAATATTGTGAAAATGACTATACACCCAAAGCAATCTACAGATTCAATACAATCCCTATCAAACTACCAATGGCATTCTTCACAGAATTAGAACAAAAAATTATACAATTCGTATGGAAACACAAAAGACTCCGAATAGCCAAAGCAATCTTGAGAAAGTAAAACAGAGCTGGAGGAATCAGGCTCCCTGACTTCAAACTATACTACAAAGCTACAGTAATCAAGACAACATGGTACTGGCACAAAAACAGAAATATAGATCAATGGTACTGGATAGAAAGCCCAGAGATAAACCCACGCACATATGGTCAACTTATTTACAACAAAGGAGGCAAGGACATACAGTGGAGAAAAGACAACTTCTTCAATAAGTGGTGCTGGGAAAACTGGACAGCTAGAATGAAATTAGAACACTACCTAACACCTTACAGAAAAATAAACTCCAAATGGATTAAAGACCTAAATGTAAGACCAAACACTATAAAACTCTTAGAGGAAAATATAGGAAAAACACTGTTTGACATAAAACACAGCAAGATTTTTTTTGACCCACCTCCTAGAGTAATGGAAATAAAAACAAAAATAAACAAATGGGACCTAATTAAACTTAAAAGCTTTTGCACAGCAAAGGAAACCATAAACAAGATGAAAAGACAACCCTCAGAATGGGAGACAATATTTGCAAATGAAACAACAGACAAAGGATTAATCTCTAAAATATACAAACAGCTCATGAAGCTCAATATCAAAAAAACAATTAAATTAAAAAATGGGTGGAAGACCTAAATAGCCATTTCAGCAAAGAAGATATACAGATGGTCAAGAGGCACATGAAAAGATGCTCAACATCACTAATTATTAGAGAAATGCAAATCAAAACTGCAATGAGGTATCACCTCACACTGGTCAGAATGGCCATTATCAAAAAAATCTACAAACAACAAATGCTGGAAAGGGTGTGGTGAAAAGGGAACCCTCCTGCACTGTTGGTGGGAATGTAAATTGATACAGCCTTTGTGGAGAACAGTATGGAGGTTCCTTAGAAAACTAAAATAGAACTACCATATGACCCAGCAATCCCCCTACTGGGCATATACCCTGAGAAAACCATAATTCAAAAAGAGGCATGTACCACAATGTTCATTGCAGCACTATTTACAATAGCCGGGACATGGAAGCAACCTAAGTGTCCATTGACAGATGAATGGATAAAGAAGATGTGGCAGATATATACAGTGGAATATTACTCAGCCATAAAGAGAAATGAAATTGAATTATTTGTAGTGAGGTGGATGGACCTAGAGTCTGTTATACAGAGTGAAGTAAGTCAGAAAGAGAAAACCAAATACCGTATGCTTACACATATATATGGAATCTAAAAAAAAAAATGGTACTGATGAACCTGTGGCAGGGCAGGAATAAAGACGCAGACATAGAGAATGGACTTGAGCACACGTGGTGGGGGGAGGGGGAAGCTGGGGTGAAGTGAGAGTAGCATTGACATATATACACTACCAAATGTAAAATAGGAAGCAGCAGCATAGCACAGGGAGATCAGCTTGGTGCTTTGCAATGACCTAGAGAAGTGGGATAAGGAGGGTGGGAGGGAGGCTCAAGAGGGAGGGGATATGGGGATATATGTATGCATATGGCTGATTCATTTTGTTGTACAACAGAAACTAACACAGTATTGTGAAGCAATTATACTCCGATAAAGATCTATTAAAAAGAAAAGACACATGTACCCCAATGTTCATTGCAGCACTATTTACAATAGCCAGGACATAGAAACAACCTAAATGCCCATCAACAGATGAATGGATAAAGAAGATGTGGTACATATATATAATGGAATATTATTCAGCCATAAAAAGAAATGAAGTTGGGTCATTTGCAGAGATGTGGATGGACCTAGAGTCTGTCATACAGAGTAAAGTAAGCCAGAAAGAGAAAAACAAATATCGTATATTAATGCATATATGTGGAATCTAGAAAAATGGTACTGATGAACTTATTTGCAGGGCAGGAATAGAAAGGCAGACGTAGAGAATGGACGTGTGGACACGGAGGGGAAAGGGAGGGTGGGATGAATTGGGAGATTAGGTTTGACATAAATACACTACCACGTGGAAAATAGATAGCTAGTGGGAACCTGCTGTATAGCACAGGGAGCTCAGCTCCGTGCTCTGTGATGGCCTAGTTGGGTGGGATGGGGAAGGGGAGGGAGGTCCAAGAGGGAGGGGATGTGTGTATGCATATGGCTGATTCACTTCGCTGCGCGGCAGACACTAACACAACATTGTAAAGCAATTATACTTCAAGTTAAAAAAAATCAGGGAAAGAATAGGATTGTAACTGTGAAAGCTGGAAACTTATCAATATACCCAGTTTGCACAAAGGTGTTAAACGAGAAGATGGTCTGACTAGAGCTTAACAACAAAATATTATAATAGAGATCATTTTGTTAGTGTTAATGTAATACAGCCAACTGAGGCAGAGATTTAAGTCATTTAGAGAGATGTAAACCACTGGGATACAAAGATGATTTTTTTCCTGGTCCATAAGAAGTCTCTCTTAAAATTACCCCACTTTTAAAATTTCTAATTCCATGTACCTCAGCAATGTTTGATTAATATTTTAACTTTAGTATCAGAAGTTGGGGTCTGGATTCTAGACAATTTATTAAATTGGAAGTCAACTTAGGAAAAATCCTACAAGATGCTAAAATTTAGGCATAGTTGTATCCCAGGGTCTGGTGCCTAGATTTGAAAGAGTGGTAAAGAAATTAGATTTTGAAGCTAAGGACCAGAACCTGGGGAAAGGGGACAATGTCCAGTATTACCATCATCGAAGAGATTGTTCAGCCCCTTTCTATGAAAGCATTGTGACTTTGCCAATTGCAAAAAGCCCTAAGAGAACATTCTTTGAGAGTGGGCATACTAGTAAATAGGTCATGACTGAAATAACTCCTTCCTTAGCCACGTTAACTTTTTAGAGTATCATGAGGCTTCTCACCCTGGGAACTACAAAGAGTACAGCTCCTAGACTACGCTTGTTGATTTTGTATGACATCTTCTTTTTTACAACAGTCTTTCTTCTTAGAGAATTGGCTTTCCCCATCCTTGAATTTGCAATCAGAAAATTGAATCTGCCCCCATGGAGCTGAAATCAGTTATCTGTGTTGATTGGCAAAGCCTCTGAATTACGTTTTTTCTTGTAACTTCCTGTCCCTATTGGAAGCCTGCTGTTTAGAGGCAGTGTTTATATTAGAGACAAATGCTTTGATGTCTTTGGCAGGGAGTAAAGCTTTCTTACTGGCTAGAGTCCAAAATGAAGTGGCATTTTGGGGGACATGGATTCTAAAAATAAAGATGCTCTAAATATGTCTTGTAGATTTCAGTGATGAAGTAGATGTCCTCCACACAAGAGCAACAGGCTGTGGATTCATTTGATAGATAAAACATCTAAATGATGAATGAGAGAGCTTATCAACATTTCACTTTTAAAAAATATTTTATTTTTAATTGTGGTTAAAAATGCATAATATAAGGCTTCCCTGGTGGCGCAGTGGTTGAGAATCCGCCTGCCAATGCAGAGGACACGGGTTCGAGCCCTGGCCGGGAAGATCCCACATGCCGCGGAGCAACTAGGCCCGTGAGCCACAATTACTGAGCCTGCGCGTCTGGAGCCTGTGCTCCGCAACAAGAGAGGCCCACGCACAGCGATGAAGAGTGGCCTCCACTTGCCGCAACTAGAGAAAGCCCTCGCACAGAAACGAAGACCCAACACAACCAAAAATAAATAAATAAATAAGCCTACACCTTTAAAAAAAAAAACAAAAAAAAACAAAACAAGCTCCTTGGGCAGAGTCAAGGTTTCAGTAGATATTTGGAAGAAAAAAAAAAAAAGCATAATATAAAGTTTATCATCTTACCCATTTTTTAAGTATACCGTTCAGTAGTGTTAAGTACATTCACATTGCTGTACAACCAATCTCCCCGACTTTTTCATCTGGCAAGTCTGAAACTCTGTATTCATTGAACAACAGTTCTCCATTTCTCCTCCCCCGGTCCCTGGCCACCTCCATTCTGCTTTCTGCTTCTATGAATTTGACTTCTTTAGATTCTTCATATAAGTAGAATAGTAGAATCACACAGTCTTTGTCTTTTTGTGATTGTCTAAATATGCTTTTAATAATAACCCCAGTCCCTAACACCAGTTCCTCAACTGCACATTCCTTCAGTTGAGAAGCAGCCGAACACTTTATTTTGTCATCATGATAATAGTTAACATGTACGTGAGTGTGCCGGTCAGTGTGCTAAGAGCTTCATATTTGAGATCTCTGTTGGTCCTCACAACAGCTCTGAGAGGTTAATACTAGGATTAGTTCCATGTTACAGATGAAGACACAGAACTAGAGCAGTTAGGCAACTGGCCCAGTATCATACAGGGAGCAAGTGTTCAAGTCGGCATTCACGGCCAAGTGGTCAGAGCCTTGGGCTTAGTCACTAGACCACACTGCTTCTCCCCAGTGTCTGTCATTTGCCAGGGATGCAATGGTCTTCTCTGCCGAATCCCTTATCTTTTTCCTTCCAGACAGGACAGGCATTTCTTACATGAGTACCCTTGTTAAGCTAACATCCAATTTTGCAATGACTTCCAAGTAGTCGTCATAATGCCAAGATTTTTGTGAGGAAGGTTATTATCCTCAGTGTACCTGAGCTCATCTGCATCTGCAGTGATCAGTTCCTGGGCTCCTGACAGCTTCTCTTAGCTGGTCTGCTGGCGACTTTCTCAGATGCCCAAACTGTGCCAGCTTGTCCAGCTGGCATGCAAGGCAGCTGGAAATATTGGGGATGTAACACCCCTGGGGGAAACTCAACCACTCAGGGGTGGAAATAAGGGGATAAATTACTTCTCCCCCTGCACTCTTTTCTTGCTCGATCTCTCCCTTTCACCTTGCCCTCATTTGTACCTTCTGCAATGACGCCGTAAATAACCCCCAATTTCTTATCTCAGCTGTGCTGGGGAACCCAAACTAAGACATTTGACAAACATGAAAGTGGAATTGCAAGCCAGCTACTGCCCAGTTTGTTGTTTTTGCTGTTGTTGTTTTTAACCGAATTGTATCCTCATACCAGATGTTTGTTGGAGTATCAAGGGATGAACAGCCTTGACAATGGGACATTGGGCAAATATGACTCTGGGATAATTCACCAGAGTATGGAAGTACTGGGATTGAAAAGGAACTGGCCAGCCTTGTGCAATAGGCCCTGGTAAACAGAACAGACACTGTGAAATTTTAAACCACAAACAGCATAAATTAAATTGGAACTAAGGTGTATGTGTCCTTGTTGGCTCTTTACAGAATAAATGAAATGCAAGCTGAACAAATCTAAAGGGCAACTTGTTTCCTCTCTTTCTGAGGAAGCCACCCCTGAGTTTCTGTTCATTGGTACTAAGAGCACCATAAGTGGTTATACAATGTATTTCCCGTGTACTACTACTGAGCTAAACCAAGCATTCAAGGGAAAATAAAACAGTAAATGTATGTTAAAAATGATTTTATTAAAGGAATATTTCACTTCATTAAACCACAATGAACTCATCAGAAAATCATGAAAACATTATTTTGTTACACTCCAATACAGCTGGTTCTAGTGTAAATGATTAATTATAAGTTAATCAATCATAAACAATCAAGAAAATACCCTGTTGCACACTTACCTTTAATAAGCAGTCATGTGCAATCCACCCTACAGAAACGTGGCATCCAAAACTTTATGTAGGATGAGAGGGGACATGCTTTCTTGTTTCAGGAATCCTGTATATAATCTATGCTAAACACAGGAAGTTTGGCTCAAGAAACTCACAAGCGACTCAACTACTCAAACCAAATACAATAAAGTGATTCCAGAATTATATTTAGTGTTTTTGTTTTCTCAAAGTAAGTTTATTTCAAGGGGGAAATATGAACAATGGAACAAAGGCAACGAAAATTAAAATAAGGGACGGGAACTTCCCTGGTGGTGCACTGGTTGAGAATCCGCCTGCCAATGCGGGGCACACGGGTTTGATCCCTGGTCTGGGAAGATCCCACATGCACCGGAGCAGCTAAGCCCGTGCGCCACAACTACTGAGCCTGCGCTCTAGAGCTCGTGAGCCACAACTACTGAGCCCATGCACCACAGCTACTGAAACCCGTGTGCCTAGAGCCTGTGCTCCGCAGCAAGAGAAGCCACCGCAATGAGAAAAGCCTGCGCACCACCATGAAGAGTAGCCCCCACTCGCCACAACTAGAGAAAGCCCTCGCGCAGCAACAAAGATGCGACACAGCCAGAAATAAATAAATTAATTAATTAATGAAAATAAATGATGGTTCCAAGTGATAATGAAAGTTAAAAAAAAAAAGAGTCAAAATTAGATGGAAAATTACCACAGCCTCACTTGCACTGAGAAATTCCACTTAATCTCTTTCTGCCATGACAATAATGGAGGAAAAAGAATGATGGAAGAAGAATGGGATTAATGAAAAGATAAAAGGTAAAATTAAAACAAATGATTCTCTTTCTGTCCATGAAAACGAATCAACAACAACAACAAAGCTTTGAGAAAGAAGAGAGGAGTTTCTAATTTAGTTTGGAATGTTTCCATTGGAATGAAGTCAGAAATATTCATTTTGTTTGGCTACACTCTTACCTATCTCTAGGTGTGTCTGTCTCATCTATTTTTAGAGCAGAAGATTCTTGAGCCCAAGGATTATAATTTACTTATTATATGTTAACAGAGAAATTTGGTATATAAATCTAGAGGCAATTCTCTTTACCCTAACCTAGAGTTATTGATTAGTTTTTGCCCTCTTATGCATAGTGCTGAGTAATTATTGGAATGAATGTGTTTGAGATCGTCGATGGTCTGAACACATCCCAACTTGAGGGGGCACCATCCACAGGCTAGGATGACACTGTGGGGTGTTACCTGCCAGTGAATGTGGCCATGTGGCCTACAGTGTAGCAGAGGAGAGCTCACTAGAGCACCAGAAAGAGTCCTGTAGAACTGAACTCTGCACAGCGGTTAGGGAACAAGCCGTACATAGAGACCGGTTTCGTTGATCTTTGAGCATTGACATTTTAAATCCTTGACCTTTATAAAAAACATAATGTGAAAGTGTTTGAATGCTTAAATACATTATGTAGTATATAATTAACCCTTTTAAAGGTATATAAATATTATTTCAGCTCACAAAACGTTTATTGTTTTGCGTTTAAGGCAATGCATAAGCATTGGACAAACAAAAATGGGAATTAGGCTTTTTCTCAGTGATCCTACACTCCAATGGAGAAGACACAGTATCAGTTTTTTATGGAAAGTAGTAGATAACGATATGTATATAGAAAACAAGTTAAAAATAGTCCAGAGTTTAGAGTTGAGGTACAAAAGAGAGAAAGATCTAGAAGGACTCTGGGTTTCTTCTAGTCCAAGTTCCTGTGTAGATTGTGGAGCCATTTGCTGAGAAGGGAATGGGAACGCTCCACAAGGAACAAGAATTTAAGGGATGATAACGAGCTTATTTGTGAGTTGTTGTCAATGACAACGAAGATAGTGTGGGATATATGGCCCTGAGAGTGGCCCTAAAATTGAAAAAGTCACTGATGTTAGCATGCATTTTGGGCATTTGACTTATTGTTACAAAATGAAATGTAGTCATTCAAACACCACACACACACAGTCACACACAGTCACACATTATTCCTGTCCAAAGGACATTGTGTCTGTAGTTCAGTGCAGGTGGCTGTTTGTCCCCTCAGAGTACGAAGTAGCTGTTCTAACTTCTGTGTCTTCATCGAAGGTTGTCATCTCCTCTGTGGTCAGAGTACCGTCTATTTACTGCTCCCCGACCACATTTAAGTTGCTGCCAGGGCTAGCTAAAGTAACCACTTATCTCTTGAGCTCTCTACTGAGTCATCTTTTTTCTTGACCTGCTTCTCTCCAAATCTTCAGTAATGTTTCTTGGCCTCCAAGCTAACGCACAAACCAATACACATAGGTTTTTCTCAATATCACCATCAACCACAGTGCTCCAGGGGACCTGTCACAGCAACAGGGCTCTTGCTCTGCTCAGTGGGTTGAGAGTTGCAAGTTGTGAGCGCTCAGCCCCTGGCTCTTGCCTCCAGGGCGGGTGGGCTGGGGGTTTTGTCCTGGCCATTCCCAATTTCAGTCACTTCTGAAGTCTGAAGTTTTCAAATGCCTCAACTTCTGAAACATGCAACTTTTGTTACATGTTATTTCTGAATTTGATGTTTTTACTAAAGGCAAGCATGTTCAAATATAAAAGTTATTTTTTACCTTAGCTTCTGCCAAGAAGTTCTTGAAATGATGATTTCTCATGCCATAATAAATCTGGAAAAAACAGTGAGTAGATAACTACCTTAGTCTCACATTATGAAGGGACTTGTAAACTGAGTTCAGGAGGCTGGACTGTATTCTGAAGGCAAAGAAAAGCCCCAAAAGGTTTTGGATAGAAAATGACAGAGTCTTCCTCTTTCCCTTGTTCCTCTCCCCCCAAGACACAAGAAGCAGGTTTAAGAAATTTCACTTTGAGAAGGAAAAACTGTTCTCTGGCCTCCACTGATTTTCTGAAAGTGGCTTCAGTGTGCCCTTGGTTTCTCTAGAGTCAAGAGGATAACCACTCAGATGAGTGTAAGACTAGCTCACATTGTTTTTTGTTTTGTCCACTCTAGAACATTCCCTGAGTGCACTATGGTCATCCACTCCCATTTTTCCACTTCCTGTGTGCCTTTCTCCCTCCTAGTGGGCATGTGATACCTTATTCTTTTACCACGCAGCTCAACTACGGCCCTTTAGAAAGCATTCTCCCTTTCCCTCATCCGAGTTGTCGTATCATTGACAAGATATCTCCATTATAGTTCTTATCATACGGGATCGTGGTTATTGTGTGTGACCGTCACGTGGACAGGGAGACCTGTCCTATGTACCCCCAGAAACCAGCAAGGGCTCTGACGCTTCATAGATTCAATAAGCATTTGTGGAATGGGATGGAACTAATTGAATTAATTAAGGATAACTTGGCCGGTGTTCTTCTTTCTTCAAACCTGTCAACCCCCTGTGGGGGAAAGTGTTATCACCGGCATTACCAGACCAGTGACGGTGGACAATGCAGTACCAGAGAGGCGTACTCTAACTCCCTACATCTCAGCAGTTGTACACCCTACAATATACCAAAGGATATATAGTAAAAAGAGAAAACCAAGGGAAGGAACCAGTGATTTACAGAAAGCAAATATCAGGAAAAGAAAGAAACGTAGATGAAAGGAAAAAGAAAATAATTACTAGCATGCTACTATTTATTCCAGCTCAGGTCCTGTCTTTTTCCAAAACTTGCCCTTTAGTTTTTGTATGAGGATCTTTCTGATACATATCACAAGACAACTCTTGGTTAGGCCAGGCCTTCCCTCTGCCATCAGACACACCTCTCCTGGCCAAGCCTGGACAGCACAGTAACGAGTTTGGTTGGTGTACACCTGTTCTTGCTTCAATTCTCAGTCTCTGATTGTCTTTCTCTACAGGTTCCTGAATTGCATTTTCTGTCATTCTCTCTATGTGACTTTGTCCATTTCCTCTTCAATTTCGATGTGTTGTTTTGTGTATGATAATGGGCTTTCTTTATTTCAAATTGACTAATTGGAAAACTCAGAATTTTCTATACATCATTTTTGAATAATGAGTTCAAGCATCTTTATACAGAGTTTACCAATTACTCTATACATGTTGCTCAAGAAATAATGTGTTCATCAAAGAAAAAGGTAGATATGTGAGGTGATGCTGTGTTAATTAAGTCGATGGGAGGATCCTTTCACGATGTATATGTATGTCAGATCATCATATTGCACACTTCAAGTATCTTACAGTTTTGTCCATTATACCTCAATAAAGCTGGGGAAAAATAATTAGTAAAATAATATCTCAAGTAATTTATATATATATATATATATATTTTTTTTTATGGCTGTGTTGGGTCTTCGTTTCTGTGCGAGGGCTTTCTCTAGTTGTGGCAAGTGGGGGCCACTCTTCATTGCGGTGCGCGGGCCTCTCACTGTCGCGGCCTCTCTTGTTGTGGAGCACAGGCTCCAGATGCGCAGGCTCAGTAATTGTGGCTCACGGGCCCAGCTGCTCCGCGGCATGTTGGATCCTCCCAGACCAGGGCTCGAACCCGTGTCCCCTGCATTGGCAGGCAGATTCTCAACCACTGCACCACCAGGGAAGCCCTCAAGTAATTTAAAGTTTTAAAGGCAACATACCTTTATTTTTTTAAGAGATAATTGTAATCTATTATGATACAATATAATAGATCTAAAGATATATTAAGATCTTTTAAAATTCTTACGTTTGTCGTTAGTTTAGATAGACAAATAGATGGATATAGATATGATCAAATGATCAAACTGGAGAACAAGTAATCTATATGAAGTAATTGTTCATTTTTAATTGATGTGTTTTCTTCTGAATTATATGATCTATATTCAATATTATGTTATGATATGAATTATAACTTGTCATATAGGTGGCAAAAATTTTTCCCATCTGAAATTTGCCTTATAACTATGAATGGCGTACTTGACTTACAGTTATTTATAATGCTTGTGTTATTTAACTGATGAATACTATTCTTTACTGGCTTGCCTCTGTGTCATAGAGAAGGCTTTGCCATGAAGCTGTAAGCTTCAGGCTCCTCACTTATATGTGCGTCCTTTTCAGAGTTCTGGAAGGGAACCTAATAATATGTTAACATGGTCATAAAACTTTTCAAAAATCAAATGCATTAATCATATTCAGTCTCTTTTCACTCTCATTTCCTCTCCATTACATACACTAAACTTCATGTCAAAAATGCAGTCATAGAGACGATATACATTTAGGAATCCAACCAAGGAAAGTTGAGTTCCGGACACATTGAGCTCAGCAGGACTCAATGTGTTTATGTGGTTTGCTCTCATTTCTCAGTATAGTTTTGTTACTGCTACTGTGTCTCTGTAGGAATGGCTTCCAGGAATAGGCACAATATGTTTGAAATGTACAGAGCCAGGAACGAGTCTGTGGAACATCCTTCCATGTAAAATGACAAGCACCGAATTTGGTTCTCAGCAGTGCCCGGTCATAACAGAAAATTTCTCCTGGTAATGTGTATAAATAATTAAAAATTGATAATGCAGAATATGTAATTTTAAGAGTCCAGGCAATAAAATTATGTGTTGTATATTTCTATATGATATCAATAGAAATTATTCTGACATTAAGAAGCAAATTGTAATTTTAAAAACTCAGTTAATATTAAAAACATCATTCACTAACACAAAGAAATAGAAGTAGTGAATAAGCCCTAGGATTGTTCCGGTTAAGGAAGAGAAGTGAATAATATTAACAAATTGGAAAAAAGATTTATGTTTTTTGCTGTTTCTATAGGAAATACTAACATTAAGAAGATAACATAATATGACACCACAATGCCATCAAGTACAATTGGTTAAATGAGTGTAACCAATTCAAAAAGTGTTTTTAGATTATACCCTACAGAAAAAAACTTGAAATATCCCATGCCTTCCAATTTATATATGAAATAAACTTGTTAAAGGTTTTCCCAAATTCAACAATACTAAAAATTTGCATGATGTTATCCATTATGAGTTATGCAGCTATAAGAAATTTTTCTAACCTATCAATTTAAGGAAAGCGCTCTGATCGGCCATGATGAAAAGACTGGATTATCTTTTTCTTCTTTCTTTAGAAAATGATATTTTAAAAGTTATTGGCATATGAAGAGGCAATACAACCAAAAAAATGTAAGAGAAAGGTGTTACAGACTGTGTCAAGCAGTTAATTAATAAAAATCTTACTTTTTTCCAGATTTTGTGATGTCTATGATATTTATCAATTTTGCTTTCTTGTTCATACAGGTATTCATTTTTGTTCCTAATTTTGCATTCACATTTTTACATTATTTTGTTTAATGAAAACTCTAAAATTGATTAAGCTTGAAGCATCACAAAACTTGGATACAACCTCTGTATCATGCGTGGAGAATTCTTATTGACTATAAACATGATTTTCTATATTCAAAACCTTTAATCTATCAGGAATTTATTTTCGATTATGGTACAGGGTGGGAAATTTGTCTTTTTTTCAAAATGGTTAACCAGTTGTTTCAACATCATTTTAAAATAATATGTATTTTTTTCCTGTTGCTAACAAAAGTCACTTTAGCATATGTTAAATTCTTAAGTATGCTTGAAATTCTAGGATTCTTATTCTGTTCATTGTTCTTTCATTCCAGTACCACTGTTTTTTTTTTTTTTAATTTATTTTTTATTTTTTATTTTTTTAATGCTATTCTTGTCTGCTTACATTCTTTTTATGTATGTATGTATGTATGTATGTATGTATGTATGGCTGTGTTGGGTCTTTGTTTCTGTGCGAGGGCTTTCTCTAGTTTTGGCAAGCGGGGGCCACTCTTCATCGCGGTGGGGGGGCCACTCTTCATCGCGGTGCGCGGGCCTCTCACTATCGCGGCCTCTCCTTGCCGAGCACAGGCTCCAGACGCGCAGGCTCAGTAGTTGTGGCTCATGGGCCGAGTTGCTCCGCGGCATGTGGGATCTTCCCAGACCAGGGCTCGAACCCGCGTCCCCTGCATTGGCAGGCAGATTCTCAACCACTGCGCCACCAGGGAAGCCCCCACTGTTTTAATTATTATATTTTGATAATTTATTTTGAAAAATATGAGAGAAAATCTCATCTCTTTCTTAGTTTTCAAAACTTTCTTGGTTATTACAGTTTGTTTATTTTTCTAGTTGAATTTTGAAAACACTCAAGTCATGTGTTATAAAAAGTTCATTATAATTCTGATAAATTTGTAATTAATTTAGCAAAAACTGATATCTTAATATTGAGTCTTCTTATCTGGGAGCATTATTTTTTGTAGTTGTCCATGTTCCTTGGAAAATGTTGTAAATGTTTTCCTGTGGATCCTATGTATTTCTAATTAAGTATATATCTAGATGATTTACTCTTGTTGTTGCTGTTGTGAAGGGCTCTCTGCTTGGTTATTGTTGGTTATTATTGGAAAACTGTTTTGTAATTAATATATCTGTGTGTGTGTGTGTGTTGTAAATGACCATTTTACTGAACTTTCTTGTTTATTTAGAGAATTTTCCAGCTGCAAACATTGCTATCAATGATACTCTTTCATCTGAATATTTTACAATTTTTTTAGCTTTTCTATTATATTGGCTAAGATTCCAACATCACAAAGTAGTAATAAACTGTTTACATCAAGTATTTGTGACTTCTATAGGAATGCTTCTGAAACAGAGAGATAGACAGAGAAAGAGAGAGATCCATCTAAGTATCTGTGTATCTGTGTATATGTTTGTAAATGTATGTATGTATATTCACACATATGTATGAAATGTTGAAGGAATTATTGTTTTCTAGTTTCCTTAAATACTTTATCAACCATGGATGTTGAACTAAACTGGGCACTTTGGGAGGATATCTTTTGATATAATCATTTTATTTTTATCATTTGCATCTATTACGTTAATAGATTTCTTGCTAAACCATCCTAAGAATAAACCCTACTATGGTAGTAATTTGTTGTTCTTTTAATACATCTGGATTGATGATATTTTATTTAGAATTTTTTCTCCTCTATAATCATAAGTGAAATTTAGCTGTAGTTTTCTTTCATTGTGATAATTTTATCAGGTTTGGGTATAAGGTTAAAATAAACTGGGAAGATTTCCATCTTTCTTTATTCTCTGGGATATTTTAAATTGCAGAAGAACTCTATAATTTCAGAGTCTAAAATAACATCTATAAAATCATCTGGTTTTGGCAAATTTGGGGGCTAATTATCATCTTTTTCAATTTTATTCATGGTGGATCTTCAACATATTGAGCCAATTTTGGTTATTTATATATTCCATGCTGACAATGTATTTCATCATGATATTCTAACTCACTTGCATAAAGTTTTATGAAGTGTCTCCCAATGTTTTGTCCGTGTACCCTATCAATTAAAAATATTTCAGTAAGCACCACAACTTACCTATTTAAGAATTGTATATATTTATCACTTTACTCATGGATTACATTCATTATAAAACAAACTTGGTAATAGAAAAATTTAAAGGGTAAGATAAAGGTGAAATAAACTATTTTGAAATAACTTTCACTTTTTTAGCTCCATAAAAGAATTAAAAAAAAAAAAACCCTTTTTGCTCCTCTAAAATAGTTCCTTTTTTCCCCAGCTTTTTTGAAATATAATTGACATATAACATTGTGTAAATTTAAGGTGTACAAGTGTTGATTTGACACACATATATTGCAAAATTATTAGGTAACATCTCCATCCCATCACAGAACTACCATTTCTTTTTTTGTGGTGAGAACATTTAAGATCTCACTTAATGGGCTTCCCTGGTGGCGCAGTGGTTAAGAATCTGCCTGCCAATGCAGGGGACATGGGTTTGAGCCCTGGTCAGGGAAGATCCCACATACCGTGGAGCAACTAAGCCCATGCGCCACAACTACTGAGCCTGCTCTCTAGAGCCCGCGAGCCACAACTACTGAGCCCACGTGCCACAACTACTGAAGCCCGTGTGCCTAGAGCCCATGCTCCACAACAAGAGAAGCCACCGCAATGAGAAGCCCTCGCACAGCAATGAAGAGTATCCCCCGCTCGCCGCAACTAGAGAAAGCCCACACACAGCAACAAAGACCCAACACAGCCAAAATAAATAAATAAATAAATAAATCTATTTAAAAAAAAGATCTCACTTAACAACTTTCAAATATATGATGCAGTATTATTTGCTATAACTGCAATGCTGTACATTAGCTCCCTAGAATTATTCATCTTACAACTAGAAGTTTGCACTCTTGGACCAACACGTCCCCATTTCCTCTACCACCACCCCCAGCCCCCAGCATAAAGTAGGCTTAATATCTTAGTACAAGTTATGTGATTAAATAGACTTTTTAAAAAAAATCTTGATTTAACACTTTGTGATACAATGATCAAATATCTTTATTCTAAATTCAATTTATTTTGATATTTATTTTTAAAAAGCTGTCCTAGCTACAAAGATACCTCACAGAAACACATCGGTCCAAATTGGAGAAAAATAAGTACATCATTGGCAAGCTTACTAAATCATTATATTCATCTTTTTGAATTAATTATATACAATTATATAGGTATTGGTTAAAATATTAGGAAATGTTCACCTCTCCTGAAGCCAATCAGTTGGTCTTTTAAAATAATCAGAAGTTGTTGAATTTTTATATTTTTAACAAATGAATTTACAAACCACTGGGACTGTATATTTTGAATATTTTAAAGCACGTTAGGTCATTTTGTGTCCAGGTTTTGAGAGTATGCAGATATAAGAAATATTATAAGTAACAAATTCTGTTTTCAGCAACAAAATTACATAATGGTAGAAACATTTCCAAACATTGATTCTACAAAATGCTGTCTCCATAGCAGAAATTTCTTTCAAAAGCAGTCACTTTCTATTTCCTTGTAAAGACATCATCATGTTTACTTTTGAGTGGTAGATTGTGCTAATATGTTTTTCAGTGACTTTTGAGTTGCTACAACTGATGGCCATTTACCTTTGCAGACATGGTCAGCGAATTTGGAATACTTGTCTCAATAAAGGAAACATGCATGATTCACTGATAGTTTAAATCTGTGTTCTCAAATTTAAATCTCAGGTGTCCTCTAAGAGGAAGTGAAATCCCACCAGTTTTTAGGTTGACATATTATAGTTTCCATCAAAAGTTCATAAATTTGCAAATATATGATTTGTGGCATTTGGTAACTATCAACATTTTAAAAATAAAACAAATCACATCATATCTAATAGCATCCGAATAGCATAATAATTTGATATCTACCACCATCCATTTTTTAAAATATATGAATCAACCCAATCAAAAAATGGGCAGAAGACCTAAATAGACATTTCTCCAAAGAAGACATACAGATGGCCAATAGGCACATGAAAAGATGCTCCACATCGCTAATTATTGGAGAAGTGCAAATCAAAGCTACAATGAGGTATCACCTCAACACCGGTCAGAATGGCCATCATCAAAAACTCTACAAATAATAAATAAATGCTGGAGGGGGTATGGAGAAAAGGGAACCCTCTTACGCTGTTGATGGGAATGTAAATTGGTGCAGCCACTGTGGAAAACAGTATGGAGGTTCCTAAAAAACTAAAAAGAGAGCTACCATATATGATCCCCAATCCCACTCCTGGACATATATTTGGAAAAAAGGAAAACTCTTAAGTCAAAAAGATATATGCACCCCAATGTTCATAGCAGCACTATTTATAATAGCCAAGACATGGACACAACCCAAGTGCCCATCAACAGACAATTGGTTTAAGAAGATGTGCCATATATATATATACATATATATAATGGAATATTACTCAGCCATAAAAAAGAATGAAAAATTACCATTTACAGCAACATGGATGGACCTACAGAATACCATACTAAGTGAAGTAAGTCAGACAGAGAAAAACAAATATATGATACCACTTATATGTGGAATCTAAAAAGTAATACAAATGAATCTATATACAAAACAGAAACAGACTCACAGACATAGAAAACAAAGTTTACCAAAGGGGAAAGGGAAGGGGGGAGGGACAAATTAGGAGTATGGGATTTACAGATACAAACTACTGTACATAAAATAGATAAGCAACAAGGATTTACTGCAAAGCACAGGGAACTATATTCTATATCTTGTAAGAACCTATAATGGAAAATAATACAAAATATATACATAAATTTTTTTCATACATGTCTGAATCACTTTGCTGTACACCTGAAACTAACACAATACTGTAAATCAACTGTACTTCAATTTAAAAAAATACGAATCAGATCTTATTTAACAATGGGAAATTGTACTTCATCATTTTTCTCCCTATATTACTATCCTCCTTCCACTACCTCCTCCCCCAGAGCATTTATTTTAATATATGTTTATTTTTGAAACTCTATGTTAATCACCATTATTTTCTCCAATAAAGAATATGCATATAAATTGAATGTTTAATTTTGTAATTACCTGTGAACATAAGGCTCTAAGTGTTAATTGCCTCTTGGATAGAACTATCATTACAATTGTTAGTAGTACATAATTGGTCAGAACAACTTAACTATATTACAAATTTCCATAAATAATCATTAAACAAAATTTTTTTAATTACTGGGAAAAAACTCTTAATGGAATGAATGAGGTTGGGTTATTTTCATGTATCCATGGATAAATATTGCCTATGGCTTGAATGAGACAGGGCTTACATCAGTTCTACTCACGTGTTTCATGTTTCTGTATGTGAGCCCTGAGAAACCTTGTTCATATAAATAGATAGGAATGGAGGTTTTGTTAGTGCAATGCTGCTCAATTTATTTAACCACTTCTGGATCATATGCCAAAAAATCACCTACTGATGAAATTACTTCTAATTATCTTTTGATGATTCTAATTCATTCTTCAACTTTGTTGAAAGCAAAGAATGGATATGTTACCCAGTCATTAGAATTCATTCATTTAAGCTTTATTGAGATCTACCAAATGATGATTATATTAGTCAGCCTTTGCTGTGTAACCAGCAAAGTCTTAGTGGCATATAACAAAAACCAGTTATTTCTCTCCCTGGCAAGTATGTAGGTCAATGGGGACAACTCTGGTTCACGCAGGGGGTCAATTCTGGTCTGTTCCGTGTTCCTCCTCCTGGAATCCAGTATGAAGGCACAGTGGGCATGACCTCCTCATGTCAGCGGTCAGAAGCAGGTGGTGCATCTTAAACCCTAGGCTCAGAGTTGGCACACTTCCCCTTCTGCCCACATTCCATTGGCCAAAGAAAATCAGGTAACCATGAATATTATTATCATGGATGCCTGGGGTAGAGGAGTGAATGTTTGCTAACCAATAATCTAGTCTACCACACCTCTTAGCTGCTTCTTTATTGTTGTTTGTTTTTATATTGGGTTTAATTTTTGCTCTGTGGTAACTTTGCTCAAAACAATATATTAAAACGTGTTGGTAGATTAAGAAAAACATGAGGCAGGCTTCTGAGATGCTGGTAAATGCTCTGTTTTTTTACTCAGGTGGTAGATACACAGATGAGTTTGCTTGGTGATAATTCACTGAACTGTACATTCATGATTTGTGCACTTTTTCTGTAAGTATGTTATACTTCAAATAAAAGCTCATTTTAAAAAAAGGAGATGAGACAAACAAATTCTCTTTTATTTTGAAATCTTTTCCAGTGCAAGAGTTTTATAAGGATCTTTTAAAATTTACCACAAGCTTTAAATATGTATTTTATTAATGTCTTTAGAGCTGTAGAATTAAGACATTCAACCTATGGAAAATGTCTGCTCTGAAACCTAATTAGCTAAGTCATTTCTCATTTTCAAATCTATCAACTAAATCAGATTTACCTTGCATCAGAAAAACACTCACTGCATTTTTCAGTTCAAAGAAATATGCTAATATTTATTTCAAAGAGTGTTATTTAAAAACCACTGTGAAATAAATTCTGGAACACGTTTTGTAATACAGTTTACTAAAAGTGATTAAGGTTATAATTGTGTAGATTCAATATGATGAATTTATCTGCTTTATAAGTTAAAAAGCAAGAATAAATCTGTACACTATTTTTATATTTTAATATCTAATAATGCAGGGCAATGTATAGCTAAAATGATGTTATTGTGAAGGGAGAAATATAATAAAAACATGGTATTTATTAAATGTGTGCATGTAAGGAATTTGACCTTTCACTTTTGGAATAATTAACTAAAAATCATGTGTAAAAATACAAAAATAGCTTTATTAATTTTGTTCACCTCATGAGCAAACATTTTCTACATTTAATGAAAGAAGTTTTATATACTCCTAAAAGTTAATTATTCTAGCAACTATCCTATTAATTTGAAATTTAATACGAGGTAGAAAAAAGTAAACAATTTAGACGATGAAAAAGTATTTTTAGGGCATGAGTTGATAAAACAAGTTTTAATCAATAATTGAATAATATATACCAAGTCTAAAAAGAAGAAAATACAGTATAACTTGAAAAATTTGGACCCCAATTACTTCAAAAGCAAATAGTACTATCAATCTATTGTTGTCCTTTGAATGTGCTTCTCTTTCCAGTCAATGACACATCCTAGGGATGGGTGTTGGGAGCAGCTGAAGAAAATTGCTTGTGTTTAAATAAATGAAAGAAAAAAGAAACAGTCATTGTAGCATCCATATGTCTAATCAACGTCCCCTTTGCTTTGTCCACACTAAACTCTCCCTCAGGGTGCAATGCACTTCGTGACAATCCTTGTGAGAAGTAAGGAGGGAGGTTGTAAAAGGAAATAACCCTCACTCCCCTCTCCCTGAAAGGCTGGGTTTCAGAGCAACCTACCAAGGGCAAAAAACTCTTGTTTTCAATACACCAGCTGTGTATGAGAGAGGGAAATACTAGCAGCCCTATGGACTTTTATTCATCCATGGACTAATCATAAAAGGAGGCTTTCAAGAAAATGGTATTTCCAGAAGTCCCTTGGTGTGGTGCCCTGAAGTTTCCTTTCATTATGGGACAATACACCACCAAGCTGAAGTTCAGGACGGCTGAGGGGTAAATCTCCCATGATAGTGTTAGTGCTGTTCACTGAACGTGTCCAAGCTCTTTACCTTCTAGGCTCATGGTAGACTCAATGAGACCAATGGACTAGTTCTGCCTACTGCATTGTAAAGGGAAATGATGTATGTCCTTTCCAGGCTGGAGCATTAAGTCTACTGCAAGACCCTCCAGAGCTATCTTTTCCTTCTGCCATGATGATTGGCAACCTTCCATCCAATGACTACCTGGGTCATAGAGTAAGAACAACATGTTCTGGGGTGGCTTGTTTCCCAGAGCGTCCTGACCAATTCAACTTTCTTTTGTAATGTAGGACAAAGCTCTTTTGAAAGGGGAGATAAGAAAGAAGAGAATCCATATTATACTAAGGAAGAAGATATATCAAAGTTGTGCTCTGCATATTGAGTCCTTTAAACTATTCACATTGTATGCCCTTTTTAAAAGATAGAACATCAGTTAATAAAACACATATTTTAAATACTTTTCCAAAAGGTAATTGGGGAATCTCTATGGAAAACAAAAGACATTCATGATAATTCCTCATCTCATTTCAGAGAATTCTGAAGATTCTATTATTTTAAATAATCTAGTCTGAACCCCACCTAGCTAAGCATATATTAACCAGGTTTGTGCCAGTACACTGAAAGTGAAGAAAAACCAAAGGCAGCAATGTCAACACCTCAGCATAGTGAAATCCTCACCTCCGCTCTCGCCTACCAAGAAGACACAGGCCTGACATACATATAAAGTGAGGATCCTCTGTTATATACTACTTTCAGCATTAGGAAAGTTTATTTTCATTTTTTTAGATAAAATACCTAAAATTAGATTTTCCGATATTTTCTTTGCAGAACACTATGGATCATTCTTAAGGATACATCCACATCACACGAGAGAAAACTGAGAATATTTACTCCTAAATTCAAATTAAATCTCTTTTAATCTGTAGTTAAGTATTCTCTATCATTACTAATTTTAGGCATTTGTAACTTTGTTCTTGTTTTTCTTAATTGACTTGGTCAGGTATTTATGAGTTCTTTTGGACTATTTAGGAAATGGTCTTTTGTATTGATCGATTTTCTTTTTTTATTTATTATTACACTTTTATATTTAATAATTATTTGGTATTCCTTTTCTTAAGTTTATTTTATTGTGATATTAGCTTCTTTTTTAAAAAAATTATTTATCTATTTTATTTATTTTTGGCTGTGTGGGGTGTTCGTTGCTGCGTGTGGGCTTTCTCTAGTTGTGGTGAGCTATATTAGCTTCTTGAGTTAAATACTTTTTTAGTTTCATTTTTTCTGGTTTAGTGATCAAAATATATTTAGGACTTCATTTACAAGATGAATGAGTTCTGAGGCTCCACTGTGCTCTACACTTGAAATTTCCTGAGAGAGTAGATCTTAACTGTTCTCACCACCCACATGAAAAAATGGAAACTATGTTGGGTGATGGATGTGTTAATAAGCATGATTGGGTAATCATTTCACAATGTATACACATAGCAAATCATCACATTCGAAACCTTAAATACCATTTTTATTGGTCAATTATACCCCAGTAAATCTGCGGGGAAAGCATTTAAGATGATTATATTTTCACTTAGAGTATAGCTTTCATTGTATTGGTAATAAATGTTTTCCTTATGGTCAATGTCTAAATATATTAATAATGTTTAAATCTGTAATTATATAGTGCAGTTGATTTCTTTTTTTTTGACTCAAATGATATTTAGATAGGTGTTTTAATACTTTCAATTAGTTGGACTTAGAGAAAGAAGGAGGATTTTGGCTTTTATTTTCAATTTTAAATCTTTGGTTGCATTTATAGCACTATGATTAAAAAAATCTATCTGTACCATTCTGCTTTGGGGAGTTTATTAAGATTGTTTTCAGTTATTGATTTGGGGAACTGGTTGTCGTGGGTTTGGTGGGAAGGGTCCTGGATTTTGTATTTAATCTCTAGTCCTTTCTTACTAGGTCTAGGAAGGGCATAATTCTTAACAAAAAAACTCTCATGATCAATAACAAATTAGCTTTACTATAATTTCTTGAGATCACCCTCAAAGAAAACTTCCATTCCCAAAAGAAACACAATCAGCAATGGGAAAATGGGTTCTTCTGCTTCTTGGAACAGGACAGGATAGCCCCTGATTTCCTTGGAATCATCACTCTGGCGATTGGCTGAGAAGCCAAGAAAAATAGCAGTGTGGACATCCTCGCTGTGTGCCAGGCTGTTTTGTTTTTACCTTGGAGCCAGTGGGGTTGGGGGGTGGAGAAATGGGGTTAAGTCTTGATGACTGGTACCACAGACCTGACGGTACTACTTAGTCATCTCACCCACCTGTAGATAATGCCTTCCCAGCTGTGACCAGAGTCAGACTGGCCTGGCCTGGAAGGTAATACAGCCTACACATGGCATGAATATTCTCAAAATCAGTTTTGCTAAAGGAAACAAAAATACAAGCTTTCCAAACACACCTACTCAAAAATTCTATGAACTTATTATAAAAGAAACGTTTATTTTTTAAATCTATTTTGTACCAGTAGGAAGTAGGTAACGGAGATCCTTGGTTACCTAACATCCAGCATGGGGGAAAGAGCATTGACTCAACAAGCCCAGGGTTTCTCTCCTACCAGATCACTACAGGGACCCGATTCACCATAATTGATATAAATGTCCTGCCATTCTGTGGGCACTAGAAAAGCAGGGACACACTCTTTCTAAGGGACAGGTTTTATTTATATCCATTAAACCATCATTACTAATGATATTATTAGGTTTTCATATTTATTCTTACATCATTGCCTACTTGATGTTATTGCTTTCCTCAACTCAAAGACTGAGTTGAGAATTTTAATTACAACAGTAATAAAGCTCATTGCAAAAGTTAAATAAGAGATTATAGAAAATGAAACCTCTTTACCCCTGCCCCTCCACTCCTATCCTCCTGAAGTATTAACTCAATGTTCGAAACTTGGGGGTATGCTCTTCCACATTTCTAACAAATACATACAAACAAGTATCAAGGTTTTTTAAATGGAATCATGCTATAGATATGAATCCCACAATTTTCTTTGAAGTTAAAATTTTCTGATATTCTTTATGTGTATAATATGCAGTGCTATTTAGCTTAGCATATAAAAGTTTGACTAAAATTTTCGTCGTATCAGTATAAAATAATTTATTTGGATCTCACCTTATGCTTAACATCTTAAACTGATATTTTTGAATAGGTTTATTGACACATAATTACATATCATAAAGTTCATCTGTTTTAATATACAATTTAATGAATTTTAGTATGTTTACTGAGTTGTGCAACCATCTCTAAAACATGACTTTAAAACATTGCCATCATCCGAAAAACAAACCTCATGCCATCATTCGCCCTTCCCATCCCCAGTCTTGAGCAATAAATAATGTAGTTTCTGTTTCAAATTGTTTGCCTTTTTTTGGACATTTCATATAAATGGGATCATACAATTTGTATGGCTTCTTTGAACATAATGTTTTTGAAGGTTATCCATATTGTAGCTTTTATCAGTACTTTATGCCTTTTTTATTGCCAAATAGTAGTTCTTATATTGATCTTTGCCTCGCATACATTTACCATTTTATTTTTACCCCCAGTAAAATCCTTGTGTTTTAGGTGTCTTGTAAACAGTAAAAGATTACATTGTCTTTTATCAAATTTGAGAATCTTTGTGTTTTTTTCTTTTTAACAAAACGGTTTAATCCACTCACATTTTTATTTTGATAATAATAGAATTTCACTTGTTTCTGTCATCTTGTTTAATGTTTTCTGCTTTATATCTGACACCTTCCATTTTTCTTTTTCCGGAATATTTCTATTGAACTTTTCCTTTTTATTTAATTTTGTTTTTCACCCCTGCTTAACATTTGGAAAGTATATAAACTACTTTAATTCTATGAGTAATTTCTTTAAAGACGAACTTACATTTCTCCATGTTCATGAGTGAGATTAGCCTGTAATTTTTTGCTCATTTTGTTTTGTTTTGGATCGAGGTTGTTTTGGCCTTATAAAATGAGGAATATTCCCTTTTTCTATTCTTTTTAAAATTTTGGTAAAATTAATGTGTTTTTTTTCCCCTAAATGATTGGGAGTTTTCTTTATGGGAAGGCTTTTAATTATGGATTCAATTTCCTTAATAGAAAAAGGATTGCAAAGATGTTCTATTTCTTCTTCTATTTCATATTTTCTCTAGGAATTTGTCTATTTCATCTACATTTTCAGAAGTATTGGGATAATGTTTTTCATAACATTTTTACAATCACTGACATTTTTCAGGATTAAGTAAATAATTTTATCTTTTTTTTTACTTGACATTGGTTATTTCTCCCTTCCCTCTTTTATTCTTGATCAAAGAACTAGCTTTTGGATTTCTTGATTTTCTTTATAGTATTTTTTTATCATTAATATCTTCTCTTTTATTATTGCACTACTTTTTTTTTTAGCAAAAGGTTAAATTTAAATATAAAAAGATTCTGAAAATAAGGGCCCCATAACATTAGAGAATAAATAATACATTTTTTAAATTCAGTTATCCTGGAAATTCTAGGGAGAGGCTCTGGAGATGGAGTGAGAGTGACACTGGGAAGGTAAGGACAGGGAGGGACAAGAACACCTTCAAGGGAAGTCTATGGAGCCCACGGAGCCCTGGGATCACGGGCCAGGCTGCTTGCTGTGCATCCCCTCAGCCCACCCCACATCAGGCCTGTTTGGTGTGAGCTCATCTCTTGCAGTGCATCTCCATTCGGAGAGGCTCTGGGAGGGCAGGACTCTATCCAGCAATTTGGAACTCTGCTTGGATTTCTTCAGTGACCTTTGGGATTTGGGCCATTAGGGAACAGTTATGAAATCCTGAAGATGAAGAGTGATGACTGGGTCCAGTGTTGCATTGGACACACTGGGATCCAAAGGCTTTTATTTAGCTTTGGGGCAAGACCCAACCCAAATCTGTCTTTGGAAAGAAGATTCACCTTCCCTTATCATTCATTCACAGTTAAACAGTCCAGTACAGCTGGGGCAGAGCAGGGGAAATAGATAGAGTTTGGGGTAGCCTAGACATATTTTATCTACTTCCACAAGAGTAGGTTCTTGTCCTTCTACCAAAGGTTAAACAAAAACAAGCTTGATTAAAGCAAGGTTCTTTAAAAGCCAGATCTTCCAACCCTAGAATCAGTCAACTGAGTGTCCTTTTCACTGGAGAAAGGAAAGGGCAGGGATATGATCTTTGTGTTTGCACAGTTACCAAAAAAGTCTTCTTCATGACCTCTATGACTATTACTGCTCAACTCCACCTCCTTTTGTATTTTTTTTCGTGTAACTTACCTTTTCTTTTTCTAACTTCTTAAGGTAGATGTTTAGCTCATTGATTTCAGCCTTTCTTATTTCTAATTAATGTATGTAAAGCTGTAAAACTCTTTCTAAATATAGCATTAACTTCATCCCACAAGTTTGATACATAGTATTTTATTTTCATTGTGGTGTCTTCTTTGATCCATGTGTTACATAGATTTGTATTTCTTAATTTCTTAGTTTCCAAACACATAAGTTTTTTCTGTTTATCTTTTTGGGTTGTGTTACCACTTAACTGCCCTGAGTTAGAGAAAATTCACTGTGTGATTTCAATCCAAGTGTCTCAAGTCTTACTTAATGGCCCACTAGATCGTCAAGTTTTGCATATGTTCCACGTGTTTAAAATGAATGTGTGTTCTTAGTCATTTGATCCCAGTGTTTCATATGTGTTCATCAGGTCAAGTTTTTCGATTGTGTTGTTCAAATTTTCTGTATTCTTGCGGACTTTTAGTCTGCTTGTTCTATCCGGCATTGAGAGACATGCTAAAATCTCTGAGTACACTGGAAGATTTGCCTGTTTTTCCTTACAGTTCTGCCAATTTTGCTTTATATATTTTGAAGCAATATTGGGTATATGTCTGCTTAAATTTTTTTGTATCTTCCCTGTTAATTGAAATTTTATCATTAAAGTGCATCTCTTCATATCTAGTAAAGAGATTAGACTTTGCCTTAAAGTCTCATTTGACTGATATCAATCTAGGGACACTAGTTTTTTGCACTGACAGTTTATATAGTGTATCTTTTTCTATCATCTTATCTCCAACCATTATATACACTTATGTTTTAGATGTGTTTTGTCTAAGCAGCTGAGTGTTACATTTTTATTCAGTTTAACATCTTTACCTTTTAATTGGATCATTTAGTCCATCTCCATTTGATGTAATTACTAATATATTCTTTTAAATCTACTGTCTTATTGAGTGCTTTATTAGTTGTCCTATCTACTTTATGTTCCTTTTTAGCCTCCATTTTTTAAGTTCTTTTAGACTAATTATTTTTATTCTTTGGTTTTTCCGCTACTAGTTTGGAAGCAGTACACTCATTAATTATTCTTTTAGGGATTGGCCTAGAGGTTAGAGCAGTCATTCTTGACTTATCAAAGTCTAATACTAATTTATAACTTTTATTCTTTTTCAGGAAAATACAAGAACATTACAACACTTTCATTTTATTTGTCCTGTTCTCAGACTCTTCCCTTTTTATTACTACCTGCTCTTATTTTAATAGCTGTGATGTTGCTCAGATCATACTGAGAATATAGAGCAGAGATTTTTAAAATAGCCTTTTGTTTCTTGCAGTAAATAAAGAAGTTGGTAAGGAAGAAAGGAGACTTGCTTGTCTCAAATTCATCCCCTTTTCTGAACCTCCAAGTCTTTTCGTATGTCTGGTGATTTGTTGCTGTTTCTTTTTAGCTCTTCCTTATAGAGGAAGGTCTTTTTATTTGTCCAGTATTGGTAGTCTAGATGGGTTTTATTGGAAGCTCTGTGGGTTGCTTTGGTAGATTGTATAAAAAATGGAAGCAACTATTTCTCTCACTGAGTACACAGCCTTTTGCTACATGACTTTTCAACTTCTCCTATCAAGGTTTGGAGTCTATCTCCCTACTTCTCAATTTGGGCTGGCCTTTGACTTTCTTTGACAAGCAAAATATGGCAGGTTCATGTACCAATTCCAAGCCAGGGCCTCAAGAGGTTTTGTGCATTTTGGTTCTTTCTCTTGAATTTGGCAGAACCACCAAATAAAGGGCCAGCTAGCCTGCTGGAGGATGAGAGGCCATGTGAGGACCAGGAGGCATCACAGCTGAGGCCTTCCTAAATCAACCAGCCTGAGCCAGCCCAGCAGCTGACAGTACCTATAAGTGAACCCAGCCAAGACCAGAATAACCACCTAGATAAACCAGCCAAACTGCCAACCTGCAGAATTGTGGGCTAAAGAAATATTTTAAGTTACTAAATTTTGGGGTGGTTTGTTATGCAGCAAAAGCTAACAGGCACAAATCCCTATTCAAACCTTTTAGACTCAGAAGAAAGGAAGGAAAAAAAGTTTGGATTTATTTTCTCATGTTTTAATTTGGAGGCTTAGGCATCCAGCAGTCTGTCAGGTAGGGAGGTGGTCATGTGGATGGGGAGTTTCAGTGACCTGCTAAGACTACATGGTGCTAGGTGATCTATAAACCATGGTAGTCCTTATCCTCAACTAGCACTAATCAAGTGGTAATCAGGAGAAAGTCAATGGGCCAGAGGGCTGTTTCTATAGCATTGTGGCCTCTGAGAAAGCCCATGCCCCTCCATGTAAACATCCATAGCATGAACTAATACATGTATTTGATTTGACCTATTGTGCTAGCAAGATCAAGGGAATGTAAGAGCATGGGACCTCCAAACAAAAGAACAAAAAAATAGGAGAAACTTTCAAATGATGATTCTTTGTACTGCAAGCCCCTTAAGCCTGAGTTATCTCTACAATGTAATCCAGTAGAAAAGTCTGACAAAAGTTTGGAGCCACTCACTCAAGCCAAGATGTATTACTGAATGCCTAATACTTGTGGTATAGTTTTAAGAGCTAGAAAAATAATCATAATAAATCAGATATTTCCTCAGTATGGCCTCAGTGAGGGCTTTCCTCAAGGAAGAAGTGGCCTAGTAGGGAGTAAGGCAAGTATTTTAATATGGTAATATTTTAATATTGGTAATATTATTTTAATAATGTTTTAATAATGGTACTACATCCTCAGAATTAATGGGTACCATCTGGAAGTGTGAATTCCACAGGAATTCAGTGGAAAGTAGGGATCAGTTGATGATTCATCAAGGGGGAGTCATCTGATCTTGAAGGAAAAGCAAGATTTGGATTAAGAAATGACTTCAGCGAGGGGTGGGAGGAGATGGAGGCTCTTTCAGCATTGGGAAGGACATCAGCCCAGATACTGAAGAAGGAACCTTAAATCAGAGTCCATAGATCTTATATTTAGGAGGCAATGTGAAGGCTGACAGAAGACTAAGCAGGAAGTGGAAAACTAGCTATGTGACCCAACAAAGTCGCTAAGTCTTGGTTTCCATTTTCTCTCCTGTGAAATTCAGGTGTTAAAGTTGATGTCTAAAATTCCTGCCAATTCTAAAATTCTGAAGGGCTTGGAACAAAACACCGTTGTATTTTAAGTCATTAAAGAGTTGTAGTCATAGTTTCACTTTCACAGCCTATTGTTGGTCACATTCTTGATTTATTTAACATCAGATCCTCATTTGAGAATGCAATAGCTAATTATAACACTAAAATGATGGAAAATATGATTTGCCTTGCAACAATATATTCTGACAGGAGCTCTAGGAAGGCCTTATGGTAAACAAAACACAAACTTTGTGCATTAAAAATGTGTACAGTAGAAATTGGAAAATGTGTGAGAGGGAACTGAATTGTTAGGTATATCTATAAAATAAGGATTAAAGGCTCTAGGAAGAAAAAAAAGATTAAAAAAATAAAATGATACCTTAAGTGTAAAAATGAGACTGATTATAAAAAGAGGAATTAGAAAAGGAAATGAAATTTTTGTTGAAATTTGATTATGCTAAAAAGGAAGCTTCAGAGTTTGTTAATCATGTTTAGTTTTGTCTGAATAAGAATAAAAGCAGATACAGCCACTATGGCGAACAGTATGGAGGTTCCTTAAAAAACTAAAAATAGAACTACCATACGACCCAGCAATCCCACTAATGGGCATATACCCTGAGAAAACCATAATTCAAAAATAGTCATGTACCACAATGTTCATTGCAGCTCTATTTACAATAGCCAGGACATGGAAGCAACCTAACTGTCCATCGACAGATGAATGGATAAAGAAGATGTGGCACATATATACAATGGAATATTACTCAGCCATAAAAAGAAATGAAATTGAGTTATTTATAGTGAATTGGATGGACCTAGAGTCTGTCATGCAGAGTGAAGTCAGTCAGAAAGAGAAAAACAAATACCGTATGCTAACACATATATATGGAATCTAAAAAAAAAAATGGTTATGGAGAACCTAGGGGCAGGACAGGAATAAAGACACAGACGTAGAGAATGGACTTGAGGACACGGGGGCGGGGAGGAAGGGTAAGCTGGGATGAAGTGAGAGAGTGGCATGGACTTATATACACTACCAAATGTAAAATAGATAGCTAGTGGGAAGCAGCTGCATAGCACCGGGAGATCAGCTCAGTGCTTTGTGACCACGTAGAGGGGTGGGATAGGTAGGGTGGGAGGGAGACGCAAGAGAGAGGAGATATGGGGATATATGTATATGTATAGCTGGTTCACTTTGTTACAAAGCAGAAACTAACACACCATTGTAAAGCAATTATACTCTAATAAAGATGTTAAAAAAAAAAAAGCAGAAAGAAGTGGAACTCTGAAGTTACACTGATTAAGAACTGAGATATACTTGCATGCATAAGGATTTAATAATCTACCCTGACTGCAGTAGTGTATAAAATCATAAAAATATATTCAAACATTATTTTCAGTACATATAATTTTAAACATTTAAAAAGTATTTTGATGGTATTCTGATACCTCTAAAGGTGTAATTAAATCTCCATTTACCTTCAAGTGCAAAACTTTTATGGTCTAGCTAAAATAGTGGTCATCATCCAGATTGTCTCTAGACACCATCCCTAGGTATATTAAATAATAGAGTCCACATGTATATTAAAATAAAGTAGGATACAGTTTGACATGTTCCTGAACTCCTTCCTGAACCCTGACCTTTTTTCAATAGACTTGGAAGTCTGTTATTTAAAGCATCTCAAGTTAAAATGCTGTCATTTTCCATTAAAAAGTAGGTTATTGATTTTTCTTCCTTCTTCACCCACTGTCACTGACCCATATCCTGTTAAGAGCAAAAGAGCTGTGGCATCAGATGGAGGGTAAGGGTAGTAGAAAGTCTGGAAATTCTGTGCTGAAAAAAAATGGATTGATGAACATGTACTAGGGTAGAGGATAAAATTCCTAAGACTGAATAACCTAGCATTTCATTCAGACACAAGTTGAACATTACACAAAGGAGCTGGTCTTTTTTTTTTTTTCAAAAATCAGACATATAGTTTCTCAGTTCTAAAGCATATTTGTGTCTGCTAGCAGACAAGTACAGGTAATTGCCTCCAGGTGTTTGCCTGCAGGAAGTTTCTGAAATTCAGTGCTAGTAATGGCAGTTTCCTCAGCAGCAAAAACTAACCTGCAGGAACCTCATAGGCACAGGTATATTTTAGAATAGCAATGCCAGCCAGTTTAAAGGCCATAGACCCAGAAGGCCCAGTGTAACAGGGAACAAATTAACTAAAACAAGATTCAGGGCATATTTTTAAACTACTATCAAAAATTTAAGATTTAAAAAAATACATTCTTGGTTTTAAAAAAGTTTGTAAACTTGTTTCTTTTTCGTAAATTTTTACTCATTTATGCTAACTGCGTAGTAGATTCCCCCACCCAAAGGAAATTACAAGAATATATGTTTCTTCAAGTTCTGTTTTTATGAAAGCTCATGTTAAAAAATAATTCATTATTAAAAACTAATCTGGATCTTTATTCCACTGTGAATAGATACCCTATGGTATTTAATTTATCTATTTTTTATTGAAGTATAGGTGATTTATAATATTATATCAGTTTCCAGTGTACAACATAGTGATTCAGTATTTTCATAGATTGTACTCCACTTAAGGTTTTTACAAAATAATGGCTATATTTCCCTGTGCTGTACAATATATCCTTATTGTTTATTTATTTTAAACATCATAGTTAATCCTATACCCCATCTTGCTCCTCCCCCAGATTAACCATTAGCATTTAGCTCATTTCCTCCACTCAAATGACAATAATATTTTGAAAGGCACAAATCTATGAAGACAGAATAAACAAGAATGAAGACAACAGCAATAAAAATTTGGAAGCTGGGAACAGATCTGAGAAAGCTAAATTCTAAGTCAGCTACGGGAAAAGTTGAGAAGTAGCCTGATTTGGGGGAAATTTTTTCAAATAAAGATCCAGGAATGGGCATCATTAGGTACCTCTGGAAGTTCTGTTGCAAGTGAGGTTGTTTAAGGAGGAGCTGGACCTCCAGATCCCCTCCCTTGTTCCATGCAACGGGTCAACTGCCAACCCCAGCAGATGACTGGAGACAGACATGCAGAGGGTACAGTCCTAAAAACAGCAGGATTGAGCTTACACACTGAGTGCTAGGATTTCCTTCTCCTCTTCTGGTCTGAAACGCTGGTGGACATGCACGCACACACGCACATTCATCCAGGCAGGTGATTGAAGTCTTCTCTAGAGAATTTGACCAGCCTAAGAGAAAAGATCTGAAAATACTGACACTGAGGGCTCCGCCAGGAAGAGCAAAACCAGGTCAGCATACAATGAAGTCCCCGGTGAATAAACACTAGTCACGCACTCATCTATTGAGCTTTCAGTTTGCAGTCCTTGTGTGAATGTCCAGACAAGGATCACCAGGATCTAATTCTCCTATGAGAGAGACTGAAACAAATCATCAGCAATGGGAGAGACTGCGGGGAGAATAAAACTGGAAAACTAATGTTAATACACTCAGAGAGAAGCTATGGCATGTAGAAGACAAGAAAAAGATGCTATTTTATAAATTTATTTATTTAATTTATTTATTTTTGGCGGCGTTGGGTCTTCGTTGCTGCATGCAGGCTTCCTCTAGTTGCAGCGAGCGGGGGCTACTCTTCGTTGTGGTGCGTGGGCTTCTCATTGCAGTGGCTTCTCTTGTTGCAGAGCACAGGCTCTAGGTGCATGGGCTTCAGTAGTTGTGTCATGTGGGCTCAGTAGTTGTGGCTCACAGGCTCTAGAGCGCAGACTCAGTAGTTGTGGCCCATGGGCTTAGTTGCTCCGCAGCATGTGGGGTCTTCCTGGACCAGGGCTCGAACCCGTGTCCCCTGCATTGGCAGGCAGATTCTTAACCACTGCGCCACCAGGGAAGCCCAAAGATGCTATTTTAGAAAAAGAATATTTGGGGGATAAAGAGCCCATAGAAATTAAAAACAGAATTGTGGAAATAAAAAATTCAATAGAAGAATCAGAAGATAAGGTAGAGGAAATCTTCCAGAAGTGGAGCCAAAATGGGAAATAGAGGATGAAAGATAGGAAAGCTAGAGGGCATGTCCAGGAGGTCAAACACCTGTCTGATAGGAGTTCCACAGAGAAAACTGAGCAAATAGAGAAGAGACGACGCCCAATGAAATAACTCAATACTTCCCCAAACACAAGGACTTGTGATTTTAGATCAAAATAAACCCAGCACCAGAGATAATAATAAACCTACACTAAGATACATCATTGTGAAATTTCAGAACTCTAGAGACACAAAATATACCAAGAGCTTCTAGAAAGAAGAGATTTCATAAGAAGAATCAAGATTCAGAATGGCAGGACATTTCTCAACAGTAATGCTCAAAGCTAGAAGACAATGAATTAATGCCTTCAAAATTCTGAGCAAAAATCGTTTCCATCCTAGAATTCTTATCCTGACAAATTATAAATTAAGTGTGAAGGTAGAATAATGACATTCTCAGATGTTCCAAGTCTCAAAAAGTTTTGTTTTTTATGAATCCTTTCTTAGGAAGCCCCCTGGAGGGTGGGCACCACCCAAATAAGGCAGTCAACTAAGAGGAAGTCAAGAGATCCAGGAGATGGTGCCCCAGTTGAGAAACCAAGGGAAGGCAATCCCCAGGATGATGGTAGAGGGGATCCCCCAGGAAAACAGTGACACGTCAGGCCTCGGGGTCACTCTTCAGAACACAAGTCAAGAAGCTCCAGGACAGAGCTAGTCACTAAGACCAAATTAATGCTGTACTGAGTAAGTTTGAATGTATTAAGGTGGCATTTACCCATCTTAGAATGAATTAACAAATACAAAGCAAATGCACAAATTAGGCAATTATTTTCACCAGGGAAATAAAAAGAGAAAGCATTGTAGTATGTGATATGGTTTAGCTGTGAATAGTGTTCATAATAACACACGTAGTCATGTGATAATGTATCTGTAAACACTTTTGGTCCAAGCAAAATGATAATCTCTGTGGGGCAAAAGGGGGGTGGCCATTGTAACCGTTCATGCTGCAGGATAGAGAGAGTGGTGGTGATAGAGATAAAGGCTCATGTTTCAGAGTGAGAAGTCAATAGGTAAGTCTAAATTGAAAGGTCAAAAATTAGCAATGTGCATTTGTTACTTATAGTTACAAATGTCAATATTAAAGAATTGGCCAAAAGGATTGAGAATATTTGTGTCTAAGGAGTGGGAAAATATGAGAATGGAGATGATAGAAATCTGCTTTTTTTCATAACATGCGTTATAATATTTGACTTTTTAAACTTTAAACTTTGATGAAAAATTGTACATTAATTTAAAAAAAAGTTCAGGTTAAAAAATATACTCCAGAAATCTTTGAGTGAATTATTCCTGGAGATGTGGCTAAAGTGGATCGTTTATCTGACGAAGACCATACCTCCCTACATCTTAATTCATTCATACAGTGATGCTGTGAATGAACATTTGTTGAATGACTGCTTGTGCGAAGTACCATGTGAGATACCATGGAAAACGTAAATAGGAAGGAATACTACATGATTTCCTTCCTCATGTTGCTTGAAAACAATAGGAAAGATGTGAAACATGTTTTTACATGTTTATATTAATAAATGAAAAAAAGACTAGTGTGGTGGTAGGGAAACTATATGTGACAGTATAAAAGAAACAGATTGGGACATTTTCCTGTTGGATGTGGCAATTTGAGTTGAACACTGAGCAAAGAGGTAGACCAGATAATACTAACATGAGCAAAATCATAAAGAAAGGAAATGTTTCAGCCAGTTGGGATGATTGCAAATTACTCGATATAATGAGAACAAGGAATGACAGTGTTAACTCCAAGAGAGCAGGGACTTGTGCGTTTTGTTCATCACTGTATTCTCAACACCTAGAACATTGCCTGGCATATAATAGATACCCAATAAACATTTGCCCAATGAGTGGCTTGATAGGATTGGAAAGAAAAATTAAGAGTTGGTAGCGGAGGGCCTTGAGGCCATGTTAAGAAATTTAGACTGTGTGGAATAAGAAAATATTTGAAGAGAAGATTTTCAGAGTTCTAATTTTGATGGCTGAATTCAGGATAAATTGGAAACATGAGAGATGTCAGGTTAGTTGGGAAGAAATGAGAAATAAAGGACTAAATAATATACATTAGCCACTAAAGTAGAAGGGAAGAAACAATTATTGAAGAAGCTTGCAGTGATTTTATGTACATATACTAAGTCTGGGGTTAGAAAATCTGAGTTTAAAACTTGTCTCTGTCATTTAATGTGTGTGAAAATCCTGACAAGTCACAGAAATTCTTTTATGAACATCAGTTTCCTTATTAGTAAAATCAGAAATTAAAAAAAATCCTTTACCTGTTGTCTAAAGGGTATCAGGTAACTTTCAAGGATATCTAAATATTGGGCTGGCCAAAAAGTTCATTCAGGTTTTTTCCGTAAGATGTTATGGAAAAACCCGAATGAATTTTTTGACCAACGCAATACATTAAGGCAGGATAAATTGAGTGGAACAAAGGAAGAGAAAACCTTAAGAGTGGAAACAGGATATTCACAGGGTTGAGAAACTGAGTCTAAGCAAAGCTTTTTTGAATCTAGGAGGTATTTGAGCAGATGTGTAGCGGAAGAGCAGGAAAGCTATAGAATAAATAGGCGGGAAACTGATGGGTGGAACCCTGGAAGAGATCAAAGGAAGCACAGTCAGTGGGCCAGCAGATTGACCTTAAGTAGAGAATAGATTCCATTTCCTCAGGACCAGGAATGCGGAAGAGCAGGAGAAGGTGGAGTCACAAAGATTGTGGAGTATCAGGGGTTAAGGGACTTCCCACTTCAATGATCTTAACTTTCTCCACCAAGCTAGTCGAGGGCTTCTGCTAAAAGCAAGATAAATGGGTGGCTCAGGGTCGGAGTTAAGAGTTGGAGAGGAGCAGGAAAGTTTCCAGTCCTGAGAGGCAAGATACAGAGCCAGCTGTGGGAAGGACTGTCAAGTATAATTTCACCAAGCTCGTTGAGACCAAAGAACCAAATTAATATTCAGGCATACCTCGTTGTATTGTGCTTCGCAGATATTGTGTTTCTCACAACTTGAAGGTTTGTGGCAGCCCTGCGTGGTTCAAGTCCATCGGTGCCATTTTTCCAACAGTATTCTCTCCCTTGTGTCTCTGTGTCACATTTTCATAATTCTCACAATATTTCAAACTTTTTCATTTTTATTATGTCTTATGGTAATCTGTGATCAGTGATCTTTGATGTTACCATTGTAATTGTTTTGGCACTTTTTAGCAATAAAATATTTTTAAGTTAAGGTATGTATTTCTTTTTAGACATAATGCTATTATTGCACATGTAATAGCCTACAGTAGAGAGGAAACATAACTTTTATATGCACTGGGAAACCAAAAATTTGTGTGACTCGCTTTATTATGCTGGTCTGGCCCTGAACCCGCAGTAACTCTGAGGTACGTATGCATTGCAGTTACAGTTTATATAACATATTATGCTTTTTGAACAGATTTTTTAAAAAACGTATTATCTCACTAGTCTTTATATGCTATCACTATACTATAAAATAAGGAAATTGAAGCTGAGAAAAAAATAACTTGCCCAAGATGACATGGGCAAGTAGGTTCTTGTATCACATTAAAAGAATTTTAAGAATCATATTTGGTCACTACTGGGAAGAAATCACTTTATTTAAGTTATGAAATAGGTGTTGTTAGTTGGATAGTTCCTTGGTCAGCACGAAAGTTGAAAGCTTCACAGAGCTGAGATAAAGTCAAGATTGCCCCAAATATATGGGGGGGGGGGTTAGTATTATACAATGTATATGTTTGCAATGAATGAACACAAACTTCTAACAATTGGACAGAAAAAAGTTTTGTTTTGAAAGAGACCATACTAAAACCAACTAGGTACTAAATGTATGTAGGATTTCTTGTTTGCACAGAAATCTTACTGTCATCTTTCTACTTTGCAGTGCTTCTGTGGTTAATCACACCTTGAGGACAGGAGATGTTGAAAGCAATGGCGTTTAATGTTAACTTACTCATACTTGAATCATAGTTAAATTGGAGTAAAGGAAGGTGTGTTTACACCTAAGTTTAGAAAGATTTGCAAAAAAGTAAAAAAAGAAGAAGAAGAAGAAATTCTCTCTTGGAGAACAGGAAGCCTTTCTGGATCTCAGCTGAGAGTAAAAAAGTGAAAACCTGGATAAATTAACAAGACAGAGAAAAGTACTGTGCTCTTTCTTTAAAAGACATTAGGGGATAGATTGCATTGAGAAGGTAAGAGTTTTATATGCAGTTCTTTCAACATTTATTAGAACCCATCACATTTTAAAAATACTAAAACTATTAATTTTTTACAGCACTTTTAGGTTTACCAGAGTGTTCCTTCTCCTCCCAGCCTCATTTTCCTCTCTTATTAACATTTTGCATTGGCTGGTACATTTGCTACAATTGACAGGCTAATATTGATATATTATTATTAATTCAAGTCCATGGTTTACACTCGAGTTCACTCCTTGTGTTGTACCGTTCTGTGGAACCCATAGCTTTTTAATCTACCATTTTTAATTGTATTAAAGAAAGTCTAAGAAGGTGAGGCTTATGATTAAAGATTATTATCACAAAGGACCTGATTAGAAAATTCACCAGTCTTTGAAGTAGAACCAACAAAACTGCAGATTCTTTACCCTAGAGTGGACTTTAGTGAGCTCGTCCAGCACAGTCACTTCACAGGTAAAAACTAAAACCCAATGAGGCATCAATGTTAATGATGAAAGTCACTACCTACCTATGTTTCACACACACACACACACACACACACACACACACACACACACACACAAAGTATTGGACCCAAAAAGTAATAGCCTGTGGATCTCATTTCCCTGTAAGGATGCTTCACGGATAACATCGAGTCGGTTATTAATTAATTAATAAGGAAGACTAAAAGGGGGGGGGGTATGTGGAATTATAAGAGTTGTCTATTCTAAACAATTTAGACCGGAAGATAGAAACCTAAAAAAAGTTAAACAACGGCACTTAGTGTTGCAGACGTGATTAACTACCTAATTGAGAGTATGCCAATTTTATATGAGTCTATTGGCCCGTCTCATGGAGTGGTCACAGGAAGGCTACAGTTCAGCTGGATCTTAGAGAATGGGTAGGGTCTGGATGAGCAAAGGGGAGGAAGGCAGGCATTCCTTGTAGTGACAGTGATTGGAAACAGGGAAAAAAGGAAGCATCAGACTTATTGCAGAAACAGCAAGTGGAACCATTTAGCTGAAATGAAGACTTTATTTAGGGAAGCAGCTGATGATAACGCTGGAAATTGGATCACACTGTGGTCTGAAAGCCAGCTCGGAATATGGGCTTCATCTTGTAGTTAGAGGGGAGCTACTGGGTTTCTTTAGTCAAGGAGTTACGTGATCAAAGCATTACTTTTAGGAGATAATTAGTGCCTGATTAAGTGAAGCTGGGAATGTTTGGACTCTAGCCCTGTCTTTTCCAAGTTGTTTTCATGATGGACAACTGTGTTTTTTCCCCAGACTCCAATGTTAACATTGGCAACACTGGAGTGCCACTGAATTAATCTACTATTGAGAGGCTTCTTATTAAACGTAATATAGGCTGTCATTTAATGTGTGTGAAAATCCTGACAAGTCACAGAAATTCTTTTATGAACATCAGTTTCCTTATTAGTAAAATCAGAAATTAAAAAAAATCCTTTACCTGTTGTCTAAAGGGTATCAGGTAACTTTCAAGGATATCTAAATATTGGGCTGGCCAAAAAGTTCATTCAGATTTTTTCCGTAAGATGTTATGGAAAAACCCGAATGAATTTTTTGACCAACGCAACACATTATGGCAAGATAAATTGAGTGGAACAAAGGAAGAGAACACCTTAAGAGTGGAAACAGGATATTCACAGGGTTGAGAAACTGAGTCTAAGCAAAACTTTAGAAAAGCAAATACTTGCTTTTCATCTGTAGCAATCTTTTGAAGAAAAGGGTGAGCAAAAAAAATTTTTTAATGTATCACAGTGGACCTCTACATCTTAGGATGATAATGATGAAATCCCAAGTCTTCTAAGTGTGGGGGGAAAGGGAGTTAGTGTTGGGAAAACAGGCAGGAGGGTGTTGGTTAAGAGAAAATTGAGGGAATTCGAAAATGCGGTTGGAAATGATGTCAAAATTGTGGGTTATGGGTGGTTGTAAAGAGATAATTCTGATTTTAATTAGTCAGAGGATCTATAGTCGAGAAGCCTGATGTCAGGCCAAAACAAACTAGAAGAAAAAGAGAGATTGTGCAGTAATCTTCATCCAAAGAATTCAGTGCACTTGTAAATATTAACAGGAGTAATTGTAATTGAATTTAAGAGGGCAAATGTCCAATTCACAGACTTCATAGAACCTAAAAATAATATTGTCCTGGGTTTAAGAATAAGCCATTCACTTCAAATTCAGAAGCAAAGAAGAGGAGCAGTAGAATGGCAAGTAGTTACAAGTATGGAAATAAATGCTTACTTAAAAATGAATCCAATTATGTACTACCTAAACGAAGAAAGAAAGGAGGATACAATGAAGAGACATGGAAGAATAACATAAAAGACATTACACACTGTGAAGGATAAAGGGAAGGAACTATTTAGATAGATACTTTTGTAGAAGTGGATACATCCAGATTACTTAATAAGCAGTCATTGCTCTTTTGTAAAGCATCCCTAGAGAGTAGGTTATGATTATCACCCCATTTTACAGATGAGGACACTGTAAAATGCCCCTTAAAGCTTTAGCACATTAATCTTAGGTCGCCGATTGGCAAAGCATCTAAATAGTAATTTGGCCATGATCAGAAACACTAATATTTCTTTCTGTTATTTGGGATCTTTAGTTTAACCTAGAAGAATGGTTCCTTTGATTTATCTGCTACACAACTGGTCAGTATCCCATGATGACATCTCAGTACTACCATATATTTTAGATTACCAGAAAAATCAAGCAAACTTCAAGGATATCTTAGTAGCAAGAAATCCATACTCATGATTATCTGCTAATATTTCTGCAGCATCCCAGAATTTCTTTTATAAGTACTGCCCAAATTTATTCTGGCTTTCTTTGAATTTGTGAAAACAGACACAAATGGAATATTTTCTTGTGATTTGTTGCAGGGTAGCAGCTTGGCCTTTTGGGAATATGAATCACAGACCACTGTCATAAAATAACTTGTGTTTGGAAACTTTTTTGAATAATAACTGGTTTTGGACAAGACTTTTTTTTCCTAAATAAGAAAATGCAAAGTTTCTTAATAAGAAATTTCATCAGAGATTTGAGTGAAAAAAGAAATGTGTGATTTTGTTTTAATGGTACCAAAATGGATACAAGATCATCAGATGCTCAGAATAGATACTTGTAAGGAATGATTATTGCGACAGTAAAAAAATATATTTTTGAAGAAAATTCAGAAGCTAACCACCTTCCTTCCCCCAAACAGACTTTAGGGTAATAGAAAACTATGCCTTTAGAATATGACAAATAAGAGAAGAGCTACTGTTAGGGAAATGTCTGATTTACCTTTCTGGAAATCATTTTATTTGTTCCACAGGGGTGGACCATGGAACTTTCTGAGAGAGCAGGCTTACGAAACTGTTGTGTGATCAGAGCTCAGGGAGGGACTGCTTTGACTCTCTTGTTACTATGTGAGGGATAGAATCTTGCAACCAGAAGGTTCCACAACAGTTGGGAACGACAGTTGTATGAGTAGCAAGTGGAAGACAAATGTGTGTCGTGTTACTCCTGCTCGGAGACTACATACCACGACTGTGCCAAGATTTCCTGCTTGCATCAGTATTTTTTATAATTACCAAACCTCGTGTGGACGTAATCCACGAGTAGCAAAAAATCTTACAAATAATATCGACACCTTCTTTAGGTTGGGCACTCTGGCCGATATTCACACACACACACAGCCTTATTTAGATGACTTATTATAGCCCTTGTTCCGTTTCCTATCTTCCACTATAAATTAAGCTCCACCTCCTCCTGCAGAATTAAAAGAGCGGAAATTTAAAAAGCATGTTAAAGTTTACCATGAACTGTTACTGTCCTCTTATTAGTGGCTAACTCTTGTCGTTCATTTCCTTGCTGATCACTTATCTGGGTACTAATATTATTTTTGTTCTCCTCGGCTTTTATACAGTCAGTTCTGCCTATTGCTCTTTCCCTGCCTTGTCCCAGTGTGGACTTTGACTCTTGATTCCTGGGCCCCGCTGCACTGATACCCACAGACATTTCGGCATAACAGGAACTACTATGAAAAGAAGATACCGATAAACTCCAAACTGTAAATTAAACCATGAGCGTTTACGAACAAAATTAAACGAAATAGTATAGAGTAGTACAGCACTGAGTTTAGGGGGAAGAAAAAAAAAGGATAGGTTTAAGAGTTGTTCATCAGAAGCAATTCACTTGCAAAACTTCATCCAAGGAGCAGGCATGTAGAGAAAACTTTTTAGAGCCCGACGACATATGTAGAAAGCCAGAACCTGGTGAGTTTGGGAGCTGATAAGATTTGGGGTGGCAGAGATGGTAGTGTAGCAGGTAAGTATACACTGGCACTGGACACGTGTTGGAGAAAGAGGGTGCCTTAAAGCTGGTAGGGTTGGAGTTGTGCTGGCAGTTTATTTACAGGAAGAAAAGGTTACTTATAATCAATGACATCCAAGGGAAACTTGAACTGCTTAAACGCTGTGTTGAATCCTGTCCTGTAGCCTGGCCCCCACACCTAGTGTACCCCTGTGTTGATGCTGAAATTCCATAATTATAGATATAACCCCCATTACAATGAAAATATGCCAGGAATAACCTAATAACCCGGCATATTTTGAACCTGAGATATAAAATATATTTTTTAAACCTGAAAAAAAATATGTATATTAAACGTGAAATCAGGTTCTACTAGATAGACCATCAAGGTGGGAATTAAATCTCAAAGAGGAGAAAGGGAACTTGGAAAAAATCACTGTCTGCTGCAGAACTGTGTTTAGGTGCCACGTGCTCTCCCTGTGCCGCGACGGCTCCAGGTGAGAGTGTAAAGGAAGCTCAGACTGCCTAGGAGGCAGCAGGTGTGGGGCTTCAGGAGGTGGTCTGCCCTGCACGTGGTGGGAGTCCCTGTAAGGCCAGATGTGACTGTACCTTGGACATGTTACTTAACCTCTCTAAGCCTGAGTTCCTCTATCAGTGAGGTGTGGGTACCAACACCTTGCAGCTGCCAGTTATTATTTTTAAAATAACCTTTATTTGAGAATATTTTAGATCTACAGAAAATTTATCAAGGCTGTACAGAGAGCTCTTGCATACCTGCATCCAGTTTCATCCATTGATAACATTTTTTTTATATTACTATGGTACCTTTGATCAAAAACAAGAAAATTCCATCAGTGCATTACTATCAACTAAACTCCAGCCTTTATTTGGATGTTACCTAATTTCTCCATTAATGACCTCTCTCTATTCCAGGATCCCATCCAGGGCACCATGTTCCATTTAGTTATCAGGCCTCCCCAGTCTCCAGAGACTCTTTTCAATATTTAAAAGGTAATTAATGTTAAAGAACACTTAGTAGAGTGCTGGGCATGCAATAAGAAATTGGTCAACACTCACATATATATATTTATAACTATATGACAGGCACTATTCTAAACACTTTAGAAATACCAACTCATCTAATCCTCGTGATAATTCCATGAAGACTCCAGTTATATCCACTTCACAGATGTGTAAACTGAGGTTCAGGAAGGTCAAATCCATCGCCCAAGATTATGCATCTGGCACAGCTGGGATTCAGTTCAGGCTGGCTGGCTTCCAAGTTCATGCTTTTAATCTTAGGTTGCCTTTCTCCACAAATGCTTAATACACGCTGCTCATTAGTAGTAAATCCTGGAACTGGTGACTTCTCTCCAGTGTAGTAGGGGTATTACTAACTAGTTGTTTTCTCCCCTCCATTCCTCACTAAGAATATGTTTGTTTCCACATTGTTAGATCATGGATAAGGTTGTATTGTTTTAATTGAATGCTGTTTGCTCTTTCTAGTGTTCCCTAGTATGCACTTGTCAACAATGCTTATGAGGAATTCTTTTAGGAACCACAAGTATCACCTCTATCAATCACTTCTAGTACTTTTTCACCTCTTTGATAGGACACCAAATAATACTCATTAAACTCTTCTACTAGTTGGCATTGAACTAGGTGCTTTTAAATGAAGTTAGAGACTAAGTTCCTTGTAATAGTGTATCCTGTAAGGTTAATGGTATCAATATCGGCATTAATATGAATTAAGTCATTGTTCTTAAACCTCGACATGGTTACATTTAAAGTCATTTTCTCTTCTCCCCCTCAAGCATCACACCATACCAACTTCCCCATTTTCATCACACAATCTACCAGGTTCTCAAAACTTGAAACAGTGGACTTTTTTTTTTTTTTTCATTCCCTTTTTTTCTTTGTTCCAGAGAGGTACAACGTTATAGAGTTATTGTAATGTTTTTCAGAAAATATGATCTTTAAGCTTTAGCATCTCAGTATTCTCTGGGTTCCAGTCACAGCACTACCGCTTACTAGCTCTGTGGCTGCAGGCAGATTATTTAGCATTTCTAAGCCTCTCTTTCTTCATCTGTGGTATGGGTTTACGGGGGGGGGGGGGGGGGGGTCGGGGGTCGGGGAGTAAATGAGTTTATACAGGAAAGCCTGGTAAATCATAAACTCTCAATAACTGTCAATTACTACAACCACCGTTACTGCTCTATTCCTCCTGCCGCTGATATAAATACTACTATAACAACTTCTGCAATATAAATGCTATTTACTATTACTGCCCATACAAATGCTACTATTACTGCCCATGCAAATGCTCCTATTACTATTTTTGCTGATACAGACACTACAGACAGTCCTGGACTGTATATTTTTTCACTATACAATGGTGCAAAAGCAAGATTCAATAAAAATCATACTTCTAAGTTTCTATTTTATTTTATTTTGATCTTTTCCCAGGCTAGCAATTTGCATGACTGTGATACTGGGCAGTGGCCCCAAACCACATCTCCCAGGCAGCCACACCATCCAGAGGGGAAAGAACCAATCACAGACAACTATTCGGGTTTTCACTTTCAGTGCAGTATTCAGTAAATTACATGAGATAGCCAACATTTTATTTTAAAATAGGCTTTGTGTTAGATGATTTTGCCCAACTGTAGGCTAATGTAAGTGTTCTGAGCAAATTTAAGGTAGGCTAGGCTAAGCTCTGATGTTCAGCAGGTTAGGTGTATTAAATGCATTTTTGCCTTACGATATTTTCAACTTATGATGGGTTTACTGGGCGTAACAGTACTGTAAATCAAGGAAGATCTGTGCTATCACTATTTCTGCTGATACAAATACTACTATTACTACTACTGCCAGTAAAAATACTGCTGTGACAGATCCTAAATCCATCAGTAACAATAACTTTCCTTAAAAACATCAGTCTCAGTCCAGATGTCTCCAAATGACATGCAGTATCATGTCTTAATTCCTTCTTAAGGATGGCCAAGAAGGCTTTTCCCAGCCCATTCTGTCTTCACAGCTCACTACTAGAGAACCCATTCGTCCTGTTTGGCCGGGACTGGAGAGGTGAATGCCTCTCATCTGGGTATAGTTATTCATGGCCTCCCACTTCCTCTCAAAAGTGCCCTGGTTTGGAGGCTGCATTTATATGGCCACCCTTCTTTTTTTTCACATTTACTTTGACTTTCTGCTCTAGCCAGAAAAACCATCACACACAGTTTACTTGCTCTCTCACCTTCAAGCTATTTCCCTTACCTGGAATGCTATTCTCAGACTATTGCCAAATCACGAACTTTCTCTCCTTCAAAATCCTACTCAGAACTCACCCTCAGTATGGAACTTTCTCTGATAATCCTGCCTTCCACCCAATCCAGAAAGCTCTCAGCAATCATGTAAGTAACTGTATAACTTTAATTGGCTCTGTTTATAAGTTGCTTCTTGTATCTTTTCCCCTCTAGGTATTTTTCCATGTGTTTATTCTGTCTCCATTAATTTGTAAACTCCCAGAGGGCAAGGTCTGAACACAGGTTGGTGTTGGCATAAAGTGGACGGACAGTTAGGGCTGAGTGTTAGACTGTGCATTATTTCTTGATTATTGATCTGTTAAAAAAAAAAAGAAAAAAAAAAAGCATGCTTTGTTAGTGCTTTGTTTGTGATGGTCCTGAGCCTGCTAATCTAATGTAAAAATATATCCAGTTTCTGCTAGTGTCCAGTTAAGGAAGATAAAATCAACAGTTACAAGCTTTCCATAAAGGGAGGGGGAGGGTGCTGGGAGATTCTGACCTGTAAGAATGGTATATGAAAGGCATGTTATTACGGAATTTGTTTTCTTCAGAGGTATCTTGTCTCTTCAGGGCTGCAGGTCTAAGAAGGGAAATAATATTTACTTTCAAAACAGATCTAAAAACCAAACAAAGCCTCAGAAAACGTACAGTACCACCTTGTTCTAAGTTTGTGCTGAGTGGAGGGAAAATGAATCTAACTGAGAAGGCCTCTTTTCTGTGTGTCTAACAGAGAATGCCACATGGTCCAGCGCTCCAGGATTACTAGATAGGCGGATTGTTCATTTCAGTCCAGGTAACAAAGGGAAGCGGGGCAAATGCTCCCTTCTCACTGCGGGGCTAAGAAGTGGGAATACTTTACCGTGACCACCTGCTTCCCTCTCTTCAACCCAGCACGTAAAGTGCCAAATATCTGTGTATCATTCTCGGCGCCGAGCCCACGGTATAAACTCAACGTAGGCGGTGCACCAGATAACATCAAAGCCCCAGGCAGGGGCCAGAAAAGGGGGGGCAAAAGCAGCCGAGAGAATGAAGCGCCTCCCCCTAGCATTTCCTCTCACGCCCACTTCCAACCTAGGAGGCTTTTGGTTTCTGCTTTTGTTGTTTTTAAAATTAAAAGTTAAACCCAGGAAGCTTTGGATCAGAGTTTGGCGTGGCAGTTCGGGTAAGTTTTCCCTCGGCTCTTTTGTCTGGCGTCAGGCTGGGGAACAGCCCGGGCGTGGGGCACAGTTGGCAGAGCGTGCGGGGCAGGTTTTGTCGCCGGGTCGCCCCGAGGAGGAGGGGATTCGGCCGGTGGACGGGAAAGCCCAGCGCGCGCGGAGGGCGGAGGGCGGAGGGGAGGGACGGGCGGCGGCGTGACCCGGCCGCCAGCTGGGAGGAACCTCCGGGATCTCCGCGTGGCGGAGGCGCTGCCGGGCCGCGCGCTGGGCGGAGGGCCGGGGCCGCGGGGCCGCGCCAGGGGGGAGCCCGAGCCGGGCGGGCCCGGCGGCCGCGTGGGAACCGGGGCAGGGGGCGCGCGGGCGGCGGCGCGGAGCCCCGTGGACGCGGCGGGATGGCGGGGTCCCCCGACGAAGCCCCGCGGAGGACTTGTGCTGGCCCCTAACTGCCCTGCGAGGAAAATGTGTGCGGAGCCTCTCTGTGACGCTGCCCTCGCGTGAACCCCGCTCCCCGAGAGCGCTCACACGGCCGGGAGGGTGCAGCCGGAGAGGAAGGGGGCCCTAGGAGCCCCCTCCTTTCTTTTTTTTCTTTTTCAGAGTACGGTCACCTCCCCCAGTGTTGCAGAATTTTTGACAGTTCAAACTGCTGTTTACCATTCCCATTTATCTTGTGGTTAAAAAAAAAAAAAAAAAAAAGCTTTTCCCCACATTCCGTTTATAAGATACAATTTGAGAAATTGTATTCAACTTGCCACAAAATAATTAAAGCCGAAACTAGCTACTTTATAGTTTAGTTGGATTCCCCTGCATTCTGATAACTAGGAAGTTAGAATTGTAGGCAGAATTAGGAAAAGAAATTGCACTTGGAAAATTCGGAACTTGAAAATGGGAAAATGTTCGGTATTGTATATATTTCAAAAAAAGATTAATATTAATTTGATGCTCAAGATAGTTCAATTGTGAATAGTCTATTTAAGAAAAAAGTTCTTTTAACAAATTGAAATGACAAAATTAATCTATTACAACTCCAAATTGCATGTTTAATTTGTTAGAGAGTTCACAGCAATGCCAAATCCCATATAAACCTTGTGTTCACACTATGTATTTGTTATGGTAACAACTATTGGGTTAAAAATGTATTCAGTTAGCATTTTTGACTTAGCAGGTGACACAGAGTAGAGTCAGTTATCATCAGCCTACCTTAATCTTTATCGTCTGACAGATTAGGTGTACTTTCACATGTAAATGGATTTTAAAAAAAATATTTATTTATTTTTAACATCTTATTGGAGTATAATTGCTTTACAGTGTTGTGTTAGTTTCTGCTGTATAACAAAGTGAATCAGCTATACATATACATATATCCCAATATCCCCTCCCTCTTGTGTCTCCCTCCCACCCTCCCTATCCCACCCCTCTAGGTGGTCACAAATCACCGAGCTGATCTCCCTGTGCTATGCGGCTGCTTCCCACTATGTGTGTTTTTTTTTTTAATTCAAGTTGTAAAGTTACATTTACATACGTTTTGTGATTGCAGTCCATTAGGTGTCATTTAATTTCATACCAGAGATGATTTTATCACATCGAAAATGAAAAAAATTGCATTATTTCATTGCAAGGTTGGAAGCATAGTGTGCTAAACATTATTTCAAATTTAGGCAGTTGTTGGCTGATCTTCGCTTTTATGACCAAATCTACTTTTTAATGGGCATATTCCCCCCTTTACATGACATTATTTTTGGTTACAAGCTCGCCATTATTGAGTATTCCATTTTTAATCATTCGCATTCTGGTGCATTAAGCTTTTCTTAGCTCAAATGAGCTAGAGGTAGGATTTCCTCAGGGGAATTTTAGGGGTCAACCCTAGGAGGAAAAACCTAGATCTCTTTATGGAAGCCCCAGGGAACAAAACAATTCAAGTTTGCGCAGATGGCCAGCAGAGTGGGTGTACGGTCGTTCAGCATTTTTATTCCTTAAAAGGGGAAAGCACTTTGGTTTTTATATGAGAATTTTTTCTGCATCAAAATTTTTGTTTCACCTTATTCCTCCCAAGTTCAGCGTGGCTCCTTAAACCAGTCATTTGTGCCTGCTTGTTTAGGTGTACATGTGGAATTTCTGAGCCCCAAACTTCTAACGTTCTTTATTTAGGTCTAACCCTGAAAACCTTCATCATTACCCTGGTCCAGCCCCTCCTGATTTCTTTTCCATAGATTTCCACTCCTTGCTTCCTCTGTTGATTTCTAGCAGCCGGGGTCAAACTCTGGTTTATGGTAATTACTCCCTCTTCCCCCTTTCTCTCCTCCTTGCGACCCTGCGGCCAGGTCGCTGCCCAGCCCCGCAACCCCCTTTTCCTGACGCCAAAGAGCCCTCTCCTCCCTGCCCCAAGCTGTCAGGCGGACCGGCAAGGGTTAACTGCGCTCGCTGCTCCGGCTCTGGGAACCACCAGCGGGCATTGCAGTGGCCTCTGGAATAACCTTGGCTTTCCTCAATCTTTTAATAGAACATCCGCCACCAAAAAGTAGTTTCAGTTCAGGGTTAAAAATATGTCCCCTTCCACCCTTCAACCCAACACCCCGCCCCCCTCCCGTTTTTTTATAAAGTTGTTTTTCAAAGTTAATGAGTTTCAAGTTTCACAATGACTTTCCCCTTCCCTCCACGCGTTGCTGAGGAAACCCCCTTGGGGTCCCCCCGCACCCTGGCCCGCCCTTCTCCCTCTCCCCTCCCCCTTTCGGCCCGGGCGGGGGGCGGGGCTGGGAGACCCCATGACGTCACCGGGCCGGCCCACATCCTGCTTTAAAAAGTAAAGAGACGGTAAAGAGAAACTATCGCCCCGCCCGTCCCCGCCCCTCTTCCCGGACCAACCGCCCCCAACTGCGCGACCCGGCCAGGCCTTCCCTGGGCCGCGTGACCGGCGGGCCCGCCCCTCCGCCCACGCCGGGCGCCAGTCCCCGAACCGGCGCGACCCCGGGCTCCCGCCCCTCGCGTCCCTAACCCCGCCCCTTCCCCCCTCGGGCCGCACCGCCCCCTCCTTCCGTCCCCCCTCCCGTCCCTGCGGCGGCCGGGCGGGGCTGAGCCGCGGGCTGGCTGCGGGGGGAGGCGCGGTCCCGGGCCCGCCCCGCCAGGGAGACCCGGGACTCCGGGCTCCAAGCGAGCCCGGACCCGGGGCACCCACCCTACCCCTACCTCACGGCACGGCTGGGCAAGCGGCGGCGCCAGTCCCGCTGGGCCTCCGCCCCCGGGGTGACCCCGCCCCTCCCCCCGCAAAGCCCCCGCCTCGGTCCCCGCCGGGGGACGCCCCCTCCCCCGCCCCCGCGTCGCAGCCCACGGCCTCCCCGCCTCCCGCCCCCGGGGATCCCCTGCTGCCCCGCCTACCCGCGGGAAAGCCTCCGACCTTCGCCCTCCCTACCTCGCGCCGCCCGGCCCGCGCTCCTCCCGTCGCCCCTAAAGACTCTAAACGTGCCCTACTCTGCCCCGGGGAGAGGTAAAGCCCGCGCCTGCCCTCCTCGCCCCAGACCCCGGGGTCCCCCCGCCCCGCCCCGCCTCCCGCGGTGCGCGCTCCCGGCCTCGCCGCTCGGCCCCCCGGACGCCCCCTCCCCGGCGGCAGCGGTCATGCCGCGGCCCCGGGCGCCGGCGAGCGCTGCCGCCTCTCCCGCTCGGCGCTTGCGGCCCCCGCCCGCGCGCCCCGCGCTCGCCCCCCCGCCCCCCGGCCGGCTCCCCTGTTTAATATTTCAGCGCTGGGTGGTGAGAGTGCCAGTCGCCGGCCTTTAGTGTGGCTGCTGCTGGGGGCGGCGGCGGCGGCGGCGGCGGGGAGGGGGACGGAGCCGGGGGGACCGGGAGCAGCAGCCGGAGGAGGTTATGTTTGTGTTTGGGGTTGTCAAGTGAAGGAGGGATCCCAGGCGCCGCCGCCGCGCGGGGGTCGAGGAGATTTCGAGCTGCGGCCGCCGCCATCAGCAGCGCAGCTCCAGGGCCGGCTGCAGCGGCAGCGGCCCCGCCGGGCGTCCTGGCAGCAGGTTCGGCGCGGGATCCGCGGCGGGGGCGCTGCAGCTGGGAGGGCGGCGGGGGACCGGCGTGGGGGGCGGGCAGGACCACATCCCTCTCCGCGGGCGGGGGGCGTGCGGGCGCGCGTGTGTGTGCGTGTGTGTGCAACCGCAGACCTTGCAGAGGGGATGGCTGCGTGCGGGAGACACTTGCCACTTCTGGGCGCCCTCGCCGCGCGCGAACGGCCCGAGCTGCGGTCCTGCGAGCCGAGCAGGTACGGAGGAACCCAGCCTCCCCGCCCGCGTTCCAGCCGCAGACGCATTTTGCAAGAGGGTGGGGGGTGAGGGAGGCCAGGCCTCGGCTTCCCAACCTCCCGGCTTTGTGGCTTGCTTTTCCTTTCGTTCTTTGCTCTAAGTGCCTGTTTACTCCCAGCCACCTGGGTAGTTTCTTTCCGGGTTGGGAGTACGCGCCTGCAGCAGTTGGGAAGAGGGCGGTGGGTTTGGGCGCGGGTCGGCTCCGGCTCGCCTTGGGGTCGGGCTGGCGAAGGAGTTGCTGCTGGAGAGGGGAGGGGGCGGCGGCGGAGCTGGCGGCGAGGAGGAGTCTCAGGGCTGCCGCGCTCGCCTCGCCTCGCCTCGCCTCGTCCTCCTCCTCCTCCTCCTCCTCCTGCTCTCCGCATTCACTCTGGGCTCCTTCCTGAGCTGGCACTTCCATTCCCCCCTCCTCCTGGCATGCGAAGCGCTTTGTTCAGTGCAGCGTTGCAGAGGGGTTTTCCCAGGCTCCGCCCTCCACATTCATTCATGTTTTTTCTCCTTGCAACTGTCTTTACGCTTTTTGATCGTGTCATGTTTTTGCTCCATGTAGTATTTATTTCTTTCCTGTGAAGAAACGGTTCATCACTCGTCTTCATCGCTACAATGCTGCGGTCGTTGGAAAGACTCACTCCCCCCCTACAAGGATTTAAACATGGGATGGACAGCTAGGGACAGTGGGTAGGCAGAGAACAGGGTAGCGGAAAGCTGTTACTGATTGGGAATTTGCATATTTTATGTGCAGGCTCCGGATCTTGTGGTGTCACATGATTGAATTACAGTCGGAGTTGTCGCTTTAAAAACTTCTAAGTATCGTGACCTTTTAAAAGCGTTAAGTTGGGAGTTAAGCCTTCATACAGTTTATTTGGCCCTGATGTCTCTACATTCTCTCTTGAATCGGAAGCTCCGTCAGTTGGATGGTGGATGTTTTTCGTGCAGGGAGTTGGAGAACTATATCTTTTATAGACCATTTAGCACAGTGCTAGATGAAGTACATGGTATTGAACCTTCATATTTCATATTCTTTACCATGCAGTTAAAAAATTGCAAATATTTTTTATGCAGTGCCCACATGCAGCCTTATTGGGGTTAAAATACTGAAGTTAATCATAGCCTTCTTTCCTTCTGCTGCTTCTCTGCTGTATTGAAACCATAAATTTCTAAAACCTTATACTGGTTATTAGATACAGCCCTATGGTCCCATATAGGCATTCTTAAGGAGGATTAATATTTGATATTTCCGTGTGCCAGGCAGTGAGCAAAGCACCTGCATTGTTTAGTTCTTACAACCCAGTGAGGTGGATACTATTTCCTAGTTTTACAGTTGGGAAATCTGATCTTCAGAGAGGTTAAGTACCTTGAACAAAGCCACACAGTAAGCCTTGAACCCAGTGTGATTTGACACCGAAATATGTAGTCATGACTTGTTGTGCTATACAGCCTCTTGAATAAAACCCCCAGAGCAGGTACTATTTCCAGCCAGGAAATAAGCGTTGAGAGTACCTGAGTCAGGTGGTGCCACATTTCTTAGTTGTTGGCCGTGGGCAGGTTCCTTAACCTCTTCCTGTCTTAATTTTCTTTTCTTTAAAATGGATAAATGATAGCTACCTAAGCAGTTATCATTAGGATTAAATTAGGTAATGTGTAGGAAGTACATAGGCACACAGTAGGTGCTCTTGTTTTTTTCTGTAGTACTGGATGTTTTAAAAGTATTAAAGCATTCCTATTCCATTCTTGTGTCTTTGCTTAGTGATTAAACATAATTTCATGCTTAACATCATCATCATGGGCTTTGCTTATCAGCCTTATTGCAGGAAGTTAAAACTAAGATTTTATAGCTCAAGGATCCTTGAGGATCTCATGGGGGAAAGAGATGGTTAAGTTTTGGATTGTTACTATTTTGACACATTGTATTTCAAATAGCTGTTTTTAAAATGTGTATGTCAGGACAGGGTTATGCTGCAGTAACAAATAACTCCTAAACCTCAGTGCTTAAAACAACAAAGATCTCCTTTATGTTTCTGCTCCGTGATCACGTTGGGTTGGCGGGAGCTCAGCTCTGTGTTGTCAGACTCGCTGTCTAGAACTGTGCCTGTTTCATGGCAGAGGAAGAAGAGCACTGGGGGCATCTTGCTTTGATAACTAAATGCTCCACCCTGGAAGCGATGCCTGTTTCTTCCACTCGCAGGTAATTAGCCAGAACTGGTCATGCATTCTAGCTAAACACAGGAAGGGAGAAAGAACAGTCCTAAAGGAGCCTAGAAGAGAGAACTGGAATAATTGGGGAACAGCCTCAAAAGCAACCACATGTATTAACTGAATTAACTCAGTTAGACAAAATGAATGAGACATGGTCCATGCCCTAAAGAATTTATAAATGGGCAGACTTGTACTATATACAGCAAAACCCTTTTATAGCCTGATGTTGTACTTTAATTGTACCTGGAAACATTGCTTTAAAACAGAATTCACTGAATTTTTTCACTCTCTTTTGATAAAGGTACAGTGATTTTTTTTTTCCCTGTGTTTTTCATAGGAAAGCCCAGGTAGTGGCAATATGATGTGTCCTACATCTAATTAAAAGTTAGTAGGTAATCTTTTGCAGTGGCCTTCAGCTTGATTAGATTAGTTGAGATTTTGTTGAGTTTAGATTAGTGCTGTATTAAGCCATAACTTTTGAAGTGTCTTTTTCCTTTGAAGGTAGTAAAAGGTAGTGAAATGTGACTTTTTTTTTTTTTCTTTTTCAGCACATGGATTAATTGATGGACATTGGGTTTATGGAGCTACCTTTTTGTGACCTGCTCTTCCTACAGTTTCTAAGAAGAAAAAGGGGCCCCTGAATCAAAGAAGATGCCTCGAACTAAACAGATTCATCCCAGAAACCTAAGAGGTAAGGCTCTGCATTAGATAGAAGTAGGGTTTACAATCAGTCTTTAATCAAGTATCTCATTGGTGGCAGGAATGGCAGCTTGTTAGATGGTGACCCTGCTCCATGGTCTGTCGGCTCCAGGACCCCTGTTCTGTTTCTCTGGTTCACTTCCTCTTGCCCTGCACAATTTCTGTCTCTCAGGAGATGCTTTGTAAATATTTGTTGAATGAATTAATTGAATCTGACAAAACTACAATGCCTTCCCAACCATTAGTGGGTATTAAAGTCTGAGATTCACTGTCTCTTAACAGGCACCTTGTTTGGAGTGAAGAATCTGAAATAAATGGTTGGATATTCTTTGCCGGCTGGATCACCGTGAATTATTTTTTCCCCCCTCCCCCATACTTCTTTTGAGATTTATTTTTGTACCAGTCTGTACATTAGATTAACAAGAAGTGAAGACAATTGTAGTTGACATTAACTCAGACCACTGTTTGCAGAACTACTCAGGAAGTAGGTATACTGATTTATTTTCCATAGGGAAGCAATTGGTTAAAAATGTATATGTATATAATATACATTTCATATAAAACAAAAAAATATGAGCATTTCCTCTTAAATGTGAAGAGGTATTTTAATATTAGGAAAGTCAACTTTTTTTAGCTTATTGTTTTAAAAGATTTGTATTATTCTAATGTGCTTTATCCACTGGGAACGGTAATTATCTTTATATTTAACTTAGTAGATAAAAGTGTGTAGCAGTGTTAAGCAAAGAACTGTTAAAGCAAATAATTCCAAACTGAGTAAAGTATCTTATGAAATATTTACAATTACAGAAAAAATATTCTCAAGCACACGCAAGGTAAGAAATGACTTAAAAATCAGACAAATTTAATTGAAAATGTTCCTTGGTGAAATAATTTGGCCAGTCCCTGTAAGGTGGTAAGTGAAAATGTGGCCAATTACGTGGCCTACCTGAATCTGCAAACAGTGCTCATTTCCTGCCTAAGCGTACTAGAACTCTCTGCTGGCACAGGTGGATGCCTCAGCCTGAGTTCAAATTGATGATTTTAGTACCGGTGTTCAATGAGATGAGGATTTAGATGGAGTGCGTTAAGTGTCGTATGTCGAAGTCTGATTTTCAGGGTCACGTAGAAAATGTTGGAAACTGACTGTATTTGCCTGTCTCTTTTACTAGAATCTGAGCCCCCGAAGTCGGGACTTTCTCTCATTTACTTCTATAGGCAATGCCTCCATGCTCACAGCCAGCTGCGGCGGGCATTTGGAGTCCTGGGCTCAGCTTTTATAACTCATCTGTCCAGAGAGGGTGCCCTGTGCCGATGGATCCACGCCCTCAAAGGCAGCCTTGGGGCTGGCAGGGGCCCTAGCCCGGCACAACTCCTGGCAGCTGATTAGGAGCCCAGATACTCACTGAAAGAATGAATGCGTGATTGATCTGAAAGTATCATTCATTAGGTCATAAACATTAAATGTTTTTCATATTTAAAATATATCCTTTATTGTATTCTAGGTGACATGGCTATCCAGAGAAATGCAGATTTTTAGGCCATAGACTTTTCCTTTCTGTATCAAATAAATGTACAACTCAGCAGGTATTTGTTTTTTGTTTTTATGAATTTATTTATATTTAATTTTGGCTGCGTTGGGTCTTCGTTGCTGCGCGTGGGCTTTCCCTAGTTGCGGCGAGCGGGGGCTACTCTTCGTTGCGGTGCGTGGGCTTCTCATTGCGGTGGCTTCTCTTGTTGCGGAGCACGGGCTCTAGGCGCATGGGCTTCAGTAGTTGTGGCTCGCGGGCTCTAGAGCGCAGGCTCAGTAGTTGTGGCGCACGGGCTTAGTTGCTCCGCAGCATGTGGGATCTTCCCAGACCGGGGCTCGAACCCGTGTCCCCTGCATTGGCAGGCGGATTCCCAGTCACTGTGCCACCAGGGAAGTCCAGCAGGTATTTGTTGAACGCCCTCCTGTGCTGCCGTTCCACGTGGCAGGGATGAAATGATAATCAGATATGGACGCTGCAAAGAGAATGTAGTGAGGGAGGAGCAGACGTTTAGAGATTATGCTGGAGTTTGGGGATCATGTTAATTCCAGTTTTGCAGGGGCTGGTTTGGAGAGGGGCAGGGTGGGAAGGAAAGATAACATTTGAACTGGGTTCTTAAGGCTGGGAGATTACCCAGGAAGCTGACAAGACAGGATGAGTGCATTTCATCCTGGGGTAGGAGCTTGTGAAGCAACTTGGGGAATCCAAGCTCCTCTAAGTTACCACCCATGACCAGAGCATCAGAAGCTCTACTCAGGGGGGAAACAAGGGAGGGAGGGAGGAGATTGGAGTGGGAGAATTTGGAGGAGTCAGATTATAAAGATCACGAAATCTGGGTCTAAATTTAGTATGCAAAGTGAAAAGTTTTAATAGGAAAACTTGCTTGTTTTCTGAAATTAAGATGTTTTGAAAGTTTTTGAAGAGAACTTGTGATAAATTGGGTTCTGGCCCATTGGTGAGAGTCTAAAAAGTTGCTTGACTAAGGCAGTTATGAACTCTCAGCCACTAAAGAAAGGATCAAAGTAGATTAGCACAAGATGACAAAAGCGACTTTGCTAAAGCCATGTGGGCGGATGGGCAGATTCGCCAGGCACAGGGGAGGGGGTACTTCATGGAAGGGGTGGTGTCTGAGCCAGTTAGCTCACTCAGCTGAGAAGGGTGAGGGCCAAGCTATTCCCATTGGGAAAACCCAAGTAAGCAAAGGACAAAGGCAAGAACACCTTTACAATTTCCTCTTTCCTTCTAAAAATGTATGAGGACTCTATCCCTAGGCACAATTCGGGGGTTAAAGTAAGCAGGGAAACAACAGCTACTAAAATGAATTTTTTACCATTTACTGTTGCCCCTTGAACAGCAAGTTTTGAACTGCATAGGTCCATGTATATGTGGATGTTTTTCAACCACAGGTTGGGTGAATCCTCAGAAGCTCAACCCCTGGATACGGAGGGCCAACTGCCTTAGGCCATTTTATTTAAGGGACTTGGGCGTCCGTGGATGTTGGTATCCATGGGGGTCCAGAACCAACACCCCGTGGATACCGAGGGACGACTGTATTTTGTATCTCAGTTGTGTGATGCAGTTGGAGTATCATGTTTGCTTGGCTTTACCTGTGACCCACTGCTTTGTCTTGTAGAAGAGCTATCTCATAAAGTTAGCTCTGCCGTGGGGAGAGACACAGTCAGAAGACCAGCTCTGTGTGCTGTCATCTTAGGGGTTTCCATTAAACATGTTGCCTCTTTTTAGTCTTCCTTAGAAAATAGCCTGTGAAATATTTGTCTTGTGCTTGGTCATCAAGTCAATAATTAAAGCTTTATACTTAAATCTGAAATCATATGTTTATTATGCTTCCATGGCATGTGGAAGGATTGGGGGAACATATGTATACACGCATGTGTGTGTGTGTGTGTGTGTATTCGTGTGTTAAAGTATTATACAAGTGTAGAAAAAATACATACAGGCCTCTATCATGGAGGAGCATACAAAGTTAGTATGGATTTAAGTTAGGCACACAGGCTGTGCTCCCATAAGGAGGCGGAGTTTACACCTCTCTGATGCTAGAGGTTCTTTAGTGGAAAAGCATGAGAGGAACTGGTATGTCAAGGGCAGGACACGAATTTGGGGCATAACTGAGTCAGAGTTAGATCTGATGGGTGACTTGTACAGTTTGTGAGAGTGAGGTTTGCTGAGTTCTGGTCTCCTCACCCTTGGTCACATACACCAGGTAGAACCTTTGTCTTTGGTGCCCACCTGCACACTGTGGGTGGGTAGCGTCTAACAGTGGCATTTCCTTTGTGAGGTTGAATAGGAATTTCTGAAGAGCATGAGAGCAGCGCTTGGTGTTCAGAAGAAAGGCTTTACGTGTTGTCCTAGGTTCCCTGGAGAGGGGCTCTTGGCCACCGTGCGGCAAACTCCAGGGCCAGCTCCACGTGTGGTCTTGATGAGCATGCAGCAGGGTGGCACCTTCCTCCCCAGGAGGCAGTCCCTACCCGTCGCCTCCCTCCCAGGTCTTTGCTGGGACTCTTGGGTAACGTGGAATGGAGGAACTGGGGACTTGCAGGGGTTCCATCTGTCATTTTAAGACAAAGGGCTGTTTTTGTGCTTCGCCATTCGTCACTGTGAAAGTTGCAAAGCTTTGGAAAAAAAGAAAATGGGTGTTACCTATTTTTGGTTGTATTTGGGCCTAGGGTTTCAAAGATTCATCGGCTTTAGGATTGGAAATCAGTGTGGAAAATACTAAGTATTAACCTTTGCAAAAACGTATTTTGAGAATTTGGTGTGGCTGTTTTTCATTTTTTTTGGTTGAGTGCATTTGGCTCTGAACACATTGTGCAAGACGAGAGCTCTTTTCCCCTCTGAGAGCCAGCTTTATTATAACGTGAGAAGTAACACTTGGGAGGGTGATCAGAGCATAGCCGAGATCCACACGTGGGGTCTATGGATGCCCATCGCCTTAGAAGATGAGGTCCAAAGCCGTGAATTTAGCTGGGACACACTTGCCTCGCTCTGGCCTTCTTGTTCTACTGTGTATCTGATGGATAGTCATTTGCCATTTCAGGAGCTCAGCGTGCAAGCCCAGCATTTCTGTGTTGCTCTTCTTTCTGGAAAGTATCTCTTCCCCCTCCTCACTTCTACTCTGTTTTCTTACTCTGTGTGGGAGGTGTGTCTGCCAAAGAAGATTTCACCACTTCTTTGACTTTTTTCCCCTTTCCTCCTCTCTTCTCCCCCTGTACCCTGCCCCCCCTGCCCCCCCTGCCCCCGTATACAGTGGGCTTCTGTTGCTTGTGTCCACAGGTGCCTTATTGTACTTTGTTATTGCATCGTGATTATTCTACAGATCTATCATCTTAGCTGGATATAAATTATGTCACAAGAGACTGTTTTAGTCTTCTGTCTGTGCTCAACAAAATAACATTCGTGTTAGCTTTTTAGCCAACTAGAGGGTTAAAGATGATTTGTACTCATGAAATTTGTTTACGTTTTTGACCCTTAAGTAGCAAATGCTTCTTATGATATTTGGCCGCCTCTGATTAAGTAACCTATTCTAATATAAAGTTTGAATCGCCTTAAACAGATAAACCAAGTAGTTATAATTAACTTTTGTGTTATGTGAGGTTTCGCCGTTGGATTCCTAGAGTTTATCCCTTTGGTACATTTAGTTACTATAATGGTGAAGAGTTGGGCTTTATGCTGTCACGGACTAGCTGTGTGGCCTTGGGCAAGCTGGGAGTGTTGGTTTCCTCGTCTGTAAAATAGAGACAACGTGTGAAGATTAGATGATATGGCAAGTGTAGGCAGTTGGGACAATGCCCGACGCTGGATAGACACTCAATCCAGAGACCTGTTTGTTACTTTTGGTAAAAAACTGGTTTGTGTCCAACTCTTGAGTTACACGTTCTTTGCAAACAGAGGACACCGAGGAATACCTCTGTGAAGCCTTTAACTGCGTTTTGATAGCTGCATAACGGAAGCTGCCTCTGTGCTCGGCACTGATTACTGACCTGCCTCCTCCTAGTCCTGACTCCTCAAGGCTTGGGATTTGGAAGAGAGAGGTCAGCGCGGACAGTCATTTGGGGAGGAAAATTCTTAGCCAATTAGCGGCGCTGCCGCTCAACTCTTTCAAACCTTGCCTCATAATTTTGACAGTGTTGAATGAAGTAAAACATGTTATTTGTTCTGTCTGCATAGAGTTCTCAGGAAACTGATTGTGAGGTCTTCTATTTTATTATAATTGAACTGTTGTTAAAAATGTTGACATCACTGTCACGTGGGATAGAAGTGACGTGCTCTGGTCATCGCTATATGGTACCGTCTCTCCATCCCCTGGCCCCTCCTGTGTGAGACCCCAGGAACCCAGCTGGGATTTCAGAAGTAATCTCATTAATGTGGATATTTTCATTTGCTATCAGTGTATGAACCTACTCCAGTGATTGTTTTGTAAAATCTTACTGTGAATATAATTTTATGTTTTCTTGTTATGTGGGGATTATCTTGTTGAGCTTATCTGTAGAATAGGTTTAATTTTGATGATTTTCAGATGGAATTCCAGCTGCTTATGCATTGCTTTTCACATTTGAATGTTAGGTTAGCACAGCCTTAAGATTTGAGAAGTTAGAAATTTTGTTGGGAGAACCACCCCATGTGTTACCAAAAAAAAATTCTATATGTGACTGTAGCTAGAAATAAAGTAAGTAATAAATTAAAATATAGTTTTGATGACAAAGGTGAAAAAGCAGTTGCAGTTATTAGGAACTATTGTGTAAGTAGCTGATATTATTTAGTTTGACGAGGATGAAAATAGAAGAATAGACTTAATATAGCAAGCCTCCGTTTTTTTTTTTTTATTCCAGATAATTGTTTTTTGGCTCCTGTTGAGAGCTTATCTGATGCCTTTTGAATGCTTATTAACATTAACCAAATGTTTTTTTCTTTTTAAAAGCAAATACAAAATGTAATAATATGGTTAATCAGAGTAATGACTTTATTTTAGAACATCTTTGCAGAAAATATGTTCTGATGGTATAATTTTATCTTACCATAGACTAGAAAAATACATAATATGCATAAAACCCCTGGTCACATGCATAGTTGTTAAAGCTGCACATTTTAGAATGCAGTGTAACGTGAGTAAGTCTGGGCTAAAGTTGACTCTTGTGTTATCTGAAAAAATATTTTATAAATAAATTAAGTGCCTTATTTTTTCATTTATATATTGAATTCTTTTAAAATATTTAAACAGTATTTTTTGCATATTAATAATGTGCCAATTACAAATAATGCAAAGCTGTTCTTGTAAAGCACTGGATGTTTGTAATACTGTTAGCCGTCTTTCACTATAGCACAAAAACGTATCACCAGTTAGGGTCCTTTCTTCTCAGTACTCAAATCGTTATGTTAGAAGGAAGTTCTTTTTGACCATTAGGCTTAGAGCTTATACTTGGTGCAATATTGCATTAACTTTGACCTTTTTTAAAATAACTTTAAAATGAAGACTTTTCAGAAGGTTCTTAGACATTTTCTATAATGAATTTTGTTCTAGAAAATATTCTGAGGCTGTGCTGCCATGCAAAAATATTCAAAAAATATATAGTGATCACAAAATAGTTGGCTACTGTGTAATTAACTAGAAGAGCAGTCACAAAATGTGAGGTGGAACCACAGTAGTTTAAGAGTTATGCCTGCTTAATTGATACAAAACTTGATTTTTTATTGTACTTAGCTGTTCATGTGTGTATATTATTTGTGTGTGCTTATATGATTAGAGTATGAATTTGCTCAAACATATTTACAAGTTTGTATTTTGAAGCGTGCTTATTTATATGTGCTTATCTTCCAACTCTTTCAGATTCTCCAGTGAAGAAAAAGATACAGTCAGCGTGTAGTTGCTTAATGTTACAGTATCCAAATAGAAGTTGATTAAGCATATTGCTACAATGGGGCAGTGTTTGATAGTTTAAAAATCAATAAAAATGAACTGAGCTGCTACACAGGGACCTGGAAGCTGGTTTAACAGTGCCAAGGAGTTCTCTCTCCAGTTGCTAGTCTCTCATACACTTCTCCAAGAGAATTATCCAAGTTTTACAGCTGGGAAGGACGGACCTTTGAGGTATTTAGTTCATCTTCCTCATTTTACAGATCAGAAAGTTGGGCAGAGACATTTAGGTGAATTGATCTTGAGCAGCTTATTTGTGTCTTGTTCAAGATGATGTTTGTGGAATAGTCTTTAAAATCTTTTCTTATCATATTGCTTCCCATAGTTACAGTTTGTTGTGGGCCGGTAGCAAGAGGGAGGTTGTGCTGTATCATTTTTATGATGATAAAAATGATAAATAATAAATAAAATATTATTTTATTAAATAAATAAATAAATAAAAATAAAATGATAAATGATAAAATGATAAAAATGATGATGACGAGCTAGCCTGTTCACAGGTCTGTGTACTAGGCTGTATTCAAAGCGCTTTTTACATGTTTGTTTGTTTAATCCTTACAACCATGTGAAATGGCTGCTGTTACTGCTCGCATTTCATGGACGTGGGACTGAGGCACAGACAAGTTGCTGGTTGCCCAGAGTCCCACAGCTAGGAGTTTCCAGTGCCTTCGCTCTTAACTATCATGGTTATGCTTGTTCACACTGATAGCAGAAAGAGCTTTCCTGACTAGAGTAAGAGCTTAGAAATGCTCTCCATCCCAGTTACAAAATAAAGCTTGTCAAGCTTAGCACATAGAGCTGAGGTTACTCAGCAGGTCAGAATTTGAAGGACCTTTTTCCCCACTCTAACTCTTTAACTGTTGGAAATCCATTTCGGAGTTGTGTAGACCGTAGTCCAAGTTGGATTTGCTATTGCAAACAGTCAAGGGAATTTCCAAGCTCTTCAAGAGAGAAAGTATAGTTGTTCCATCAGAGATGTTTACTTACATGATTTGCTTAGTAAGATGTAATTGAAAGTAAAGATGTCTTGCTTAAGGTGGAGAGTGGCAGTATTTAAACGGGAGTTTCAGCATAAAGGTTGAAATTTCGGACATAAAGGCTTAGAAACTACTTCTGGGAAAATTAATGACAACATTAAAATTCTAAGTAAAATAAAGAACAAAACATTTTATATTTTTTTCTCATGCAGTAGGTACAGAAGAATATAGAAAAGATGTACTGTTTTAGATATATGTGGACCTATATCCAGATTGCAGATGTAGGTAAAAGGCAAATAAAGAACCAGTTTTAGGGGTGAGAGATCAGGGTTAGGAGATTTTATTAGTCTTTCATTTTAACAGTGAACAATAAACCTTGTTACCCTCTTTCAGAGAGTTTTAGAACACATGAAAAAGATCTAAGGGCAATATAAAGCAACACGTATATAATTTCAGATGAATATGGTACAAGCAGTATGGAATTCTCAAAGGGAAAATGGAGCAAAAGAAAAATCTGAAGGGGATAAAAGCAATCAGAATATACTTTTTGGAGAAGTTAACTTTGTTCTCCTTGAAAACCTAAAGGAGGCAGAGATTTGAGATGGGTTTTAGAGAAGAGAAGGATAGATTGACAGAGAAAGTAAGTTTTGAGGCTTTTGCAGAAGAACGAATGGGGGAAATGATACAGAAGTGGTTGTTGGTCTAGTTTGCCTGATTAGAGTGGATTTCTCACTGAACTTGAAACTTTAATGAAGAAGAAGAGAGGAAACTTTTTAGATTTGATATGTGTAGTTCCTATTTATGATAATTGTACAATTACCAAGTTGAGTTCTTTTATACTAAGTTGAATATTTACAGAAGGCTAGGGACAATTTTATAACACCTTGAAATTAAAAAACAACCTCTCCACAGAGAGTCTTTAGAGCAGTGAGTCTCTTCTGTATGATGCTGTAATGGTGGATACATGTCACTCTGCATTTGTCCAGACCTACAGATTGCACACCAAGAGTGAGCCTTAGTGTAAACTGTGGACTCTGGGTGATGTGATGTGTACGTTTGTCATCTGTAACAAATGTACCATCTGGTGGAGACTGATGCTGGGGGGGTAGCCTGAGCATGTGTGGGGATATATGCGAGATCTCTGTACATTCTGCTTAATTTTGCTGTGAACCTAAAACTGCTCCAAAAAAGTGTATTTAAAAAAAAAAATCCAAAAACGCCTCCACCTAGGTCCGTACGATTTGTTGATATCCAGGAGATAGGGTGATAGGTTAAAAGAATGAGTCTCTCTCTCTCTCTCTCCCCCCGCCTGCTTCTCTCTCTCTTTTATTTCAGAAAATTATCTTCATGCACACGAACAAACCAGCAAAAACTAATATGTGACCTCGAGCAAATAACTTGAATTTCGTGTCTTCATTGAGAACACGGCATGGGAGTAGGCAGGGGTCGGGGGCAGGGTGATGTTGATCTGTAGTTTACTTTTTAGCTGTAAACAGCTGTTACTCCAGGCAGGGGTCAGCAAGCTACAGTCCAGTGGTCAAATCCAGCCTTCCACCTGTTTTTGTAAACGTTGTTGCTGGAACAGCGCCATGCCCATTCATTTACATGTTGTCTGACTGCTTTCCTGCTACGAAAGCGAGGAGCTGCAAATGGCTGAACAAGGCCTAGAATATTTACCGTCTAACACTTTACAGGAAGCGTTTGCTGACCCCTGTCCAGGAAAGAGAGGAGAAGTAGATTATTTATTTATAAACCCCTTTCTGTTTGGGAGTGAGTCCGAAAGCTCCATCTTTCCGTAGAGTTCTGCTGTAGGAGTGAATCACAGGGGGACTCAGGGCTGCTGCATGAGCATGTCAGGGTCTGCCGCCTCACATCTGTTTGGGAAGGAGTCCCCTTGCTTGTGGTTCTAAGGTGAAGAGAGCCTTAGAGGCTGAGTTGGTCTTGCCAGAAAAATTCTGTTGTTTTTGATGTTCTGATGCCAAGATCGTGGGTCCCCACCCAAAAGGCCTGGGTCGTCAGGGCGGGAGCCAGCTGCTGTGTCAGATAGAGCACTGTCCTTTCTCTGATTGTCTTGTTCCCCTTAGTCACCACTGTGTTTCACTCACAGAGTAGAAAAACACCATAAGCAACGATTTCCAGTGCTGTACATCTTGTGAAGGATTGCTCCACAGAGAAACAGAGCTGTCTGTGAGAGGAGGGCCTTCTGAAAAATGGGCTTGAAAAGGCAGTCCTGCTACTTGTGAGTGGACCTAGGGATGGGACAGGTCATCTGAGCAATGACTGTACTAACACGTGAGGCATTGCACTTTGTGCTTGGGTGTTTGAGAACATGATTAATACCTGCTGGGTCTGAATTCTCGGTATTCCCTACAACACTTTCTCTAATCTCCAAGTGATTCTTTATTTCTGTTGGTTTGGGATAGTGAGTAGGATGAGGGTGAATAGAGGAAATGGTATTTTTGTGTTCTGGTTTCATTTTATTTTGCTTACGTTTAAATACTCTATGTTAAGGATAGGCTCGATTGAGTTCATAATAACTATTTGAGTAGTTTGAGAAATGCTTTTGAAAGCACTGTCAATTCTCCACAAACACATTGGAACCTTAGTCTCTTTACTCTGGTACCAGCTGATGTTAGCACACGGCTCAAAAATGGTCTGAGAATCGGGAACTGTTAACGCGTTGCCTTTCTCGGTGAAAGGAAGAGCCTGTAGGGTCATGAAGTGACCCAGAAGCCTCTGTCTGGAGTTCTGCAGGCCCTGCTGTGATGTGTGGGACACACTGTGGAGTTCAACAGCTCTGCCCCTGTCTTCTGGGAAATTTATAGTTGAAGACATTTAAAGACCGTAATGGCTTACACATGCAAGTTCAGACAGCTGTGCAAACATCTGACGAGTGAATATGTAAGTAATACTCAATTAACATACATAAGCAGATGTGTGACTATGTGACAAGGGTTAAATGCATCATTTGGCCTCTTATTTGTTGATAGTTTAAGTTGATTTGTTGTGTTTTGATGAAATTAATGCCATATGAGTGATAAGTTACATGCCTAGCATTCACACTAACATCCTGGACGAGCCAGAGTTTGCATTGTTTGTATTTGATGCTCTTTCATGGAAAGGGTGCCTTTGTCAGTCTCCAGACAATAGTTTATAATTGCCTCAGTCAAACCACTATACAATATATTTTTTTTTACAGATATGTTAAGATATAATTTACATGCAGTAAAATTCGCCCACTGTAAGTGTACAGTTCAATGATATTTGGTACATTTATAGAGTTGTGCAACCCTGACCACAATCCAGTTACAGAACATGTCCATCCTACCCCCCAAATTTCCCTGAGCTTTTAGTAGTCAGTCCTTGCTCCCATTCCTGGCCCCAGGTAGCTCCTGGTCTGCTTTCTGGCTCTTTACGTTTGCCTTTCATGGACATTTAATATGATGGGATCATGCAATTTACAGCCTTCTACGTCTAGCTTCATTCAACTAGCATGAAGTGTTTGAATTTCACGTGTATCTGGTTTTTTGTTACCTTTTATTGCTAAGTAATATTCTGTTGTACGACTAGATCACATTTGATTTACCCATTCACCAGTTGGTTTTCATTTTTTAGTTATTGTGAATAATGTTGCTGTAAGCAGTCATCCCCAAGTCTGCAGTTAGCTGGAGTTTCTCTAAATGCCACTTAGGTCAAGTTGGTAACACGTTTTACCTGATACAATTATCTCTGATTCCAGCTCTCTTAGGGCTGCTGTTTGCGTAGTGTATCTTTTCCTGTCCTTTCACTTTGAACCTTTCTTTGGCTTGTTGAACCTAAGATATGTCTCTTGTGGACATGTTGTTGGAATTGCTTTTTTATCCAGTCTGACAATTTGTCTTCTGAGTGTCGTGTTTATTCCATTTACATTAATGTAATAATTGTTACTGATGGATTTAAGTCTGCCATTTTGTTATTTCTTTTTTGTTTGTCTCATAATCTTGTTTTTCTCTCTGTCACTGTCTTCTTTTGTGTTAAATATTTTTTAGTGTACAATTTTGATTTCTCTGTTGCTTTTATTGTTGTTGTTATTATCATTTTGAGTCCATTTCTTTGACCAAGTCATTTGGTTGTTTCAGAGATTATAATATGCATCTTAATGTATCACTGTCTACTTGAGAATCATGCTAACTGAACAATGGTAACTTTGTTCCAGTTTGTCTCTTTCTTTCCCTTTATGCTATTATTGTCATATATGTGTGATCCCTGTATGTTATAAACCCAGCTATACAGTGTTAAATTATGGCTTTATACAATCTTCTATGTTTTAAAGAATTTAAGGGAAGAAATGAGAAAAAAAAGAATGTAAGAAACAAGAAAAAAATATTAATAGAGTCTTATTTACCACTTCCAGCAATCTTTGTTTCTTCTTGGGGATTTGAGTTATTGTCTGTGTCATTTCCATTCAACCTGAAGGACTCATATAGCGTCTTTGTAAGGCGGATCTTCTAGCAATAAATTTATCTTTTCGAAAAGTCATGGGATGTCTTTTTTTCTCATTCCGTTTTGAAGAGTGGTTTTCTGGTTATAGAATTCTTGGCTGGTAGCTCCCCTTCCCCCCAGCACTCTGGACATCCCACGGCCTTCGGTCTTCCATTGTTTCTGATGAGAAATCAGATGTTTATTGTGTTGGTTTTCTCTGCATGATGTATTATTTTTTGCTTGCTGTTTTCAAGTTTTTCTCTTTGTTTTTGGCTTTCAGCAGCTTGAGTACTATGTGTTTAGGTGTGGATCTCTTTGTGTTTATCCTACTTGGAGTTTTGTTGAACTTCTTGGATGTGGAGATTAATGGTTTGTTTGTTTGTTTTTAAATCAAATTTGGGAAGTTTTAGGCCATTAGTTCTTCAAATATTTCTTCCACCCTTTTCCCTTCTCCCATTACAAATATGTTGGTAAGCTTGATGTTGTTTCACAAGTCTCTGAGGCTCTGTTTATTTTTCTTTGATCTTTTTTCTGTGTTCCTCAGATTGGTTAATTTTCTTTGAGCTATCATCAGCTGTACTGATTTTTTCTTATACTAGCTCAAATTTGCTGTTGAAACCCTCTAGTAAGTTTTTCATTTCATTTATTGTACTTTTCAATGCAACAATTTCCATTTGGTTCCCTTTTTTTTTTTTTTTTTTACAATTTATATCTCTTTTTTTGAGATTCTCTATTTGTTGAGTTATAATACTTTAATTTTTTTTAAATTAATTAATTAATTTATTTTTGGCTGTGTTGGGTCTTCGTTTCTGTGTGAGCGCTTTCTCTAGTTGTGGCGAGCAGGGGCCACTCTTCATCGCGGTGCACGGGCCTCTCACTATCGCGGCCTCTCTTGTTGGGAGCACAGGCTGCAGACGCGCAGGCTCAGTAGTTGTGGCTCACGGGCCTAGTTGCTCCACGGCATGTGGTATCTTCCCAGACCAGGGCTCGAACCCGTGTCCCCTGCATTGGCAGGCAGATTCTCAACCACTGCGCCACCAGGGAAGCCCAATACTTTAATTCTTTAAACATGATTTCCTTCAGTTCTTTGAATATATATTTCATATAATAGCTACTCTGAAGTCTTGACCAGTTAAATCCAACATTTGGGGATAGTAGGGATCGTTTTTATTGACTGCTTTTTTTTTTTTTCCCTGAGTATGGGTCTTGCTTTCTTGTTTCTTTTCATGTCTCCAAGTTTTTTGTTGAATATCTTACATTTCAGACAATAGATTGTAGCAACTCTGGATTCTAATTCTTGTCTTCTCAAGAGTTGTCATTTCCCTAGTGGTTTGTTTAGTGACTTGCCTGCAGTCAATCTGCGAAAGCTTCTCTCCCACATTGTGTGACTGCTGGTGCCTCTGTTCAGCTTGTTTTTTTGTTTCTTTTCTTGTTATTACTTTTAAGCCCAGCTCCCCAGGGGTCACCCTTGAGGCAGCATAGTTTTGTGTTCAGCCAAAGACTGAGCAGAGGTCGACCTAGAGTCAGGAAAGCTTTTGCTCTCTGCGGATGGATCCGTGTGTGGGCAGGGAGCACCTTCAGATTTCAGGCAATTATCCTCTCGACCCGGCTTTTACTTTCAGCCAGACCCCCTCGCATCTTTGTGTGTGTAGGTGCCAGCAGGGGATGTGGGGCAGGGGGGGGATGTGTCCACTCTGGCATCTGCGATGTGTGTGCAGGATCTCTGGTCAGCCTGGGACGTCTGTGGAGAGTTGCCTCACCTCCCAGAACTCCCCGTGAAATCCTGGCTGGTCTGCTGGTCTCTTCCGTGACCCACCTTGACCTCAGCCTCAGGCTAGCTGAGCCTCAGGCCTTTGTGTTCTCTTGCTAATGGCATCACCTCCTTAGCTGACAGTGCCCGTATCTAGTGAGCCTTGCCTGCAGTGGCAGTGAAGCTGTTGGTTTTCTCAACTGACCCCCCCTTGGCTAAACTGTTGCATCCATAGGAGCTGAGGGCAGGGGGACAGGAGCGGCCCGGAGCAGAACGGCCGTGGGCTTGCATTGTGCTGGTCTTACCTGAAGTTCGGTACTTTTCACGAAGAAGCGTTTCTGTTTGTGTACGGCTTTCATTGACTACCAGAGTGCTGAACTGGTTGTTTTGAGTTTTGTCTTGCTTCAAAAGTTGTGTTTAGGAAGAGAATTTATCGACCTCCTCATTTTGCTGACACTGCATTTCCTCTGGAGGTGTTCTAAGTGTCCCCCCATGTCAGGCCCTGCCCTGGGCCCTGGGCAAGTCACACAGTGTGTTTTAACCAGCTTCTACTTGACTGCTCATAGAGACCCAGCTAGTTGGCTGAAAATCTAGCCAGCTTCTACTTGACTGCTCATAGAGACCCAGCTAGTTGGCTGAAAATCTAACCAGCTTCTACTTGACTGCTCATAGAGACCCAGCTAGTTGGCTGAAAATCTAACCAGCTTCTACTTGACTGCTCATAGAGACCCAGCTAGTTGGCTGAAAATCTAACCAGCTTCTACTTGACTGCTCATAGAGACCCAGCTAGTTGGCTGAAAATCTAACTGCTTTTTAAAAGACAGAAAAAGGGAGATGATTGTGTTTTTAGGATACTATTGCAGCCATTATTCATATTTTAAATCCATACTACTCATATAAATATTAGCCCACTGATAACTTTTATATCAAAGCTCTATCACTGAAAGTGTGGTTTAGTGCGGGGGGGGGAAAGCAAGGGCTTTCAAGTTTGGGGCTGTGAAATTGGATTGACTCCTAATTCTATAACTTACTAGGTCCATGAGTTACAGAATGTTGTTTAATCCCTCTGAGCCTATGTTTCCTCACCTTAAATTGTGGCTCACTGTACCTATCTGATGAGTTATAGTGAAGATTAAATATGATACAGATAGAAGGTCTGGTACATAGTAGGTATCCAGTAAATGTTACTGTTTCTACCCAACAGGTTTGTGCTTGGGAATGTAGTTTGGGTAGGTTTTTCTTTATCAGATTATCTGCTTCTTGCTTTACTTATCTTTGCTTCTTAAGTTTTCTTCTCCTTTTATTGAATAATTTTGCTATTTATATGGTAATTGAAATGTACAATATATTTTTTTCAGAGTGCATTTTGGTTGAATGCTCTTTCCAGATATTGAAATGTTCCCAGTGTTTCATAGTGATTTCCTTTCTAAAATCTAAACTTTATGTGTCTATAAGTGACCATGAAACTTTTTACAGCCACTTTATTGTGAATGAGCTCATATATATATATATATATATATATATATATATATATATATATATATATACACACACATATATATGTATATATAAGCTTATCTTGTGGGGAGGTCTATAAAATGAAAGAAAGTAGATCATTATCTAGACATTCTCAGGACATGATTGGAAAGGGCAAAACGAGGTCTCTAGTAGAGAGTATCAAAGACCTTTACAGAGAAATTTTCTTGGATCTTGCTGGACCAGAGCTCACTCTGTTCAACCTCAGAGGCTCTGTCCTGTGACATTTTTGTTAATATGGAGGAAGTGGTGACTTTGGTTACATCAGGTTTTAGTGTCATCTTTGGTTTTAGAGAGGATGTGATTGGACTGTGGCATATCCAGATCCTCTTAATAGTAGCCATACTTTCATATGATTCATATAACCGAGAAGTTAACAATTCCTCTTGTTTAACATTCTGCTTAGCTCTGACAGAGTACCTTATGCCAGAATATTTTGTAATGCTTTTTATTAAATTTTTTAAAATTATATTTCTAGACACTGCCTCTTCTTAGAATTCTTTAATTTTCTTCTGAAGAATGTTGGTTATGGATAATGTGTTTATCAAGAGTAATTCTTGGAAATAAACTACTTGGATAACTATAAATTTTTCAATATTGACATTGCCGAATTTAGAAATACAGGAAATCAGGATTCAGAGCTCCCTCATTGTAAAGTGAAGTCAGGGAGTCGCTGGTCACAGGGTAGACAGGGTCAGGCAGACACCGTATGGGTAGCGCCCTCCCGCTGACAGACGCAGCCGTGTGCTGTCTGGAGTGAGTTCTGATTTAACAACCCATACGCGCCTGTGACATACGTGATACAGCCCAAGTTCTAGAGTTAAATAATGGACTTTGTAAACATGAAATGGTCCTTTAGCATCTGCATCTGTTGCAGGGGTAAAGGACAGAGTGATATATTCATGTCGCTCCTGTTAAACACTGATACAGACGTGTCTCTGGAGACAGGTCTATAAAAATGATTACTTTTTTTTTCCCTTCAGGCTTTAGAAACCATATTTTTGGCAACAGTGTCTGTGAAAAAAATTTTAGAAGAGTTTTATTAAATGAAGTAAAAGTTTAGACTTTCTGTTCTGTGTAGATTGGATGTTCTGTGCTGTGCGCTCAGTGAACATTTGATGAATAGGCGTGCAAGGGGCTGGCCCGCTGAGCACTGTGGCGGGTTCCAGCGGGACCCTGGCCTGTAGGACCCAGCCCCCATGGCTCAAGAGGAGCGGCAGGACCGGCCCCCAGTTGTCCAGACAGTTGCAAAGTGGTCAGTGCCATGGGCCCCTGGAGCTGCTGGGGGAGCCTGGGAAGGGAGGCAGTGCTTTCTGGTTCAGAGGGGAGGCTACCCCTGAACCCCAAGAATTCCCTTTACCTCCTGTGTCCAGATCGAACTAATTCTCCAAGCCCCTTTTAGTGCATAAAACCTGCATACATACATATATATATATATACACACATATATATGTATATAAATATATATGTGTGTATGTGTGTGTGTGTGTGTGTGTGTGTGTGTATATATATATATATATATATTTTTTTTTTTTAATTTCCTTTCATTGTGGGAGCCTGAAAGAGAGGAAAGAGGAATTCAGTGGTGAGAGACTTGGTTAAGGAGAATAGCTTGGACGCTTGGTGTGGTTTCTCCACTTGATGGGCCAGGCTGCATGTGGCGTCTGACATGACATGTATGTCACTGGAAAAGCCCTGTAAGTGCAGGATCTCAACAAAAATACCCTGGAAAAACAACTCGATACCATTTGTGTGAATCAAGCCCTTGGTACCAAATGTATGAAGAACTACTGACACCTCATGGATGTGGATATTATTTTTTTCAGTTGCATAAAGAGTGTGTGCGTGTGTAGCAGATTCTATCTGTGTGTGACACTGTGGCCCTGGCTCAGATTGATCTGTGAGTTTAATCAGTGACAATGAAGGCAGTTCAGTATATTCCCAAGTTATTTGAAAAATAAAATAAATTGTAGTATATTTGTTCAGTGGAATCACAGCTTAATCTTTCCAAGAGTATCTGGATTTGTTCTACAGAATTCTGCCTATAGGAGAAAGTAGAGACAAAGTAGTATTTAAATAATGCCTTACCCTTTTCAAATGTATGGGCATGATTGCAATCATGCTTTTTTTCCTTCCTTTTTAATGAAATAATAAGAACAGTTCAGAGAAGTAGAGTGTTAGGACCCATTTACAGGTAAATCTAGGAGACTGTAATTTCAGTGGAAAATTACATACAGCACATTTTGCTTTTCATGTATCCCTTGCTCTGTGGACTCCTGTGTATATCAGCAAAGTGGGTGTTAAAACCTATTTCTAAAATGCATCTTATTTTCTGACATTTACAATTTTGGAATTATTCTTCATACACACATAAATGCATATACACAAACAGAGAAGGATCATTTAAAAATGATGTTGGGTTTAACTGAGAAGGTGCTTGGGAGGGAAGGTACTGAAACTTCACCCCACAAGTCAACATTTAAAAGAGTGGACATGTAGAAAATCAAAATATATTAAAAAAAAAAAGTAGGAAATGTAGAAGAACATGTCAGACCTCTGGAGAGATTGCAGTCTCAGATTTGAAGAGTTAGAATTCAAATGAAAAGCATGACAGATATAACAGTATAAAATATTTATCTCAGAGCTGATAGACAAAGTTAATGTTAAAGGTAGCTTATTCTAATACGTAAGAAACTATGATAGGTAAATGGACAAAGGAAACTAGAAATGATAAAGTAATATCTGGAAAAGTTACTCTCAGTAATAAAACGTGAAAATGGGATAGAGATAATTTTTATTTACCAGTGCATTTGGTATTTAAAAAAAATAACACCTAGGTCTCCTGAGGTTGTGTGGAACAGGTGTAATCATTTGCTGTTGGTGACATGGAGTAGGTTTCAGGGGTGCAGATGAAGGTGTGATGTGGAGCTCGTGGGGGATGCGTACTTATGCAGAAACCGTCTTGTCTCCAGGGTGAATTTAACAGTGAGGAGCGGTGCAGAGGGCAGCCAGTGGGTGGGGAGGACCGGGCCAAGGAGGGTGTGTATATGTCGTGAGGGTTGGAAAGGACTGCCTCACTTTCACCTCCCAGCTCCTTCTTCTTTCTGAGTATAGCGTGAGCAACCTGTCTTGTTAGTGGTGCCCCATGCTCCTAAGTGTTGAACTTCTGGTTGTCTGGCTATCTGCTAAATACCGTGAAGTGCACAGAATCAAAGTATACTTGTCCGTGTAAGTTTCTTTGTGTATTTACTGTTGCGGTCATTCCTATATTGAGCCCTGATAATTTTCTTGAGACTGTACGTGAATCAGTGGCAAAAATTAGATCTTCTGACTCCTGATTCCCTTTAGCCGTTTATTGCTGAGTAATCGGTTATAGCTAAATTAAAACATATTTGTGGATCATGTGGTTTTAAGTGGTTGGGAAACAAGTTTTATTGGATATTATAGGAAGGAATTTTGTGTACGCAATAGGCAGTGAGTGTTTCACTGTTTTTTAAAAAATATTCTTCAACGTTAATATCTAATATGTTCTGACATTTACTGTTTTCCTTTTTCTTTTTTTAAAAGTGTCCTATATAGAAAAAATTAAGGAACATGATATATCTCTTAGGCGTTAATGTCGGGCAACTTCATTATGTTTTAATGATTTGAGCTATTGATGTCCTTTCTGTTGAAGGCAAATAGCAATAGTTATTACGTGCTCTGTTAGAGCTTATATAACATCTTCATAAAGAAGCATAAAGATATTATAATTTCTCAAATGAATTTTTAAAATATTTGATATAATTGGTTTCTTTTTTTATTAACCTATGTGTTTTATGCATTTAAAAGCATTCTGAGAAGAAGTCTGTAGATTTTACTAGACTGCAAGTTGTATACAGCACACAAAAAACGTTAAGAACTCCCCACCCCCTAATCCCTCAAATCTCAAAGCCAGGAACAGAAGGGACCAGGATGAACTATAGAAATTAACAAATAGAGTTTTGAATCTCTACTCTGCCTTTTATGACCCTCATCATGTGGACGATACATTTAACTTTTGAGCTTCATTCTCTGCATCACAAAATGGGCATGATACATACATCACAAGTTTTGATAAGGATTAAAACAGATGCCAGATGTAATATACCTGTCGGGGTAACTGGCACATAGAAGAAATGTTGTTACCTTTGGTCCTAACTCTTACCAGAAACTAGGTGTGTGTCCTTGGGCAAATTCCTTATCATTTCTGGGTCTTTGTTATGTATTATTCTAAACTAAATGGATTTAGACTTGTCTTTTTCTACTTCAACTAAAAAAGTTATGAGATTATTTTGAAATCCAGGGTTGCCTTTTTCAAATTGGAATGATGTACATGTCTCTGTGTGACACCCCTAACGGGAAGAAGACACATCTTTCTTTTGTTGATTAAAGACAGGTGAGCATTATTTTTCGCTTCTATACCACCTGGCTTTTCTTTACCAGTTTTCTTTCATTAGATGTTTGCCAGTCACCTTTGGTTGAAACCATGCCTGTTGCCTCAAATACCAGCTAGAGCGATATGGAGGTTATCCTGATAAACAAGCCTGTCTTTGGGGTGGGTTGTAGGAATCCCACTTTAGTTCCAACAACCATACTCTTGCATTTTGGGACTGGTCACCCTCTCTCCCTTATCTTCATTTCCAATAGCTCTTTAGGCCTTCTTTTTTCCTTTGGCTCCAAGTTGGTAAAAAGGCCATAGGATCGGTTGATTGTGGGTGGGTGGAAGGCTGGCATAGGCTTATGATAAAGTAGGAGTATACAGTCAGGGTTCTTGATTGCAAAGGTTAGAAGCACATTCCAAGTCAGTGAAGGAATTCATTGGAAGGATATTGGATTGCTCACATAATCACCCACACAAGCGGGTAGCTGTGTTTAAAAGACAGGTGGGAAGCTGTGTGTGCAGCCAGAACCTGCAGGGTCGCGGCAAGGAGCAGCGTGACGAGGTTGCTACGCAGGGCACTCCTGGACCCTGGACAGAGCCTGATGGGGAGACCCTGTGAATGAGCGCCCCAGCGGGTGCAGCGTCCAGGAGCCCATGGTGGGCTCCTGCAGCCCGAGTTAGGGAGGCAAGGCACCTGGCCCTGTAGCCCTGGAGAGGGGAGGGAGGACCTCACCCAGTGGTGGATTCCCCAACCGTGGGGTGAGGATTCAGATGCTGGGCAGCTAAGGGGAGGTACAGACAAAAAGAAAGACGAATGTTTTCTACTGCTGGATGCAGCGGTTGTTGAAAGTGCCTCTGATTTGTATGTTTGAGTCTGTACCTGCTCTGAGTATGCATGCACGTGCCTGCTTTCGGAGAGGAGAGGACCCACGGCTTTCATCGGAGTCCTAAAAGGGCCTTTGATCCAAGAGCCTCCAAGAAACACTCTATAATAAAGAGATTTAATGTGTTTGAATCTTTGCTTTTCCACCAGGTGGTGCAAATCTTTTATGATGTTCACAGAAGTTAAATCTTCTTACAAGACAAGAAAAATTTTAAATTAAATCATTTTCTTTCTTTAAGACTTTAGTTCTACGACATAATGAAGGATCGTTGATCTGATTCTTGCCTTCTTTCTGTCTTTCATGGAGAAATAAGTGGATTTATATAACTTTTTAAATGCTGGCCATTGCTTTAAATTTTCCATAGATTTTTGAGACTGTAACACACTATTTTGTTTTGTTCTTTCTAGGAAAAAAAATATGAAAACTGGGAAAAGGTAGTAATAAATTCAATATACGGATTGTTTCATGCTCTTTAAGAAGACAGAAACACTCAATTTTTATAACTTTTTGCTTGACAGAAAATGTGTATGATTTAAATTTTTGAAGATTAAAGGGTATCTTAACAGACATTGTCACACTTTAACTGTCTTGTAATGTGGCTCAAATGACAAGTAGGATTGTAATCAGCACAGGAGGGAACGCTGCTGAACGGAGAGGCCCCTTGATTTGATCTTCCATCAGTGTGGCGTAGAAAGAAGGTGGGGGGTAGGTCGTGGTCTGCAAAGTGTAAATATTTCATTCTCAGGGTAAAGACAAGCAACAGTGGATTTTCAGTTTGAATATGTTTAAGGTTGTCTTTAAAAACTTGGAAAATTTTCAGTTTGGACATGTTTTGAATATTTTGGGGAAAAGTATTTGAATATACTTACTAAATTTAAGTGATATATAGACTTGCCATTAACAGAGTTGCTTAAAATATACACTGAGATTAATTTTTAATAGTTCAGAGGTAGTTTAACATTTGAATTTGATTATTTGATAGCTTAGATGTTTATACCAACAGCTAGCTAGTAACGGTTTTAATTGATACCTAACAACAGGTGAAAGAGTCCAAGCCAACTCGATGGGCTCAAGGTCTGTGCTGTGTGTCTCAAGTTTAGATGAGAACTCATTAAATAAGATCTTTTTTGATATTATTATATTTGTAACTCTACTCATTTGGCATGATCAGTGTTTCTCAATTTTCATTATTGCCCCCAGTTTATGGACCCTTTTCATGAGCTGGTCAACACACCAACCAACATGGATAATGTTTTTCTAACGGAAAATGTATTTGAATTTCTTTTCTTTTTTTTTTTTAATTTTTGAATTTTATTTTATTTTTTTATACAGCGGGTCCATATTAGTCATCAGTTTTATACCCATCAGTGTATACATGTCAATCCCAATCTGCCAGTTCAGCACACCACCACCCCCCGCTGCTTTCCCCCCTTGGTGTCCATACTTTTGTTCTCTACATCTGTGTCTCAATTTCTGCCCTGCAAACCGGTTCATCTGTAACATTTTTCTAGGTTCCACATACATGCGTTAATATACAATATTTGTTTTTCTCTTTCTGACTTACTTCACTCTGTATAACAGTCTCTAGATCCATCCACGTCTCAACAAATGACCCAATTTCGTTCCTTTTTATGGCTGAGTAATATTCCATTGTATATATGTAACACATCTTCTTTATCCATTCATCTGTCGATGGGCATTTAGGTTGCTTCCATGACCTGGCTATTGTAAATAGTGCTGCAGTGAACATTGGGGTGCATGTGTCTTTTGGAATTATGGTTTTCTCTGGGTATATGCCCAGTAGTGGGATTGCTGGATCATATGGTAGTTATATTTTTAGATTTTTAAGGAACCTCCGTACTGTTCTCCATAGTGGCTGTATCAATTTACATTCCCACCAACAGTGCAAGAGGGTTCCCTTTTCTCCACACCCTCTCCAGCATTTGTTGTTTGTAGATTTTCTGATGATGCCCATTCTAACTGGTGTGAGGTGATACCTCATTGTAGTTTTGATTTGCATTTCTTTAATAATTAGTGATGTTGAGCAGCTTTTCATGTGCTTCTTGGCCATCTGTATGTCTTCTTTGGAGAAATGTCTATTTAGGTCTTCTGCCCTTTTTGGATTGGGTTGGTTGTTTTTTTTAATATTGAGCTGCATGAGCTGTTTATATATTTTGGAGATTAATCCTTTGTCCGTTGATTCGTTTGCAAATATTTTCTCCCATTCTGAGGGTTGTCTTTTTGTCTTATTTATGGTTTCCTTTACTGTGCAAAAGCTTTTAAGTTTCATTAGGTCCCATTTGTTTATTTTTGTTTTTATTTCCATTACTCTAGGAGGTGGATCAAAAAAGATCTTGCTGTGACTTATGTCAAAGAGTGTTCTTCCTATGTTTTCCTCTAAGAGTTTTATAATGTCCTGTCTTACATTTAGGTCTCTAATCCATTTTGAGTTTATTTTTGTGTATGGTGTTAGGGAGGGTTCTAATTTCATTCTTTTACATGTAGCTCTCCAGTTTTCCCAGCACCACTTATTGAAGAGACTGTCATTTCTCCATTGTATATCCTTGCCTCCTTTGTCATAGATTAGTTGACCATAGGTGCGTGGGTTTATCTCTGGGCTTTCTGTCTTGTTCCATTGATCTATGTTTCTGTTTTTGTGCCAGTACCATATTGTCTTGATTACTGTAGCTTTGTAGTATAGTCTGAAGTCAGGGAGTCTGATTCCTCCAGCTCCGTTTTTTTCCCTCAAGACTGCTTTGGCTATTCGGAGTCTTTTGTGTCTCCATACAAATTTTAAGATTTTTTTGTTCTATTTCCATAAAATATGCCATTGGTAATTTGATAGGGATTGCATTGAATCTGTAGATTGCTTTGGGTAGTAGAGTCATTTTCACAATGTTGATTCTTCCAATCTAAGAACATGGTATATCTCTCCATCTGTTGGTATCATCTTTAATTTCTTTCATCAGTGTCTTATAGTTTTCTGCATACAGGTCTTTTGTCTCCCTAGGTAGGTTTATTCCTAGGTATTTTATTCTTTTTGTTGCAGTGGTAGATGGGAGTGTTTCCTTCTTTTCTCTCTCAGATTTTTCATCATTAGTGTATAGGAGTGCAAGAGATTTCTGTGCATTAATTTTGTATCCTGCAACTTTACCAGATTCATTGATTAGCTCTAGTAGTTTTCTGGCGGCATCTTTAGGATTCTCTATGTATAGTTTCATGTCATCTGCTAACAGTGACAGTTTTACTTCTTCTTTTCCAATTTGTATTCCTTTTATTTCTTTTTCTTCTCTGATTGCCATGGCTAGGACTTCCAAAACTATGTTGAATAATAGTGGTGAGACTGGACATCCTTGTCTTGTTCCTGATCTTAGAGGAAACGCTTTCAGTTTTTCTCCATTGAGAACAATGTTTGCTGTGCGTTTGTCATATATGGCCTTTATTATGTTGAGGTAGGTTCCCTCTATGCCTACTTTCTGGAGAGTTTTTATCATAAATGGGTGCTGAATTTTGTCAGAAGCTTTTTCTACATCTAATGAGATGATCATATGGTTTTTATTCTTCAATTTGTTAATATGGTGTAATATTCTTCAATTTGTTAATTTGTTAATATGGTGTATCACATTGATTGATTTGCATATATTGAAGAATCCTTGCATCCGTGGGGTAATCCCACTTGATCATGGTGTATGATCCTTTTAATGTGTTGTTGGATTCTGTTTGCTAGTATTTTGTTGAGGATTTTTGCATCTACATTCATCAGTAATATTGGTCTGTAATTTTCTTTTTTTTGTAGTATCTTTGTCAGGTTTTGGTATCAGGGTGATGGTGGCCTCCTAGAATGAGTTTGGGAGTGTTCCTTCCTCTGCAATTTTTTGGAAGAGTTTGAGAAGGATGGGTGTTAGCTCTTCTCTAAGTGTTTGATAGAATTTACCTGTGAAGCCATCTGGTCCTGTACTTCTGATTGTTGGAAGATTTTTAATCACAGTTTCAATTTCATTACTTGTGATTGGTCTGTTCATATTTTCTATTTCTTCCTGGTTCAGTCTTGGAAGGTTACAGCTTTCTAAGAGTTTGTCCATTTCTTCCAGGTTGTCCATTTTATTAGCGTAGAGTTGCTTGTAGTAGTCTCTTATGATGCTTTGTATTTCTGCGGTGTCCATTGTAACTTCTCCTTTTTCAATTCTAATTTTAGTGATTTGAGTCTTCTCCCTCTTTTAATTCATGAGTCTAGGTAAAGGTTTATCAATTTTGTTTATCTTCTCAAAGAACCAGCTTTTAGTTTTATTGATCTTTGCTATTGTTTTCTTTGTTTCTGTTTCATTTATTTCTGCTCTGATCTTTATGATTTCTTTCCTTCTACTAACTTTGGGTTTTGTTTGTTCTTCTTTCTCTAGTTCCTTTAGGCGTAAGGTTAGATTGTTTATTTGAGATTTTTCTTGTTTCTTGAGGTAGGCTTGTATTGCTATAAACTTCACTCTTAGAACTGTTTTTGCTGCATCCCATAGGTTTTGGATCGTCGTGTTTTCATTGTCATTTGTCTCTAGGTATTTTTTGATTTCCTCTTTGATTTCTTCAGTGACCTCTTGGTTATTTAGTAACATATTATTTAGCTTCCAAGTGTTTGTGGTTTTTGACATTTTTTTCCTTGTAATTGATTTCTAATCTCAGAGCGTTGTGGTCGGAAAAGATGCTTGATATGATTTCAGTTTTCTTAAATTTACCGAGGCTTGATTTGTGACCCAAGATATGATCTATCCTGGAGAATGTTCAGTGTTCACTTGAGAAGAAAGTGTAATCTGCCTGTTTTGGATGGAATGTCCTATAAATATCAATTAAATCTATCTGGTCTATTGTGTCATTTAAAGCTTCTGTTTCTTTATTTATTTTCATTTTGGATGATCTGTCCATTGGTGTAAGTAAGGTGTTAAAGTCCCCCACTATTACTGTGTTACTGTTGATTTCCAGTTTTATAGCTGTTAGCAGTTGCCTTATGTATTGAGGTGCTCCTATGTTGGGTGCATATATATTTATAATTGTTATATCTTCTTCTTGGATTGATTCCTTGATCGTTATTTAGTGTCCTTCCTTGTCTCTTGTAACATTCTTTATTTTAAAGTCTATTTTATCTGATATGAATATTGCTACTCCAGCTTTCTTTTGATTTCTATTTGCATGGAATATCTTTTTCCATCCTCTCACTTTCAGTCTGTATGTGTCCCTAGGTCTGAAGTGGGTCTCTTGTAGACAGCATATTGATGGGTCTTGTTTTTGTATCCATTCAGCGAGCCTGTGTCTTTTGGTTGGAGCATTTAATCCATTCACGTTTAAGGTAATTATCAATATGTATGTTCCTGTGACCATTTTCTTAATTGTTTTGGGTTTGTTTTTGTAGGTCCTTTTCTTCTCTTGTGTTTCCCACTTAGAGAAGTTCCTTTAGCATTTGTTGTAGAGCTGGTTTGGTGGTGCTGAATTGTCTTAGCTTTTGCGTGTCTGTAAAGCTTTTGATTTCTTCATCAAATCTGAATGAGATCCTTGCTGGGTAGAGTAATCTTGGTTGTAGGTTCTTCCCTTTCATCACTTAAGTATATCATGCCACTCCCTTCTGGCTTGTAGAGTTTCTGCTGAGAAATCAGCTCTTAACCTTATGGGAGTTCCCTTGTATGTTATTTGTCATTTTTCCCTTGCTGCTTTCAATAACTTTTCTTTGTCTTTAATTTTTGTCAGTTTGATTACTATGTGTCTCGGCGTGTTTCTCCTTGGGTTTATCCCGTATGGGACTCTCTGCGCTTCCTGGACTTGGATGGCTATTTCCTTTCCCATGTTAGGGAAGTGTTTGACTATAATCTCTTCAAATATTTTCTCGGGTCCTTTCTCTCTCTCTTCGCCTTCTCGGTCCCCTATAATGCGAACGTTGTTGCATTTAATGTTGTCCCAGAGGTCTCTTAGGCTGTCTTCGTTTCTTTTCATTCTTTTTTCTTTAGTCTGTTCCACAGCAGTGAATTCCACCATTCTGTCTTCCAGGTCACTTATCCGTTCTTCTGCCTCAGTTATTCTGCTATTGATTCCTTCTAGTGTAGTTTTCATTTCAGTTATTGTATTGTCCATCTCTGTTTGTTTGTTCTTTAATTCTTCTAGGTCTTTGTTAAACATTTCTTGCATCTTCTCGACCTTTACCTCCATTCTTTTTCCGAGGTCCTGGATCATCTTCACTATCATTATTCTGAATTCTTTTTCTGGAAGGTTGCCTATCTCCACTTCATTTAGTTGTTTTTCTGGGGTTTTATCTTGTTCCTTCATCTAGTACATAGCCCTGTGCCTTTTCATCTTGTCTGTCTTTCTGTGAATGTGGTTTTTGTTCCTCAGGCTGCAGGATTGTAGTTCTTCTTGCTTCTGCTGTCTGCCCTCTGGTGGCTGAGGCTATCTAAGAGGCTTGTGCAAGTTTCCTGATGGGAGGGACTCTATATTTGAATTTCTAAACAAAAAGATTTTCAGTTGAACTTTGAAACTGTGGCATTTTAATTAGGGCCTCAGTGGGGGCACCAAAGCGTACCTCCGGAAGCTTGAGCCCCCCAGCCCCACTAGCGCCCCCTCAGACCACACATCTCTGACTCCAGACAGTGGAGTTTCAGTTGCCCTGTCCACACCCCCCTCCTCCCTCCAAGCAGACTGTCACACCCCTCCTGTGCTGTCGTTCTGGAGCCTCCGCTCTGATGCTTACCTGTCAGCGTCTATGGAGCGTTTATGTTCTGGTTCTAGGGCTTCTGTGGCTATTTAGTAGAGTTGTCAGGAACTAGACTAGAGAGGTCACCAGGTTGATGAGACATTGTGTGGCTCTCGGCACACTCATCTCTGTTCCTAACCCTGGTCGTCCCCTGAGCATTTTTATACCTACCATTGGTCAGAAGTTAGATTGTGTGAATATGTGTGTGTGGATCCAAATAAATTCGTCATCCGTCTTAGACAAGCAGCTTGGTCCCTGGTCCTGGGAGGGTCCCATGAATTGCCTGGTAGAGGGAGGAGCAGGAGATTTGCTCCACGTTAGAATTGGTTCCTGACAGGTTCGATTAATCTGGAAGGAAGGTGGAGCATGTTTGAATCGATTTGACATGTTAAGGGAGATTTGTTTGGTTTGTATACATCCTTTAACGTGTCATGAATTGGGCGCATTTTTCAAGCTGCTGTCAGAGTGGAAAGGTGGCCCAGGGGTACTGTTCTGTCAACTCCAGAAGTCCGTGGGGATGGTGCCCCCTGGGGTTGTGCAGCAGGCAGGGACTGGAACTAGCCCCTTAATTTCTTCAGTAAATTCATGTTGAGTTAATGCTTGGTAAGTGAGTGTGTCCCGTGGTCAGTGGAGACTGACCCACCCGAGCCTCCGAGGGTGTGTTCATAGCGTGTAAACACCTTTTCATCCCCTCTCAAACAACAGTTAAACATGCATTATGATTTTTACAGTGCATGCCTATTAAATGCTTTCTATAACACCTGTAGTGGTGCAAGCATCCCTAATAAAAATTTGATTGTAACATTTGCAGAAATTGGGAAGCCCTGCTTTATAGTTGTCTGTTAAATTCTACCAATTTGAAATCCGGCAGTTAATTGTATTCTTCATACTTGATGTTTCTTTTTATGAATGAATGTGATTTTTCAAAAGAATGTTAAGTATCTTTTGTGAAACATTGACCCAAGAGATGAAATACATATAGTAATTTAAATTACCCAGAATTCACTAGGAGAAGATTTTTAGAAATAATTGTAGCCATATAGAAACTAGAAAAATTTTTCCTTGGTTGCCCTGAGTATCTGAACTACTTCTGTAGATTTTATAGACTTCTGGATTGTGTTAAATTTTTAAAAATGTACTTTCAAACACCTAGGTATTCTAAACTTGAGTAGTAGTTTAAAAATTAACCATATGGTAATAATATTTTGTGTATGTTGTTAGGGATGGTGGCCAACATTTATTGAGTTCTTACTGTATTTCTAGACCTGTCCTAATCTTATTACCTCATTCAATCCTACAAGAAATTTTTGTAGCAAGTTCGTACTTGCTTGTCACCATTTGAGAAAGAGGAAAACTGAGGTGCTTAGGAGGAAGAAGCCACAGGCCCCAGAGGGCCTGAGTGGCAGAGCAGAGACAGGAGGTAGAGTTCTGGTCCGTCCTACCCAAGGCCTTGTCCCTCATCTTACTGCTGCCACACTTCTAAGTGCATAAAATGCTATTCAGATACTTCTTGCAATAATATATAAATGACATAGTAGTGACATAACTCTGAATGCCTATGAGATACGTGTACGTCTTATAAGATTTAAGTTTGGGGACGTGCTGGTATACAGTATACCCCTCGTCCAGTGATGTACCAGGATGCCAAGAGACAGTGCAGCTTTAAACAATTGGAGGCACTTTGCCAAGATCATTGTCAAAGGAATCAGGGAGCTGCACAGTTGGCCAGTGGGTGCAGCCGGGTTTGGGGAGGCCTCCCTGGGAGAGCGAAGGAGGTGGGTCGTGTTGCCGCCCGCGCCGTGCGGGCGCCGTGCTGAGGAGGCGGGCTCTTCCCCGCCCTGGGCAGTGGCGGGAACCTGTCCCAGGTCCCTCAGGCGCCGGGCGGGCGGGATTGTTAGAGACGAAGGCGTCTCCCCCAGACCCCTTTTCTCCATCTGTCACGTTGCTGATCGCTGTTGCCCAGGCCGCCCTTCCCTCACTCTGCTTTGGGGGCGGTGTCTGAGGACGTGTTTCCTTCTGTTTCCACCCCTAAGTTCATGGAGCTGTGGGTCCTTCCACGCGGGCCGCCTCACTCCTATGGATGCACCAAGGAGGCAGCATTTTAACTTGCTCTCTCCACCTGCAGCCAAGGGAAACTCGGAGCTGTCTCAGTGAGCCAGCCGGGAAAGAGTTTCAGACCCTGTCTTAGGTTCATTGCACCTGAGTAACTGAGCAGTTCGTGTAGTTGGGGGTATGGTAGAGACCCTCTGAGTTTATCCCTGAACCCGGCCTACCCTTCACATTCCCGTTTAAGAGTCATGATACACCTGGGACTTCCTTTTCTTACCAGCTGTTGTGCCCATGGCTGTATTAAGCCTTTCCCAGGCTCTCTGTTAAGCAGGCACCCCCATTTGGGGCAGTTATTTGTTTCCCTTAAAAGTCACGAATTCTGGGTACCTCGGGGTCCACTGGTGAGGGCAGGTGGGCTGTGCAGAGCGTGTGACTAGCCGTGGAAGGCACCTCAACACTATTCCTGAAAAGAGCATATTACAGAGGCCCAAGAGTCCACATTTTTCCACTTCCTTCCATAAGGGTATGAAAATTTGCTTTAATAAAGAATTACGATCATACTTTTCTGAACTTTGTCACCCAGACATTAAATGAGCATTTAGTACTTGGAAGAGGTGGGTTATATTCCCAATACTTCCTCTCTCTACAAACAGCTCTTGGCCTACTTCCAACCGGAAATGTCCACCATCCCTCCCAAAATTCCTACTGTTTTTTTCTTAGTCGTCAAGATGTTACTTGTGATTCACAGCATGTTTCAAAACATGCATCTGAATCTGTTGTTTATGGAACCTGGATAACCTCTCTATCTGAAAAGGCAATATGCAGGGTCCAAAATAGAATGCTTATTTTTCAAAATATCTTTCCGGTTGAGTTGAAGAACTCTAGAAGTTAAAAACAGATTTTTTCTCCTTTCTAATATTATTTAAATAAAAATGTCCCCAGTCTTTGAGAAACCGGCACCCGAGGTTGCTTTGTGACGCTTTCTTCCCAGGTACTGGGAACGTTGTGTTAGTTTCAGGTGTACAGCGAAGTGATTTAGTTTTATATATATATATTCAGTTATGTATATTCAGTTATATATATCTAAATATATATAGATATAGATATATAGATATATATATATATACACACACACACACACACATATATTTATATTCTTTTTTAGATTCTTTTCTCTCATAGGTTGTTGCAAAATATTGAATATAGTTCCCTGCTTGGGAACATTTTTGTATTATTTTCTCAGCAGTAGTCTGTCTGCTCAGTTCAAACCAGAATCAAGCCTTGAAGTGTTTATGTGATGCCTACTGGCTGCTTACTGCATTTTAACAAGAATGTCAGTAAAAGGATGTTAAAATAGCTATCCATTGTGTTTAAGATTCTGGATTCGAACATACAGCCAACTCCTGGTTGTCCAAAGGAGGATGGCAGAGGTGAGAATACAAAAAAAGGTGTGTGTGGCTCGGGGTGGGTGATTCTCTCAAAACCGTCTATAACCATAGCATTCATTATGGGGTTAGATTGGCAGATACTAGGAGCACCCTTGAAACAGATGCTAAAATATAGGAATCTTCTCAGTATATGGATGTTGGGAATTCATGACACTTATTATGGCAGAATCCATTTGTCTTTAAGGTGAAAGGCGATTTTGGTGCACGCCCCTCACCGTGAGCAGCGGCTCTCTTTGTGCCCCCCCCCCTCAGATTCCCATGGTGGGCGGGTCATCACCCTGGGGAAGAGGAGCCAGTGGTATCTGAGGTCCTCAGGCAGCTGTGGGGTGACCGTGCTCATTTTCTGTCTTTGGAGGAGCGTGCGTAAGGCTTTTCACAGACCATCATGTCGGTTGCTCTGCCTGAATTGCTTCTCTTTCACTGACTATAGACTATTAAAAAATCTAGCAAGTGCTTTGTGATATATAAACTTCACCCAGTTCTCTGTTAAAAGAAATCAACACAAGTAGCTAAAGAAGATATTTTTCTGTCTGCTCCCTCGGGTAAGAAATACCACTTATATGTAGGAAAAAAAAAAAAAAAAAGATGGAAGTATGATTTACAGATGACTCGGGGTTATTTAAAAACAAATTAAATTTGTTGTTGCCTAACTAAGAAGTATATACTTTCCCGGCAAGTTTGAGTAGTTCTATTGAATAAACTTCCTTTTTCTAGCGTGCCCTATTTGGGATTTCAACAATTTTTATTATGTAATGAGGGAACATTTCTTTTGTGAAATTTTGCTTCCTTTTTAACATGTAACTGTTATAATGAGAAAACTGAAATTTGATGGCCTGGTTTGTGACGTTCAGATGGGGGCGTAAGCGCAGGCGTCCGTGGCGAGGGTGCTCAGGATGGGGTGTCGCCGGGTGCAGTGAGCTCCCTGGTGTAGGGCGCAGCTCAGGACACCCTCAGCGTCTGTGGCCTCGTAGCTCCTGAGAAACCTGAAGCCTCCTGTCCCGTCAGCTTGCCTGGGCCTCTCGCCTCTATAGCCTGTGCGAACAGTGACCCCGTTATCCGCCCTGAACGCGGGGCGCCTGGCCCACCAGCCCAGGGGAAGCAGCCCTGTCTTCAGGAATCTTCAGGCTTGGATCCCCGTTTCCCCCACTTACTGTCCGAGTGATAGATAACGCCTTAGCATCCTCGTGTGTGAACGGGAAGGGTCCCGCCCGCCACAGGTGCGGGTTGAACACTACAGTTCCTCGAAGGAGCCGGCACAATGAGTGGGTGAGTATTCGCTGAATCTGAATTGCCTCCCTCCCTCCCTCCCGCCCCTTTTCCCTTTGGGTTGAGCTGCATGTCCCGGCGCTCAGGCCGTCCCACATTCTTCCCCTCCACCAGCCTCACTGCAGTGCCCTCGCCTCCACACCCTCTGGCCGGGCAGGGCTACGTGCTTCATCCGACAGACTGTGTTCCTTCAGTTTCTCCAGTCTCTGCTCGTCCTTCTCCTCCGTCCGCTGTGCTCCTGCCCTTGGGCTCCAGCGGCTGAAATGCTCTGCTGATGACCCCCAGACGCGGTGGAAGGTGGAGTCTCTGGGAGCCGCAGGCTGGGTGCTGGGTATGTTCATCGCTGCCGGGCTGGCCATTGTTCCCAGGCCTGTTCGGTAGACTCTGTGTGTGTGTACACACACAAGTTACACGTATATAGTGTAAGACAAAAATCATGGCTGTAGGGCTTCCCAGGTGGCGCAGTGGTTGAGGATCTGCCTGCCAATGCGGGGGACATGGGTTCGAGCCCTGGTCTGGGAGGATCCCACATGCCGCGGAGCGGCTGGGCCCGTGAGCCACAGCTGCTGAGCCTGCGCGTTTGGAGCCTGTGCTCTGCAGCCGGAGAGGCCGCGATGGTGAGGGGCCCGCGCACCGCGATGAGGAGTGGCCCCCACTTGCCGCAACTGGAGAAAGCCCTCGCACAGCAACGAAGACCCAACACAGCAAAAATAAATTAATTAATTAATTAATTAATTAAAAAAAAACTAGTGCTCCTTTAAAAAAAAAAAAAAAAATCATGGCTGTAGGGTTTTTACTTATCCTCTTTGATCTTAGGTCTGTATCTCCTTTCTCTTACAAGGAGAAACCTGATTCTCAATGACTCCTGGATTGGTAGAATTACATACTTGCTTTATCCCACGATGTACCCAGGATAGTTTCAGAATAATGACGCCAACACCACCATCAACATGTTTCTGCATTTTCCTTTTTCCTCAGGGTACCTATCACTAGGGGTATGTCGTTGATGTATTGTCTCTTGATATCGCTGGTTCCTCTGTGTATGGTTATGCCGCAACTGAGTACATCCTGAAATTTATTTGTCGCATTTTGTCTTTGAATTTTGGGGATGGTTTTATTTTAAAATTTTCTTTTGTGATTACATGAAACATTTACGTGGTTCCCAAGTGTAATCTAGAAAACAAGCTACTACTGTCAAAGAAGTTCAGCTCTCATCTGTGTCCTCCCCCTGCAGTAAGTAGCCATTCAAAAATATTCTGGTTTGTTCTTCCATTTTTGTCTGTACTGTGTGTATATTATAAAATTTATAGGTAAAATATAAAAATGTAGGTATATACGTGTGTACGCTGACCCATGCTTTGTATTTCCGAAGGAGAGGCAACGAGCCTAGTTACACTTTACATGTTAACACGCAGACTGTAACCATTTTTGGTTCTGTCTGTCTGTCTGTCTGTTTTTCCTGCGGGAAGGGAGGATGTGGGGGAGGAGTGCATGAGTCTGTATTTTTGAAGTCACCTCATTAGAGGGACCGAAGCCTTTATTTGTTGTTGTTCGTTTTTAGCCTTCCTAACCCTTCCCGAGTGGCTCTTTCTTTCCTGTGGTTCGCTTCTCTTTCCATCACTACCCTTGCCCGTAATTACACTTCGGCAGCCTCGGGAGAGAACCTCTGTGGCTTTCTGAAAATTGTCCTTTTTTCTAAACTTGCCCAGATGAGTTATAGGAGGAACTGCCCTCTCTGCTGTGCAAATGAGTTCAGATCCCACGTGGGGGGACTTGCCGGTGAGCGTAGCGTGTGTGGTCAGCCAGCCCCGCCCTGGGGGCTGCACAGCTGTTCCTCGCTTGGGAAGCAAACTCTGGGGTTAGGACACGTTTGGAAACTCTACCTGCCAGGTGTGCAGCGCGCTTGAGTAAACCACTGTCTTCTTTTTTTTTTTTAACAAGAACAACATTTATTTATTTCATGTGGGGGTAAAAGTATATAAAAGATGACTAAAAAGATTTTCTAGAAGTTAAAAAGACAGCTCAGAAAAGCAAAATCTAAATAAAACATAAAAACACAAACTAGGAAAAATGTCATCAATCTGAGCTACACATAACAGGTCTAACTTTCTTTTAAAATACAAATATGACAGTGCTGTATATCAAAGATGTAAAATCTATCAACTGCTTTCAGATAATAAGCCATAAATGCAAGTGAGCACCAACTATTTACGTTAACAATTTGCTCTATATTTGTTACCTTTTCAAATGTTTATATAATACATATGCATCATATCAATTAAAATAAATAAAATATTTTAAAATGAAATCATGGATAACAATCTATTAAATATTACCTATACAACAGAGAGAACAACGTAAACAGAAAATGAAAGGTAATTCTTAATAAAGTAATACTGATCATAAACCCACTTAAGAGAATTCTGATTATTATTAATTATTATTATTGATTATTATTATTCTGATTATTACGATTATTTAATCATACTACTTATAATAGAAAAATAATCAAGAACTTGAACCTGATACAAACTAAACCACATTTTAAGTAAAGGACAGCAAAGGCAGAGAATGGAGTGGGCATTTGGGGCTCTAACAGAGTACTAGGATTCAGAAAAAAATTTCTACAAAGGCAACAAAATTTAACTCTCATAAATTGGTGTTTTATAAGGAACCTCCATACTGTTCTCCACAGTGGCTGTATCAGTTTACATTCCCACCAGCAGTGCAAGAGGGTTCCCTTTCTCCACACCCTCTCCAGCATTTATTGTCTGTAGACCTTTTGATGATGGCCATTCTGACCGGTGTGAGGTGATACCTCATTGTAGTTTTGATTTGCATTTCCCTAATGATTAGTGATGTTGAGTATCCTTTCATGTGTCTGTTGGCAATCTGTATATCTTCTTTGGAGAAATGTCTGTTTAGGTCTTCTGCCCATTTTTGGATTGGGTTGTTGTTTTTTTGATATTGAGCTGCATGAGCTGCTTGTATATTTTGGAGATAATCCTTTGTCAGCTGCTTCATTTGCAAATATTTTCTCCCATTCTGAGGGTTGTCTTTTCGTCTTGTTTATGGTTTCCTTTGCTGTGCAAAAGCTTTTAAGTTTCATTAGGTCCCATTTGTTTATTTTTGTTTTTATTTCCATTTCTCTAGGAGGTGGGTCAAATAGGATCTTGCTGTGATTTATATCATAGAGGGTTCTGCCTATGTTTTCCTCTAAGGGTTTTATAGTGTCTGGCCTTAACATTTAGGTCTTTAATCCATTTTGAGTTTATTTTTGTGCATGGTGTTAGGGAGTGTTCTAATTTCATTGTTTTACATATAGCTGTCCAGTTTTCCCAGCACCACTTATTGAAGAGGCTGTCTTTTCTCCGTTGTATATTCTTGCCTCCTTTAAAGATAAGGTGACCATATGTGTATGGGTTTATTTCTGGGCTTTCTATCCTGTTGCATAGATCTATATTTCTGTTTTTGTGCCAGTACCATACTGTCTTGATTACTGTAGCTTTGTAATATAGTCCAAAGTCAGGGAGTCTGATTCCTCCAGCTCTGTTTTTCTTTCTCAAGATTGCTTTGGCTATTTGGGGTCTTTCGTGTTTCCATACAAATCGTGAACTTTTTTGTTCTAGTTCTGTGAAAAATGCCACTGGTAGTTTGATAGGGATTACATTGAATCGGTAGATTGCTTTGGGTAGTATAGTCATTTTCACAATGTGGATTCTTCCAATTCAAGAACAAGGTATATCTCTCCATCTGTTTGTATCATCTTTAATTTCTTTCATCAGTGTCTTATAGTTTTCTACATACAGGTCTTTTGTCTCCTTAGGTAGGTTTATTCCTAGGTATTTTATTCTTTTTGTTGCAGTGGTAAATGGGAGAGTTTCCTTCTTTTCTCTTTCAGATTTTTTCATCGTTAGTGTATACAAATGCAGGAGATTTCTGTGCATTAATTTTGTATCCTGCTACTTTACCAGATTCACTGATTAGCTCTAGTAGTTTTCTGGTAGCATCTTTAGGAGTCTCTATGTATAGTATCATGTCATCTGCAAACAGTGACAGTTTTACTTCTTCTTTTCTGATTTGGATTCCTTTTATTTCTTTTTCATCTCTGACTGCTGTGGCTAAAACTTCCAAAACTATGTTGAATAATAGTGGTGAGAGTGGGCAACCTTGTCTTGTTCCTGATCTTAGTGGAAATGGTTTCAGTTTTTCACCATTGAGAACGATGTTGGCTGTGGGTTTGTCATATATGGCCTTTATTATGTTGAGGTAAGTTCCCTCTGTGCCTACTTTCTGGAGAGTGTTTGTCATAAATGGGTGTTGAATTTTGTTGAAAGCTTTTTCTGCATCTATTGAGATTATCATATGGTTTTTATCCTTCAATTTGTTAATATGGTGTATCCCATTGATTGATTTGCATATATTGAAGAATCCTTGCATTCCTGGGATAAACCCCACTTGATCCTGGTATATGATCCTGTTAATGTGCTGCTGGATTCTGTTTGCTAGTATTTTGTTGAGCATTTTTACATCTATGTTCATCAGTGATATTGGCCTGTAATTTTCTTTTTTTGTAGTATCTTTGTCTGGTTTTGGTATCAGGGTGATGGTGGCCTCATAGAATGATTCTGGGAGTGCTCCTCCCTCTGCTATATTTTGGAAGAGTTTGAGAAGTATAAGTGTTAGCTCTTCTCTAAATGTTTGATAGAATTCGCCTGTGAAGCCATCTGGTCCTGGGCTTTTGTTTGTTGGAAGATTTTTAATCACAGTTTCAATATCAGTGCTTGTGATTGGTCTGTTTATATTTTCCATTTCTTCCTGATTCAGTGTTGGAAGGTTGTGCTTTTCTAAGAATTGTCCATTTCTTCCAGGTTGTCCATTTTATTGGCATAGAGTTGCTTGTAGTAACCTCTCATGATCCTTTGCATTTCTGCAGTGCCAGTTGTTACTTCTCCTTTTTCATTTCTAATTCTGTGGTTTTGAGTCTTCTCCCTTTTTTTCTTGATGAGTCTGGCTAATGGTTTATCAATTTTGTTTATCTTCTCAAAGAACCAGCTTTTAGTTTTATTGATCTTTGCTATCGTTTTCTTTGTTTCTATTTCATTTATTTCTGCTCTGATCTTTATGATTTCTTTCCTTCTGCTAAGTTTGGTTTTTTTTGTTCTTCTTTCTCTAATTGCTTTAGATGTAAGGTTAGGTTGTTTATTTGAGATTTTTCTTGTTTCTTGTGGTAGGATTGTATTGCTATAAACTTCCCTCTTAGAACAAAGCACTGTCTTCTGATGGTAACAAAACCACGGCGTATCCATTCAGATTATGAATGTGTTTGTTTATTCTTTTCCTTTAGATTTTGTTTTGCCTAGTGAGGACACTGGTCTGAGTAATGAAATGTGTCTGACCAGGAGCACCCAAAGTGGACAGATAGATATTTAAAGGGATAGCTTTGTGTAGCGTGATGTAATATTTGTTCATTTTTATGAATACTTTTTAACTTCCTGAAACATCATTTTAAAAAATTAATGTTGTAAATATACTGCCCGTGGTACATCAGATAGTTTCAATATTGTCTAACCCTTACGCTTGTGAAGTTATTTGACAGTTTATAAAATGTGTATTTGAGAGGAAGGGAGGAAGAGCTGACTGACGTATATTGCTCTTCCCCTCGGTGGCTGGTATGTTACATCAGTTATCTTGTTCAGGAATTAAAACCATCTTGTGAGGCAGATGGTACTACTTAATTTTGGGGTTTTGGTTTTAGTTTGGTTTTTTGATGGAAAAGCTGAGGTGTGGGGCTGGGTGTAGAGTTGCTTGCCTGGTGTCACACAGCCAGTGGGTGGCAGAGCCAGGATAGAGCCTCAGTTTGTCTGAAAACAAAACCCTTACTATTCCCATGGCACACTGTTGCCTCAGCTTTCCTTTCTTGTCCTAAAATGAGACCCAAGGATCTCATTTCACCAGATTAAGATTAGGTAACTGCTTGTTGGTAGAAATTTAGTTGACGTAACAGTTGTTAAAAACCATGCAAAATGGTTAGGAAATGTTACATGAAGACTTGGAACAAATACTCAAACAGTAGTTTCTTGGAGTGAGAGGTGGGGATTCTCATTTTAAAAATAATATTTAAAATAATCTAGCTTTTAAAGTAATTTCATTTTCATTATTGGAAAAGCTGTATAGTTCCTATAATTAGGCCATGTGCCTATTATACTTCACAGCTATAATTTTTCCCTAGATCACAAGACTTTCTGTGCAACTGCTTTAATTCACATACCCATTTTGGGGAAAATCTAAAAGGATATATGTCTCAAGTATATGGCGTTTTAGAATACTGATTTGCCTGTGATGAGATACAAAATTATTATAAATGCTTTCTAATGTGCTAGGTTTTTTGTGTGTGGATTGGAATTTTCTATGGCAGGTCTAGTCAGATTTTATTTTCTGCTCTTTAAACATTGAGATCTCCTGATACCAATTTATGGTTTGTTTAAAAGAAGAGAGTGAGGGTTTCTCCTGGTCAAGTTAGAAGATAAAGTTTACCAAGGGTAAAAATAAGAGAAATAGCATAGAAATGTGTTATAAGCTCTGGAAAAAAAAGATTATCATAGGAAAACATTCTTAATTATAAACTCACCCAAATGTTTGGGTATAACAGAAAACATAAATAGATGCTGCAAGTCTCGGGGCAAGAGACCAATAGACATGTTCTCAGACCCTGGGGAGATGTTCTAATTCCCTGTAGGGAATTCTCAGACTATTACAGCTCTAGGTAAGGGCTTAACTGAAACTAGTGTGTTGGCAGTAGGGGGATGAGTGTGAGGGTTATGTACTGCTTCAGCCAGGATACGTTTGGAGAGAAAATAAAACACCAGTTTTCCTTTCCCTGTTTTACCAAACCGCAAACAAAACAAGAGATGACATAAGAACACAAGAGATAAAGACACACAGCTCTGTCATGTGGTGGCTCCCCATTCTTTTCCAGAATAAATACTATTATGATGAATATGTGGATGCATAGTGCTGATTCCATATTCAAGGTTACTTTTTTTCAGGGAAGAATCTCACAAGTAGGGGAACAGAAGGAGAGTGTACGTTTTCATCATTCCCCATTAGAAATAAGAGCTACATCTTGTTAAAATCAGAAAAAATGGGTTATCTTTCTTTCTGCATTGCAAGAAGAGTCTACTATACTTGAAAGCTAATAGCTTTCAAACTCTTAGAGCTCTTAGCTCTCAGCAGCAAGTATAAAGTGTCTGCTCTGTATTCAGTTAACTTTAATCTGATGCTCCTTTAGTCAGTTGTGATGCCAGTGTGAGGTATCTTAGAGTATTATATATTTGGTTCACACATTTGACTGATGACTCTATAAATAATTAGATTGATACCAGTGTTTCTGCTGTGGAAATCAAGATAGGAAGAACAGAACGTAGTCCATCTTTCCCTCTCCCTCTGTAGGTAGAGTTAGCAAAAAATATTATTTGTTGATATGTTTATTGCTGAAAATTTGAAAGATCCACATTGTAGTCACTCATAATTGTATCATCCAGAAATAACTACTAACAATCTGATATATTTCATATGTGTATTTGTATACATGTATCTAGACTCTATACATGCACATTTACACACGTATGCTATGAACATATAATTATATATGTGTAACTTTTAAAACACAGTTAGGATCACATAGTATGTATTCTGTGGTGCTCCCCTTTAATGGTATCTGTCGCTAGTATTTCTCAATGTCATCAGTATTCCTTTTAGACATTGTTTCAAATGGTAACATGATATTGCATCATATTACTTTGCCATAATTAACATTCTCTTGCTGTTCTGTGGTTGGTTTATTTCCATTTAATCTAATCATTATCCTGGAACCTCTTTTTTCACTTTTCTAATTAACATGGTTTCATGACATAGCATATTATTTGATCAAAAATGTCTTGCTTCTTGTTCATTAAAAAGTCTGAGCATTTGAGAAGCTGATTCAGGACTGTAATATTGCATTTCTGTATTTATCCTGTAGTAATTTTAAGAAAAATACTTTGTATTTTAAATACCTGTTCTAGAAACTTATCTTTATTAGTTTCCATTTGATCTATTGTACTTTCATCCACTCTTTCATGAAATACAGATTGAGTGTCTTCATGCCAAGTAGTCAGACTACAATGCAAAACTAGATGGACAAGGTTCCTGTTCTTGTAGAGCTTATTGCCTGGTGGGAAAGTATAGTATGAAGTAATTAGCTAAGTTATTATAGAATTACAGTTGTAATAAATGTTACAGACCAAAAGTCACAGTGGGCTATTAGAACATACACTTGAGGAATCTGAACTGGAAAGAAAAGAGAATTCTTCAATTAAAATGATTCTTATTAATTTTATTATCTTTTTTTAAAATTAATTAATTAATTAATTTTATTTTTGGCTGTGTTGGGTCTTCGTTTCTGTGCGAGGGCTTTCTCCAGTTGCGGCGAGAGGGGGCCACTCTTCATCGCGGTGCACGGGCCTCTCACTGTCGCGGCCTCTCTTGTTGCGGAGCACAGGCTCCAGACGCGCAGGCTCAGTAGTTGTGGCTCACGGGCCTAGTTGCTCCGCGGCACGTGGGATCTTCCCAGACCAGGGCTCGAACCCGTGTCCCCTGCACTGGCAGGCAGATTCTCAACCACTGCGCCACCAGGAAAGCCCAATTTTATTATCTTTTGTGGCTTCTGTTTAAAATAGAAAACCTCTTGATTTGAGGAGCTGCCACAAACCAGAGGATACAATGCAGACACTTTATGTGTTTTCCTCTCACCAAATACCCAGTCTGGGGGAGAAGAAGTCATTAATCCTTCTGGTTGCGTATTTGACTTCTGAGCTGGAATATTCTCTGAGTTAGCAAATTTCAGGGTATAAGTTGAATTCTTTCAGCCAGCATTGTGGTTTTGAAGTATGAGATTTCATCATCATCATTAAAAAGCGTTGACCTGCTTACAAAGTAAATTAAACACAAAATGAGCAAAATGACCTAGATAAACATGTACCTAAGGCGAGGATCCGATTAAACCAGTGCTGTTTATAAAGGTAATGCAGTGAGACGTGGAGGTCTCAGTACATCTTTTAGGGGAACTGTGCCTTGTGGATACTCATGGAAAGAATGACTTAACATTTGGTTTATTATAAATTTGATTGCTCAGCAGTTTAGTTAACAGAAGTCATGTATTGGATTAGAAAGACTGTGGGAGGTTCTAGGGATCCAGATTAGATTTAACCTCCATCTTGTGCAAAAATTGGAAGAAAAGCTGAGACCTAGAGTGATTAGTTAATGAAGAGCCAGAGTGAAGAATACAGAGCAGAAAATAAGTTTAAATGCCCTCAGATTTATTTGGAGGTACAACAGGATAAATAAACTGCCAGTAGGGTAACTGGGCAACGTGGGAAGATTTGAGGAGGAAGAAAGTGTCTTGAATTTAAACTTCCCATGTTGTACGGAACCTTGCATGGAAGGAGTGTGATATTCTTAAAAGTAATAAGATGAATGTACTTAAATCCCCATGTTTCCTTCACTCAAATGCTCATCTGTTAACATCTTGCCATATTTGCCTTATCTCTCTCTATATGTACTATTTTTGGTTTTGCTTGTGGTACATTTGAAAGTACATTGAAACTATCTGTCTTTGTGAGTTGACTTTGAATATGGCCACTTTACTGAATTCTTACTCGTTCTTACAATTCAGTTGCTTTTCTTAGTTTTTCTCATTAGATTATCGTATCAGCTGCAAAGAAACGATTTTGTTTCTTCCTTTACAATTTTCATGCCTCTTTAAAATTTCTTTTCTTATTTTATTGAATTGTCCAGGACCTCTAGTCAAAGTAGTAAATAGTATCACTGATAAAATTCTGACTTAGATGGGAATGCTTCCGATAGTCTGCAGTTAAATACAGTGGTTGCAGTTAGCTTCTTGTGCATATTATTTATGAAGTTTCAGAAATTATCTTCTAATTATAACTTTCTGGGCCTTTTGGTAGGAATTGATATGCAATTTTAGCACTGTTTTGACTTCTGTGGTGATATTTTTCCTTACTATTTCTGTGTAGTGAATTGTAGGGATAGATTTTTCTGATATCAAGCTATCCTTACGTTACTGAGATAAATCCAACTTGGTGTGATGATCTTTTGATCATTTAATATATTTTGGTGCTACTTTATTTTAATTAGATCAGTGAATATAGATGCTGTTGTGACTAGTGAAATACAGATCCATTTAAGAGTTGCTTTTGTATATTTTTATCATTGATAAGATTCCAACATCAACAAGATAGTAAAAGTATAACTACGATCACTGGGAGAACTACAGAATTTTTTGTTAAAAAAGGGTCCTCACACTCGAAATGGTTGGGAATCAGTAATCTAGGAACTTAAAAGCAGGTCTCATGCTCACCCTTGCCCTCCTCATCCTGGTAGTTTTGCTTATGAGTCTGTTGTCTAGAAGATGGTCTTAAAGTTAATCTGCACATCCTACAATTTCAGACATAAAAGGGATTTTAAGAGGTTATCTCAGTTATCTTTTCTAAGTAGATTAGAATTGTGAATATGAAATTTATTTTTGGAGGATGGGAAGGGTGTTGGTATTTCTTCAGAATCCTTCCTAACAATCAATAGTCATTACATAGTAGTTGTAAAATGTGAAGAATATTAGGTTTTGAGTTAATAACTCCCTGAAGCCCGAATGTTGGATTGTCATGTCTTTTTAGTGTGGGAAGGAAGGAATCTAGATCATCAGATATATTCTCACAGCTATTTTGTCTGTTTTTAAAAATGCCTCCGTATCTCTGCGATGTCTGGGTATATTCCTTTCCCCTTTTTACAGAATCTATAAGCCAAATGCGTGGATTGTAGAAAGAAGATTATTTAAAAGCAAAATGCTGCTGTAACGTAGGGGGTTTTGATCTGGGAGCATGTGCTAGTTGTCAGTATTGCTGGTGAGTTGGAAAACATTCTGTAAAATTTTCGTTTACTGCATTTATAAAGTGCTTACAAGTAATTCTGAAAATTTTAGTTTTTTGAAAATAGCATTCTCCCAGTCCTGTGTTTAGTGAAATACAGATAGTCAAAAGAAGGTGAAAGAAAGCAATTGGTGACGTAAATTACATTTTAGGCCCACTTGCAAGTTGACTGGCTCTTTTGAAGTTTCTTCTCAAATAAAATTCTAGGATCATTGCTCTTAATAGCTGAAAGGAACCTGGAGAGTATTTTTTCAAAATATTTTGGGACATTTCTGATGGAGCAAATATTTTGTTAGATGTTAAGTTTATAAAAATGAATGAAATACGGCTCTTGCCTGTAAAGTCTAGCCTGAGAGACAGATAACCTGAATCAAGAGCTTACTTGGGGATAGCATGTTCTGGAATGGAACCTTTAGGCTGGAGGTGGATTTCCCAGGTTCTGTGGGTGTCACTCCGGTGGCTGGGCAGACAGCCCAGGCTCGTACAGCTCCGGAGTGATGTAGTGGTGGTGGCCATGCTGAGTCTGGATTCCTGGTCTCTTGACACACGTCTGATGATCTGCTTCACCCTGGGTTGACCTGTTAGGCTTCGAAAAAGAAAATTTCACTTAGCACCAGGAATCAGTAATCTGGTGATTCTGTGCACCTAACAGAGAGTAGCTTGCTCTGTGCACTTAACAGCTGTTTCACTGAGATGCATAGACATTCCTATGTTCTTATCTCACACTTTTTTTTTTTTTTTTGATGGGGGGAGGAATTCCCACTAAACATTTAGAACCAAAAGCAATTGGAGTGATCATTTGAGTAGTTCTTAATCTGATCATGTCACGTGTTCTCTAAAATCCTGTACTCTGACCATATACCTCAGGATCAAGGCTCAGGTCCTTTCTGTGGCGTTTAGTCCTTCCTGATCTTGCCTACTACTGCCGCCACATCCTTCTCTGTGATCCCTCTTTTGCACTTGAACTTCAGAAAGGCTAAATGCCTACCTGCCTGTGGTTCAGCTGATTTGACGTGCTGTTTCCAGCCTTCATGCTTTGCCCAGAACCTCTTGACTCCACTTCTGCTGTGGACTCATACCTCTTTCCGAGAGCTTCGCCTTTGGGAATCTTCCAGAACCCTGGGCCGGTCTAGTTGAGGGACAGCACTGACCACCCCAGAGTGGTCCTTCGTGAAAATGCCTCATGTTTAAAAAGAAAAAAAAAAAAGTTTTAAAACTGCCTTTTTCATGAGACAGTAAAAGTGTTTCCACATACCTGGGTGTATTTAAAATTTTTTACTGATTATTCTGTTGTATTGTTTTTCCTTGGAAAATACATCTTTTAGATACATATTAAAACATCTTTTAAATACATATTAAAGCAATCACATTTTATTCTTCATCAACCACCAATGGGAGCTTGCTCCATGCAAGTTCAGTTGGAATTCTTATTAATAAATAATCACATGTTGGATGACAGTTTACAGAATTTGATATTTTGTTGCATTCTATGGATTAAAACATGTATTTTAAAATTTATCAGTTGCTGTTAGTCATGGTCTTATGGACAAGAATTACTTCTGTTCTCCAATCTCTGTAGCCATATGAAGTGTAAACTAGCCATTATATATTTTTTTCTTTAAAATATATTTAGGAAAGGAAACTGTTGGATTACAATATAAGCTAAACCTGATAACAATTGAAGGATAATCTGTTCAGCTTTTCCCTTCTGTAGCATTATTAATAGATAATTGACTATTTGGTCAAAAGGTAAAAACAAACCTTAATTTTTCTAAATAAATATGAACTTGCAGAAGAAACAATGCATATTGAGTGCTGAGTGTTTCCTGGTAATCATAATGGATGGTCTCCCTCTCTCTTTCCCTGTTTCTCTGTCTCTCTCTCTAAGGAAGCCAAATTACAGGATAGTTCGTATCTTAAAGGATGCTTATCTCAAATACTAGGATGCCCAGATACAAAAGGGCACTCGCTGAGGTACTGCCTTGGTAAATGAACCTCAGCAAATCATAACCGTCTTTGGATTCTCAGTTACGTTATGTAAGTGGTCATACAGATGGATTTTTAACTCTGATTTTCCTAAATTGCTTTCCCATCCATTAAACGGTGGAAGGTGTTCTGAAATAAAAAATAAGAAGAATGCACTGCTGTTACTTTAAGAAGGAAATTAAGTAGGGAGGGAAGAGGTGAATGTTGTGACTGCTGACATTTGTGGCCTCTTTTCATTTGCGTAAGAGGTGGACTGGCTTGTCTGTAGCTGCGTTGCCATGGAGAGGTAGTGGGGGAGGACTCCCAGGACCACAGCCTGTGCGAGCAGTTCTGTCTCCGCGCTGCTGCTCCAGAATGTGACGCGCAGGGCAGGGAGCTCAGGTGTGCCAGCGGCACAGATCATGGGGGCTGGCTGACCTGTCATGGCTGGTAACGTGACGGTGCAGAGACCCCTGGGGGTGACAGACACGTTTGTGGAAGTGCCTGTGGATTCTCTGTGTGAAGTGAAAGGATTGTAATGTTGTATGTATTCCCACCCTTCATGATTTCTTACACTCCAGATTTGATGAAAAGAGTGTAAACATATTAAACCAAATGTATGCCCTTGTTATAAGAAGAAATGACATAACAGCAAGTCAAATAAATGCTGATGGGAATAATACACTCAGAAAGATCTAATATGGTAGGTGAGACTGTTACCAGAAATGAATGTGTTACTAACCTGGAATCATTAGTGAACGGATGTTATAGAGCCGTGTAGCTAGATAATATGAGAAAAATGGAACAATGAAAGTTATAAGTATTTTTCTGTGTAACAGGTAGAAGAAAATCAGTTGTGTGTTTTATAGATAAATATGCTTGTATCTTAAGAGATGAATTTTAGGAATTTTGTCATTGCTGTTAATAGATTTTTTTGGGAATAGTTTTATGTCAAATAGAAAAGTCTTGTTAATGAGTTTGTAGTATGATCATTTTGTGGGGTCTTACTGGCTTGTTTTCTTGACATCAGTGGTAAATTGAATATGATGATTATATTAGTCTTTGGATTTCTCGTGGCTATCATTGTGGATAACGCCTTTGTTTAAAAACAAATGCGATTGGTAATTTTAGCTTTAAACTCTGAGCTGCTGTTTAAAATATTTCTAAATAAAAATATGTTTCTCTTGAGGAAATCATATAATACATTAAATTTACCAAATATAAAGAAACTGATTTGACATCCCACTTTTCTGATGAAATCTGAATGATTGTTTTATAGTAGTTGAGTCAGAAATGGTTTGCGTGAATATACATTGTACGGCTGTGATAGTCATCGATTGCTTAATGCATATTGCAACTTATTTTAAGAAGGATAACCAATTGCCTAATTAAATCCATGAAGGAAATGCCAAACCAAGTCTTTTTTTTTTTTAATAAAGATAGTGTTATTTATGTAAAAATCTAGACATAGTGTCATACATAGAGGTACATAGTACTACTGTAAAGATTTGTAAGAGGTACAGCTTTATTACTGAATTTACTTGGAAAGTATCACTTCAAATTAAGGTATTTCAGAAATTGTTCACTAAATGTAGAGATTATATATATATATATATAACTCTTAAGTGATAACCTTATTTTGCTTACTAAAACCTTCTACTTCTTTTGTGTTTGGAATATTATATATTAAGAATAGATTTCCTTACTTTTTAAATATAATATTTAAAGGCATAAAAGTTAATAAGTTATTAGGTACAGATGTTGACGGAGTTGACATTTTCTTTATTTTTTCTAATTTTTAAATTAATTCCCAGGTACACCTATTCAACAGGAAACCAAAATTAGTTTTCTTGAGTACTCGTGGAAGCCAAAGGGCGATGAGGTGTAAAATATTTGCATATGCGTTAGATAATAATAGGTAATTTTTAATGAATGTTAACTACAAGCTAAGTACTAAGCATTTGTGCTTGTTGTCTTTTCTGAATCTCACACACCTTTGCGAGGCGGGTGGTTTTGTTTTGTTTTGTTTTGTTTTTACCCATTTTACAGATGAGGAGACTGACGTCTAGAGGGTAATTTGATGTCATGGAGATAAGAAGGGGTGGTCCAGGATTTGAACCCATGAAAGTTTTTAACCACCACACTGTTTGTTGCATGTTAAAACTGTAGCCTGGCATAATGTGAAAAGCTTTCCATCCAGGTATCCTGGGATGGAATCCCAGCTTTCCACACCTTAGCCAAGTGATAGCAGAAGTTGCACCTCTCCGTGCCTTGGGTTTTTTTCATAGATACTTAACGATAGAATACATGTGAGTACTTTAGTTCTAGTGCAGATGTGAGGCCTGCTTCCCCTCACCCCCATGGTAGTAGTTACTGTTATAATGTATTATCATTCATTATGTTAAAATATAAGATAGTAATCCAAATTATGTTTTATTACTTCATTTGGAAATAATTACTAGGATAAAAGAGGGGTAGAGAATATGATTAAAGTAATATTGAACCTTTTTCAGATACCCATACGAATATGTATCATTTTAAAGCAGGGTTTGTCAACCTCGGCACTGATGATGGTTTGGGCTGGATGACTCCTTGCTGAGGGGGACTGTCCTGTGTGTCTCAGGATGTAGCAGCATGCCTGGCCTCTGCCCACTAGACGCCAAGCCCTCCCCCTCAACTGTGACAACCAAAAAAGTCTCCAGACATTGTCAGATACCCTTTGAGGGGCAGAAACATCCCTGGCCGAAAACCACTGCTAGAGCTGTGTAGACATTAATCAAACGAGTAAACATAATATAATTACAGAGTGCGCTAATAGACAAGACTAAGATGCTGTAACTGAGAGTAAAGTGAGGGAGCAGACTGGCATTTGTGGCAGGTGTGGCTGCATGTGGAGTCCAGCAGGGAGGGGCGTGAAAGGCGCGCAGGCCTGAGCGGAGGCTGTGGCCGAGGTCTCAGGGAGAGGCGCAGGCTTGGACCCGCTGGTGACAGTGGACAGTTTAGAGAGGGTTTTAAAGGGAGAGTCAGAGGGCTCGGGGTTTGCCGGAATACTGCACCCGTAACAACAAAGGGTGAAGAGCGATAAGGTTTGAGGGGTGGACGCAGGGCAGTCTGCAGGCTGACTCACCGGCCCAGGGAGCCCTGTGTGCCTGCTTCGCTGTGCACGGGACTCACATGTGTTTCTCGGCCAAGTTAGAAATTACTGAATGTCCTAGACCTTCATGAATATTGGAAACCATGAGTCTTACCGTCTGTGACTGCCAAATGACTGCATGTTTAGAACCTGAACGCTTTGCCGTGCTTCACCGAGCAGATGTGCTCTCGAGAGAGATGAGAGCTCTCGCGCTCGGCTGTGGCATGCCTCGTGCGTGCTCCTGCTTCTCCCCGGGTTCCCGCCCCTGCCGTCCCTACCTGGGCTTCTGTCCTGGCCCCAGAGATTTCTCCTCCAAGTGCAGCCGCTTGTAACGCAGTCAATTCTTTGGACAGCAAATGATTATCTTGCTTTTGAGTCACAGTTGTGCAGATTACAGATTACTTAAAGCAGTGCATCTCTATGGTGGCTCCAGTGTATACCCCAAATTTAACAAGTGGTAAGAACAGAGCGTTCCAGGCCCTTTCTGTGGCACAGCATTGAGGGAAGCCTGATGGGAATTCCTCTCTTTCCACAGCAGGTAACTTCAACAGGCTGTTTAATGGTGCTATTTTAGTAAGATCGTCATAAGCGTAATTTAATGATCTTTTGTTAATAATAGTGAGTAAAATCGCTGACTTGTAGTTGCAACTTAAATGTTAGTATTACAAGATTGTAATGCCCGTTTCCTCAGCAGTGATGATAAGACCTTTTTTTCCCCCACGAAATTAGGTTGTTGAAATTGTGTGTATCTGAGTGTGTCTGTCAGGGATTTCTACCACGGTAAAATGGAAATTCATTTTTGAGCCAGAACTGAGGCCTGTCGGTTGTGAAGTCTGTAGCCCAAGGGAGGACAAAGGGGCGAGAGGAGAGAGAGCCTGCGTCTCCTGACAGCTTCCTGGAGTCTTGTTTCTCCGCCCCCCTCCCCTCCTCCACTCCCCTACTCCACTTCTATTGATCAGTTAGATCAGTTATTGGCTGCTTCATTTTCCTCTGGGAAAAGACATTTTCAACTCAAGTTTCCATCCTCCCAGTGGGCTTGAGTAAAAGTAGTCGAGACGTTTTTAGTCTGGTCACTTGTTCTGAAAGATATGAATTCAACCACGTTTGAACACGTGCTGTGTTTCTAGGGTTGCATTTGTGATGTGGGGTTCCCTTTTCCTACCATTAGGTAGCTTAAACATCTCAGAGATGGAAGAGAGATTTACACGAGAATTTAAGGAATAAGTGAGACCACAAGTAACAACGGGCAAACGGGATACAATTAAATACCATTAAATAGATGCTTTATTCCATACAGTAGTATGGAATAGATGAACTTCTGTGGGATGTGTAGGAAGGTAAGAAAGTGTTGCTTTTCTGGATTTATGCATAGAAGTTTCAGAGAGTTGGGATTTAAGCTTGGTCATGAAAAATTGGAAAGGTATGGATAAATACTGCAGGCCAGGATGTTGGGTGACCGTGATAGATGTTTATCATGGGGTTTATGATTTTAGCAGGTGATACAGGCCTGAAACGAGCAACCTCATGCACACACGTGCAGGCACATACACTCAATGCAAGAGGAGCCAGGGTGCTGTTGGCACACACTGGGGTGGCCCCCGCGGGGGATCAGGAAAGGCTTCAAGAGCACGTGGTGTTCAAGCTCAAACATGAAAGATGAGGAATTGCCAGCTCAGGCAGGACACCCTTTCAAATAATACGGAGAAGTAGTATAGCGTAGCGTTAAGTTCACATCCTGGAGGCCACATGCCTGGGTTTAAACGCGGCAGACAGGCTTCCCCTTATTAGCTCTGTGAAGTTTGCTTCCGTGACCCGTGGTTCGCTCCTCTGTCAGAGTTCGAGGGCGGTTCCTCCCTCCTGGGCGGGTTTTTTGGGGAGGGCTGAATGAGCGAGTACTGTCAGGTCCTTGGAGCAGTGCCCGCACACAGCAAGCACTTAGATTTTAGCTGTTATTGATAGAGTTTTCCCCGGTAGGGTCAGAAGGGGGATGAGGGCTTCCCAGGCAGGTGTGAGGGGAGCATGGGGAGGCGGGTCCCAGAAGGAACCCGCGAGTTTGAAGCAGCGCTGGGGGCAGGCAGGCGGCAGGTGGGTGCCCCCCAAAGGCAGTGCTGCTTCTCCTCTTAGAAGAAGCTTTTCAGGGGGAGGGATTCTAGCGATGCGTCCGGACAGGTAACGGACGCGTAACTTGTCGTTTCTCCCCCAGCTTTCAGAAATGCGTAAACGTGTTAATTCTGTTTTGCTGGTTTGTTTAACATATCTTTTAGGGAGTTTAAGAAATAGTTAACCTTATCCGCTATCCAAAATAATTGTATCCTGGGTATTCTCATGTGCTACAATGTTACTGAAAAGAGCTTTCAATCATGTTGAAAAGAGCTTTAAGTTTTCTCAAGCTCAATTATATTTCTGCGTGTTTTCACCATAATTTGCCTAACTTGGTCTGTATGATAGAGTTAGCCTCTAAAACAAATGCCTGCAGATGATAAATGACCAGAGCTATTTTTGGCTTGACCAGATCAGATCCATACATACTAGGTTACAAGCCTAACCACTGTTATTTTTGGCCAGAGTCCTTGCCAGTGGGGGAGGTATAGCCAAGTACTTCCTTTGTGGAAAAAATGACATTTGTTCATTGTTTCAGTCGTGATGATTGCTGAAAACATATGGGCTTTTTTTTACTGATTGGTTTGTAGAGATGCAGATTGGGAATTTTATGCACTGTAAAATTTATCATAAATAAATGTTTGTTCGTAACCACTTAACTGTACTAAGGGCCCAATGCTATTATTATCTTCTGTGAGCTTTTATACTAGGTAACGGTGAAGACAAATAGAGGACATGTGCATGTACACATATAATGGTGTGGTGGGTATATTTCAACCAGGTAATAGATACATACACACTATATATTATACAAACACACACATCCATTATAAACGTGCACTTGCACACGTATACAAAATTGTATGAACTGTTATTTGATTATTTAGGCTAATGGCCTCAAACAGTAATGAGAATGGTTCCTAAATAATTTATTTTCCTAAAATAAAATTTAATATAATGTAATCAGCAGATTTAATGATGTGTTTTCTAAGTGTTATTTGTTTCTGAAGATCAGTTTAGGGACTTTCTCTCTGAATGTGTTGGTCAGTGATAAAAAGCTAACTTTTAAGTTCATGGTTGGCCATTAATATTGTGGGTCACACAGGTGACCACCTATAGATTTCTGCACTTCTTTACATTTTGTCTTTGTGATGAACTAGGTCACTCAGTAGTTCATATCTTTTACATGTAAAATTATAGCATAGAATATTAGTAATTGGAAATAGTTATATGCTATATATTTTCTTCTATTTCTGTTTTTCTCTGTGAAACTATGAAAAGTTGGGGAACTAAGTTCCTCTAGGCCAATTATTAACCTATAGCACAGAAGAGATAATGAAGATTGTTTAAAAGATGTAGTTAATTTAAACTTTTTGAGTTTGGATTTTTTTTAAGGTCTAATTTTCTTGTGGTTATCAAGTTTTAATTCTTCCCTGCTTTTGAGTAGCCTTATAAGGTATAGAGTGGTTAGGACTTAAGACATTTATCTGAAGCCAGTTTTAAGAGTATTGGACAGCTTACCTGCTGTGTGTCCAGCATGATGTGCGGACTCAGTGCTTAGCACCTACCTGCCCTGCCCTCGTGGGCCCGCTGGGCTGGTGAGGAATCAGACCTTAAAGCAAGAATTGCTCACAGTAAAATGAGGTGACCGCAGTGGCAGGGACAGTGTAAGGTGCTACACATTTACTTAGCAGTGGCCCCTGACAGGGTCTTGATGAACGACAGAATGTGAGGGTGTTTTAGTTTATTTTGACTGTAATTCCCGCCATAAAGATCGTATCTGTGGGTGATGACTAAAACTGTTAGACTTTGTCTGTTTTCACTTTGTTTCCCCTCCACCACCTACTTCGAATTTTTCATAGCCTTTTACATTCTGATTCTTGATGGTTAGGGAATTACCCTTTAGAAGGGATGCAGATTGGACTATTTTGAGTTAAAAAAACAGACTTTGTAACTGACCTCAGAATATTTTGACTTAACATGTTGAATTGGATAAATTAAAGTGTAAAGAATAGTGGATTGCAGTATTTATAATGGTATTATTGCTGATTGGTAAATGTTAAAATAGCCTCAATTTGGAAGGAGGAGACAGGCATCAAATAATTTGAAAGAATACAGAGTTTAAGTGAGAATATTGAAAAAAAGAATCTGAAAGTATGCATATATATTCATATGTATACATATGTATCTACAGATATATGTGTGTGTATATATATGTACACACACATAAGTAATACTGTGTATTTTTTAAGCATATAAGTAAGTAAGCAGTTATGTACTTTTAGGGAATTGAGGCATTCAAGTTTTATTTTTGATTTGGCTACCCATATTTATACATACATACATACATTTTTATACATACATATATATTTAAATGAGGAAGTAATACATCTTCTTCAATATGAGTAATAAACTTAATTTCAAAAATGAACTCGTGTAGAAGCATATGCAATTTTAAAAATGAGCATTTCCCCCTTTTCCTGCCCCCGCTCTTTATCCTCTTCTCAGAAGTAACCACCCATATTAACTACGTGTCACTTTTTTCAGAAGTGTTTATGCAGACATGGCAACATCATTTTTAAAAATATGCACACATGTCCACAAAAAATTGAATTACATAATATCTGCTGACCTGAACCTGATCTTTTTTAAAATTTAAGATTCTCATACTCCAAAAAGTCATTGCCCAAATCCCCGCAGTTAGAAGCAAAAATTGAAAGCAAAATCCATAACCGTAGAAAAACGTCTACTAGTGAACTGATAAAGTTTGGCTCCACCCAAACCTCTTGTGTGATTTTAGGTACCCAGTTATTCTCACCCAGAAGTGTCTTTTTCCGTTTATTGCCGATTTTTAATTTTTTCACTGATAATAGTGTTATTTACAGAATGCACTTGAAATAGTATGAGAACAAAGCACTTTCAGTGTTCTCTAGTGACCAAACATGATAAAACACGAACCAGAATCTATTAAAATAAAAAGAAGTCTAGACTCAATTCCAAATCTGTATGTCAGCCTTAACCAGTCAATCGTGTTCTATTTGGCTTCTCTTTAAGCATCTTTCCTGGAATAAGCCCTAATCCCTTCGGTCTCATGTTGCAAATTCAGTATCACGTCTGCAGATGGACTTCTCATCCCTAAAGGACCAGTTTTGGTTCTTTATTCATTTGTTCATATAGTAAGTGATTGAATGATTCCTAAATGTTAATAAAATGCTCACTCTGTCGTATGTGTGTGTTGTGCTAGGTGTGAATACATGGTGGTGAAAGCGGGTCATTTGCCTTTATGTCACATAGACTAGTACCATCTTTGGTCCAGCCATCAAAACCTGAATTACCCATGTAATTTTAGACTCTCTGATTCCTTACTCAGTATGCTGACTTTTTACCACATTCTCCTCTCACTCTGCATATTTACTTTCTGCCATGTAACACCTACTCATGGTGTCCCATATATTATATGTTTAGTTCTACTTTATAACTTTCTTCATGCTCTTTCCTCACAGAAGCCTTTTCACTTCCCCTGGAGTTTATGTCAACTCTCACACTTTGCCAGTATTTAATAGGATGAACTAATTAGTAATTTATTTAAAAAGAACTTTAAGAAGAGTGCTTTCAGCTTTTCAAAAGATTTTCAGAGCTGATAATTTGCTTGCTATTTGTAATGTGTACTAGAGAGTAGACTGGGGAAAAACAATCATCTATTTCAGTTTTGTGTTTTTTAAAAAATAATCATTTCAATCTAGTACTTTAAGATTTATTTGAAATAATATGAAATAACTTGAAAGTACTAAGATTCAGAGTTGTGAGTTCATTATTTAGGGATGACCTTGGGCTTGGGGACATTTTTAGGTAAGTAGATGTTTTTGTCATATATTTGGCTTATACATATATTATAAACCCTATAATACACTGGGTTTTTTTTCTTTGCACAGTCCACTGTCTTGAAAAACTGAAGAAAAATAAAACCTTTTTATTTGCCTTGTCTTACCCCTCCCTCCCTTCATCCATCTCTTTCTTCTTTCTCATAAATCATGGGTTTGCAATTATTTTTTGGAAGAGGCCAGATAGTAATTATTTTAGGTTTTGCAGCCTCATACAATCTCCATCACATGTACTTCTTGTTCTTTTTTTTCCTTTTGTTAACATTTAAAATAATGCACAGGCCTTACACAGACTGGTCGTGAGCTGGATTTGGTCTACAGGCCATAGGTTGCTGGTCCCCAGTCTGGATACATATTTTGTTGTCATTTCCCTTGAGGCCTAAATCACCACTTTTAGCATTGCTCATACAGATTTTCTCAACTTTTGTTTATCTGAAAATATCTTTATTTGCTTTTATTTTTAAAGGATGATTTTGCTAGATACAGAATTCTAGTTTGACATTTTTTTCTCTTCAGTTTAAAAATCTGTTGCTGCCCCTCACCACCGCCCCCCACCCCCAAGTATTCTGCACATGTCTCTGTGTGGCTTCCTTTGTATTCATCCTCCTTAGGGTCCACGAAGCTTCTTGAATCTGTAGGTTGATGTTTTTAGTCAAATTTGGGAAAAATTCAGGTATTATTTCTTCAGCTCTTCTTTCTCCCCAGTTTTCCCTCTCCTCTCCTTCTGGGACTTTAGTTACATGTGTGTTAGATTACTCGATACTGTTCCATGGGTCTTTGAAACTATGTTCTTTTTCGGTCTTTTCTCTCTAGGCTTCAGTTTGATCATTTCTAGTGACTTGTCTTCAAGTTCACTAGTCTTTTCTTTTGCAGTATTTCATTTGCTGTTTCATTTGTTGTTTTATTTTAGATATTGTGTTTTTTGTTATATTATTTCCATTCTTTTAAGAGTTTCTATATTTCTTCTGAAATTCCTCTACTCTTATCCTTCACAAAATCCATCTTTTTCTTTTTTCTGTTAGGTTCTTTACCGTATATATTGTAGTTTAAATTTCTTGTCATTATTTACAACATCTTTGTCATGTGCAGGTCTAATTCTTTTTACTGCTTTCTCACTGTGTGTGTCACAGTTTCATGATTCACACACCTAGTAATTTTTTATTATATAAAGAACAGTGTGGTTGGTTATGTTTTATAGGCTCTGGATTCTGTCATCTTCATCTAAAGATTGCTGAGTTTTGTTTTAGCAGACAGTTGAATTACTATTAGAGCTTCTGAAACTTGTAGAAGATTGATTTTAGGGTTTTCAGAGTAGTCTGTTTGATTTGCCCTGATTCCAGGATGAGATGTTAATTTTAAGGTGTGGCCTTCTGAGATTTCAGTGGAAATAACAAGGTTTTTACCTGGTCTGTCTATCGTGGCCAGACTTGAATACCAGATTCTGTGTTCTCTGTACCAATACTGAAAGCTTCTGCTGATACTTTGCTCAGTTTTTTCAGCCTGCCTGTGTTTGCTTTCCCTCAAGTTCCTTGGAGTCTTACCCTCCACACAAGCAGTTCAAGACTCAGCCAAAGACTTAACGGGCTTGTTCCCAGATTCTGGACTCTCCTCTGGGCCTCCCTTTTTCTGGGATTTTCTCCACTCAATTTGCAGCTTTTGCAGCACCCCAGACTCTCCCTCTGCCTCCTCAGCCCAGTATACCTGCTGCTTTCTACTTGAGGCGTGCTCTTCACAGATTGGTGACTGCCCTTCTGGAAAGAGTCATTGAAATGTGGGTCTTACGTCATTTGCTTCTCACCCCTCTAGGGTCAAATCCCATCCAATTTTTGCCTGCTTTTGGTCACTCTCCAGTACCTTCCTGTTTATTTATTTAAATATTTTGTGCACAGTTTTATTGTGTTGTTATGAGAGTCCCATATAAGCCACTCTGCCCTTACCAGAAGCCAGAAGTTCTAAATGAGTAGATAATACCTTCTTGCTATCAGTGGAAGTTTTTATAATGTTAAGCAGATGGTTGTCTAAAAGAGTTAAGAGACTCTGGGAAGCCTCCCAGGCTGGTAAGGTGGAGGAATCAGAGAGCGCCCTGATCCTTTGGTTCCTGAGTTTGCTATCCCAGGATGACGGACGCCCAGTGGGAGATCTCACCACTACGGTGCTTTCCACTGTACACCATTGTGAGCAGAAGTAGATTGATTATGGCGGGGTACGTACTATGAGAGCTTTGCTTCTTTGTCCTTTCTTCCTTTTGTTATTGTGAGGGTATCATTGTTTACTGTACATTAGAGGTACTTATACGCTAATATATTTTATTTCATTAGTGTATTTTCATCTCCACTAGAGCCTGGGTTGTCAAGGGAAGACACTGCATATATCTCAAAGCTTTGCACATGGTAGGTGCTAAGGATGGAATGAGATGTAGTGTGCTGAGCACAATGCCTATGTATTGATACCAGTACTTTTTTCTTTCTTGTCTACTCTCCTCCACTCTGTTGTTAAATATAATCAGGCTGGTAAATGAGGAAAAGGAACAGATTATTTGTTCCAATTACCTACTTGTCCCCCTCTTTTTTTCATGTGGCTAAAGTAAGTTTATACTAGTAAGAGATACATTGTTATATAATTTGGGGAGAAATTAAGAAACTTAACAACTGAAAAAATAAAAACATGTTCATTATTACTGTGAAAATGTACCTTCGAATCCTCGTCCAGAATGCAGAAGAACAGTGACAGTGTAGATCAAGTCTCTATCAGAACCTGGATTTAGGGTCTCCATAGATCCTACGGTTCCTAAGATTGTGTGCAAAGGGCATGTGTGTTTGTGTGTGTATCATTCACTTCCTAGGAGAGGCTACACATGGTCATTATGGATTTTTTTTTTAATAGAGACATTTTGAAGTTTCATTTTCTTCTTAGTAAACTAGCTTTTTCTTTTTTTAATTGAAAAAGTGATGGATCAGTATTGGAACAGTATTGGAATAGGTTGGAGATGTTCTAATTTTAAAACAAAAAAAGACAGTGTCCATATAGTTTTTGTGTCATTTTATTTTAGAAAGTGATGTGTGTGTGTGTGTGTGTGTGTGTGTGTGGGTTTATGTGTATGTGGGTGTGTATGTGTATATGTGTGTGTGGGTTTATGTGTGTGGGTGTGTATGGTGTGTATATGTGTGTATGAAGTGTGTGTGTATGTGTTTGTATGTGCATGTGTATGTATTTGTATGTGTATGTATATGCGTGTGTGTGCCCACAAATGTGAAAAATGACTTGGAACCTAAGGTGCCAGTATGCTCAGGTTAATTTGGTTGAAATACTGTTTCCTTCTTGTACCGTATATCATTGTTTAAATTTCAGATCTAAAGTAAATCTCACGATGTTAACTGATTCCAACAGAAAAGAAAGTAAAAAAGTACAGTGAAATATATGTCTTTCTCACCTGGTTCCCTTTCCCCAGGGGTGACTGTAAACACCAGCAGCAGTGAGTGATTTAAGTATCATTTCCCACACACACAGACACACACACACAAACACACCCATTTTTATATTTTGACACAAATAGATGTATACTGTATACATTGTTCTGCTCCTTAGGTTTTGTTTTTTGATTTGTTTGGTTTTTTTTTTAACTTTGTATCTTGGAAAGCTTTACAGTCTTCAAATTCTTACCCTCCCCCTGCCCCACCAAAAGGAATTAAGAACACTGGAGATCATATTTCTAGAAATCATTATTTATTCTTTTTATTATCCTTTTCAACTTTGGTGTGTACAAACCGGACTCCTAGTGGTAGCTTAGAAATTATTTAATTTCCCCTTGGCTCCAATTATGTCTGGGGGCAGTGACCTTGATTAAAAGGCCTACTGTATGCTCGGCCATTAGCTACTTAACTTCGTTTACTTCCCACTGTTCTATATTGTTTGTGGCTTGTGATGATTATTTGAACTATAACACTAACAATACGTAAAGAATACTTTGGTAATTAGTTTTTTTAATTTTCAGATGGGGCTCCTTCTTTTGTCCTTTTTTTATACTTTTGATTATGAGAGTTTCAAAATGATTCCAAATAGAATGGTGTGATAAACCTCTGCTTACCTATCATCCAGTTTAGCAGTTCACACCTGATAGCCAGTCTGGTTTCCTTGCCTCCTCTGGGCACGTCCCCTCCCATAGTGTTTTAAGACCTCAGATATAGCATTTCATTGATATGTTTTTATTATATAAGCTCTGAAAGACAAGGAATATTTTTTTCACATAATCACAATACATTTATGAAACTGAAGAAAAGTATTTCCTTAATATGATCAGTTATCCTATCAGTGTTTAAATTTCCAGTTCTCTGCAGTGATACAATTTTTTAAACATTTTGTTAGAATTGGGGCAAATAAGGTCCACATATTCTGTAGATTGATATGTCTTTTATGTTTCTTTGATCTATAAGTACCATTTCCAGTTCTCTCTTTCTTTGCAGATTATTTGTCAAAGAAACCAGGTTTTTCGTCTTGTAGAATTTTTCATTATTGGTTCATTTTTAAATGGTCAAATATGTAAATAGATTTCTTTAAGAATTGTTTTAACTGGTGGCTTTAAGTTTCCAGATATTCTTTAGGTATCATCAGATTATATTTGAACATGCATTTGTTGGCTAACATCACTCTATTTATGGCTTTCTTTAGGGCTTTCAAGCTACCTTTGTAGATTTGAAATACAGAATGCCCTTTGAAATAAAAATTTACAAGAAAAAATAAGACAAAATAGATAAAATTAAAGACAACTATGAGAGGTGCCCGTAGCTATGCATCAGATAATGACTGTATTATGTCTGCTAAATTTGTGGGAGAGGCTCAAGGAAGAATGTGGATTTCTACATTCATGGATCCCTAGTTGCTATTTATCAATGCTTTTATTTGTCCTTAATATTGGTCTGTTCTTCCATTCCCGTCAGTAACTCTGTCTAATTTTTACCAGTCTCTAAGACCCCTTAACATAAACGCTAAACTCCTTTTTCTTGTAGACAACCATGCCTCTTACCTCAATGAAATTGTGAAAGTTGGATATGAACTCCCTCTAACTCATCCTTCTCATCAGCAGACTTTACCCAACACATCCTTCTCCTTCTCTTCCCTCTGACCTCAGGGAATCGCCCTGGGTGTTTCCCTATTCAGAACCAGCCCTCCGCCCAGACTTGACGCTGGCCCCCACTTTCTTCAGTGCCTTGCCCTTCACATCCCACACTCTCGCCTGTATCTTTACTCCCTTTTTATTGGTTCCTTCCCTTGGGTTTATAAACATCTTTGAAAAACACATCAAATTAGACAACCCACCCTTGACCCTGTGTTTCTCTCTGGCCCCCAAATTCACTCTCTTGTTTTTTGCTGAGTGTTTTGAAAGACAGTTGTGCTCTGTTCTCTCCTCCACCTCCTGTCCCATCACTTTCTCAGCCCTCTGCCCTCTGCCCTCTCATTCCACTGCAGGCTCCGGGAAGCATCACCAGGACCTCTTAATTGCTCAATCCAGTGGAAGCTTTTTCAGTCTTTATCAGTTGCATCATCTACTGATTTGATAATGAAACACTGTTTTCTTGACTTCTGTGGCCAAATTGTTTCTGGTTCTCCTAATTTTTTTTCAGCCATTCTTTTCCTTTCTTTTCTTTTCTTTTTTGTCTTTTTCTTGGGTTTCTCTACTTCTCATCCCAAGGATTCTTAACTGGAGGGTAGGTGGCCCATTAAAACCACTTGGCAAAGCTTTCAAAACTTATACAATCTGGGCCACCATTCCTATAGTTCCTGATTCAGTAGGTCCTTCTAGAAGCCTATAATATAGTTGTTCTTTGATATTCTATTATATGAAGGTACCATAATTTACTTAACCATTTCTCAAGTATTCAACACATATTTATTGAGCATCTACTATATTCTGGGTGCCATCGGTTATTTAGGTTTTTTTCTGTTATGAAAAGTACTCTGATGAATAGCCTTTCTTCCACTCCTTTCATAGCCTCAGTCTAGATTTCCAGTAGTTGAATCAATATATTAAAATACAGAGATGGGTTTCAAGGATCTTGATGCCTATGGCCAAATTACTTCATAGAATAGTTATATTTTTGCTTCCACCTACCCTGTGGTATGGTTTTAGCAACCAGTTATGTAAGACGGTAGCTCTCAGATCCTGTGTGTTTAGACCTGTTGTCTCCGGATTTATGCTGCAAACTGCTGGGAGTGCCTGACTCTGTCTTGTTTTCTGCGTCTTTGCCTCTCCAGCCTCCTCACACTCCCCTCCCTGAATTTCCTCCTCCTCTAGACAAGATCTCTCCTTTTCTTCTCTGCGTATTCAGCCCATGTATTATTTCTTCCATGAAGGTGTTGCAGGACCAGTCTTCCTATTTCCGAGACAGCTGCATTCACACCCTTCAGTGTTCCCCTAATACCCCATGGACTTAGTCACACAGTTACCGCGTGTAGAGGGATTGCTCATTTACTTCTATAAGTTCCTACCTATAAGATTATTCATCTTTGTGTATCCTTAGTGCTAGCCCACAGGAGCTAATAAATATATTCTGAACTGAATGAACCATTCACTGTATTAATGTATTTATGTTTTAGAAACTACCCAGAGTCTTTCATATGATCTGGAAATTTGGAATTTAAAACCTATAGCCAGCTGACATTTCTTTAAAAAATAATTTGATTGCATTTTTAGGGTTTTTAGTTTTTATTAAATTTAAATAATATTTATTTTTATATTAAAATATTTATTATAGATAATTTAGTAATTGAAGAAAATAGAAATAACATTAAAACTGTTAATAATCAGATAATCATTACATTTGAGCCTATTTCTTTATAGATCTGTGTGTGTATGTATATGTACATGTACATCTGTGTGGCACAAAATGTTCTTACGTAATACACTTTGAGCATTTTTTCTATCAATAAGTATTTTTAAAACATTTTTAATGGCTAAATAATATTCTATTGTATGGAAGTACCATAGTTCTTCAACTAGTCCTTTATTGTTTTACATGTAAAATTGTCTGCAAGTAATTGTTAATTTAGCATAAATGCTACCGTAAATACAGCAATAGCGATTCCTTTATTGAACAAGTATGTGTTGAGGCTCTAGTGATCTAAGCACTTATGCACTCTGTTGAATAAGATATAGTTTTAATGAAGAAAGCGGGTGAGCATGCAGGCTCTCGGAATATCCTGTGATGAATGCTGCTCTGGGCCTTAGAACACTGTGCTGGGGCCGCAGACCAGGGCCTGGGGGAAGGGTCAGGGAAGGCTTCCTAAAGGAAGTGATAGGTTATTGGCTAATTTCTCTGTTTTAGGGTGTTCATTAGAATACCACTTCATTAATATGATGAAGCGTATCCTTTTTTATTTATCGTGGAGGGTATTTTGTTTTGTTTTTATTTACACTAGAGATAGGTGTTTTAATCAAGTACATTTTGGACATTATTTAAATTACCTTCCCCTCACCCCCGTCCTGTTACAAATGATAATAACATGCTTCCTAGTACTGAAATGTCTTTGCATGCTTGTTGTACACCCTACTTGGACGTGGCTTTCTAATTTTGGAATGTACTTCTGGATGTAGATTGTTACATCCATATTCATTTGTGAGGCTTGTGTGGAGTGTTGATTCTTCTGCCCCTCAGTCACATTTTGATATCAGGGTTATAGCAGCTTTTAAAAATGATTTAGAACACCTTTTGTGTTAGCTTGTGCTCTGGGACAGTTTAGGAAATGCCTTATTCTTCAAAATCGGTAAGAATTTGATAATAAAACCATCTTGGCCTTTAACCTCTAAAAAAGTAATTCTGTGTTATTCTCTGGTAACTTTCTCAATCACCCCTTGTTATTCTAGTTGAGTTTTTCTCTTTCTGGATCAAGTTGAGTAATTTTATTTTTTTCTAGAATTTTTACTAGTAAATCACAGTTTTCAAGTTCATTAGTGCCGAGTTGAGTCTCCTTTTTTTTTTTTTTTTTTTACTTATTTCAAGCAATATTTTTCAGTTTGAAATATTACTAGTCTAGACAATCATTTTGGGCATTATTGTAGAGTCTGACTCCCTGAAAGACATAGGTCTAGAGATAAGAAAGATGTGTAACTTACAGGTTAAAACGTGTTACTTAACAAAGGTAGGTTTCCTTAGCTGATTTAGTAGTGAACACTGGGGTCATCATTTAGACGACCATGCATACGTGGTTATGGGTATTGGATGCATTTTTAACATTACGTCATTGTCATATATTTAGTCGAATTGAAATAGCTCTAGCAGTTACCAGTGAGAATAGGGAGCTTGTACTGACGTGTGATGAGGGACATGGGAGTTAGGCTTATTCAGTAGTGAAAATAGTGCAGTCACATATGGTGATCTTTTTTCAATCAGATGGTATCTCTTTCAGTAAATAGAGGTGCCTTTTACAGTTCTTTAGGATCTACTTCATAAAATTTACTGTTAGTGTTTCCACTTTATGTTTGTAGGGCTCAGTGAAGAAGGAGAGCCTCTAGGTGTCAGAGCAGAAGTTATGGGTGCCTATCAGAACAGCAGGAGAGAAGGATGAGCTACTAGAATTAGGGTAGAGATCACTTAACTCCTTGATAATCTAATGGAGTGATAAATAGTTGATTCAGGTGCTTTCAGTGCACTGATGCAATTTCCCAAATGTAGAAATCATTTATAACATTAAGGAAGATAAAACGCCAGGCTCTTACATGAAACCACCTAATGCCAGTTTCAGTTTGTGTGCAGATACTCCTTTTTCCCTTTTTTCAGAATGCACCCGTGCTTCTGTGTGTCACTTGGCAGGTTATCATCAGCATTATTAAGACCAGTAAATCACTCAGTCCGCCTTACTGTCGTTGTTACTAATGATCACCAGATACATAGCTGTGGAGAGACGGATCCTACATGCAGGGGTGGTGGCACAGAGGAGGAAGCAGTGGCTCTGAGGAGGGTGTCAGAGCAGGTTTCCTAGAGGAGGTGACATCCTGAAGGGATGGGGTGGGAGGGCAGCTAGCTGGAGGAATCTCAGGGGCCCGAGGGAGCCTGCGCAGGGGCGTGGCCGGAGCTGCAGAGGAGGGAGTGGGATGAATGCCAGAGACCTGTGTTCGCTGCACAGGGGATCAGGCTTTATATTTACCATCAAACTGATGTTCAAATGCTTGTTTAAGAGGTAGAATAATCCGTAAGCTCCTCCAGGGGAGCCATTCTTTTAGCTTTACATTTCTGGTTCTTCCTTTTGTACCTGACACCAGGTGGACATTCAGTGCAATATAAAACCCTCAGCAGTTGTTGAACGAAATCCTAACAATTTAATGGGTTGGTCCCCAAAGCTATGATGTTATGTCCTGAGTCACAGGGCTCTTGAGGAGTGGTGTCGAGGATCTGAGATGGTACAGGAGACCCATCGCCCCCGCTTCACCGCAGGGTGCAAAGGGTCAGAGAGCAGGTGCTTGCTGTGAGCTCTCATCTGAAGATTGCTTTATTTTTCTAAATGATTTGTTTTTAATTATCTAGTCTTCTTCCCAGAACCCCAAAAGAACGGTGGTTTCCCAAGGGCTCCAGGACTTTTTTTTTTTTTTTGGCTCAGTGGTTTCAGATTATGCTTCACAAATCAACATTTTTTTCTTTATTTACAATTATTTACCTATGATGAAAACAAAATGTTTTGCATTGTTTTCTTGTACAAACAAAAGTTTTAAAATATGTAAGGCATTGAAGAAGATTGTTCATAGCCTTTACCGTTAACAAATAGTTTCTGTGCTTTACCAGACAAGAAAAACTGTAAGAGAGTGTACATTTTTAATAGTTGCAGAGCCAAAATCTAACCTACACTGTCAGTACCCTTCCTCTCGGCCTGCCACTCTTTCAGCCACGGGCCCTTCTGGATCTTAGGGACAATTATGGATCCATTCACGTGTTGCTGGGATCTTTTCCAGGCAACAACTCCAAGTGTATTTAGTAAAAACTTAATTAATTAGAATTACATCTTAATTTAAATACGGTAAGAACTCATTACAGTAAGAATATGTTACTTATTTTACATTTACCACTGGTGTGAATGTCAATTTTGCATGTATATCTGTTTTTATTTTTAAGCAACAGAGAAACTACTGTTTATTTCTGAATGTGTAGTCTTTGTGAAATTATTACCTCAGATAACAGTGACACTGGGGAGGACATGACGGAAGATGTCTCAGAATTTGAGATCCCATTATAAACCACACGCACCCCCCTGCCAATCAGGGCTTACAATGAGATATGTCCTGGCTGGGAAGTGTTGCCCTTGGTTGAGAACTGCTCTTTCTATCCCTGAGTGTCAAGCTGCAGGTTTGCTCCAGCAGTGGGTTGTGAAATCAGTGTATTTGAGCAAGGCAGCATTTTCCATTTTTACTAGGAAAGGATAGAAATTAGAGTGTGGGTAAGTTGGTTTCTGAATTATGTATACACTTAATATATATAGATACACATGTGTAATTGGTTGGAATATAAAAATATCTTTCTTACTCTGGGTCACAGTGAAAAAAATGATAAATGTTGCTTTTAAATACTAGTAAATTGCCTTGTCTGAACCAATTAAGAGCATATAATAAATGAGTACTTTCTCTGTAGTTTTTGAGAGTGTCTTTAAAACATCATATTTTACCAGGAGAATTATAAAACATAGGTTAACTATAAACAGGACTTTTTCTAAAAATTGAGGCAAAATCTTATAATGGCTATTATAAGCTCTCTCACTGAAGGTTGTATTTACCTATTGAACTGGAGCTCCAGGTAAAGGCATTTAAGTAGATGCCTATACCTAACACACTAGATATCCTAAATCTACTGATTTATACACAAATATAAATTGAGGTCATTTTTGCAAGAATTTGTTATGTTAAAGTACAAACAGAAGGTGGTCAAACCTCAATATACTAAATAGAAGCTATTCTTTAAATATATGTCAAGTCATGAGTTTTTGCTGCCTTGAGCCCCAGTTGGTTCTATTAATAAAAAGTTGTTTTATTGTATAATGCCAAATTATGTGTGCATAAACTCTTAAACACAGTCATTACTACTATGAATATATATAATATATATGTATATATTATTTATGGTTCTCAAGTTTGGACAAATTGCTGGCATAGAAATAATAGTGCTTTTCATTTTTATGTTTCTCAAAGACTGTATATTTAATATTTATTTACATTTTGAATGTCTCCAGTGTACTTAGTACATTTTATTTTTTGAAAAAGTGGGCCTTGTCTTTTTGTTACTTGTATTAATACAGATTTCATCCATACATTTGGAATTCTCCTTTTGAAGTAAAAGTACTGCTAAGTGCAGGATCTACTTTCTGCATTTAATAAGGGTTTTTGTTTTTTTTCAGTACTGTTTCCAATTTCACTCATCATTTCATGAGAAATAACTAAAGTTTATAAATGAGAAAAAATTGTATTATTTCCAAAGATTGTCTCTTCTCCCCTCAAATCTTATCCTGGACCTGGTAATTAGCAGGAAGCCAATAGGACATTGCTGTGGGGAGTGCGTTTGTCAGGATGAAGCTGTAGTTACGATTAACCATTGCTTGTTTCCTTTATTCTAATGCTCCCCCTCCCCCTTGATATGGCAGGCTGGATGGATCGATATGCAACTGAAAGAAGTTTGATCAGTAAATCGAAGGTTCTGTGGATTTCTGGCTTTTCTGGAAAGGCTGATGGGGAAAAGGCAGATAGAACCAGAGCTTGAAGGGCATATGGTGGGATCTGTGCCCTATTTAGTTGGGGAAGGATGCCATTTTGGAGGCTGCATCTTCCATGGCCAGTGGAGAGCATTTTGGGAGCTGCTGGTGGACGCTGGGAGGCATGAATGGCTGACATACCAATGTTTTGAAAGCATTTAAACTATACGCCAAGGGACTATCTAAAAGGTTGCATAAGTATGGTTACTGTATTCATTTCAGTAGAAAATAGTACCCTAGGAATTTTGTTACTTTTACCATTATAATTAGCACTTAGACCACTGTATTAAATTTGGAATTGGTTGCTGTCATAATCGTCAAATATATATATCCTTATAAAATTTAAATTAATTGTTACCAAAGTAGAACATGTGCTTACTTACAAAATCGAATTGTGCTCAAAGCTCACGTGGGAGACCTACAGGCTCTGGGCCCACGTGCCTCCCTCTCCCATCCGCTCCTGAGGCAGCCATCCCAACTGTTCGTTAGTTATTGCTTCTTTCAAAACTGCGTGCATATATAGCACTTCTGTAGTCATTAGTTTTATCTGGTATCTTTAATGCAGTGTTCTACCCTCACACTTCATGGATAACTGCTCTGTAATCGGGGGTTAGCAAAAGTGATGGGTACTGTGTTGCTGCTCTTCAGCCCATCATTTCCTTCATTTTTCCATCCTTTCTTTTATTTCTTCCATGTTTGGCTTAGGTCTGAGGCCATCTATGAACTTTGCTTAGACTTGTTTCTAAGCCAGTAGGCATTTGCTCTATCTCTCTAATAAAATCTGTGTGTCTTCATAAAGAAAGAATTATGTTTACATACTTTAATTAATCAGCTAAACATTTTAAAACTATGGTTCAGTATTTAAAATGCACTAATTACTTGCATTGTGGAAACAATTGGAAGCAGTCCTTGTGACTAAGACATAATTAAAATTATAAGTATAATTTTTAAAAGGACTTGATTATTACTTTAACAGTTTACACATATTTGTTTCAGATAATTCATTCAACAAATATTTATTGCTATGCATCAGGTACTGTTTATAAGTAGTATATTTGTTTTACTGTATTCTTATTTGTGTATGATGAATTGACTTATAATTTTTTGTTGCTGTTTTTCTTAGACAAAATTGAAGAAGCACAAAAAGAACTCAATGGGGCAGAAGTGTCAAAAAAAGGTAAATTAAAATCAACCCCAGTATAGGCTTTATTCTTGCAGAGATTCCTGTATAAATATCTTATTATTGCAACCTCTCTAAATGAATCAGTGTAAACATATCCCAAAGTTAAAAATCACCTTAAACTGATTAATACCTAAAAGTCTATGGACTTTACTTTATGAAATGTTTTAACTGCATAGCATATTCTGTAACTGTTTCCCACATATTACTATTTTGCTGGTGGGAATATGAAAGATTGTTGCAGCTTTTCTGAAAGTCTTGTTTGGGAGACTGTCCCATAGCAATCAAGTTACCAGTATAATGGGTACTGATGGTACTGTGTTCACATATGTGTGTGCATATGTGTGTTCACGTGGTGCAGTATTCTTTCTGAAATGACAAAAACCTAAGACAACTAAAATAACCCAAATGTTAGTCATTGCGGGAATAATTGCATCAATTGTAGTACCTTCATATTTTGGGATGTTATGCAGCTTTTAAAAAATGTTAATTATTTCAGTTGACTGTGGTGATTTGTTGCAATGGTGAGAAAAGGAGCAGAGGAAGGTGATTAACTTTTATTTATCTGGATTTTGTTCTTTCACTTGTTATAATGGGTAAATTTTGTGTAAAGAATAAAAAGCTTAAAAGCAAAAGTCGGTTTTCAGCACAGAAAGCATACTGATTATTTTCCCAGGTAATATGAAAAAATGCTTTCGATGTACAACAGCCTGTGGGAGGGGAGGAAGAAAGGAAGGTGGGTAGAGTTCCAACACTCTGTTAATGCGTAAAATTGAATAGAAGGATCTACGGTTCTCTTTATGACATTTAGATTTCATGATTTATTATTGCTTTATCCTTGTTGTATCTTCTAATTACAGTGGGATATTTTGGCAGAGTAATTTAGCTATGTAGGATTCCAATGGAAAGTCTTTTTTTTAAATCTAGTTAGGTTCCTAACTAGGTATCATTAGTGGAAATAATTTCCGGTTGTCCAGCTTCTCTATCCCTTGGACCAGCCTGTGAAGTCTCCAGGGTTGTTTGGGGTTGGTCTGAGTAGTGACGCCGTGATGCACGGACACCTTAAAGTGTCTTCCTTCTTTTTTCTCTCCCCTCACCCACCATGGGATCTCTGGGAGGCCCATATCAAATATGACCCTTTAATGACACTCTTGCAGAAACACAAGTCTAAGAAGAGCAGAGAAGTCACCACAGCCACACCGTTCCTTTGAAAGGTTGACTAAATATCCCTTCCCACATTGCTGAAATCATGAAGCATTTGAGACACTCAGGCTATAAGAACCTAACAATTTAAAGTTCTTTGTCACGGTCAATCTTTTCCGCATCTACTGATGGTTTAGAGCTGCTTCAGTTAGGAAAATAAATGTGTTCTTGTCTTCCTTTTCCCTCTTTCCTACCCCTGTGGCAAAGAGCTTTAAAAACCGTGAACTAAATGTCTGATAGGAAGGAGGAAATGGAACAGAGATTCTAGAAAAAGAAATTGGATAATGAGGTTGAAAATAGTCCAGTGGGCTGCATTTGGCAGGCTACACTTATTTAAGACCTAGGATGAATACCAAGTGAGCAGTGTTCTGTGCAATTCACTGCCTAGAATTTCTACTCAGCTTTCATTTTTACATACGCATTCTGGGCAAATTAAAAATAAAATAGTTTTCCTCCAAAATATAATTGAGGAGTAACATCAGTTCGTCTTTAACAACATGAGATAAAATTTTTGAGTAATAAACGTCTTGAGATTTCTCAGATCTTTGCTTGCTGAGCTGTCTGTTTGATGAAAGGAAATTCATTTCTTCTTTTGAAGAATATACTTTAAAAATTTAGAGTTATTTATTGTTTGTATTGATTAAGATAAGTCATCTAGAATAGACCACATTTCCACTATTTTTTCCAACATGCTTTTGGTTATTTCCCCTGAAATTTTAACTTTTTCTACATCTGCCTTTTTTTCTACATTGCTCATGTTTCTAAGGCTTCATCTCCATTGAAGATGCTGTGGTCCTTAACCTATTCAAGGTTCTTTCCCACCCTCTTCTTTTTTTAACCATTAGGACAAGTAACTAATTTATCTTCAGAAGCATTTAGCATACCGGTAGGCTCTTAAGGAAAACAAACCTTGCTTATTGGTAGATTAAAAAAGATATCTTTCCTGTTTTCTCACATTTTAAGGAAGGATTCATCTGTTTAGTATAATACAGTGGCAAAGAAACTGACTTGGCTCATTATACACCAATAGAATAAAGAAGTGCACTAAATTATGGTAATATTTTTTTTTATTCTTTCTCTCTGCTTATGAATGAAAGTCAGATGACTAGAATGTGATTTATTTTGATTTTAACCAATTTGGGGATAAATATAGCATGCAACATTCATACAATTCTCTATAATGTCTTTATTTTCTTCCTTACAGCACTATTTACTTGGTCTTAACATCCACTGTGCTTGACACTATTTCTAAAATTATTGCACGAGATTTAAATAAAATAAATAGTGAATGTCACGGATGTAGTGATGAATATGTATGAAATAAACTGGGAAGAAATAAATAGATCAGTTAGGAAAGCTTTTATATGCTGTCTCATGAATAAACTTTAATTTTAATACTTTGTTTTAAATTTTTATCACACAATATTTGACACATAAAATAATATAAGTATATGTAATATATATTATTACATATGTAATATGTAATATCATATATTATCACATGTATCATATATTATTATATATAATGTGTAATATATATTATCATGTACATTTAATACATAATACTTAGTATATGTAATATGCATTATTATAAATCATAAGAATAACATGGTAATCTTTGATTCCAATACCCAGTTTAAGAACTGGCACATTGCTAATATGTACTGTTGTATCAACCTACATGCTAGTCTCCATTTCATCCCACTATCTGCTTGGTAGAAATATTTAACTGTTCTTAAGTTTGCATCATCATTTTAGTGCTTCTTAAAAATAATTGTGTATTCTCAAACAATATCCTTTTGAGTTTTGTCTGAGTTTGAGCTTGAAAAATAAAATTATATTATTTGCAGTTGGAAAAATTTCATTCTTTTTTATGGCTTAGTGGTATTCCATTCTGTGTATATATATTCCACATCTTCTTTATCCATTCATCTGTTGATGGGCACTTGGGTTGCTTCCATACCTTGGTAATTGTAAATAATGCTGCTATGAACATTGGGGTACATGTATCTTTTCAAATTAGTGTTTTTGGTGTTTTGGACGTATACCCAGGAGTGGAATTGCTGGGTCATGTGGTAGTTCTATTTTCAGTTTTTTGAGAAGCCTCTGTATTGTTTTCCACAGTGGCTGCACCAATTTACATTCCCACCAACAGTGTACAAGGGTTCCCTTTTTTCCACATCTTCACCAATATTTGTTATTGGTGTTCTTTTTGTTGATAACCATTCTGATGGGTGTGAAGTGATACCTCACTGTTTATTTGATTTGCATTTCCTTGATGATTAGTCATGTTGAGCATCTTTTCACGTGCCTGTTGGCCATCTGCATTTCCTCTTTGGGAAAATGTCTATTCGGTTCTTCTGCCCCATTTTTTAATCAGGTTTTTTTTTTTTTTTTGATGTTGAGTTGTATGAGCTGTTTATGTATGCTGGATATTAATCCCTTATAGGTCACATCATTTGCAAATATTTTCTCCCATTCAGTTTGTTGTCTTTTCATTTTGTTGATGGTTTCCTTTGCTGTGCAAAAGCTGTTAAGTTTAATTAGGTCCCATTTGCTTATTTTTACTTTTATTTCCTTTAGTTTAGGAGATGGATCCAAAAAAAATACTGCTGTGATTTATGAAAAAAAGTGTTTTGCCTATGTTTTCCTCTAAGAGTTTTGTAGTATCCAGTCTTACATTTAGGTCTTTAATCCATTCAGAGTTTATTTTTGTATATGGTATTAGAGAATGTTCTAATTTCACTCTTTTACATGTAGCTGTCCAGTTTTCTCAGCACCACTTATTGCAGAGACTGTCTTTTCTCCAGTGTATATTCTTGACTCCTTTGTCATAGATTAATTGACCAAGTCAATGTATTTAATAATATGAGATTATTTGAGTTTTCTTTTTTCTCTTCAATCAGATATTTTTCTTATAATTTATCCATTTTATTAACTATTCCCATTTATTGGCAAAAAGTCATTCATGGTATTCTCTTACTGTCTCTCATTGCTGCTGGATCTGTAGTTGTGTCTCCATTTTCTCACTGTTAATATTGTGCATTTGTGCCTTTTCTCTCTGTCTTGATTAGTCTTGCCAGAGGTTTGTCTGTTTCACTCCCCTTTTATTGTACCAACTTCTGAGTTTCTTGATATTCTCTTGTATCATACTTTCGCATTTCATTACATTTTGCTCTTTATTATCTCTTCCTCTTTTCTGAGCTTATTCTGTTATGAAATTTCTTAAGTTGGAAACTGGGCTTATTCATTTTTAAGTCTATTCTTTCCTGTTAGAATCATTTAAAGCTATTGATTTCCTTGTAGACCTTGCTTTAGCTATATTAAACATGACTTCATGTTTGCTACTTTCATTAATTTCTGTGCTGGTTTCTTCTTTCACTCTCTTGATAGAATTTTTTTCCCTTGGGGATGGTTGGGGATTTTATTTATTTTTTTGTTAGTGATTTCTGACTTAATTGCATTGTTATGTTAATTTTAAAACCAGTTTGTATTTCTAAAATAATTTGCTCTCTGTTTCTGAATACAGTATAGTCAAAAGTTTCAGGGAATGTTCTATAAAAATGCTCCTAGAATTTATGTTAGAAATTTAGAATTCAGCATTTTACAGATAAATTCACCATTTTACAAAGATGGAAAAGCTGAAGTTGAAAACTGTTAAATAACCTTATCCCAGGGACTGCATCCAGAAAGTGGCATGAGGACTTTTCACGTCTGTGTTGTTCTAATATTATTCTGCATCGTAACTGGAGGAGAGCTGTATTCCAGTGAGAGTTGCATCTGTAGTACAGTTAGTCCTGTTCTAAATTAAGCCTTTGAGTAAAGAGATCACCTTTTAAAAGAATATTGTAATGATTCAGGAAAAAATAGGAGTCAAACAATGGGTATAGAAAAAGGTGGAGATTTTAGGTCAGCTTGCATTGGGATATTTCATATTATTCTGTCTCAAACAGCAAAATCCTGAAATCACCACCATAATACCTACAGTTTCCTTTTAGCAGCCATCACTCTGAAATTATATACTCTAGCCACCAGAAAATTTTTATTTAAAAAATAATTTCAGTTAATCATCTATTTTACAACGTATATGAGAGTAATGGGTCCTAAGGATATAAGCAGTTTATGGCTTAAGAAATACATTAAGGAATCTGTCCTGCTGAAATAACTCTGTGATATTCAGACTTGCTCCAAGGAGTCACTTGACAAGTAGGATTTTTGTTAACATAGGCATAATGAATGGCCTGGAATTACCCTCTTGTTATCTGGGGAAGCGTGAGGGAAGTTAGGTTCCTATGTAAAACTAGATTGAGTAATTCAGAAGTGAGTGTGACAGACTAATGAGCAAAAAACTAGATTGTGAACTCTAATTAGTGGGTAAATATGAAAGCCAGAGTTTGCTCACCTACTTTCTTAAATTTTTTTAAGCTCCTTATAATATGAATAAGTTTGCAAGGAGTGAAAAATACTCCCTTTTTTTTTCTTTTTTAAATAGCACATGTGATATTAAAAAAAAAGAAATGAAGGTTCATTTGGAATAGTATTTTATGTTAATAAGGTTATGCTTTAATGCCAGTGACATTCTCTTCCTTAGGAATTCTGCTAAGTATACTTAAGAAAATACAAGAGCATATTCCTATAATTAGGGATGATGAAGTCCTTCCTAAGTGAGACTAAACTTTAGGTGGCATACTGGAAAAGTTGGACTGATTTTTATTAAATTAAAATGAATAATGTTAAGATAAGATTAAATATAAGATAAGATTAAAATGTTTTAAAACAGCCTGGGAGAAAGTATGTGTAATAAAACAAAACTTGGTTGGGTTACTTAAAACGTTATAAATTTGGAAAGGCATTAGCAATTTATAAAATGAAAGCTCACGTGGATAGAGCCAATGGAAGGGCTAGTGTAATATATTAGTGAGATGTCTGAACTACTGAATTTTTTAAAGGAACGCAGTTTAATTATTTCAGTATTATAATAATGCTAGCTACTTTATAAATTAATTACCAGGAAATAATGTAATTAAATGAACATTAATGGCTGTTTATTTTTTATTTTATTTTTATAACCTAACCAAAAGTATGGTTAATCCCCAATATTTCTTATCTTCAATTGTGAGATGAATTCTGGTTAGTGGGAAAGAGAGAGAGAGAGAGAAAGAGAGAGAGAGAGTAAGGGAGAGAGAGAAAGTGTGTGTGTGTGTGTGTGTGTGTGTGGTTGTTTCCTTTCAGGTTTGTGTCCTCTTACCCATTCTTTTTTTTTTTTTTTTTTAATACAGCAGGTTCTTATTAATTATCTATTTTATACATATTAGTATATACATGTCAATCCCAATCTCCCAATTCAACTCACCGCTCCCCCACCCCGCCACTTTCACCCACTGGCATCTATACGTTTGTTCTCTACATCTGTGTCTCTATTTCTGCCTTGCAAACCAGTTCATCTGTACCATTTGTCTAGATTCCACATATATGCGTTAATATACGATATTTGTTTTTCTCTTTCTGACTTGCTTCACTCTGTGTGACAGTCTCTAGGTCCATCCACGTCTCTACAAATGACCCAGTTTTGTTCCTTTTTATGGCTGAGTAATATTCCATTGTATGTATGTACCACATCTTCTTTATCCATTCATCTGTTGATGGGCATTTAGGTTGCTTCCATGACCTGGCTATTGTAAATAGTGCTGCAGTGAACATTGGGAATGCAGGTATCTTTTTGAATTATGGTTTTCTCTGGGTATACGCCCAGTAGTGGGATTGCTGGGTTATATGTAATTCTATTTTTAGTTTTTTAAGGAACCTCCATACAGTTCTCCATGGTGGCTGTATCAATTTACATTCCCACCAACATTGCAGGAGGGTTCACTTTTCTCCACACCCTCTCCAGCATTTGTTGTTTGTAGATTTTCTGATGATGGCCATTCTGACCCATGTAAGGTGATACCTCATTGTAGTTTTGATTTGCATTTCTCTAATGATTAGTGATGTTGAGCATCTTTTCATGTGCCTCTCGGATATCTGTATGTCTTCTTTGGAAAAATGTCTATTTAGGTCTTCTGCCCATTTTTGGATTGGGTTGTTTTTTTTTTAATATTGAGCTGCATGAGCTATTTATATATTTTGGAGATTAATCCTTTGTCCATTGATTCGTTTGCAAATATTTTTTCCCATTCTGAGGGTTGTCTTTTTGTCTTGTTTGTATTTTCCTTTGCTGTGCAAAAGCTTTTAAGTTTCCTTAGGTCCCATTTGTTTATTTTTGTTTTTATTTCCCTTACTCTAGGAGGTGGGTCAAAAAAGATCTTGCTGTGATTTATGTCAAAGAGTGTTCTTCTTATGTTTTCCTCTAAGAGTTTTATAGTGTCCAGTCTTACATTTAGGTTTTTAATCCATTTTGAGTTTATTTTTGTGCCTGGTGTTAGGGAGTATTCTAATTTCATTCTTTTACATGCAGCTGTCCAGTTTTCCCAGCACCACTTATTGCAGAGACTGTCTTTCCTCCATTGTATATCCTTTACTCCTTTGTCATAGATTAGTTGACCATAGGTGCGTGGGTTTATCTCTGGGCTTTCTGTCCTGTTCCACTGATCTATATTTCTGTTTTTGTGCCCGGACCATACTGTCTTGATTACTGTAGCTTTGTAGTATAGTCTGAAGTTAGGGAGTCTGATTCCTCTACCTCCGTTTTTTTCCCTCAAGATTGCTTTGGCTATTTGGGGTCTTTTGTGTCTCCATACAAATTTTAAGACTTTTTGTTCTTGTTCTGTAAAAAATGCCATTGGTAATTTGATAGGGATTGCATTGAATCTGTAGATTGCTTTGGGTAGTATAGTCATTTTCACAATATTGATTCTTCCAAACCAAGAACGTGGTATATCTCTCCATCTGTTTGTGTCATCTCTGATTTCTTTCATCAGTGTCTTATAGTTTTCTGAGTACAGGTCTTTTACATCCTTAGGTAGGTTTATTCCTAGGTATTTTATTCTTTTTCTTGCAATGGTGAATGGGATTGTTTCCTTAATTTCTCTTTCTGATCTTTCATTGTCAATGTATAGGAATGCAAGAGATTTTTGTGTATTAATTTTGTATTCTGCAACTTTACTAAATTCACTGATAAGCTATAGTAGTTTTCTGGTGGCAACTTTAGGATTATCTATGTATAGTATCATGTCATCTGCCAACAGTGACAGTTTTACTTCTTCTTTTCCAATTCGTATTCCTTTTATTTCATTTTCTTCTCTGATTGCCATGGCTAAAACTTCCAAAACTATGTTGAATAATAGTGGCGAGAGTGGACATCCTTGTCTTGTTCCTGATCTTAGAGGAAATGCTTTCAGTTTTTCACCATTGAGCATGATGTTTCCTGTGGGTTTGTTGTATATGGCCTTTATTATGTTGAGGCAGGTTCCCTCTGTGCTCACTTTCTGGAGGGCTTTTATCATAAATGGGTGTTGAATTTTGTCAAAAGCTTTTTCTGCATCTATTGAGATGATCATATGGTTTTTATTCTTCAATTTTTTAATATGGCGTATCACATTGATTGATTTGCATATATTGAAGAATCCTTGCATCCCTGGGATAAATCCCACTTGATCATGGTGTATGATCCTTTTGATATGTTGTTGGATTCTGTTTGCTAGTATTTTGTTGAGGATTTTTGCATCTATATTCATCAGTTATATTGGTCTGTTATTTTCTTTTTTTGTAGTATCTTTGTCTGGTTTTGGTATCAGGGTGATGGTGGCCTCGTAGAATGAGTTTGGGAGTGTTGTTTCCTCTGCAGTTTTTTGGCAGAGTTTGAGAAGGATGGGTGTTAGCTCTTTTCTAAATGTTTGGTAGAATTCACCTGTGAAGCCATCTGGTCCTGGACTTTTGTTTGTTAGGAGATTTTTAATCACATTTTCAATTTCATTACTTGTGATTGGCCCGTTCATATTTTCTATTTCTTCCTGGTTCAGTCTTGGAAGAGTATACCTTTCTAAGAATATGTCCATTTCTTCCAGGTTGTCCATTTTATTGGCATAGCGTTGCTTGTAGTAGTCTCTTAGGATGCTTTGTATTTCTGCGGTGTCCGTGTCACTTCCTTTTCATTTCTGATTTTATTGACTTGAGTCCTCTCCATGTTCTTCTTGATGAGTCTGGCTAAAGGTTTATCAATTTTGTTTATCTTCTCAAAGAACCAGCTTTTAGTTTTATTGATCTTTCCTATTGTTTTCTTTGTTTCTATTTCATTTATTTCTGCTTTGATCTTTATGATTTCTTTCCTTCTACAAACTTTGGGTTTTCTTTGTTCTTCTTCCTCTAGTTCCTTTAGGTGTAAGGTTAGATTGTTTATTTGAGATTTTTCTTGTTTCTTGAGGTAGGATTGTATTGCTATAAACTTCCCTCTTAGAACTGCTTTTGCTGCATCCCATAGGTTTTGGATCGTCGTGTTTTCATTGTCATTTGCCTCTAGGTGTTTTTTGATTTCCCCTTTGATTTCTTTAGTTATCTCTTGGTTACTTAGTAATGTATTGTTTAACCTCCATGTGTTTGTGTTTTTTACGTTTTTTTCCCTGTAATTTATTTCTAATCTCATAACGTTGTGGTTGGAAAAGATGCTTGATATGATTTCAGTTTTCTTAAATTTACTGAGGCAGATTTGTGACCCAAGGTGTAATTTATCCTGGAGAATATTCCGTGTACACTTGAGAAGAAAGTGTAATCTGCCATTTTCGGATGGAATGTCCTAAAAATATCAATTAAATCTCTCTGGTCTATTGTGTCATTTAAAGCTTGTGCTTCCTTATTAATTTTCTGTCTGGATGATCTGTCCATTGGTCTAAGTGAGGTGTTAAAGTCCCCACCCTTACTGTGTTACTGTTGATTTCCTCTTTTATAGCTGTTAGCAGTTGCCTTATGTATTGAGGTGTTCCTATGTTGGATACAGTCTATACATATAGATTTATAATTGTTATATCTTCTTCTTGGATTGATCCCTTGATCATTATGCAGTGTCCTTCCTTGTCTCTTGTAACATTCGTTATTTTAAAGTCTATTTTATCTGATATGCGTATTGCTACTCCAGCTTTCTTTTGATTTCCATTTGCATAGAATATCTTTTTCCATCCCCTCACTTTCAGTCTGTATGTGTCCCTAAGTCTGAAGTGGGTCTCTTGTGGACAGCATGTATATGGGTCTTGTTTTTGTATCCATCCCGCAAGCCTGTGTCTTTTTGTTGGAGCAGTTAATCCATTCACATTTAAGGTAATTATCGATATGTATGTTCCTGTTACCATTTTCTTAATTGTTTTGGGTTTTTTTTTTTTGTAGGTCCCTTTCTTCTCGTGTGTTTCCCACTTAGAGAAGTTCCTTTAGCATTTGTTGTAGAGCTGGTTTGGTGGTGCTGAATTCTCTTAGCTTTTGCTTGTCTGTAAAGCTTTTGATTTCTTCATCAAATCTGAATGAGATCCTTTGCGGGTAATCTTAGTTGTAGGTTCTTCCCTTTCATCACTTTAAGTATATCATGCCACTCCCTTCTGGCTTGTAGAGTTTCTGCTGAGAAATCAGCTGTTAACCTTATCAGAGTTCCTTTGTATGTTGTCATTTTTCCCTTGTTGCTTTTAATATTTTTTCTTTCTCTTTAATTTTTGTCAATTTGATTACTATGTGTCTCGGCATGTTTCTCCTTGGGTGTATCCTGCCTGGGACTCTCTGTGCTTCCTGGACTTGGGTGGCTATTTCCTTTCCCATGTTAGGGAAGTTTTTGACTATAATCTCTTCAAATATTTTCTCAGGTCCTTTCTCTCTCTCTTCTCCTTCTGGGACTCCTATAATGCGAATGTTGTTGTGTTTAATATTGTCCCATAGTTCTCTTAGGCTGTCTTCATTTCTTTTCATTCTTTTTTCTGTATTCTGTTTTGCCACAGTAATTTCACCATTCTGTCTTCCAGGTCACTTATCCGTTCTTCTGTGTCAGTTATTCTGCTATTGATTCCTTCTAGTGTATTTTTCATTTCAGTTATTGTATTGTTCATCTCTGTTTCTTTGTTCTTTAATTCTTCTAGGTCTTTGTTCTTTAATTCTTCTAGGTCTTTGTTCTTTAATTCTTCCAGGTCTTTGTTAAACATTTCTTGCATCTTCTTGATCTTTGCCTGCATTCTTTTTCCAAGGTCCTGGATCATCTTCACTATCGTTATTCTGAATTCTTTTTCTGGAAGGTTGCCTATCTCCACTAAACTTAGTTGTTTTTGTGGGTTTTTATCTTGTTCCTTCATCTGATACATAGTCCTCTGCCCTTTCATTTTGTGTATCTTTCTGTGAATGTGGTTTTCGTTCCACAGTCTACAGAATTGTAGTTCTTCTTGCTTCTGCTGGCTGCTCTCTGGTGGATGAGGCTATCTAAGAGGCTTGTGCAAGCTTCCTGATGGGAGGGACTGGTGGTTGGTAGAGCTCAATGGCTGTTTATTTTAAGTAAATATATTTATAAATTCTACTTTTTAATATTAAATGCTCAAAAAATTTTTTATCATGTTTTCCTTGTAATGTTGTTATTAGTTCATTCTTTTTATTCAGTAATTTTTTATTATGCATCATCCATTCTTTTTAGCCCTAGGAAATAGATAGGAAAGAAAAAGTCTGTACCTTAACGGAACCTGTTTAACTCAGCTCTTGCCCAAATTATCATAAAATTTGAATTGGTAGAATCAAAATTCATGAGGTTTTCTGTAGTCTGGCAGCAGTGCCTAACAAATTTCCCTTGGGAAAACAGGAACAGATTTTCTGTTTTTTAGAAAAGAAAGTCATCTCTTTTTTCTTTTCATACTCTATTACTTGGAATTTCAAATTTAAATATACAGGTCTCCTGAAGTGTTCTTTTTTAGTGTAATAGGCAATGCCAATGGCTCATGTAACAGGAAAATTAGTATTATTTTAATTATTTGTGCCATGAATATGAGTTAAAGTTATCATATGTCAATCCTGTCAATATTTCAAGATTTAAAAATACTAAATCCCAAGAGATCATTGCTTTGCAACTAGACTGGTGCCAGCTTTATAGAAGATGATTTGCATAATGATAAAGCACCTTTTAGTACATTTATGTAAAATAAATGTCTTTAAGTATTCTGTTCATGGTGTTTAAATGCAAAAAGTAAAACTTTGCTTCCTACGAATTATGAGAGCCAAAAACCCTCAGTATATTTCCTAACAATGTTACTGATTACACTCTATAGAGTAATCATTTATTAAATTAGAGGCTAAAATAGTTAGCAGGATTTAACTTTTATAGAATTCATTGAAAGGCTTGCATTCTTTTACAGTTTTATAGCCTATTCTGTTGACTTCAAAATGCTATTGATTATAAGATGCAAAGTGATTTCATGCACCATTTAGGAATGGAAAAAGTCACCGCCAGTTAAGTCAGGACACAGTGCTTTTATAATTGATTGGAAGGTGCACCAGGGTTTCAGGGAGATTAAAATGTTCAAAACACATTTGTTTAAGATTCTATAAAGTGTGTGTTTATGTCCACCGCTTCATTTTTTCACAAGAGAGATATGAAATAGTTCAGATTATGATGTATGGATTTGAGCTGCTTTGAGGACAGCATCTCTCAGGACTGTGGAAAACAAAGAAATGGGTCTCATTCTGTTGGTTCACTTGGGGATTCATGGAAGAATGATAAGGAAAAAAACCCAGATTATGTTTAATTTACCATCTTCACTTTCTTAGATAATTGACCTCATGCATATGCCTCTGTATTATTTTTTATATGAATCGGGTTGCAGGGTGACTTAAAAGGATAATGTGTACTACTGTTGATTTATTTAAGCCTTTCTCCAGCTTTGCTTCTGTAACATATGTATGGGGCAAAAGAAAGAAAAAAAAAAGAGGCGGGCTCAGATGTTTGTTGCCTACATGGAGACTTGTTCTTTTTTCTCATGTTTACTCAGATCAGAGAAGGCAGTACACATGTTGCATGGAAGTCAGGGATATAATTCTGGGGAAGAAAGAATAGAAAATAAAAGCAAGGGGGAGGCAGAAGCAGTTGAGGATAGGTAAACGATTGTGTGAAATTCTAGAAATTAAATCTTAAAAAAATTGAAAGCAAACAGCTATGGAAACAACAATGTACCATTTCACCCAAATAGGGCATTTTTTTGCTACTGTTTCAGTATTCAGAGTGTGTTTTGTTGGGCTATGCTATATATAAGAAGAATATCAAATTTTAAGGATGATAATTTAGAATTTTGCACTAACCACCAAGCTACAATAGTAGCTATTTCATTCAAGAAAAGATTTGGAAGAAGAAAATGAGACTCTCTTGATGAGTGAGAAAAGGCAGGAAGAGGACTGAAGAAAATTTAAATGAGAGCAAATGTATATAGTAACGTGTGCATAGTTGGATGTTTAGCTAGTGAGGAGAGGATTTGACAGACTGTATTGGAAGTATAGCTCTGCAAGGGAACCAAGAATGGGGGTGTTGCTATGGGTGTTTATTTCTTGAAGCCCACCCCCTAGCATGAAGTTAGCCACTTAGTAACTGTTAACAAACCTCCTGTGTCTCTTCAGTGTGAAGACAAAGCTCCCTAACACAGCCTATGAGATCTCATCCCTTAAGCTCTTCCCCTCACCGCTGCCACACAAGTGTCCTCATGAATGCCCCAGTTCAGTTTGCCCAACATGATATACTGGCACCTTCTATGGTTCCTAGTCCATACAGTAGGCATTTGGCAAATATTTATTAATAAATGAAGATGGATGGCTGGGTGGGTGGATGGGGCTGTGGTAAGGACGGATTCCGTTACACAGCAGGCATGGCTTTTAAACAATATATACTCTTACTTTCTTCTGTTTTTGAAGTGTGTTTAAATGGATATATTTTATTTCTCCTGCTGTAATCTAGACTGCATATCTGAAGTAAGTTGTTTGATTATATCAAATTATCTCCATAATTTAATCTATATAATTTAATTGTATATATCTGCAGGGATATATAAAAATCATTTCTGTATGTCTCTCTAACAAAAATAAAAGCTTCATTCTTTAATCTTTAGTAGAGACTGTGGACCTCTAGTACAAATGAATCCTTTCTTTTGATTTTTCTGAACACTAAGATTAAGACTACTCTTGGTGTAGTTTATAATGTTGATATAACATTTTAGTTAACCTGGTGGGAAGTTGTGATGTTCTGAAGAATTGAGGAACTTTCTTAGAAAAATCACCAAGGTTTTTGGAATCTTTCTCAATGAAAACAAAGCAAAAGGATATGAATTTGTATTGCTCTTTAGTCAGGGAAGTATGATTGTTATTTTGTAAATTTATTGTTTGAATCAAAGTCTGAATCAGCTTTCTACCAGGTAATCTTTTTAAACCTGCAGAAATATATCAGGATATTTGGTTTTTATTAGTGTCAGCTATCTTGTTAGCAACATTCAGATTTTTATCTTCTGTTTCTTCAACTCACTATTTTCATACAAACCATATTATAAGACATCAGAACAAGTTATAAAAATAGAAAATATACTTATTTTGTAACACCTCATCTCGATTGTTGTCAATTTTCTATTGCCTTCTTTGCTAACTTGGCTAGAACATAGCCAAAGAGGACCTGTTCTGAAGTACAAGGTTGTTCTTACCACTTTCTCTGAGGTGCTCCTTAAAAGTCAGGTTGAAAGAGCTTATCAAAATGGCAAATAAGAAGGTTTAAATAACAAATGCTATAAGTATGCACTTGCTCTCCTTCTCTTAGTGGTATCTTTAAAAGACAGAGTTATGTTAAGTAAAAATTATAGCATAGTATTGTTGGAGTGTAATGTTTATAGATATGATATGTATAACAATAATTCTACAGAAATAGGGGAAAAGAGACAGGAGCTATATAGTTGTAATGTTTCCATGTCTCACTTGAATTAAGTTAGATAAATTAAAATGTAAGGTAAGCCCTGAAGCACTACAAAGGAAATAACTCAAAAAAAAGTGAAAAAAAATCATTGAAGAAATTAAAGTGTTATATTAGAAAATATCACCTAATGTAACATAAAGCAGTAAAGCAGAAATGCAGGAACAAAAGAGACACAACATGTATTAAAAACAAAAAGTGAAGTGGCAGAGATAAATACAACTATGTCAATAATAACATTACATGTGAATGGATTAAACAGTCCAGTCGAAAGGCAGAGATTGTCAGACTGGATAAAAAAACAAGATCCAACTATATACTGTCTATGCTGAGACAAACTTTAGATTCAAAGACACAACTATCAATAGATTGAAAAAGACCAATAGATTGAAAGTAAAAGGATGGAAAAGACCAATAGATTGAAAGTAAAAGGATGGAAAAAGATATGTCATGTAAATGGTAAGCTTAAGAAAGCTGAAGTAGCTATACTAATATCAGACAAAAGAGACTTTAAATTTTAAAATGTTACTAGAGATAAACAGGGGCATTTTGTAATGATAAAAGAGTCAATCCCTCAGGAAGACACAACAGTTATAAACATAACAGAGCCCCAAAATATATGAGATAAAACTGACAGAAGCGAAGGGAGAAATAGACAATTCAATAGGACAGTTGGAGACTTCAGTACTCTACTTTCAATAATGGATGGAACAACTAGGCAGAAGGTCAACAAGGAAATAAAAGATTTGAACAACACAATAAGCCAGCAGACCTAACAGACATCCATAGAGCATTCCATCCAACATCAGCAGAGTACACATTCTTCCCCAGTGTACATGGCACATTCTCTGGGATAGGCCATAACCTAGGCCATAAAAATTTTTATCAGTAAGTTTAAGAGGAATGACATAATACGAAGTTTGTTTTCTGACCACAATGGAATGAAATTAGAAATCAATAACAAAAACTGTACTTATCTGAAAAAGTTCTTCTGATGCTATGGTGGTCAGCAGAGTAAAACTTTTACGTGCAGATGATTCAAAGATTTTCAAAACAAGTAGACTGAACATTGCTATGAAATTGATAAAAGGGATTCTACACTAGATTCTCTATCTACACATGAGGAAGCTAACACAGATAAAGCCCACTGGAAATACTTTCTTTGAAACAAAAATACAGCTTGCTTTAACAATTTTTTTAAAGACTACAATTTCTCCAAAAGAACATAGAGTTCTAAAGCATTTCCTTAAGTAATGTAGCAAGAAAGGGATTATTTGGTTCTACAGTCCAGAGAAATATATTTGGAACTCTCTCATCTCTTTTCTTTTGAGTAAGATAGAGTCAGAACATCTTAGCTGCTGGAACTTTTAGCAGAAAAATAAACTTGTGACCCAGTTTGGTTACCCTGTCATTTCTTAAGGATATACTACTGAAAGAGGTATAATTTGGTTTTTCTATGTTGATTTAATATTCTTTATTTTAATGGTGTTCAGTTTATTTCAAATAATAATTCTTATTTTATATTCTAATACATGGAACATATTAGAATAATGTTAGCTCTTTTATAAACTAAGACATCAAATAAAATATATGTTTATGATTTTTTATTAGAAGAGTATTAAAATTTAGTTTCACTGAAGCTAAAATACAAGTGTTAATCAGTATTATTCAGTATTCAGTTTGGTATTATAGAAAATGAATGCTAAAATACTGGTTTACGTATTTTGTTCTAGTATCACAATTCAACCGATGATGATGATATAATAATAATAATGGTAATAATAATATCATCAACAATAGCAATATTAATGAGCTAAAATTGACGTTCTGGACACCACACCATGCTTTCTACATGTATTATCTCAAAAAATCCTCACAACCCCATGAGGTGCCATTATGTGCGTTTTACAAATAATGAAGCACAGTAACAGAACTTACCTAAGGTCACATAGCTAGTAAGTGGTCAAGCCAGGACTTAAACCCAGACTTTCTTCTATCCAAAGTCCACCAGGGGACATATTTGAGTAATGATGGTTTGGTGAAAGAACAAGCAGCAGTGATCACTGGGTACAAGAGAAGGATGGATCTAGGATAATTTCTGGCTTTGGAATGGCTGTGCCATGCACTGAGATTGGCCTGTAATGTTAAATCTGTTTTGATGTGTCAGGACTTAATTGATTGTGTTGGGTGGTTTTCCTTATGTTTAATATGAAAGTTTACTGTAAGTTACTTGAAAGTTGAATGTTTGCAAAGGAAGAAGAGCATGTATATGTCTTCAGTAGATGTATTGTTATTTTCTTCCTTAATTAGAGGCTTGTTCAAGTTTGTGCCTTCTTGGGTTGATTGTATTTATAACTTCTTATATTCTATATGTTATACAAGTATCCAAATATTTTAAGATGGAGTATAACCTTCTCTTATAATTTTAAATAGTTTTTTTCTGTTGTTATGTCCTACCCTTTTTCATTTCTTTTTTTAAAAATGTATTTTATTTATTTTATTATTATTATTTTTTTATGGCCACACTGCACGGCATACAGGATCTTAGTTCCCCGACCAGGGATCGAACCCACACCCCCTGCAGTGGAAGCACAGAGTCTTAACCACTGGACCTCCAGGGAAGTCCCCCTTTTTCCTTTCTGAGGACATTTATTATTGATTAGATTGATTTTTAAAATAAATATATTTATTTTATTTTATTTATTTTTGGCCACGTTGGGTCTTTGTTTCTGCACATGGGCTTCCTCTAGTTGTGGTGAGCGGGGGCTACTCTTCATTGCGGTGCGCAGGCTTCTCATTGCGGTGGCTTCTCTTGTTGTGGAGCACAGGCCCTAGGTGTGCAGGCTTCAGTAGTTGTGGCGTGTGGGCTCAGTAGTTGTGGCTCATGGGCTCTAGAGTATAGGCTCAGTAGTTGTGGCGCACAGGCTTAGTTGCTCCGCGGCATGTTGGATCTTCCCGGACCAGGGCTCCAACCCGTGTCCCCCTACATTGGCAGGTGATTCTTAACCACTGTGCCACCAGGGAAGCCCTGATTTTTTATTTAATTAAAAATTTCAAACGTAGTTGTTACTTATTCTATTTAAAAATTTTTCAATTTGATTTATCTCTGATTTTATTTTTGTTTTTATTTTTTATCCCTACAGTCAAAATTATTTCTCTGAAATTATACTGACTGCTTAAGAAATTTTATTTTATATATAAAAAAGTTCTGCAGTATTTATTTGCCTTTGAATGATTAATAACACAAATATTTGAGTACCTATTTTGTCTCTATCTGCTAGATTTTGGTCTATATTTTAAATTATTGTTAAATAAGCAGTTATTTGTTGGGTTCTTAATTTGCTAACTACCTGCTTTGGGGTTGAGTATTTCATTACACATTTATTCGTATGTGAATAATACCTGTGCATGATGAATTTAAAAATACGGAACTCCAGGTGACAGAGATATGCCATCTCTAAACCCCAATCCCATAGTGTTTTAATTTTTTTGAAACTTAACGAAATTTTTATTTTAAAGATTTTGTAATGTATAAAATTTAGTATGTCTTTATTCTACTACATTTTCCTTTTCTGTTAAAACCTATATTCTTTTTCTGTTTCCTGTTTCCTGATTTTTTTTTTGCTACATCATAGCCTGTTAATGGTGAATTCAGATTCCCTCCCTCACCCCATAATTATTTTTCTATTTATGAACAGTTCTTTAAAATGTATTCTGTTGCCTATTTGTTATGCTATAAAAGTTTAATGTTGTATCTTGCATTGTTTAAACCCTTGACTAAATGATTCTTGTTGTTACTTTGGAGGAGTTGATCTCAAATTCCACTTTTATCCCATTCCTGCTTTTCTTTTCAGGGCTGTGGTTCTTGTTCAGAGTTGCTGCTATGTTCTGATTGTTTTGCAGTGTATTTCCCCCATTAGGAATATTGTCAAAGCTTTGAATCTATTTTGGTTAGTAAAACTAAACTTATTCTTCACTAAATGCTGCAAGAACCACTCTGACCTTCTTTTCCATGTGCCTTTAGTGAAGCACGGTGATGCTTCGAGAGGTTGCTGTTGTGTCAGATACTGGCTCCAAGCTTTCGGGGCTCTGCAGCCATAGCATTTGTTCCTTCCTCTCTTATGGGTGTGTCCATTTACCCTGCTTTTGACTTACATGCTATTATTATCATGTATTTGAATTCCACATATATCTTTTATTACTTTTATGCAGTTGCTATTCATCTTCATTTTTTACACGCATTAATCACTTTGGGACTCATTTCGTCTTACATCTCTAGTTTCCCATGTGGGATAATTTTATTTTACATGAAGAATTGTCTTTAGTTTTCCATTAGTGCAGGTCTGTTGTGACATTTCAAATGACAAATTATTTCAAGTATCATTTATTAGAAAATGTCTATTTCTTTTTCATTCTTGAAAAATACTTTTTCTGAGTACAGAAGCATAGGATTCTAGCTTGGCAGTTTATTTCCTTGAGTACATTGTTGCTATTGAGTTGTCACATGTGAGCCTAATTATTGCTTGTTTGAAGGTAATCTGTCTTTATAATTAAATTTTCTGTTACTCAAGACTTTTGGCCTTGTCTCTGACTTTTGCAGCTTCATAGTGATGTGCTGCATAGGTGTGATTTCTCTATATTTATCTTGCTTGTGGTTTATAGTACTCTCAAATCTGTAGATTCATGTGTTTCATTAGTTTTTGAAAATTTTTAGACCTTATCTCCTCAAATATTACTTCTGCCCAATATTTATCTCCTCACCTTCTGAGATTCCATTTCCAGCCTTTGAAATTTATCCTCTTTGTTTTAGGTCTAGCTCCTGAATTTTGCATTCCTTTGTCTCCTAGCATTGAGTTGGCCAAAAAGTTCGTTTGGGTTTTTCCATAAGATGTTATGGAAAAACCCAAACGAACTTTTTGGCCAACCCAATACTTTATTCCGTGTTGTTTCTTTTGACTTATGTCTCAGTTTCCTATTGTTTTCAGCTGTTATATTCTGAACTTAAATCCCTCCAGTGAGGTCTAAATTTGATTGTATTTTTTCAGTTCTGTAATTTATATTTGGCTTTTCAAATATGTTGTCACTCTTTTTATACTTCTCAGTTCTCCTCTGGAATTTCCAGTATGCTTGTCCTTGAACAAAGTAAGCACACCTGTTTTTAAGTCTCTATATTAATTCCAATATATTGAACCCCTGTCAGTTTGTTTGTAATGTTGGTTGTTTCATGTTGAATTCTCTTCTCAGGTGCCTGGTTATCTCTGAATATGAGTTAGACATTCTATTTGAAAAACTAATGAAATAGTTTGATGCCTAAGTTGATGATATCTTCCTCCAGAGAAGGTTTTAGTTTGCTTCTACCAGGTTCCTAGGAGGACTAGCCAAAACAGTATCAACTTAATCAAGTTTGGGGTTTGTGGATTTTCTGGGTCCCTGGAAGTGAGTTACAGTTTGTGCGAAGGTTGGTCCACATCAGTTCTCTCGTTCCTAGAATGAAGCCCTTCCGGCTCTCAACTGGAAACGTAGGTTTTCATAGGGACTCCATGCATGGCCTGCCCTGGGTTCTATCATTTATACCCTTCACTTCTTTAGATTGTCCAAAGAGCTGCTCAGCTCTTCATCGCTCCTTCTGGTTAAGCAAACCCTCTCTGAGCAAAAGGAGCCCCAGATGCTGATTTCACTTTTTGGACTTTTATCCTCGCCTAGATCTTGGCCGAGTACCTTTTCATTGCCTTCTTAATGTTTTGGTGCCTTTAAACTGATAATGTTCATATTTTGTTTAACTATTCTGCTGTTCTCAGGGAGGATCATTTGATTTACTTAATTTGTCATTACTAGGAGTCCCTTATAGATGTTATTATAGTTAGAATATTAACTCGTTGTCAGCCTGTATGTTGCAATACTTTTATCTGCCATTTGCTTTTTTATGTTGAAGTGTTTTTGATATACACTGAGAGAGTTTAACTTTTATATATTAAAGTGGTTTTTCTTTTGCTTGTTTTTTTTCTTGTTTTTTGGGTTTTTTTTTTTTGGTTTTTTTGCTTAGTAAACGTGTTTCCACTCTCAAGATTAGCTAAATAGTTATCCATATTTTTCTAGTTCTTTCTGTGGTTTTATTTCTTACACTGAATTCATTTAACTTATTTTGGAACGTGGTATCTGCTTAACATCTACTTTACTTTTTTGTCTCATTGTGAAACCTGCATTGCGTATTTTAGAACTACATTATCCTTTTACCAAGATTTTGAAATATGCCACTTTTTCGTATACTAAATGCATATATAGTCTTTCTGTGGATTTTTAGTTTAACCATTAATTTTGAGAAAATACTTTACTATTTAATCTCTTTCTTTATATAATTCTTTTTCAGAATTTTATTGTCTAATTTAGAATATCTATTCTCCCAGGTGAAAATTAGAGTCATGTCATATTTTTTAAAAAGCAAATTTTAAAAATTGTTTGAAATTGTATAAAATTTAGACATTTGAAAAGAATTGATATCCTCAAAATATTGATTCTCTCCAGGAGCATGGTGTGTTTCTCCATTTTGTAAGTACCTTCTGAAATCATATCAGAAGACTTCTTAATTTTCTGTATGTTTTGAATATTTTGTGCTAAATTTATTTCTAGGCATTTTTCTATTTTTATTGCTGTTATAAATAGAATATTTTTTCATTGTATTTTCTAACTATTTTTGGTATAAGCAAAAAGATTGATATATGTATGTTTTGGGTGGGTAGCTGACTTACTGAACTCTTGTTAGATGTAGTAGAGTTTCAGTTACTTTTCCTAGGTTCTCCAGGAGACCATTATGTTATCAGCAAATAATGCTGTTTTCTTCCTTACCATCATTTGTATCTTATTTCTTTTTATTCTGTTATTGTATTAGCTAGATCATCTGGAGACATGATTAAAAATCATAGAGATTATTACAAGAATCTTTTAGTTGTCCCAGACTTTAGGGATTTCTCTTGTGTTTGATTTTGAGTATTGCCTATCATTGGCGTGGTAAATATTCTTTATTGTGTTTTCCTAGTGCTCTGAAGGTTTGTTTTGATTTTTCTAATTCCCCTATGACTTCCTCTTTAACCCCTAGGCTATTTGGAAATATGTTGTTCAATTTCCAAATATTTGGGGATTTTCCTGATGTCTTTCGGCTGTTTATTTCTCATTTAGTTTTGTTGTGGTCAGAGAACATAGAAAGTTATTTTTTTGAGCAACAGACTTTGTTTTTAAGTTTAAATAGTCATATGTGGCCAGTGGCCCCCTATGGTAGTTTTCTATTGCTGTCTAACTAATTACTATAAGCTTAGCAGTTCAAGAAACACTTCTTATCTTATAGTTCTGTAGGTCAGAAGCCTGACATGGTCTCACTGGGCTGCAGTTGAGGTGTCAGCAGGGCCATGTTTCTTTCTGGAGGCTCTAGGGGAGAATCTGTTTCCTTGCTCATTAGGCAGAATTAAATCCTTGTGTGCGCCTGAGTTCCTCCTCTCAGTTCAAGGCCATTCCCAGCCTCTTGAGTTCACCTGAGTTCCTTGGATCCTGGTTCCCCTCCTCCATCTTCAAAGCTAGAAATGGCAGGTCAAGTCTCTCATATTTCAAATCTCTTTCTTGCCCCTTCTGTCGATTGACTAAGTTTGAAGGGGTCCTGTGATAATCCAGGATAGTCTCCCCATTTTAGTACCTTAACCTTATCACACCTGCAAAGTCCCCTTTGCCACGTAAAAGGGCTTATTCTCAGGTCCCTGGGATTAGGGTGGACTTTTACAGAGCCATTATTTCGCCTGCCAAACTAGTGTATTGTGCACTACAACCTTACATGGCGTTATATTTTAAAGCAATGACATTTTTTAAATTCTTTTTAAAATTTCCTTTCGTTTTTATCATTTTCAGAGCTCTTTATTTATATGTATAGCTCCACATTAAAGTTTTAACCTTTCAGTACAGGTCTGCTGGCAGTGAATGCTCTCAGCTTTTGTTTTTCCCAAAAAAAGTCTCTGCTTTGCCTTCATTTTTTGAAAGCTATTATTTTTTGATGTAGAATTCTGGGTTAGCAGTTTATTTTTTCTTTCAGTAGTGTTAAAATGTCACTCCATAGTTTCTGTTGAGAATTTGGCTTTAATTTTTATCTTTGATTCTCTGTATAATTTTTCTACCCTTTGGGTGCCTTTACCCAGCTTTTCTCTTTACCTTTAGTTTTCAGCAGTTCGAATATGATTTGTCTAGGTGGTTTTTCTCCTTTTCTTTTTTTCTTTTTTTTTTTTTTTTAACTTTTATTGCTTTTTTGTTTCTTTTCCACCTTCTTTCCTCATTCTTAATCTTTCTTATTCTTATTCATTCCATGGGGGTTCTCTAAGCTTTTTGGATCTATGATTTGTTGTTTATTTTTGGAAGATTCTTGGCCATTATTTCTCACATATTTCTACCTCCCTGTTTGTTCTTCTCCTCCTGTGATTCCAATTATACATGAGACCATTTGATATTGTCCTGTGGCTCTTAGATGTATTGTTCTTGTTTCCCCCCCCCCCCCATGTTATTTTTCTTCTTTGTGTTCTGTTTGGTTTATTTTTATTGGCCTATCTGTAAGTTTACTTATTCTTTAGTTTTGTTGAGTCTGTTAATGAGCCAATCAAAGGCTTTCTTTATCTCTATTACTTTGTCTTATTTCTAGCGTTCTTGTGTGACCCTCCCACTCTGTTTAAATTCCCATTTGTGAATGTATGTTGTCAACGTTTTCCATGGATATTTTAACATATTAATTATAGTTATTTAAACTTCCCTGTCTGAAGAGTTCTGACATCTGGATCATCTCTGAGTCTGGTTCTTTTGGTTGCTCTGTCTCTTGACAGTGGGTTGATAGTGCACATATCTTAACTTTTTATTGAATTTTGGAAAGTGTGTGCCTCACAGTAGATACTGAGTTCAGTAGTTTTTAATGTCTGGAAATGGGCACTGCTCTTCTGTCAGGTCATCAGGTGGGGAGTTGAGGCAACCTGCTCAGGAGTGGGGCTGCGTTAGGATTTTGGTTCACTGTGTTTATCTTCAGTGTACCATGCTGGCCTCCAGTTCTAGCAGTGGCCTGCCCTTTCCCTGTGCTTATAGCAGTGCTGGGATCTGGAGTCTCCCCCTCCTTGCCCCTCTGCTCGTAGTAGAGCGCTGTGCAAGGCTGTGGTCAGGCAGGTGAGGACTGCTCTTTATCCTGGTGCAGCCTCAGTCGGAGGCAGTTCCATGTTCCCTGCTGCTCTCCCAGGGTAGCAGACCTCTCATTGTACTGGAATGGGATTTTGGTCCCGGGACAGTTTCCTACCTCCACTGGGATAGAGGTTTCCTCATCTACTCTCCCCCCAGTCACAGTGGGTTTTACCCAAGGCTGCTGCTCTTTTCCCAGCAGCTTAAGCCTTCAGGCTTTTGCTCCACATCAGAGAAGCGTTCAGGCAGGGCCTGGGGCTTGGCGCCTTTTCTGCAGTGGCAGCTGAGCCCCTCCCGCGTGCCCGCCATGAGCACCTGGGGGAGGCCTACAGAACAGAGCCTGGGTGTGTGTGTGAAGCCCCCTGTGTCCAAGGCCAGGCCAATCCACCCCATGCTCAGCCTCCAGCAGTTTGTTGCAATTTGGGGTGATGCTTTCTCACTCGTTCGCGAGGCTGGCATGTCTTCCTCCACATTCTCCCCCCCTGCTTGCCCCAACAGAGCTGGTCCACACATCCCTCTGTGGAGTTCAGGCTGTTTGGTTGCCTTGTGATTCTGCTTTATGGTGAACTCAAGAGAAGTTCTGATTTTTGTGATATTTCTGGCTTTTTCTTACTGTTTGGGTCAGGGCAATGCTTTTCGAGTTTCTATATCCTCAGGCAAGAATGGATGTTGAATTTTATTAAATATCATTCACTCTTATTCAGAATGGTCATGTGAGTTTCTCATTTATTCTTCCTGATGTGGTGAAGTATATCAGTAGGTTGCCTGATATTAAATTCATCCCTTATTTTCTCTTACTCGGAGAATTCTTTCATTAGCAAATATTTTTTTTAACACCTATTAAGGGCTGGATGTATAGGGATGAATAGTAAATATAAGATCTTATAAATCTCATATTCTAATCAGAAGGTAGACAAAACATATAAGTAGATAAATAGGGCATTTCAGATTGTGATCATAATTATGAAAAATAAGCAGGGTTTGGGCAACATGGGGCAACTAATGTAGGTAGGTAGACAGGAGGTAACACTGATGTTAGGATTTAAAGGTTGAAAGCAATCCCGGCATTTAGAGTTGAGAGTAGGGAAGGCTTTTCAAGAGATGGCGAGTCCAAGTTCCCAGGGGCAGGAAGGAGACAGGCCTGTTGAGGCATCAGAGTTCACCCACGGCTGAAGCACAGTGAGGAGAGGGAAACGGTGTGGAGGGGGCTTGGGAAGCTGGGTAGAGGACCACGCTGTCTTTTGGCCAAGTAGATGTTTGAATTCCATTCCATGAGGAATGGGAAGAACTTGGAGATGGATGTGGCTTTCTGTTGCTTGCTAAGTGAAATCAGTTGTTCCCATATCTTACATGGTCGGGTCGGTCCCCGGCTGCTATACTTCTAGTGTGGTTCTTCATTGCACATTAATTTATTTGTTATCTGTCTTGCATTTTCAGTCTCTTTCTCTCTGCTGACTTTTACTTCCTGTTTATAAGCACTCTCAACACCCCTTATCCTACAGAAACCCTGCTGTAACCTCCTCTCCTCTGGTACCGGCATCCTGCCTTTCTCTCTCCCTTCACAGCCACATTCCCAGAACGTGGTCTGTATTTGCTGGCCCTGCTCTTCCGCAGGCCTTCCCTCACTCCTTCCCCTTTTGTGATATGGTTTTTACCCCCCCGGACTCAAGTGATGACTTCTCTGAGATAACAGCCCCCCAAGCCCAGCAGCCTCGTGTCTCGTCCTGTTTATCTGAATGTGATACTTAACACTGTTGCTCACGTCTTCCTCCTTGTAAGTCTCTAAACCCTGGCTTCCTGAGCACTTCACTGTCACATATTTTGACTTATGTTTCTTATTACTCCCTGTTTCTTGTCGTTTCTAGCTCACCCTTAAATATAGGGGTTACCCAAGCTTCTGATGCCAGACTTCTCTCTACTGTATATTCTCTGTGGCTTATCATTTCTGTACTTTTATAAAAACAGCACTCACTACGTACTCCCAGATCTATGCCTCTAGCCCAGACTTCTCTCTAGGTAAAGAAAAGAATATGCATATATATTTAATATATCATAATTTTCATATTGCTGTGTAATTATTTTAAATGGATGTATAATGTTAAGTGGCTCTGCCATAATTAGCCTAACCATTTCCCTATTGAAAATTTCTAATCCAGGGTCTGCAGCTACAATTTATAATTTTACACATGGATATTGAGTTTGAGATTTGGTGGAATGGAAAGTGAGTTGATTTTTTTTCCCCTCCCAAACTAGCTCAGTCCTCCCAGAGAGACAGGAAACCTCAGCAGAATCTTTGGCAAACCTTTCTCAGGCTTTCTTGCTTTGAATCAGCTAAGAGGCCCATTGTCACTACATGAGTTCAAGGTAGCATTTTAACTCTTGCATGAACGACTGAAAGGCCTTCTAAACGGTCCCCCTACCTCTGATTTCTTGATTCTCTGACACAGTATGCCATCAATTGTTAGAAAACAGGTGGTCCTTGTGTCCCCAAGACCTAAGAGAGATCTGAAGTTTTTCACACTGATGTGTCTTGGAGTCAATTGGAAAAAGGATTCACCTTCAGTCAAGACAGGGTTTTAAACACACTGTTAGATTGTAGCTCACCATACTTGAGAATATCCAAATGTGAGAATATCCTTTGTCATACTTTAGCTCCTATTTCCCTAACCATTCACCTTTTTCCAGTCAAGTGGCCTCTGCAATCTCTCCAAGCTGTTCTCGACCTCCTACTTGATGGAGAGCTGGCTTGCTTATAAAGCCCAACAAGTCAGGGATTCTGACAGTGGCTATGCTGCCAATTTTGGTCCCTCTTCTAAGTGCGATTTGTGTCTTTTAAATGAATTCCTATTTGGATTTCTGACCTGTTGATGGCTCAGAATTTCTGCCTGATTGTCAGCCATTTCCGGTAGCATGCTGACCAGAATATAATTTTCAGCAGTTGGTCGACCTTGATTTTGAGCCTTTCCCACCCACTTCCTGATCTGAGCGTGCATTCTCACTGTGTAAGAAAAGAGGGTTGTGCTTCATCATTCGCACAAAGAGGGTTATGTGCCCCCAAGGATGTCCAGCCCTAGTGTTGGTAAAAAGCAGCAGCTCTGGAATCATATGGTGCTAACTATAAAGCAGCATTTGTACCATGAGGCAGAGGGAAGGCCTGTGCACTGGGAGGTGGGAGAGTGAGCATATTAAAAAGGCGTCATCCTTGTACGCCTTCCACCACTGTCTCACGGTCTTTCTTTCTGCTCCCTCTAATTTATTTTCATGTTAGTCTACCAAAATAACAAATTGCCATTAAAAGTATTGAAAAACCTAAGCATTGATGATAAAGAGCTGCTCCCCTCCCATCTTCCACCCCAAGCTGTATTTCTGCTTTGAGGCATTCTGGTCTATACCCTCTCTTAACTCCATGGCCTGTGGTAACTGTATACCAGATGTTGTCGACGTAGCCACAATGTTTGATTATTACATTCTTTCCTGTACATAAGGGGGCGGGAGAAAATAACTCCAGTCACGCTTTGATAGGTTTGAAATTAATCAAGATTAAGTTGAGTTGAAAAAACTATCCTGAGTGTATGATTCTCCAAGACCCGAGGGTCTCCTACCTCACACTTCAGGGCATTGGTTCCCAAGAGGAGGCTTGTATCTCTGATTCCTAGCCAGAAGGCTTAGCCATTCACTCTGTGCACGCCAGCCAAGGGATGGAGAGTAACAATCACATGTACCTTGCCTTAATTCCACCCCTAGAATGATAACGTGGGATTCACCTCAGATGTGCCTGGTACCTTCCCTCTTTACATCTGTCTCATCTGCTCCACCACCCTCTCCCCTCCTGATAGCAGCAACAGCAACAAGCTCCTTACCTGTAGAGACTAATCCAGCATCAAAGGTCATCCCCTTCCAAGCACCCATGATGGGATGGACGTTATCCCTTGAACGAGGGGAGTGAACCCTGGTAAAGGAGATCCAACAAATCTTAGAAGAGTGAACACAACTCAGAAAAACACTGTTGGGAACATATTCTCCATTGAATGCCACTCCCTGTGATTCCCCATGATCTCAGGCAATAGAAAAGCAGAGAGAACGTGAAAAGACAGACCAAAAACTCAACCTTAAAGGAAATGTTACCTCAGAAACAGAAGCTTTTTTTTAAGCATTGAACTTAATAAGAACATAAAATTATTAAAGCAACAGTTCAAATATAGTATGAGACAGTAAAACGAGATGATATGGGCAATGCGGAACTTAGGGAACAAAATGAGAACAAAGCAATGTCAGTCCAAAACTAATAAAGGAATTTGAAACAGCAAGGAATTTAATGGCCTGAAAATCAAATTACTGATGTAAGGGAAGAAGCTTTAGATAATTCTAGAAAGAGCAAAGGAGAAAAACAAAAAGATTGAAGCGATTTAGATCATCATAAGGGTGGTCCTGCATAAAGGTCATTTTTTTTTTGGCTGCGTTGGGTCTCCGTTGCTGCACGCGGTCTTTCTCTAGTTGCGGCGAGTAGGGGCTACTGGGCTCTAGGTGTGCGGGCTTAATTGCTCCATGGCATGTGGCATCTTCCCAGACCAGGGCTCGAACCCATGTCCCCTGCATTGGCAGGTGGATTCTTAACCACTGCGCCACCAGGGAAGCCCCATAAAGACAATTGATGTCAGTAAAGTAAAAGAGCCAACCTCAAAGAAAAAAATTGGCCAGAAAATGTATTTGAAGAAATAATAAGAGAAAAATTTTCTGAAATAAACTAAATGAATTTCCTTTTATAGGTCATTGTGTTCCAGGGAAAAAATGAAAAGTTGTACAGTGGTTAACTCTGAGCTGACTACTAGTTAGGTTATTAGACTTTGAAAATAAAGGTTTTTGCAGACATGCTGGCAGAAAAAAGGCAAGTCACCTCAAGGAGGAGAAACTACCAGTCAGGCTGGCAGCAGCCTTCTCTTTACAAGCTTCAAGGAGTGTGCAAAGTTTTGAAGGAAAGAAATGGTATATTAGCACCAGGTCTTAAAATTCAAATAGAGAACGAAGAGTAAACAACTATGCAAATAGAATGTAAATGTTATAAACATTCATCAAAGAGAGATGAGTCCGTCTTCATCTAAAATTGAAACATGGTTCGTAAAATCTGTTTAAAATGTGTTTTTTCAAATTCTTAACTTTAGAGGAATTATGTCTATAAAGAAATAGGGATCTTAAGTCATTCCTTCCTTTTCACTTCAGCTTCATTTTCTTTAAGTACAAAGTTGAATTGTACTTCTTAAAAAAAAAAATACATAGAATGTTCCCTTTAAAACTTAATGTGGTATTTCTGGTTTTAGCTGTGGGTTGAATTTTTGCATTTTTTTCCTTTGGAGTGTAAGCCATTGTTTAATTTTTTTTTTTTTTTTTTACACATAACTTTACCTAAAAATAAAATCTTATTACAGAAAGTATGTAAAACATAACAAAATAAACCTGTCTACCCCACCCAAGGCTCTGGTTGCATAGGGTTGTGGTTGGGCTTGGCATGGGCAGATTTTTTAAAAAATCTCTTGTGTTTCTGCTCTGACAGTTGCCTGAGTTGGGAACTGCCGTTCCTCCAGGTGGCTGCTGGGCTCTGTTTTTGTATTTATTTTAACAGCCTAGTGGCTCTCACTTTTGTTTCTACCCACCTCCAAGTTCCCGGGAAGTGAGTAGGGAAACTACGCACCCGAGATGCTGATCATCATTTTTCGTTTCGCCTGCTTGCTTGTATAGTTAACGAGAGGCATAAAGTACATCGCTGACTTCATTGCATTCATCCTGAAGAGGGAAAACCAGTGGGGAAACATCATTTTATAGATGAGTGGGTTGAAGAATAAAGAAGGTTTGCTCAACATCATTTTGTAGAGGTATCAACAATAGTGATACTTTTTTTCTATTTTTCTTTAGCTCAAATAGTTTCATCATGAGACCCCCCCCCCACACACACCCTTTTATTTGCCCTTCTGATTATGGTGGGTAAATGTATCTTCAGTGGATTAGTATGCAATTTTTTTCGTTAAATTAATACATGAAAGCACATAAACTGATGTCACACGAGGACCAGAATATTTTATTTTATGTAAATTCTTCTGTTAATGCAAAGTGGTTATTTTGGTATAGACATTTTGATCTAATATGAATTTTTAATAGGTACATTGTAACAGCTCTTTGAAAATAATGAGGAATTAGAGTATTTGGCTTTTCTACAAGCAAGTAATATAAGCTTGAATAATTTTTGTTTACGTGCCCGAGGATCCAACAAATCAAAACAAATGAAATTATGGCAAGCAGTTATTGCTCAAAAATACAATAGTTGACAGAGATTGTGGTGGTTGACGCCATTTAAATGGTGATTTATTTCAACACAGCAAGAAATGGAGGCGGTTTCATCTCTTCTCTCCTGTTACAAGTTCTGTCTGTCTACCTACTCACCTATCATTAATGGCAAAGAAACATAGCCACTGAATATTTTGTTCAATTAAAATGGTGATTTCTATTTTAAAACTAAGGGCCACTACAACATTATGACTTTAAAATTTTGTTGGTGAAGAACCACAAGTAAGTGTATTATTTTACTTTCATATTTTTCTGTTTATTGATATAACTGCAATATTAACAATTCTTCACGGTTCTATCCGTGAATATCCCATGATCATCTGAGGTATCTTTGTCTAAAAATTATTGTATAGTAACCTTTGTTCTCATAAGAATATCAGTATTGCCTGTTTTGGAGCAATACTGTTATGTAGAAACTTGCTGAGAAGTTTGCTTTAAAAGATACTAAATGTGATAAGACAAATACCCAGCATTAAAAGGTTGAATTTTCTTCTTTGTGGGCCAGCTCTCTTAAGACTATTGTGTAGGGTCCTCAGCTGCAAGGGTGAAGGGGGAGGATAATTAGTTTTGAAACATCAGGTTCCAGGACTGTGGTGAGATAGGGGGATCAAGAAAGGAACACAATGTTCTAGAAATGTACACTAAGGTCTTCGCACGATTGTTTCAACAGATGTTGATGGCCAGCATTCTTAATATTGCCAGAATGTAGGAATGCAGTTTTATCCAAACTGGCTTTCCTTTAAATTGCCTTCTTCAGTTGTCATAACACCCTTGTGATCGTAATGTTAATCTAAAAAATCATAGTTGGTGTACATACCATTTTACCAATTGGTTTTCTTTTTTCTTTTTTGAATAGAAATCTTAGAGGCTGGTATTAAAGGAACTTCAGAATCACTTAAAGGTGTGAAACGAAAAAAGATTGTAGCCGAGAATCACCTGAAAAAAATACCAAAATCCCCACTGAGAAATCCTCTTCAGGCAAAACACAAACAAAATACAGAAGAGTCATCTTTTGCCATTCTTCAGAGTGCGGCGGAGTCCCACAAGAAGCAGAATCACAGTCCTGTAAAAAATGGGAAGCAGTTTACCAAACACAACGGAGAAACCCCTGGGATAATTGCCGAGGCCTCTAAATCGCAAGAGTCTGTCTCCCCGAAGAAGCCCTCGTTTCTGCAGCACCTGTCTGAGCCGCGCCGGTGGAGGTCGGAAGGCTCGGACCCCGCCAAGCCCAGCGTCCCCGAGGGAAAATGTGACTCCAGTTCTCTGTCCAGTAAAAGCAGGACTGACCACCGTGAATGTATCTCCTCTCACTGCAGCCCCCCGCCCTCCTCGTATGCAAACACCGCGTTCGATGTCTTACTGAAGGCCATGGAGCCAGAACTGAGCACCTTGTCGCAAAAGGGCTCGTCTTGTGCGGTTAAGAGCGAAAAACTGAGACCAAATAAAACTGTACGACCCCCTTCTCACCTGAACAACAGCCCAATGGATGCCCCCGAGCCGACCCCGCAAGAACCGGCCGCCCAATCACAGCCGCCTCCTCGGACCTCATACGCCGGGCACATGTCTGCCACTCAGAAGAACGACCAAGTGGCGCTTCAGGCCGTTTCTCCTTCATATAATCCACACGAACACTCTGTTTCTAAACCTGGCCAACAAAATCAGCAGCTTCCAGCGTGTTCGAGTTTCGCCAGATCACTCACGAGTCTGCAGAACCAGGAGAACGCCCAACTTGAACACGTCTGTAACGCAGCAGTGATGTCATCCGTAGGTGTGACTTCACCCTCCAGTAGAACTCAGGTTTCTCCTCCAAACCAGCAAGTGGATGCTGCCTCGCCCCTGTCAGTGAGCCCCGCCCTTTCCACGCGGTCACCCCCCACGCCAATTTACAACTCAACTCCTGTCGCCTCTGTCGTTAATCACAGCATGGAACAAATGTGCAATCTTCTTCTGAAAGATCAGAAGCCAAAAAAACAAGGAAAATACATCTGTGAGTATTGCAATCGAGCTTGTGCAAAGCCCAGCGTGCTTTTAAAGCACATCCGCTCCCACACTGGAGAGCGACCCTATCCCTGCGTGACCTGCGGGTTTTCATTTAAGACTAAAAGTAACCTGTACAAGCACAAAAAATCCCATGCACATACTATCAAACTGGGTCTCGTCTTGCAGCCAGATGCTGGCGGCTTGTTCATGTCTCACGAGTCCCCCAAAGCACTTAGTATCCATTCGGATGTGGAAGATAGTGGGGAGAGCGAAGAGGAGGGCGCTGCTGACGAAAGGCAGAACGACCCGGGCTCCATGGACCTGCAGCCCGTGCAGATAATGAAAATGGTATCCAGCTCGGAAGCTTTACCAAAATTGGGTTCCATTCCAAGCAATCCAGATCCTGCGGTAGGTGACTTTTCACTACAGGACAGATCTTCAGAACCACAGGCTGTGACAGAGTTGCCAAAGGTTGTGGTCCACCCCATCAGTGTGTCCCCTTTAAGAGCTGACAGCCCGAAGGTTACGGAGTCCAAGCGTGAACCTCCTAGTGCACAGAAACAGAAAGACCTTCAGGTCACCAGTACACGGTCCCACTCAGCCTGGGCGTCCTCCCTGGAGATGGATGAGAAGTCCCATCAGAAGGGCGATGTGAGTCAGCCAGAGGGAGAACAAGAATCTCACGTGGGAACAGTACATGCCCAGCTACAAAGGCAGCAGGCCACCGATTACTCCCAAGAGCAGCAAGGAAAACTTCTCCTGAGTCCTCGCAGTTTAGGAAGTACGGATTCTGGTTACTTTTCACGTTCTGAAAGTGCCGACCAAACAGTGGGTCCACCGACCCCCTTTGCCAGGACGTTACCCGCCCCAGAGCAGGACTCTAGCAAGAATAATGGGGCCTCTGCACCACGAGTCAGCACAGCAGCAGCTTCGGCTCTTCCAGCAGGTGAAAAAGTGTCACTCCTCCCAGGTCAGATGCGCCCACCTTTGGCGACAAAAACGCTTGAGGAACGGATATCAAAGCTTATCTCAGACAATGAAGCCTTGGTAGATGACAAGCAACTGGATAGTGTGAAGCCACGGAGAACCTCTCTCTCACGACGGGGAAGCATCGATTCCCCCAAATCGTACATATTTAAGGATTCTTTCCAGTTTGATTTAAAACCAATGGGACGGAGAACAAGTTCAAGCTCTGATATACCAAAGTCCCCTTTCACTCCCACAGAGAAATCAAAGCAAGTGTTTCTTCTGTCTGTACCTTCCCTCGACTGTCTGCCCATCACCCGAAGTAATTCTATGCCTACCACAGGGTACTCAGCGGTACCTGCGAGCGTCATCCCTCCCCCACACCCGCTGAGAGGAAGTCAGTCCTTTGACGACAAAATTGGCGCTTTCTACGACGATGTCTTTGTACCAGGGCCTAACGCTTCTGTGCCCCAAAATGGACATCCCCGCACTCTTGTCAGACAAGCAGCAGTAGAAGACTCTTCAGCAAATGAAAATCATGTTCTCGGTGCCGGGCAGTCCTTGGACGAGAGCCATCACGGAGGCAGCCCCGCTGGTGAGACTGCAGCGGCAAGAAGCAAGCCCCCAGCCCCGGGTTCACACTTGGAAAAGAAGAAGTCTCATCAGGGGCGAGGGACCATGTTTGAGTGTGAGACCTGTAGAAACAGGTATAGGAAACTGGAAAATTTCGAAAACCATAAGAAATTTTACTGTTCAGAGTTGCACGGGCCAAAAACCAAGGTAGCTCTGAGGGACCCTGAGCACAGCCCGGTGCCCAGCGGTGCCCAGCCTCCCATTCTGCACTACAGGGTCGCCAGTGCCACCGGGGTCTGGGAGCAGACGCCCCAGATACGAAAAAGGAGGAAAATGAAAAGCGTCGGAGATGACGACGAACTTCAGCAAAACGAAAGTGGAGCTTCTCCCCAAAGCTCCGAGGGCCTCCGGTTTCAGAGCGCGATAGGCTCGGTTCCCATTTTGTCTCAGCAGAACGCTGCCGTAACTGGTGACCAGACGCCTAGAAATATCCAGCTGCAAACCTCCCCGATTCAGCTCGTGGCCAGAGGCCCCGAACAGCCCCCGGACCCGAAGCCGTCCTCCGCCGTGGAAGAGCAGATGAGCTCTGCTGCCCAGGACAGGACAGAGCCCAAGAGACACGGGGCCGGCATCTCCGTCATCCAGCACACGAACTCGCTGAGCAGACCCGGCGCGCTTGACAAGCTGGAGTCTCGTGAAGGCGCTTCCCCCGTTTCTTTCCAGGAGCTGAGAACAGGGAAGCCCGGGTCTCTGCACATAAGAGGGATTTCCCAAGAGGAAGGCCGCCCGCCCCGGAACACGTCTCAGCCCGCCGAGCCTGCACTGTCAGATGCTCTGAGAGGGGAACTTCAGGAAGGTTCCAGAAAGATCTCAGGTGAGCGACACGTGTTAGGACAGCCCTCAAGACTCGTTCGGCAGCACAACATCCAAGTCCCAGAAATCCTGGTCACAGAAGAGCCAGATCGGGACCCGGAAGGCCAAGGCCACGATCAGGAAAAGTCCGAGAAGTTCAGTTGGCCTCAGCGGAGCGAAACCTTGTCCAAACTGCCAACAGAGAAACTGCCGCCCAAAAAGAAGAGGCTCCGTCTTGCCGAGATGGAGCACTCCTCAGCCGAGTCAAGCCTGGACTCCACTCTCTCCAGGAGTCTAAGCAGGGAGAGTAGTTTGTCTCACACTTCGAGTTTCTCTGCTTCCTTAGACGTAGAGGACGTTTCTAAGACTGAGGCCTCCCCCAAAATCGATTTTCCGAATAAAGCAGAGTTTCTCATGATTCCACCTGGCTCTAATACCCTGAACGTTCCTGGGAGTCACCGGGAAATGAGGCGTGCCGCATCGGAACAGATTCACTGCCTGCAAATGTCGATGGAGGTCTCTGATTTCAGAAGTAAATCATTCGACTGCGGAAGCATCACTCCACCTCAGCCAGCCCCACTTGCTGAATTGCAGCCTCCGACATCCCCTTCTGGCACGGGGGTCGCCGGGCACGTGCCTCTCTTGGAAAGACGGAGAGGCCCACTGATACGGCAGATCTCTTTAAACATCACTCCGGAGAGTCATCTGTCTCCTGGGAACCCATCCTCTTTCCAAACTATCGCTCGTCTTGGTGTGAACACAGTGCCATTTCAGGGGCCTCAGCTCACTCACGCACCTTCAGCTGAGTTTCCTGCAAATACTTTGCACTCCCAGACTCAGATTAAGGATTTGCGAGCAGAAACTTCAAGTTCCAACTCTCCAAACATCTTTCCTGTTCAACAGCTTCTTGGTATCCATTTATTAAATCAAATCCACATGCCCCTTAGCCTCCCAGACACACAGATGTCTCTGCAGGTGTCTACACAGAGTGTCAAACCAGATGCAAGCCCCGGTGGACATGTATCTTCTAAAAGTGAGGATTGCTTTGCTCCCAAGTACCAACTTCGGTGTCAGGTGGTCCCTTCGACCCAGCCTTGCAATTCTAACCCTGTACATCCTCTGCCAAAGCAAGTTCTTTCAGACCCAGCTGGGGCCAACCATCATGCGACCTCGTTGACATTACCAGCCAAGTTAGTAGAAGCCACGTCTGATTCGTGTCCTCTGCCACCACTGAAGGTCGGGCCTCTCGGCAGTCAGGTGCTGAAGGTGCCAGCGTCCTTTGCGCTGCCCTTGCATCTGCAGAGTCGGGTCCCAGCGTACTGTTTCACCACAGCCACAGCTCTGCCGCAGATCCTAGTGACCCAAGATCTAACCAGTCAGCCGATTTGCCAGGCTAATTGTAGTATGGTGCCAATCAGCGAAGAACAAAATTCCGTGCCAAAATCGCAATACGATCACCGAAATGCTTTGCCAAACCCAGAGGGAGAACTTGTCTGCGAGAATGTTATTTCAGAGATGGGCCAAAATTCATCTCCATCAGAATCCTTGCCTGTAACTCAGAAAATGTCTGTTGGTAGACTTTCCCCCCAGCAAGAATCTTCAGCTTCAAGTAAAAGGATGTTGTCCCCAGCAAATAGTTTAGACATTGCCATGGAAAAGCACCAGAAGCGAGCCAAGGATGAAAATGGAGCTGTTTGTGCAACAGATACTAGACCATTAGAAGCACTGAGTTCAGGAGCTCTTGAAGTTAGTAAGCAGAAGAAGCCTGTTCTGGTGAGGCAGGTTTGTACCACGGAGCCCCTTGAAGCTGTGATATTGGAACAGGATATTTTTTCTCACCCTGAAGTTAGTAGTGAGGCTCTGCATTTGACTGATGTTTCACCAGCTGATAATTTGTCGCCAGGACACTCCAAGCCTGTGGTTATAGAACCTATAAAAGAATTGCAGGAATTTGAAAGCATCCCGTCGGCCACATCGCTGACTCTGACAGTTAGAAATTTAGCTGCCCCTGCAGAGAAAACTCACATTTCTCCTTCGGAACATGTAGACAATAACCAAGAAAGGAAGTCACCAGGGGTTAAAAATCCAGGCGACAAAGCGAACATCCAAGAACAGAGTCAGGCCGCAGCCACCACTCCTTCCGCGTGTAAGGCCGGTGACACACAGCAGCCGTCCTTCCCCAGCCTGAAGACTGCCACCAGCTTCACGTGGTGTTACCTGTTGAGGCAGAAGGCCCTGCACCTGCCCCAGAACGACCAAAAAACTTCGGCCTACACCGATTGGACCGTGAACGCCAGTGATCCAAATCCACTCAGCTTGCCTACCAAAGTGGCTCTTTCTCTCCTGAACTCAAAACAGAAGACCGGAAAATCTCTATATTGTCAAGCAATAACGACCCATTTCAAGTCAGATTTATTGGTCTATTCAAGCAAATGGAAAAGCAGCTTAAGCAAGGTACTTGAAATATCATTTATCTTCAAAAATAGTCTGTGCAAGTTAGTTCCAACATGTCTGGATGCCTTTAAAGATTTCAATTGGAGGTTGTATTTTAATTTTGAATGACAAATTGTGCTTTCTAAGTGGACAGTTATTTGAAAGAAAGAATGATAAGTTTACCCAGGGAGTTATACTGATAAAGATTACCCAGAGTCCTCTAAGATTTGATTTTCTTGTTAGGTGAGAGAAGATTATGTTTATGCTTTATCCCTGCTAATGAAGGGGAACAGAGGTGTGAATATTGGAGATTGTTCTATTTCATTTTAAAATATAAGCAGAGACCCATTCATCCTTGTTTTATGCAAATCTGACCACTCTCCCCTCACCATTGCTGATCCCAGCTCTCTTCCTGTGTAGCTCTGAGAATCATCTTAGTACTAGAGAGAAGATTCACAAAATAACTGTACACTTGATAATTAAGTTGGTTTGGTCAGGATTTGTACAGTAAGGTCGTAAAACTATAATTTTGGGTTATTTGTGGAATAAAACTATAATTAGAGTTGTTGGCTTTATAAAATGGGGAAAATCATTTAAATGATTAAGAATAAATAGATAAGGGTATTAGGTTGGACTCTGGACATTCAGAATTATAGGTTAAGTTCTTGATCTCTACAGGCTCACAAGCACATGATACAGGTTCATAAATATTTACTTATCAATAAGAAAATATCACAGTATCAATATTATAATAGAAGTGCCTACAACTTTAATAAAAGAAGGAAGTCTCTAACACTGCCAGTAACTTGAGGAGGAGGTATGGATACAAGGAAGATATTCCAAAAGTGGTGATACTTCAGCTGAGTCTTTAAAAAAGAAAAAAAAAAAGAAATAGGGATTTTTTTTCAGGCAAACAAGAGTGAGAAATTTTAGTAGTCTGTCAAGTGATGTGGAAGTGAGAATGAACTTAGTTCATTTAAAGAGCCCCGAGGAGTCCAACATGGCTAGAAGGTGTTGGAAGTTTGAAACACTGACGTAGTTTGAAGTTGGAAATGTAGATAAAGACCAAAGAATGTGCATGGTGGTAGAGAGCCTTTGGTACTTTCTCAGTGGAGGAGGGTGCATCCAAACCATTCAGAATTTAATTTTTAAATGCTCAGACTCTACATCTACTAAGTCAGATGGAACATGAGACTTGAGCGTGAGAATTTAAACAGCGCTTCATGTTTGTATGTTCCTGAAGTGCCTATGAAAAGTGGCTCTCCTTCAGTACCAAGTGCCTTGGTAGAAATGCCTTGGGAAATGCACATCTGGATTTGGAGCTGGGAGAGAGCTCCGGGTGGAAGGTGTAGAGATCGTTCAGTGGATAGGTGCAATTAATGAGGTCTTTAGAGAGAAGGGCCTGGAATGGATCCCGAGATCCCTACTATTCAAAGGCTTGAGTGGATGAAGAAAGTCCACATAGGAAATGAGAGAGATTGTTCATAAAGGAAGGAGGGGGGGGGGACTACGAGAAAGTGGTATCACACAGATAAAGGAAGAAGGTATTTTAAAGAGAGTTGTTCAAGCCAAGAGGTCAAACAAAGATGAAGACTAACATGGTTTCTGGACTGAAGGGTTCTAATGTCCCAGAGACATGAGTTATATGGGCAGGTGGCCGTGGAGGACTCGGTACTGGGTTGACTGTTAACTCACAACCCAAATGCGCACGTATTTATAATTCAAAATGGAAGAGAACAGGTCGATGCTAAAGTGAAAGCATTTCTAAGAGAAGCAAGGTGTCAACAACATAGAGTGTATAGAGCAGTCAAGCATATAAACTAAGGAAATAGTAAAGATTTTGGCATTTAGCTTGTTGGAGAATAGAAGTCAGATTTGATAGCAAGAAAGTGAGCAAAAGATAAGTGGGAATTTGGTACTGAGAAGAAGGTAAGAAATAGGATTACTGTTAGAGGTGTAATGTCAAGGAAAGGTATGTGTGTATTCCAAACCTGATGTGTTTGCCAGAAAAAGAGGAGACAGTTGCATTTGTACATGTCAGGGTCAGTGTCATTACCTCTTCACACCACCTTTTTGAGACACTCAGGCCAGCAGCGTTTCTTTACGCCTGGCTTTGTAAGGACAGGGCCTTCCCAGGGGATTCTTCCCGAGGCCACATAGGCCCCTGGGTCCATGATGCACACACTCTCTTGTCACTTACTGTTACTATGTCATCGCAGTATGATAGCTGTCTACTTGGTGGTGTAATTTTTAAAGGAAGTTTGTAACAAAGAGGACCTTGATCAGAAAAGTTGTGCCTTGTGTTGGGCTTGGCCAGAGGACTGGAGTTTGAGCCCTTGCTGTTAACACTTGACGTTGGACAAGTGACTTAACCCTACGTGTGTCCTTCCTCACTGGGATGTGATCCACCAGTGCTGGCTGCTTCAGAAGGATATGTGAGAGCAGAGTAGGCTGGGGAGTGAGAAAAGAGGTTGTAAATAGTGCGGTTGTATAAAATCATAATGTCGCGTCACTACAGAATGTCTGTAGGAGAAGCACACACTGTTTATTATTCTGATGTTCACTACGTTTTTCTAGAGATTTAAGTATTATCAGGCCAAGACCTAACTTTTGACCTGACCTATAATTCACAGTTATCAGTATTCAGGAACTTTTGAGAGGATATAGAGAGGAAACCTAACTATGGTTTACAATGATGGGAGTAGGGGAGAATAAAATATTGGGAAATGGAGCTTCGGCTCTAACTTTACACTGCATTGATGTTGAAGGGAAGTTAGTCATGTTTTTCAGGAGTATGAGACATTATACCATAAGGGGGTAACTAGCTCTTTTCCATCTTTAAATAATAAACTCTTTAACAAGTATACTTAAACTGTAGTATGAGTGGTTGGTTAGCTATAAGAAAGAATATTTAGTTTATTAAAAAAGGTTCCTAAAATTAAACTCATGGAATACCAGGGTGGAGGGTTGTAGAGTCTTTATTTGGGGGTGTCAGTGGAATGTGGTGGGATTTTAAAGTAGCATAAGATGTGTCAGTTTGCTGTGACGCAGACAGATAAAGGAGGAGATAAAGCAATGACCTTTAAAGCTGTTACGTCCTTGAAATGCCTTCCATTAAGCTAACCGTATGCACTGTACTCTGCCATGTTTTAATTTCCAAGTGAAACACTAGCATGTTTGTGTTTTCAGTTTTATTAAATTAGTGTCTCTCTCTTTTTTTTTTTTTCCCTTTCAGAGAGCATTAGGTAATCAAAAGTCCACAGTAGTTGAATTCAGCAATAAAGATGCCTCTGAAATTAACAGTGAGCAAGATAAAGAAAATTCCTTAATCAAAAGTGAACCAAGAAGAATTAAAATATTTGATGGAGGGCAAGTACAAATTTTCCTTCTTAAATGTACATTTAAACTTACTTTTTAAATGTACATTTGCTTTCATGTGAATGAAGACTTACCAGTGCCGATTTTATATAAACGTTGCAAGGTTTCTCAGCTTATTAACAGAATCTTCATGACAAAATACATGTTAGGTATTATGTTAAATAATGCCATTTTGATCAAGAAAATGACAACTATTTAGAAAACATTGTAGGTTCTAGGAGGCAGCTAAGCACTAAGTTTTCAGAGTGAACCCTGGGTTTCACGTTGATTCATAATAAGGAGTGACCTGAAAAAATCTGCTCTAAAAGAGATGAATCATTGCCTGTTTGATGTCTTTAGTGAATTCGGTTGTGAGAAAGATTGTAAAAGCCAACGGTAGTTAAAATGAAGCTCAGAAATATTTCAGTACTTACAGCTGTGATTGAATTTAACAATAAAGAAAATTTTAAAGCAGTCACTTAGAGGAACTATTTTAAAATTAAACCTGGTATTGAATAAAGTTGTTTGATTAGAATTAGCTATTAGAATACTGTGTTGATGTGAAAAGCTGGAATATTCTGTTACTTACATGTGCATAACATTTATATTGATTGAGTTTAAAAATTGTGCCTTGTTTTATTTTTTAGGTTGAATTTCAATCATCAGTATTTTCTCAAAGACATAGTATCCAATTGCCCTATTCATTTTCCTTTTCTTTAAATTAGATATAAATCAAATGAAGAGTATGTATATGTCCGAGGCAGGGGAAGAGGAAAGTACATTTGTGAAGAATGCGGAATCCGTTGTAAGAAACCTAGTATGTTAAAGAAACACATACGAACCCATACAGATGTCCGCCCCTACCACTGCACTTACTGTAACTTCTCCTTTAAGACTAAAGGTATGAGATGACATCGCTTCATGGTCCTTTATTATATGCATTGAGTTAGTAGAGCTAAGACCCAACTTTACATATTCCTTGACCAAGGAAGCAGTAGCTAAAATAGAATAATATAAATTACATCTTGTCAACATTGTAGTCTTATCTCTTTATATATTTCTAGACCTCTTGAGAAAAAGTTTTTAATTACACACTTTTAGAATATACGTAATAAATATGACATTTGAAACGGAGCAACTGCCCTTTTTTCTTTTACTTCCCAAATTAGAGTTGTATAACATGATGACTAACACGTTTTCAAAAATACTTACTTTGGAGCTAAAGAAGAAAAAAGAAATTTTTATGATCACATTGTAGATGCATTTCAGTGCTAAAAGTTTAAAGAAAAAATTAAAATAATAACTACAGTAAAGTTATACTGATTACATTCATGTTTTATTATCTAATTTTAGTCATGCATAGCCATTTCTTTTTCTTTCCCATGAAGCTTTTTTACTGAAGTACTGTTGAATATCAGCTTCAAAAAATTTCTAAATTTTGTACTATTTAATGTTTGTGGAACTCAGAACTAGTAATTAAAATTATATTTAGTACCATTTCTGTATTCTTTATATGTTTTTATTTAAATTGTAAGCCTTTATTATAGTTAAGGTAATTTTACTCTCTACAAATTTCCTGTGACATATAATGAATAAATACACTATCATAAAATGTTTGCTTTCTCCATTAGGTTCCTTGTTTATGAATCATTATACAAAAATTTCTTGCTTGAGACTTTAATTTCGTATACCACCCTTTAGAAAGTAAGAATCTCGCAAATACAAAGCAATATAATCATAAAATTATTTGTCTGAAAGGAGAAAATCTGTGAAAAATATTTAATCAATTTTTTTAATAGAACTACATTATTTTTATCCCTTTTCAGTTAACATTTGCTTTTTTTTCTGATTATATTGGTTGTCTCTGCAGTTTTTGTTTTAAAGATTGATCAACTCTTCAGCAAAATTTATTATATTTTTTGGCCAGTATTTATTGGCATTTAAACAGTTATAGTATGTAGCAACTAAATAGTTTCAAATTAGCTCTCCTTAAATGCCAGTAAAACCTGAAACAAGAATGATGGGGGAAAAAACAAAACTGTTCTTCAGATAGCCTTGAATATTTCTAAAGTTTCAAGAAATCATAAGTCAGAAGGAACCCTAATTCTGTCATTCTTAGGTTGTGGTATGGAACCTTCTTCTGGAAATGGAGGGTGCATTTCAGGATGATTTTCCTGATCTTATGTGAAGGCTTTGATAGGATTAAGCACTTTGATCTTCTAACCCAACTTACTGCTTTTACACTGGTTTTGATCCTGTGATTAAGAAACGTCCGTCTGTTAAATAATTTACAGTGTGAGACCAGGAGACCAGTAATAGGCCAATATTACAAATAAAACATTACCAGTTATAGAATGATGTTACCAAACAAAAGAGGATCCAGGTATGATGTGAAATGGGTGTTTCTCAAAAGAAGGAGGAAAAGGAATCAGGATATTTTATAAAGTAAGGGCAAAGAAAGGAAGGAAATTTTTAATGTGGAAAACAAATGAAACTACAGAGATTTCTTGGCAAAGAAAAATATTATGAATCATCAAGTATTAATCCTAATGAAATAACTCAAGCCAACATCATGTAAAATATTAGATAAATGTTTGTGAAATGGTGGACAGGGCATAATGATCTTTGAAGAGTGAGCAGTATATGTTAGCAGTTTTCATGTCTTTCATTTCTCAAATATGCTGCATACCTGAATTTACATTAAATTTTTTGTTTTGTCAGATAATTCATTGGAATTATGTGATAAATATTTATTTGAAGAAAACTACCCTAGCTAAGGAGACTGGTGAAGAAAATATTAGAAATTCAGTATTTCCCTATTCTCGGCATGGCAGTTCTCTTTTTTATGGTCGCTTCCTTGTAGAAGTCTACCTTTTATGAATATATGCCAAACAGATTCCATAGTACCTTGTAAAGGTAGCTAAATAATAAAAGACTTGTTTTTAGATTAGGCTGTAAATTTTGCCCTACTCTGATTTACTTTGTTGTCCCATTCTTGAATGTGTCTGGTTATTAACAGAAGGTAATAGTGATGTAATGGCATGCTATATAAATAGGAGTATGCAAGGATAGCATGGTACTATCAAAGGAATGATCTGTCCTCCTAGAAGTTGATGCTTCTGATGGTAATGCTTGTAAGTCTGTATTTCATCAGTTGTCCTCTCGGTTTATTTTATGAATGCATTTTCAAAATAATTTTAATTGATTTGTTTTCACTATTCTGCTTTAAAGGTCAGTCAGCTCAGTCAGTGAGCTTGCATCTCTGCAGGATTTAGTTCCATTTATAGCACAGAAAGCTGGACTTTATATATAGCTATAGGAACCCAGAAACAAAATCGTTCATGCCTTCCAGAGGATTTATATTAATGTTCATTAAATCTGTTGAAAAATTTATCTGTTAATGCACAAAGCTTACAGCCTTGCTAGGGGATATTTGCATTCTAATGTGCATATTTTGCATATTGAAATGCAAATTGTTTTATTATAAATTATTTAAGAAGTTGGTTAATAATAAGTAATAGCTCAAGTTATGAGAAAATATGCTTATTAAAAACTCATATTCCCAAATTTGCCTAGTTACAATTATACATTAACTTCTCAGAGAGCAAATGACCTCCATGGCTGTCTGTTTAGGGAACAAAAGCATTTTGAAAGAACTTAGTGGACCTTGTGATTTGGTTTATAATATTGTCATCATACTAGAAAGCGTTTTGACTAATAAGTGGAAATTTCAGCCACAATAAGATGGGAAAACTATTCTTCATAACTTTTAATGTGAAAATGTTGAAGCATACAGAAAAGTAGATATTTGCATAGTGAACACCAGTATGCCCACCACGTTTTAATAATTGTTAATAATTTGCCATATTTGCTTCATATTTTATTTTTAAAGTGTATTTAAGGTAAATGTCAGACATGGCCAAGTCATTTAAGCCGGGCGTTATCTCTAGAATCACAGAGGTCAAGGTTTGCTGGTTCTTAGACATTATCTGGTCCGGTCCCTCTCTTACACTTGAACCCTTTAAGCACTAAGCTCTGGGATACTGTGCATACTAACTAGTGCAAGAATTGGCCTGAACGGGTGTGACCAGTCCCACGGGCTTAGTGCAGTTTTAGTGGAGGTGAGGCTCTATAAATACTGCAATTTTGCAGGTCTTTCAGCTACCACAGACTCAAATCTGGACCACTGATTCAAACATTTGTAGCTCTTCTGAAGGTTTATTCTGAAATACTAATTTGCCCTGCTCGCCAAACTCAGCATTTAGATTTTATTTTCAAAAGAGATGATTTTCCCTTCTTGGCAATTTTGTGTGTGTGGCATTATCTACTCAAGCTGCTTGGTATCCTCAAGAGAATTTGAGCTCTCCCCCTGCATTAATGATCACTTGGGGCCAGCACGCCCAATGGTTCCCAGTTAATCTGGTGATACTTACAGAGGTGTACACCAGCTGCCAGAGGAAACACACCTCTAGGGATACTATGATGAGACTTGTAGTCAGTATGGTGAAGTAAAATTAATGTAGGAAATTCTTTCTCTTGTTCCAAACACACAGAAATACTATTTATAGTACAACAACCAACTGTAGTTTTAAATAGATAACCAAGCTTGAAATTTAGAAAGAAAGATTCCCAGCCACCAAAAATAAGGAAACTCCAAACTAGCATGGTGAACAGATATTAAAAAAAAAAAAAAAGTCCATAGGGACATCAAGCCAGATATATGCCCACAGGCCTGGGGTTTAATACTGGCCCTGGAATGGCATCTGAGGCCTCTGAAATAAGCATGGCTCTCCTGTCCAGTGACTTTGGACCATGTGGTGAAAAAGCTGCCTGCTAAAAATAAAAAGCAAAACCCTATACCTGTGCCATGCCAAAAAAACGCCTCAAACTGATCCAGAATTAGTGGAATGAAACTGTTAAGGTCCCAGGCAGAAGCAATTGGAAGGCTGACCCATAGAGATGTGTCTACAACCCAGGGTACTTAAGACTCCATGGAAACCAATCTTGCTAAAGATAAGTTTACAATAAAAACTAAAAAATGTGCAAGGAAATAAAGTACTATGAGGGAAAGCCAGCGGACACAACTGGTGGAGAATTCAGAAACCACAGATCATAGTGCAATCTGAAAGGGACTTTAAGTGTATATAAAATGTTCTAAGAAATAAATAAGGACTAGAGAATAATAACCATAAGGCAAAAGTAGACATTATCAAAGTAGAGGAGGCAGATTTGAAAAAGAGAGATTATTACTAATAACAAGGTTATTACAGCATATAGATACCAGTATTATTTTTTTGAGCAAATTTTAGTCATTGGAATTGTACGACCACAATCTGTACTTTCACTTGAAATAGGAATGGAATTTGCCAGTGTTGACAAATGCAATAGCAAAATAATACTATGTAAGCTTAGTAAACATTCTTTTCCCTTAAGGAAATCTGACAAAACACATGAAGTCCAAGACACATAGCAAGAAATGTGTGGATTTAGGCGTCTCAGTAGGTTTAATAGATGAACAAGATACAGAAGAATCAGGTAAGGCTTTATTCCATATTTTTCATAAATGCTATTTACAATGTACTCTTTTTTTTCTTTGCATCCATACTCTTCTTTCCATTCCCACTGATGCTGCTCAGTTCCTACTTTCATTACCTCTTATTTATACTATGTGATAGACTCCTAATCAGTTTTCTCACCTTTCCTTTGTCTTCCTTCCTTTGCATCTATCCCCACTGATGTTAAGTTAATCTTCCTGAAGCATGTGTCTGATCATACTATTCCTCTGCTCCAGGTCTTCCATTGGTTTCCATTTGCCTACCAAATAGAATATGAGCCACTTGACCTCCAGTAATTCCTCAGAATCCTTTATAATCTGATGCCTGCCTACTTCTTCACCTTTATCCCTCATCTCTCTCTTTCACCTGCCCTAATGCTTGAATTTCCTGCTTACATGACACTGATCCGGCTCTCTGCCTATAAAGCCCTCACCCTCAATCCCCACACAAACGTGGCTCCCCGTCTGCATTGGTCAAAATCTTATTTTCCTTCAAGATCTAGCTCAAATCCACTGCCGTCATGAAGCCTTCTCTGATTTTCCCTTCCCACACCACTTGAGGGAAGTAATTTTTCCCTTTTCTCAACACCTGTAATATTTTAGAGTTCACTCTCTGAGAGTATTGGATCCCTTTCTGCCATAACTTTTTTTTTTTTGTTATTTACATGCTTCCTCCCTTACCTCTTCGCTGATTCTCAAGTGGGTCATGAGTAGAACTGATGCCTGAGTAGTATTCGCTGCGCCCGCAGCCCTCAGTGCAGTGCCTTGCTCGTGGCAGCTGCTCTGGAAATATTTGGGGAATAAAAACATTTGTTTGCTTCCCCAAATTGTTTATTATTTTGAAAAGGTTAACTGGTTGTTTTCTTAACGATGTTAACTCAACAAGTAGAAGTATTTATCTCTAACCAATTTTGAGGGGAAATAAAGCTGTTCATCTGTTCTGACTAATCAGACAATAGACTTATTTTTTTGTAAGACTTTTTGTTTTAACCCAAGAATTTATCAACAAGAGATAAGTTAAAAAAAAAAAAAAAGGTTGTCCTATTGCTTTTTTGAAAAACACCCTAAATTAAACATTTACCTGCTTGCTATGTTTTAGTTAGTATGTACTAGTTTGATGTAGAAAAAATTTCCAAAGGGAAAATGGTGAGGGCATCTTTGAAAATACAGGTTAAAAAAAAGCAAATGCTTTTCATTCCACCTGACAACCAGTAACACACTAAATGAATCAGCCTGAATTTGTTTCTAAATATGCAAGAGAAGTGACTCACATCTTAAGTGCTACAGTTGATATGATTTCGTATTTTAAGCACAAGGAAAGGATTGCCTTTAACTTTAATTTTGGGAAATAAGTGGATGTATTATTAGTAGAAGGAAAATACAATCATAACAAACTTAGGACAATCAGGAGGTTTTTAGTGCTTCATAGACACTTTGATGCTCTGATACATATCGGGGATGGCAATATCAGGATTTAAAAGTATATATCAAATTAACATATGTGTAACTTTTTTGTCCTAGGAACATACGTATTAAAAACTGATTTTTGAATGGCTAGGAATTGAATTCTGTGTTGATGTCTTTGTATAAAGACATACATTTAATAAAATTAATTAACTAATTTACTTCTAATGTAAATAGTCTGTTTGATTTATTTTCTGCTCTTAGTAGTCATGCAGTAAATTAACTACCATAACTATTTAAGTGAAAAAAAAATCCCTCTTTATTATTTATTTGCTTTATTGCTATTACGCTGAGCAATTCAGAATTAAAAAGCTAGGGAAAATGAGTAACGCTTTCAGTGAGTATATTTATTACCCAGAGACTAGAAAAGGCACAAAGTAGAGGTTATAATATGAAATACTAATTTCTGAAAAATGTATAAACATTAAAAGCATTATTATTATAATATATACTCTTAGGTGTTTTACTTCTATAAGAAGATGAGTCTTATAAAAATTAAGTAAAATGTAGAATCTTCTAAACTGTCAAGGGAAGGTAGTGTTTATATCCCAAATTTACATAGGAGAATTAAGTGTAGTTTCCATTAATTATCATGCATCGTTTAGATTGGACAACTGACTGATGGACTTACATATCTATCCGTTCATTTTTGTTATTTCTCACCTGATTCCAGAAACGCTTGAAGCAGGTCTTAGACTATAACTCAAACTTGATAGCCTAATTCCCAATTCAGATGAGATCCTCTGATAAAACTCTAGGTAATTTTACCTGTTTTTTCTGTTTAATTTTTTTAAAATTACTGTACTTATCAGTAGTATACTTAAAGTTTTTTCACGGTTTTTATTGAATAGTAAATTATAGCACATAGGTGGATTTTGCCAAGTGCTATGTCATACCTCATAGTTCTTTATAATATGCCAACAAAATATATTCCTCCACTTCTGCTTTATTATAGGCTTGGAATATAGGCATAAATGTGGCGAACGTTGTTTCAAACAAATGGTCTTGTTTTCCCTTTATTATTGTCTTTTGTGTTTTTAAAAATATTTTGAGATGTTTTGTAAAAATACAGAAAGATTACAAAGAGTTTTATTACATGCACTCATGTATTCACACCAGAGTTGGGGATTATAAACATTTTCTCACATTTGCTTCAAGTCTTTTTCATAAATTGTGTTTTTGAAAATTGTATTTTCATAAATTTGTATTTTTGAAAAAAAAACAAGCTAAGTAAGGCATTACACATTAGGTGCAGTATCCCTAACTCACCCTTGCCCGTCGCACTCCCTCCCAGAGGCAAACACTAACTTCACTTAGGGGTTTTCTTTCTATTCATTTAACATACGTGTGTATATCCACACATAGCATGTGGTTTTGCTTAAGTTTGTATACCAAATTTGCATGAACAGTACCACCTTGTATGTAGATACCTAGAAAATTAATTTTGCTTTATAATTTTAAATCGTTCTCTAGGATAATTTCTATTTCTGCACACCCTTAACTATACCTGATACTACATGCATTTTAGTTTGGGGCCAGTTTGATGGATGATAGTCTGCTGTCTTTACTTATATTTTCTTGATTGCTAGCCTAAGTTTGGATCTTATTATTCTTTGGGAAGAAGTTTCACTCTGTTAAACTGATGGTAGTTAGAGATGGGATCTTGCTTAGCAATTCTTTAGATGTCTATGTTTTTAGAGAGGAAAGCGCAGAAGCCCACAATGTGATGCTGCCTGTCTGCAAGGTGTACCATTTTCTAGTCCAACACCAGCCTAGAATATTCTAGGCATTCTTTTTTCACTCTCCTTTGCTGGCTCCTCCTCATCTCCCCAGCCTCTAAATGCAGTGCCCAGGGCTGTGGTCTCTAATCTCTCATCTCTTCTGTCTATGCTCCCTCCCCAGGTAGTCTCATCCAGTCTTCTGACTTTAAATACCATCTATATGCTGGGGATTCCAATATCCACTCCAGACTTGCATGTCCATCTTTCTACTCACCATCTCCACTTGGATGGCTAATAGGCATCTAGAGTGTGACGTGCCCCAAACTCCTGGTTTACCCCTTATGTGACTCTAAGAAGCACGCTTCCCTGAAGTCCTTCTCCCATCCTTCCAGCTGCTGGACCAAAAACCTTGAAGTCGTACTGGGTGTCCTTTGGCTCCAATCCACCAGTAAAACCTTTGGCTCTTCCTTCAAAATGTATTCGGAAACCTACCGCTTTGAACCACCTGTTCCTCCCAGCCCTGGTCAAAGCTATCATCACGTCTTCTAAGTTGCTTGCAGTAGCCCCTCACTGGTCTCCGTGGTTCAGCCCCTGCCTCTTTACAGCCTGCTTTCAACACAGCAGCCAAAGTGGTTTCTAAAAGTTACGTCATGGCTTTGCTTAAAACCCTCCATCGGTTTCCTGTCTCGTTCGGAGCCGTGGTCTGTGTCCCCTGCGAGCACCACGCCTCTGAAACTCGGCTCCACTCCCTCCTCCCCTGCCCCTCAGCTGCAACCACCCTGATCGCCTGGCTCAGTGGGCAGCACACCCAGCTGGCCCCTGTCCAGGGCCTTTTCTCTTTTCCTCCCTTTGGAATGCCCTCCACCAGGTGCTGCAAGACACCCCGTCATCTCTCAGTGCTCTTGTGCTCAGACGTCACCTTATCAGTGAGGCCTTCCTGAAGCTCCCTAGAGAAAAGAGCGCCTCACCCTCTTCCTGCCGGCATTATTTTTCCGTACAGCACTTACAGCCACTTACAACTCACAGATGAGTGTGTGTATTCATCATCTGTTCCTTTCAACTAGAAAATAGAACATAGGACAGCGATCTCCCTGTGGTCACTGCTGTATCGCCAGCACTTGCTGGGATTGTGGCTAGCGGCAAATCATAGATAGTAAATAGTTGTAGATTGAGTGGGTGACTGGAAAAAAGCGACCTGTAATCTGTCAGGAAATCATTCAACATTGTTGTTTTTAGAATATGATATACTAGTTTTCCATTAAATTCCTTCACTACAATTAAATGGTAGCTGTAATACAATATTTAACGCCTTTACCTGTGAATAGTGTTTACATGGTTTGGTCGTGGTCAATATAGGAATTTTCAAAGTGATGATGGCCATTCATTTGTTAATTTGTTATTTATTGGTTATTAGATCAGAAGACTGGGAGATATTTTAAGTTATCCTGATGATTCCATTTTTTCATCCTCAGTAATGATCTGTGCAGACTGATAAATATCTGTTCCATTTTTCAGTGGTTCCAGAGAAGAAGAGTTTATTCTCTTTGTGACTGATTATTTATTTAGCACCGCAGCAACTGTCTAGTATGTCCATAGTCACTGCCCTCAGGAGCTCCTCGCCTGTGGCTGTGATGTTGGGACTTGGCAGGGTTCACTCCTCAAGGCTGGGATCTGGGAAGGACAGTGATGGCCTCGTCTGGAACAGAAGGATGACTAAGGGTATCCCAGGAGAACAAAAAGAAAGGAAATATATCAAAATATAATGATCCATATATTGCTTTGTTTGAAAAAGTATTGATGAGGGGGTGGGGTAAAGGAGGGCAAGCACTCTGGACCGAGAGAGTTGTTGAGCAAAAGCCCAGAGGTTGGGAGAGGGGAATAGGGCATCAGGAGTATAAATGAGGCAGGATGAGAGAGTTGGGCAGGGCGCTGGGGGACAGGTCCTACTATGCAGGGGAGTTTTAGCACCTTCCTTTAAGAAAGTCTGAGGGATTTTTTTCTTTTTTTCTTGTATCATCTAAAGTAATTTAAAGCCACTACCTCTTTAGTCCCATATACCTCTGACTTTTAATATGGATTATTTTCTCAAATGTTTTTTAAACAAGGAAACAACAAATAGTAGGGCTTTTTATTTGTGTCCCCAGGAATTTTCATTGCTGAGCTTTTGTTTGTTTTTTCTTTCTGCCGCTGCTGTTTTATTTTATAGTGGGAATTTAGACAGTAATGACTATAAAAGAAGCATGATTTCTTTAAGTGGTTAGTCCCATTCAGCAGCAACAATAATAAATAATGCCATAGAGCAAAAATCTTTTTGGGGGGACTTCCCTGGTGGTCCAGTGGCTAAGACTCCGCGCTCCCAGTGCATGGGGCCCGGGTTCGATCCCTGGTCGGGGAACTAGATCCCACGTGCCACAGCTAAGAGTTCGCATGCCGCAACTAAAGATCCCATGTGCTGCAACTAAGACCCGGCGCAGCTAAATAAGTAAATAAATATTTTTTTTTAAAAAATCTTTTTCTGAAAGGGTGTTTTTATAAACAAAGTACGTCAAGGTTTCAGCATCCCTCATTCTCTAGCAGATGGAGTTTACAGGTTTGGATGGAAAGTCTGGTACGATTTTTCCCTCGTGACACCCAATTTTGTATGTATATATGTATAATGACTCATTTAGAAATCTTGCTCTTCATTTATTAAATTAGGGAGCATTATTTCTCCTGGAATTCATTTCTACTCTGACCCAGCAGCACCAAGGTGTAGAACTTTCTCCACAGAATAGACTATCATAAAAGATAAGGACTTGATTTTTTCCTACCTTAATGTTTCCGTGTATGTTTTAAAACCTTGCCCTTATCAACTCCATAAGGATGTTGTAAGGAGTAGTGGCGTATGTTATGAAGTGTTTCATTTTACTATCAATTTAATTTTCCAAGGAAAAATACAAATTATTAGCCATATAGTAGTAGTAGAAGAAGTGACTAACTTTAAAAAAAAATAGGAGGGAGAATAAATATTTTCAGCTATCATAGTTTTAATCTTTGAAGTGTACATCTGCTCGTAGAAGGAAGCTTGGGGTCCAGAAGCTGGTCAGTGCCGAGTGATCTGACATGCTGGGTTCTCTCTCCCCCTGCTTCCTCCCTGCCCGTAGGAGTTTCCCGCCTCCCTGATCACACCTGGAAGCCTCCCCCTTCTCAGGGATCAGGCTCATGGCAGCGGTTCCTTCTGAGACTTCAGCCGCCAGCTCGAGATTGCTGCCTGACAGTGTACTCCCTATTTTCCTGGCCCAACAAATGAAAATAAGTGATGAAATTGCATCGTGTAATGTAGGGTCTTTCCACCCATAACTTGCTGGCTTTTCCCTTTAATGATGAACAGTTTTGTGGTTTTTTAAAAATTATTTATTTATTTATTTATTTATTTATTTATTTTTATTTTTGGCTGTGTTGGGTCTTCGTTTCTGTGCGAGGGCTTTCTCCAGTTGCGGCAAGCGGGGGCCACTCTTCATCGCGGTGCGCGGGCCTCTCACTATCGCAGCCTCTCTTGTTGCGGAGCACAGGCTCCAGACGCGCAGGCTCAGTAGTTGTGGCTCACGGGCCCAGTTGCTCCGCGGCATGTGGGATCTTCCCAGACCAGGGCTCGAACCCGTGTCCCCTGCATTGGCAGGCAGATTCTCAACCACTGCACCACCAGGGAAGCCCCAATGATGAACAGTTTTATCAAGTGCTTTTGTGGCATCCTGGGGTCCTACTGTCATTTCTCGTACTCTTAATCTAATGTACCTCTGGTGTTAAGCCCACTGCACAGTGCACTGCTAGAAACCGCACTGCGATTCCATTTGCTGTGTGTCTACATAAAGATTCAGGAAAATGCTAAGGTTTGGCCAGCAGTTAGGTGTCACAGCAGTTTCTTACCTGTGTCCCAAAAGGTAGTGATTCCAGTGGCTCTTCCGATGCCTTTCATTTTGCCCTCACGGCTGCATTTATCCAGGGGCGTTACTGATCTACTATATGAAATATGCAAGTATGAAATTACTGAGTAAACTCTTATCAGCGGAATCTCCTTTGTCACCTAGGCTTTCCTAAACACAGTCAAAGTTTCTCACTTAATTATGCAGCTAGATTACAGATGGCTACCAAATAACGGTGATTAAAGAAAAATAAGTAGCCAAGTTCAGGAGCCACGTGTCTCTTGGGAAACCAGTACACTGACACATCGTCTTGATCAATACGAAAATTTGTGACATTAAGTCTTCTCTAGATACTGAATAAAATTCTTAAGTAGTTTTGATAGCCACCTTCATATTTCACATTGACAGCAGGGCAGTTCTGTCAGAAGTGGAGTCCTACAGCACCTTAGGAAGGACTATTAGATTCATCACACTTGTATGAAAGTCACATACAGCTAAACAGCCAGTGCTAACAGGATATGCAAGAACTTGCTCCAGGTATTGACACCTTGATTATCTCAGACATCTGGGAAATGGGGTAAACTTTTTAAAGAAAAAAAACCCACAAGGATATTATTTGGGAGCCCTGATTCTAAATGCCAGGCTTTGCAGAATAGCAACCAGAAACCTAAGGATAGTGTTTCTAAGGTTTATAGGAAAAACTGGGGTCTTGGTCGTTTGATCTTTTCTGTAGCACATACATAATAATCAAGAAATATCATCTCTGAGCTTTCATTTATTCAACAAAATTTGTTAAAGGCTCTCCAAAGGCCAGTGTTACTACAGAGTATCCCACCATATTTATTCTTGAAAAATCATTACCATTCGGTAATGTCTTGGTCAGCTTCTGGTTTTCTGGGAAAAGTCCAAGTCTTTTTGTTCCATGTTCATATTTAATTTTTCCTTAATATCTGCCTTGTTTTGTTTATTTTCATCAAAGGTTTACTGTAGATTTATTTCTACTTATCTACAGTATTTCTTTTCCTGGTATTATCTTCAATCTTTTTCTTTTTTTGAATGCCCTAAATCTGTTTTCTACTCTCTACCAACTTGATACTCAGAATGTCATTCACCAGCAGAATGTGCCTGTTCCCTGGTGGATGGAGCGCTTATGAAAGGTCAGTGTGACGATGATGTGATGAAGGCGCAAAGACCCCTGAGTTTTTGATTCTTCACGGCCCTTAAAGCAGTGGGCCGTATGGCTGCCCATTTCGTCCTTCAGCAGATGAATTCTTGTTCTAATTTCCAAATGGAGTAAATTTAGAGACGTTGGGAAACATTTATTTTGAATTAAGCAGAGGGGACTGTAAACTTATCTAAGGCAGCCATTAAAATTTGGACATTTGACATCTCAAAGAAGTTTCCGTGTAGTTTAAAACCAGCCACTCAGCTGTAGTTATAGTAGGTGTTCATGAAAAGTCTAATCCCTCCGGCCAGCTGCACATGTCCCTGTATTCTTGCCATGCAAAACTATATAGTCTCAGGAATTTTGTCCCTGTGTTCTTGGGGTATTAGTAAGTACTTTTTCTTTTTCACCTTTTGTGTCAAAAGTCATGCTGCTGGCTATTTGCTTTTCATGCCTTGATCCGAAGAATGTTTTTGTCAGCAGACTGCTCGGAATGTTAACATGTGCCCTCCACTGCCAGACTGGGAGAACCATTCAGTGTGGCAAGGTGCAACTGGAAACACGGTTCCCGCTGGAGGTTAAGTATTTAGGATGATGCGTGTAAGAGGATGGCGTTAGATCACAGGATTTAAAACCTGTGTCACATTTACCCTTAAAATAAATTTAATGAATTTTTCTAAATGAAGTGCTTTCAAAATGAAACCTGTAGAATATGTTTTCGTCACTGGGATGTTTACAGAAAACATTATTAGTTCTTTTAAGAGAAACTGCCACACACAATAAGAAACCATGATAGGTCTTGGGACTTACAGTTAAACAAGTGTGTATGTCGTTAATGAACAATGCAGATACCACTGCCTTTTGGTTTACTGCCTAAAGTTAACAAACGTTAAACCCTGGCTCGTTATATTGTTAAGATGAAAACATAGTTTAATAAAAACCCGAAACAAAAACCCATTACTGCAGTAGTTGTATGCTTTAAAAGACTTTTTCCCCAGGTTTCCCTTGTTTGTCTGGATTTCAGAGTAATTTTTCTAAACATGAGGAAAACAAAAGCAGACAAATTACAGCAGTAGCAGAATGTTGAAGAGGGAGGTGCTGCTGACCTCCCAGGGGAGCCTGTCTGAGGGAGGCCCCGCCTGGCTCGGCCAGCAGGGGTCACTGTCGGGCAGCGATGGGAGGGCAGCCCGCGGTTCATCCAACTGAAATCAGATTTTGAAACACATCTTTAGGGAAGTGGTTTGACATAAATTACTTTTGAAAAACAATATTGCCGCATTGTTTGCCTTCTTTTTCCCTCATGAATTTAAATTCACAGAAAATAGAAGAATTAATTTTACACATACGTAAAATTGTACTGAGTAGTAGAAATTTTTATTTATAATGAGTTGGGAATGTACCTAGGAGGACAGAAATTAAATAGAAATTTTACAGGCCATTTATTTATGAATTTGTTAAGTAAGTATGGGTTCCTTATACCTGTTCTAGGGTCCTTGGGGGATGCAGAGGGGTGAGCTACAGCCTTCACCCTGCTGGAATAGTACAGTCTACATTGTAAAAACCAAGGAAGGAACAATCGTCATGTAGTATATCTTACTGGAATAATGACAAGACTCCTAAATACAAAAAAACCCTGTTTCCAAATTCTGACTTTGATGCTTTCCAGCTGTATTTAAGTCTCTTAACTTCCTGTGTAAAATGAGTTGGGTATCAGCTCTGTCACGAGTGGCTGTTAGGTTTAAACATAAAGAGTAAAATGTTGGCAAACTTTTTCTGTAAAGGGCCTGATAATCAGTATTTTAGGCTTTGTGGGCCACACAGTCTCTGGCATGACAACTAAACTTTGTGAGTGTGGCAGGAGAGCTGCCATAGACAGTATGTAAATGATGGGCCTGGCTGTGTTCCAGTAAAACTTTATTTAAAAGAACAGGCGGGAGCCGCGTGAGGCCAGCAGCTATGGTTTGGCAGCCCCTGATACAATAGGAACTCAGTGTAGCATGCCATCGTAGTTACTATGCTCAGTAACAGGCTGTAGCAAAACGAGCAGTGTCACAAAGTCAGAGATGGCAAGTTCTGGAGTAGTTAACAAGTCTGTGTTCTTGACCTTGCTGACTTGTGGTCATGGACAGGTCACTTTTCCTTTCTGGGTCTTCTACCTTGCACAACTTCTGACCGGATAGTAACAGTCTTCTTTGGGGCTAGGGGTTAAGGGGACAGGGCAGTAATACGAAAGGACTTTTCTTAGCATGAATCCAGAGAGCAGAGGTGTCTGGGCTTTGTTTTGGTGCTGTGGATATTTAAAAGGATGCCATTGTCTTAGGTTCATTTAAGTTATCCATTGTATCTTGTTCCGGTCACTCTGGAATATCCACCCTGTTTAACAAATATGTAATGACCCAAAATTCGTTTTCAGGTTCCCAAACTTTGACAGGGTTCTTCCCCTTCAGGAGTTTTACGACCCAATGCACGTAGAGAGATAAACATTATTCAGTCCTTATCTTGGGGAAGGAAAACTGTAGAAAGGAATCCCAGCTCTTCTCAAGTCCTCTGTGAGCTGTAGGCATGTGGCTCTGTCCAGGGAGAAAGAAAGGTCCAGGGACACCAGCCTGTGCGTCTTCCCACCCATAATATTGCAAACCTTGATCTGAAGTGTGGGACAATCAAGGCCAAAGAACATGAAAATGCAACCAAGTCGTTTTACCCCCTTCCCCATTAAAAAGCATATGGTATTCTTTATGAATCCTTCTCATAAGTTGCATACACTGAAATTTTATATCTATATGTAAAATAAAAAACTTTAAAGATTTATAGTATAACTAATTATTCTTAAACTTCCATACTTACTGTAAAATACAGTGTATTTGTTGTGAAATTAAAAAGGTTATTTACATTCTCCTTGGGGATTGTATTTTATATGTTCCACTCTTCATAATGAAATAATTACTTGAAGCTTTTAATGTCTGTACCTGTAAATATTCAGCTCACTCATGCATATTTATAAGCTAGGTTATTGACTGTCATTCATTGTTGACCTTCTTTCAGATCATTCTGTGGTTAGGTTTTTATAATATGACATCTGAATGCGGAGACCTGGGTTTAAATCTTGGCTCTGACACTTCTGAGCTGCGGGCTTCACACTTTAAAATAATTAACTGCTTTTTTAATTTTTAAAAAATCTTTGTCTGAGAAAAAGTCAGGTCCTTAATTAGCCCTTGTTTTAGTTGTGATCAGATAGCGCTGGTCTGTCTGTAGTACTAAGCCGGGTGCTCTCGCGGTCTCCATGGCTAGAACCGGAGTAGAGGCATTCAGGCGTCATACGTACAACCGAATAAGAACTGCAAGAATAGGTACAAGATACAAGGTAAGAATAGTGTTAGGTGCCAGATATTTAAAGAATGTGTGTGTGTGTGTGTGTGTGTTAGGATGTATTTTGGAGAAATTACCTGTGCCTTTAAATTAAACAAGAGAAGTGTTGGAATTTGTTTCAATTAATAGTTTCCTGTTAAATAATGGGAAAGAAAAAAATTGCTTGTCAGAAAGAGAAGTCTTGATGAGTATAATAAGAACAGCAGGGAGATGGAGATTGTGCAGGCTTATCTGAATGAGACAGAATATTGGTGTCAGTAGAGTAAAATAAAGGTCCTGGAGCATTGGCAAATAGGCTTTTTCTTGATGTCATTTTTTAAAAGGTTATTTTGGTCTTTGTAGAAAGTCAAAAAACTAGTAGAGTTCCTGTATATTCTTTACCCAGCCTCCCCTGTGCTAGCATCTTACATAACCAAGAACATTTGTCAACACTAAGAAATTAACCTCAGCTCAGGATTGCTAACTAAAGCATAGGACTTCCCAGTTTTTCCCCTGATGTCCTTTTCCTGTCCCAGGCTCTCCTTCATGATCCCACATCACACTTAGTCGTCGTGGCTCCTCCAGCGTGTCCCTCAGTCTTTATTGTCTTTCATGACCTTGACATTTATAGAGAGTATTGATCAGTTATTTTGTAGAATGTTCTCAATTTGGGGTTTTCTGCTACATGCTCACGGCTGGATTGAGGTTATACATTATTGGGGAGGCGCCATAGGGTGGTTATGCTTTCCTTAGTGCATCATATCGGGGGTACCGTATGTCAGTATGTATTACTGGTCATGTTAACCTTCTTTACTTGGCTAAGGTGATGTCTGCCAGGACTAGCTACTGTAAACTTACTGTTGTTCCCTTTATAAATATTAAATATTTGCGGAGATACTTTAAAACTATGCAGATACCCTATTTATGCATTGATGGATTTTGCCTGTGGTAAGTATTGCTATGGTGTTCTAATTTATCAATTAGAATTTTTCTGCAAGGAAAAGTTACCATTTCTCCCTTAGTTCGTTCATCCATTCATTTACATCAGTATGGACTCAAGGTTATGTATTTTATTCTTTGGGTTATAATCCAGTTCTGTTATTTATTGTGTAGCTCAAGTTCTCATTGACCATTGAGAGCTCTTTGAGATCTGTTCCTGTGCCCTTTCAACATGCGGCTGCTTTTTTTTTCTTTAAGCGGTTCCTTACTTTTTTTTTTAATTTTTATTTTATTTATTCATTTATTTTTGGCTGTGTTGGGTCTTTGTTGCTGCGCCCAGGCTTTCTCTAGTTGTGGTGAGCGGGGGCTACTCTTCATTGTGGTGCGCAGGCGTCTCATTGCAGTGGCTTCTCTTGTTGCAGAGCACGGGCTCTAGGCGTGTGGGTTCCAGTAGTTGTGGCATGCAGGCTCAGTAGTTGTGGCTTGTGTGCTCTAGAGCGCAGGCTCAGTAGTTGTGGCGCACGGGCCTAGTCGCTCCACGGCATGTGGGATCTTCCAGGACCCAGGCTTGAACCCATGTTCCCTGCATTGGCAGGCGGATTCTTAACCACTGCGCCACCAGGGAAGTCCCAGTTCCTTACTTTTTGACACCCAAGATGTTCCAGCCATGGAATTCACCATTTCCCCAGGGACCCCTGGTTCACTTTACTGGAGAATGGTATTTAGGAACCAAGATCTAGCCGCTAGGTGGTGTGTTTCTGGCTACTAACCTGTCACTGCTTCTAGCCCCTCTCGTTGGATAGAGCTGGGAAATATGCATATTTATGCTAACTCATACATATACGTACATCTGTGTTTATTTCTGTATCTGTGTATGTGTACGTGCACACACACACACACACACACAAATGAGAATGTGAGTCCACACTGATAATTCCAGTTCCGGTCCAGTCCCACAGAGTTTATTTTAGCCTGCTCCATTTCCTTTTTTTTTCTTTCACCAACAGTGGGAAACCTGGTTCTCATCTACAGTATGTTCACTTATTTGTTCAGCTCTAGCATACCAATAAACTAGTTCCAGAAATGTTGACCCACCTGTGAAAAACAGGTTTACAATCACAGCATAGTGTCTGTGTGCAGCTCTTTTTGTCTTTAGCCTTCACATTGTCTGGTCAGAACCCCCTTTGCCAGGGTTACCTAGGTCGTGGTTGTGGAGTTCATTTGTACTCAGCCATCTGTCTCAGCTTGCATTTCATCTCAGATTTCCACCACATCCTGGTTATGTTTGTATTTACACACCCTACAATTCACCTTAGGGTGCACAGTTTGGTGGTTTTTGACAAATGTGTACAATTGTGTGTCCAGCCCCACAGTTCCACAGAGAACAGTTCCATCGCCCCAAAATTCCTCTGCGCCACTTCTTTATGGACACCTCCCCACGCCCAACAGCCCCTAGCAGCCACTGATGTCTTTTCCTCCCTGTATTCGTATGTTTTCCAGAGTGTCACATGAAAGGAATCAAAATAAGGAGCTTTGGGGGTCTGGCTTCTTTCACTTAGCAGAATACGTGTGAATTTGTCCATGTTTTTGTGGGCATCAATAGTTCATTCCTCTCTATTGCTGAGTAGTATTCCGTCGTATTGATGTGCCATAGCTTCGTAGCCACTGGCCACTCGAAAGATACCTCTATTATTTCCTTCCTGCTCCTTGCTTTCGGTTTAAGTTTGATTGCCTTTTTCTAATTTCTAAAGCTGAGAACTTAGATTATTTATTTGAGACCTTTCTTCTTTTCTAATAGAAATGTTGGCTACAATAAATTTCCCACTAACCACTGCTTTAGCTGCATCCCACAAATTTTGAATGTTATATTTTGGTTTTTATCCAGTTCAAGATATTTCTGACTTTCTTTGAGACTTTCATTTCTGACTCATGGTTTATTTAGAAATGTGTTATTTAATTCTGAAATATTGGGGGATTGTTCAGATATCTTCCAGTAACTGATTTCTAGGTTATTCTGTTTTCAAGCAGAAACGTAAGTATGATTTCTATTCATTGAAATTTGTCGAGGTTGGCTTTGTAGCTCAGAATATACACGTTGGTGAATGTTCCACATACACTTATAAGGAAAGCGTATTCTGCTCTTTGGGTGGAACGTAACTGTTAACTAGATCTAGTTGGTTGACAGTATTTTTCAAGTCTTCTGTGTTCCTACTGATTTTCTATATACTTGTTTTATCAATTACTGAGGGTAGAGTGTTGAAGTCTTCAACTGCAATTGTGGATTTGTTTATTGCTTTTTTGTTTTAGCCTCATTTATTTTGAAGTTCTGGTTTCATTGCTACACATTTAGGATTGTTGTATGTTCATGGAAAGGTAACCCTTTTATCATTATGTAATGTTCCTGTTCATCTTTGATAATATTCCTTGTTTTGATGTCTGCTTTTTCTGATATTAGCATATAGTTTTTGCCGCTGTATTTTAGTTAATTTTTAAATGTATATCTTTCTCCAAACTTTACTTTCAATCTATTATGTCTTTATATTTAAAATGGATTTCTCATCCATAATATATACTCGGGACTTGCTTTTTTACCCAGTCTAGCAGTCTCTCTCTTTAAATTCATGTGTTAGACCGTTCCTTTTATTTTTATTTTTATTTTTCATGTAGTTGGAATAAAATCTATCACGTGCCAGCTGTTTCCTATTTGCTTCATTTTTTCCTTCTTTTTATGCCTTAATTAAGCATTTTTATGGTTCTGTTTTTCTCCTCTGTTGACTTATTTGTGTCTTTTAAGAAAATTTAGTCGTCTGCCTTCAAATAATATTCCATTACTTTACATGTAGTGTAAAGACTTTATATAACAGTGTATTCACAATTCCTCCTTTTCATCCTTTGTGCTATTATTGTCATACCATTTACATTTACACATGCTATAAACATATAGTACATTTTTACTACTGTAGACATTAAATTATCTTTTAGAACAAGCAATTAAAATTTTTTTTTAATTTTATCTTCATTTATTCTATTTCCGTTGCTTTTCTTTTTTGGGGGGTAAATATGAGTTCCCATCTGATACCATATTCTCTGTGCCTAAAGAGCTTCCTTTAACGTTTATCATCAAGTAGGTCTGCTGGCAGTGGATCTCCTCAGTTTTTGTTTTCTAAGAAAGTTTGTATTTCTCTTTCATCTTTGAAAATTATTTTCAATGAGCATAGAACATAGAATTCTGGGGTTTTTTGGTTTTGGTTTTTCTTTTTTTTCTTTCTTTCTTTTCTTATCATTGTTACTGTGTTTTTCATTGCTAGCATTTCTTTTTTTTTTTTTTTTTCCATAGTTTCATCTCACAGATGAAATTCCCACTTGGTAGTATATGTTGTTCACCTTTCTCATTAGAGCCTTTAACATATTGGTCAATTATTTTAAATTTTCTGAAAGTTCTAACATCTGTATCATATCTGACTGGTTCTGATTGCTTTTCCTCTTCTGTGTATGTTTTTTCTTGCCTTTTTGTATGCCTTGTAATTTTTGTTGAAAGCTAGACATCTTGCATAAGACAATAGAGACTAATGTAAATGGTTTTTATGCCTAGCAAGGCCCTTTGTGTGGGAGTTAGAGCCTTTCTAGTCAGGAGTTGGACTGGGTTGGAGAGATTTGTTGTTGTTAAGGTTACCATCAGAGCACCAAAGGCTTCAGATTCCTATAGAGTCACTTCCTGTTTGGGGTGGGGGTTGGATTATAAGAGAAATGCTTGTTCCATTCCAGTTTTAGGTCTTTCCTTTGTGCTATGCCTCAGAGAGGGTGCTCTACACATTCTATTCTTCTCCTGGTCCTCTTCCAGTAGTATTTTGCTGTTACCTCTCATTTCAAGCTCCTTAACTTGGCATTAGTGGGTGAAGAGGAGGATGGGATGCCACCTCTGTTCTGATGCAGCCTCAGCCTTCTACGTGCACCGTGTTCTCAGGTTTCTGGACTGTGGCCCTCTTGTTCTCCTTCCCTAGCTCAGCTGTTGTGGTGGACTCAGCTGGCAACCTTGTCCCTCCTTAAGGAGTAGAGTTGTGTTTTTTCTGTTATTCATTCCCTTTCCCTACTGCAGTAAGTTTTCACCAAAGTCCCAAGGGCAGCAATGCTTGTTGCCCTCCTCTTCACAGGACCAAGTGTTTGTTCCCTAGTGGAGAGAGGGGAGATGGACCTAGGGGGATTTCCTTGCCCCTCCTAAATGCTGCTCCTCTCCCCCGGATCTGGACCACAATGGATACTTAGTGCTCTTTTCTGTGAGTGCTTGAATATGGTGTTCATGACATAGAGCCTGCAAGAGACTGTAGCCCCAGAGGAGTCACACAGCCCTCCCAGCCCACGCTTGGCTCTAACCAGTCTGTCAACCATTTAGCTGACCTCCCCCGACCCGTGTCCTGCTGCACCTGCCCCAGATGACACAAGCATGTGTCTCCTCTCTTCCTACAGACACTGTCTCTAGAGTTTGGGCTGTTTGATTGCCTGGGACTTCAACCTTATGATGGGTTTAAGGAAAGTCATAAATTTAAAGTTAGGCCTGTTATTTTAAAAAAAAAAAAAAAAAAAAAGAAGTAATAGCTTTTACAATAAAGCAAGTCTCACCCTAGTCAGGCTTTGTGGCAAGGTTGGCTCTGATGAAATCAGCCTCCCTCTCCAGTAACCTGTTCCCTCTCGTCAGTCATCCGGTTTCTTCTGTTTTGTTTTGATTTTTTTCTACTTTCTCCTTTGAAAGAAAATTTTTTTCTCGTATTAAAATCTCTAAAAATACATCTGATTCGGCATTCATGTGGCAAATTCAAAATATATGGGGGAAAGACTCTCTAATTTTAGCATTTCAAACATCAGACAAGGTATCAGAGAGGGATCTGTGAGGCAGGAGGCAGGGCATCTACCCGGAAATCACCCATTCCACGTCCAGCATGGGCATCTGGTGGGATTCAATAGATTGGTGTTATTTTATGTATGATTTTACAGCAAAATTGTAGAACCCATAAATCAAAAGACATGAAATCACATATTAAAGGAATCTAAATGTATATGTTTTGTGTTTGAATGTTTTAATTATAAAAGTAACATATGCTTGAGATAAAAAAACATAAAAGTTCTAGTCTGTTCTATCTCCTAGAAATAATCATCCTCAAATGTGTTGGTGTTGATGCTTCAAGACTTTTCTCTAAGAACTTATCTTTGTAATATAGAAAGAGTAGTAAATTAATATGCAAACCATTTGGAAAACCCAGGAGATATACCTATTAATTATTTCTCTGTTTACATTTTTTTCTCTTCAAAAAGAACATATAAATGCAGTGTGTATCACAGCTAAGTTGAACATGGTCTGATGCCTTCTTTATTATAGCCCAGTGACAATGAATTGGGGTAGAGATTTTGCATTCCTCCTCCATTTAACTTTTTAAACTTTATTAGCTTTCTAAGGGAAAGTACCTCTAATTTTGCAAGATTTTGAATAGATAAGGTTTTAAATCAAATTTCATGTGAGCTTATGAGATATTTGAAACTATTCCCTGGATTATCTTGAATATTCCTTGTTAAACATAGTCTCACATGACATTATAAGGCTGATATTAATGACTTTGAATTAATGTTCCCCTTCCTGTGAGAAGTGGGTTGAGTCATTATAGAAAAAAATGATGGGAAAATTTAGTACCTTTCTCAGTTAAAAAAAAAAAAGTACAAGGATTAAATATTACAGAATATTACTACTCAGAGGACAGTGGGAATATGCCTAAACTACTATTCAAATATAAAGGAAAATTATTCTGTTTGCAAATATGAAGTACCATCATTTTTTTGGTTTTGTTTTCATTTGTTCAATAAAAGGGAGATGCAAACAAGTAGATAGAGAAAAAGAGCTCAGAAAAAGAGTTGCAGTGAACTGTTTGTTAATTTTCTTTATATAGTTCAGTCTTCTTTTGCAGGTTTTACGAGTATAATATTTGAGGCCTTTATTTCTGGTTTTCGTTGTGTATCGCCCTCTGCCTGTCTGCTCCCGTGAGGTTCATTTCACGTTCTGCATCCTTAACAAGCCTCCCTGGCCACGCCCCACTCTGTCGGCGCCTCACTCCTCTGATTCCTGCTGCACAGACTGACCTCCCCATGTCATTCTCCTCGACTAAACTGTAGGCTTTTTATGGGTAGAGCCCTTGCCTTGAACATTCCTCACAGTATTGCCAAGCTTATAAAAAAGAGAAGACTGCATTCGACCACTTGCATTCTATAACATACCCTCTCGGTTGTTTTTATCAGATGAAAAACAAAGATTCGGTTACGAGCGGTCTGGATACGACCTTGAAGAATCCGATGGCCCAGATGAGGACGAGAACGAGAACGAAGACGAGGATGAAGACAGCCAGGCCGAGTCGGTCCTGTCGGCGGCCCCCTCGGCCACGGCCAGCCCGCAGCACCTTCCGGCCAGAAGCAGCCCCCAGGACTGTCGGGGTGCTGACGAGGACGTCAGGGTTCCTGATTGCTTTTCTGGGGGGCACACGGACCCGATGGATGTTCTCCCGAGGGCGTTGCCCACCAAGATGACCGTGCTTAGCACGGTGCAGTCAGACTACGGCGGGCAGCCGGGGTCGCCAGTGAGGACCAGGCAGCGGGCTGCGGGGGACGAGGGTGAGGTGGCCGCTCCTGGAGACTCTGCCAGGTCACCCGAGGCTGCGCCCAGGTCCCCGTGTCACCAGATGTCTGTAGACTATCCCGAATCCGAAGAGATCCTGGGAAGTTCTGTGGCAGGAAAGGCTGTTGCTTTAACACAGGTAATAACTTGGTGGTTTTCTTTTCGTTTAACCTATCTAATATGGGGAACCTAATGACTTAAGCAATCAATGCACTTAAATTACTCATTTATAGCTAAGTCAGTTTCTTTAACCTTATGTTTTTGTTTGATTTAAGGCCAAAGGACATTTTTGTCCTTCGGATTCTTGTTAGGTATTTCAGTCAGAGTTCGTATATTGTATTATAAGTCTGTAAAAGAACCAGTATATTTACAGTATACTCATGTGTTATTATTTGGTTTTTTTAAAAAAATATCTTGGAATAAAAAATACGTGTGTGCCAACAGAGAATGTGAGTCTTGGGGCCTACGTATTCCACGGCTTCCTCTGAGATGATCTTCCACTGGCATCGATGTGATGGATTTGCACTAAATTATCTGAACATTTTGCATTTTGCCCCTGTTAGCAGGCAGCTACCAGTTTCCATGGCAAAGTTAATGTGACCCAAAAAACATATTAAGAAGTTCACTTTGCTTGAATGATCGAATTGCTGTGACAGCTTAGGAAAGCTTCCTGCCCAAGAACTAGCTCAGGGCCAGACTCAGGCCTCTGGAAAGTCACCCTCCATGTGTGCTGTAATGATTTCCTGCTTTTACAAACCCTGGTGGGCTTGTGAGGAATCCTTTCTTCTCTCTCATTGACAGTTCTTTTACCTCTGGTATGGATTGATAATTGTAATAGGATCTATTCCTAAATGCGGCAGATTTTGGTTTGCTGGGTAACACTGGAGAAAACTAAAAAGACTGAAAAGATTGGATTTCTGTAGCCTATCCTACGTTAATATAATTTAATTTAATTACGTTCCTATTTAAGTAACATTAATTAAATTAGTGTATACATTAATGTAGTTCTATAATACGGATATATCACGAAAAAGCTAATATTTATATGATAATCTTGGGTGGAAGGGAGCATTGGTGAGATTTATCCCTTCTACTCACATTTCATTACTTTCATATTAGTCACCTGTGCTCTATCTAACCTTCTCTATCCCCAAATCTCTCACACACCTGCCAATGGCTGGAAATCTGGTTTTCAGTAGACATTTCATACACTTAGAATAAATGAACAAATGAAAACTGCAGACCTTTTCGTTAATGGCGGCTCTTTATTTCATAAATGAAGAGTCCTCCAGTTACTTTTTCCCCCTGAGTCGATACTCATAGCCAACTAATATCTCAAAATTTCTCAATAACTCCTAATCTCTAAAATAGGGTGGAGCTGGTGGTGCCAGCAATAATAAAAACAACAACAATGGAAGAAGAATTATGGCCCCCTCTCAGGGTTAATTTCAGTATAACTGAGATGATATCCAGGAAATTTGTTTGAAAAATGTAAAGTACTCTACAAAACTTGTTGCTGACCTTTGTAAAGAGATGGAGAGTGTAATAGGTTTTAAGTTGTAAATTTATTGTTTAAATCAAAATACAACTTTTGAGCAAGCTTATCATTTTTATAAAATACAAGTGTACATACTTTTACCTCAGGAGGAATAGACTTTACGGGAGCTAAAAATTTTAGCTCAGTGACTAATACGGAAGCTCTGCCACCAAGGACCGTTCCGTCTTGTCTTTTAGGGCCCGTCATCCGTGAGCCTTCCTCCTCGGGGCATCGAGCGCAGCCCTCAGCCGGGAGGGGCACCTCCTTGCGCGACCTCGCCTCGGCCCGGCGCTCAGGAGCCGAAGCAGCAAGTCACTGTCCATCCGCCTCCAGGCCTGCCTTCTCCCCAGACGCGTCTGTTCAGCCACCTTCCTCTGCATTCCCGGCTGCAGTCAAGGACACCATATAATATGCTTCCGGTCGGGGGGATCCAGGCGGTCCCTGCCGGCCTCACATACTCCACGTTCGTACCCATCCAAGCTGGGCCAGTGCAACTCACGATCCCCGCTGTCAACGTCATTCACAGAACTTTGGGCACCCCCGGGGACTTGACCGCAGAAGTGTCCGGCGCTACCAGCCCCTCCGGAGTGGCTGAATTGAGCAGCGTGGTGCCCTGTATTCCCATCGGCCAAATCCGCGTGCCGGGCCTGCAGAACCCGAGTCCGCCGGCCCTGCAGCCCCTGCCGGCACTGAGCATGGAGACGGTCAACATTTTAGGCCTGGCCAGCGCGAACCTCGGGCCGCAGGTGCGCGCGCCCGGGCTCGCTCTGAACGCCGCCGTGGGGCTGCAGGTGGTGACCGCCAACCCTTCCTCCCAGAGCGGCCCCGCCCCCCCGGCGCCCATCCCGGGCCTCCAGATCCTGAACATCGCCTTGCCCACGCTGATCCCCTCCGTCGGCCAGGTCACCGTGGACGCCCAGGGAGCCCCCGAGAGGCCCGCTCCCCCAAACAGAGCCTGGGAGGCGCCGCCCAAGCAGCCCTCGGCCGCCGGTGCGCACCCGGGCGGCGGGAGCGCGTCGCCGCAGGGCTCGCCCCGAGTCCCGCGGGAAAACGCACCGAAGGGTCTAGATCCACCTGCCCCGGCCAGAGACCACGCCAGGCGGGACGGCTCCAGCCGCCTGGACGCGGGGACGGCCGTCTCCGGGAATCTCCCGAAGCCCCGGCACGAACTCCCTGCCGCGCCGGGCAAACCAGCACCCGGGCCCCTGCCGTCCGGCCGGCAGCCTCGCCCCCTGGACCGGGAGGGACCCGCGGCCCGGCCCCCGGCCACGCCCCCAGCCCCGGCCCCGCCCCCGGCCCGGAGGCAGGCCGCGCAGTTCAGCGATGTGAGCAGCGACGAGGACGAGGACAGGCTCGTGATCGCGACCTAGGGGCGTTTTATTTGGGGGTTTGGGGTTTTGTTTGGTTTTTGGTTTTCTGGAATTTTTTTTTTTTTTTTTTATAGAACACTTACAGGTTTCTTTGAAAACCCTCCTTTCCTTAAAGCACATTTTTCTGACATAAACTCATGACTAATCTTTGTGCAATCATGAACTTTTGACCAATAATTGTTGTTTTGTGTCAGCTCCAGCCATTTTTGTACATGTTGTATAGACAATTGTGCCTTTTAGGAGTTTTATGTTTAGAAACTGTACAGATTGTTGAATATCTATATACATAAAATATATATTATATATGTATATGAAAACCAGGTAGTTATTTGTGTTTAGCAAAAAAAACCTGTCAAATAAATCCAATGATTAAATTATATGTTGCACTGTTAAATATAAATTTTTATGGCTGTGGGACAGAGTTTCTGTGTATAAATTAGTACGTGACCTCCATATTTATTGTATTCATATTAGTCTTTGAAAATGGGTCTGTCCTTCTTGCGTAAGACAGTAACTTTACACTTCAGACAGAGTTTCTGTGTTATGTTTCAGTAAAATATCGTTTACTGACTTTACTATCGCTTTAGTTGTGCTTTCTTTATCTCATGTAGGGGCCAGCAACCAACATTCGGAAGATAGCCCTAGGTTAACATTCCTTCCACTCTCGCCCCCCTCCACCCGTATTTTTGAGAAATGGGGGCTTTATAGTGGTGTTACTGCTGTGTGAAACTCACTCAAATCCATTTAGCCAGGTGACCAATTTTTCCAACTTGTGAGGAATAATTCTGTAGCTATTAACTTAGGAGGAGATTCAGTACTTGAGAACATTTTCTGTAAGTATACATAGCATACGGACAGAAATGGGCAAAGTCCCTAAAGGTGGATATGACAGCTTCTGGGAATTGTAAAATAAGTTACAAAACAGTCTTCCGGAGAGCTCGGCTTGGGTGAGGCGCATGAAACCCCGAACCTCAGGCATGAACCCAGGTCTGGTCCGGAGAGCTCGGCTTGGGTGAGGCGCATGAAACCCCGAACCTCAGGCATGAACCCAGGCCTGGGCTTGAGCCTGGTCTCTTCTTTCCCTCAGCCCTGATCGTTATACCCGGAGACGTCTGTCCAGTACCAAACTACAGGGGCTCTGGGATTTACAGAAGAACCAAATTCAGACTTCAAAATTACTTCAGTTGACTCTTCAGAAACGATTACTCCCTGTCCTGAGAGGTTTAACTTATTCAGAAAAATGGGAAGGGTACCCACAGTTACCGCTGCAGTGCAGTGATTTGCATTATTACCTGAGCATTGTAGATGCTTCATTTGTGGAAAAAAATGTTTTAATGTTGGAATTTGAATACTTAGCACATTATTAAGGCAACGTGTTCATGTTTTTAAAGGCCTATGCTATGAAGGTTTCAGCAATACGAAGTTGGTGAGACAACGGTGCATGAGGGAAATATTCTAAGGAATTTGGAGTCCTCCTTTTAGCCAGCCCCTGCTTCAAATCTGGGACTTTGGGAAAAGTGCCTGTCATCTGGGCCTGCGGGCTCTAATCTAAATTATGATCTCTAAAATGTGCCCCAGCCCCAGTAGGCTGTGACAGATCAGTGATGCTTTTGATGCATGCTTCAATTTACATTTATACTTTTCCACAGATTAAGTAACAAAATTCTCAAAAACAATGAAACTACGTTTTATATCCCAAGATGTATTTGAAAAGAATTCTGGACACTTCTGTCATAGGAATTGTATTGCTCTAACAATAGAGTTGTTGAAAATGAGGTCCATTATCTGTCAGATTTCTCAAAATAAGTTTTAACTTTGTGTCACACCTCTTATTACAATTTTATTGCCTAAAATTTTAAAGCAGTATAATAAACATATTTTTGTTTCCTAATCACATTTTAGGTACATATGACTTATCTAAATTCAAAAGTAATGCAAAGAATTTTGGCATTGAAGTGTTTTTTTTGTTTGTTTTTTTTTTTTAGTTTATATAAATAGAATTTTCTTAATTTGAAGAAATCCTGTATTTAACCAAATACTAAATGTTGTGATATGTTTGGATGCTCCCTTGAAAATTTCATAATGCCGTAACATACCATAGGCTTATTTTGTACTCTTGACTTTTTTTAAGATTCATTACATTGTATACATATCTTTAGTATTACTGGCTATAATGCCTTCGTGTGGCTTTCAAATATTTTGCTAGCATTTGAAATATGCAGCTAACTCAGAAACATTATCAAAGTTTGTGCCATTATATTTTGAAATAGTCCCGTGAACAAAATATAAGGGGATAATTTTGAACTGTTTCTCCAGAGTCTTCTTTTCCCAAGGAGCAAGTCATTCTCAGATATTAATGACTTACAAATAATGACTTGAATAAATTACTTACAAGTAATCCAGAGAGCTGGGAAACTACATTTGACTTTTATTTTGTTGTACTCTCATGAAAGACCCAGGTCAGTAGAGAACTAGAATGCAAGGACACAGCAAATCTCTTTAAATTATTATCGAAACAGATGAAAACCATAATGTGAAACAACTTCAATATCTTCTTGTATGAATCCACTGACACCATCAGAAGTGTCGGAAATAGCAAAAGAACAAAAGTTCATTTGTCTAGTTTTTAAAGATTAGTACATCTGTTTTATGAATGTTTGCTATGAGTTAACAAATCAATGGCACTAAAGTAGCTTATTTTTATTCTCTAAATTTTAGGCTACAACAATAATTATTTCAGAATGAGATGATCAACTGATAATTTTTAATATAGAGATTTTGTTTCTCATCTTTTTTCATAATATAGGCATGATTTTCCTTTCACGGAAAAGATATAAACAACACTTTTCTTATTAGTTAATCTCTGACCTGAATTTTAAATGGTGGGGCTTAACAAAGATTAGGGATCATTATTTTCGTTGGAAGACAGTCAAGATAGGTAACATTTCTTTCATGATGCGTGCTCAGGGCAAAATACATGCTCTTCTTAACTTCTCTGTTTTTAACGTTACGTTTTAGGGTGAAGTTTGAGATCGACTTGAGATCAAGCAACACCAAAAAGGTGACTTTCGTTGGAGTAGTTTTGTTTCCAAACCATCTATAAATTCGAAACATGGGATATTAAGTGTCCCTAAAATAAGAATCTTCTCCCAAACTGACGTCCCATGACTTTGGAGAATTATCTATTTAATATTCAATAAAGGTTATTGTATGTATATAATATATTTAATAGATAATATGAATATGTATTTTAATGACAGTAACTCTTTGCTGTCATAACCCCCCAAAAATATGCAGGGAATAAATTTAAAGCAAGAATAGTAAAATATTTTTCTCTACAGGTTGTATCATCTGAAAATCATGAGGCTCTTACATATATTTGTTTCATCTAGAACCGTGCTTCCTTAAATTCTGTGCAAAGCAGTGTAGGCATGAGTTAAAGCAGAGGTGCCTGCCCTCAGGTGTTCCCTGTTCTCTGAATCAGGGGTGGATTTGAAGAAGGCTCTCAGCCATCCAAAACCCAGTAATAGTTTAAGTATAAACCAACTCCATTACTATGCAAGATACAAAAGGAGTTAGAAGGCTCACTTCCTACCCTAGAGGAGCAGGCCTTCTTAAGATTTAGGCCATAGAAACTGGAGAATAATACTAGACCACATACATCTTAGAAACCACAGACTATAAACGTTTCGAAAGGTAGGAAAGTTATTGCCTTAATAATTAAAGAATGAGCTGTGTATGTTGGGGATTGCTGTATTTTTGAAGGAGATGATGTAGGATTTGGGACTCTAGACCAGAGACAATGCCAAGCAGCAGAACAAAAATAGAGCAATGAAGGTGGAGGTGAATATGTTATTTAAAATTATGCCGGGAACCAGTCTAAGTGGGAGAGGATTCATTCAGACTTTCAACAAATATTTATTTAGCACCAACGAGGTAGAAAGCACTTTGGAGATGCTAATTTAATGCAAGTTAAATGGTGTTTAAGCTCCATCAGGGAGCTTATGTGCTAGTGGAAGAGCACAACCAGACACAAAGTATCACAGCGGAAGGGGCATAAAAGTGCTACAACCAAGAGCAGGAGGTGAGCACAGAGGGGAGAGCTCGGGGCTGAGTAGATCCAGGGAATGCTTGTGGAACAGGTGACATTACTCTTGACCTTGAAGTGACTTTGCTAAGGTGAAAAATAGAAGGGAAGGGGATTCCAGACAGAAGGGTTGTGGAAGGGGACCAATATTCATCCTTACTATGTGTCATTTGTAATGTCATCAATGCTCCAGGCAGGTGTTATTCTCCCATTTTAGAGACAAGGAGGCTGCATCTCACAATGTTATGAAACTTGGTCATGCAGGTGCTGGAGCTGGTACTCGAATCCAGGATGGTACACACAACAGCATTACACACAAGTAAAGGTGCAAGAAGCTTAAAGGAGTATGGAGACAAAGGGAATAGACAACATTATTGGGACTTAGCGAAGCATCTAACTAAGCCATGGTAACATTATATAGAGAACAAGGGCTGAATTTAAAGATGATTAGAACGGCAGGGGCTCTTCATGTGAAAAGGGCACTCAGTGGGTCATAGTTGGTGGGAAGGGAGTGTCATGTCATTAATGTGCTGATAATTTATGGGGGGCGGGGAAATAGGACAGCAAAAGTGAAGAGGAAAGGGGAGTAATGCAGCGACCGTGAAAAGCAAACACAAGGTATCCATTGCCACGCTGGCCACAGTATCTCTTTAATTGGTGAACTCAATATCTTATAGGAGACATTTGTTGATCCAAATAGATGAGGATCAGCATCCAAGAAGACTGGGCTTACTGGAGAGATGACATGAACAGATGCTCTGCCACTTGTGTTGAAAAATTAAACTGTATCTTAAAATGTTGCCATTTCCTTTATACAAAGTTCAGTATGTGCCATCCTCACCCCCTCCCCAAAGCATCATTTTGGAGATATTAGAAATACAATATTTAGACCCAGGTAAAAAGTATCCACACTCTATACCCTCATGAACAGAGCATCATGGGAGTATCCTTCCTGACGGGGATTTCTGGACTCCAAGCTTGAACAAGATAGAGACAAATGAGCGCATTTCCAGGCCACCAAGCCCTGGAGGCAGAACAACCCAGATGGTTCATCCTGACAGCCGAGAAGTCACATCAGGAGAGTCCCAGCAGCAGAAATATAAAGAATAATTGTAGTAAATACTAATAAGAAAGTTGCCTTTTCATTCAGTAAGGGAGAGAGTTTGGGGATTATCAAAAAAGAAGTCAGACTACCAGGGAAATCCTGTGTCTCCATTAATTTTTGTGTAAAACCAGGATTAACCTCACAGCAAGCAGCTAGTGGGCATTCAGGGCTCACAAACTAAAACTCATTTGCATAATAACCAGGCATAAATATTAGGAACATATTTATCTTCAAGGGAGACTGCAAGATTAAAAATTCTAGTATTATTCACACCAATCCTTTAAGATATATCAGGATCGACCAGGGAGGAAACGTGTAACTGTTCTTCCCTCCAGTTTATTCTGAAGCGAGTTCTGAAAGAGCACGACTTCCAAGAGCTCGGGTGCCGGGGACCAGATGTACTCTGGCAAAGCACAGAGGCAGCTAAGCAGAGCCCAAGAGTCTGATCCGTCAGTGATCCACCCACGTTTTAACATCAGGGAGAAAGACCAAGCCGATGTTTCTGTCAAAGTCATGGATCAAGTGTGGCTTAGTTTGTAGTTTGAGTCTTTTCTAAATTAAAAGTCCCCCTGAAAAATAACAAAGGTTTTCTTATTGCCTTGCTTTTGTTGTCTGAGAAGTTAGGGCTCTCTTATTCCATAATGTTTGAGGGTTACATTAGAAAATAAGGATTTATTTCAGGACACTGAAGAATTATTCTTTTGAGGCACTTGATCGTGGCAGAGGTGGGGAGTGCATGTTGGGGAAATGATGGAAGAACGGAAGTTAAAGATCTAGGAAGTTTTAAATTTTATTCCCCTCTCCCACACTCAGGTGATACACCTAATTCCGAAAAGACGTAATGAATTCAGGTAATTATGATGAAACCTCAAATGAAATGTGAAAATCTCCTGGTTTAACAGGATATGATAAATTAGTTTTCAAAATTAGGTAAATTTTCTTTAAAGGTATTCGTATAGATTTAAGTTTTGAGATTATACGCAGTAATGCTCCATTGACACCATAATGGTATTTTATGAGTAAATCGCATTATATATAACGCAGTATTTCTAATTTTAACAATTACAACGAATACCATATTATGTTATCCGCATTTTATGTTTGAGAAAATGTCTCAGGGTTACAAAGCTAGTTAAGTAGTGACGCTGTGATTTAAAACTAGGTCTGTTTTTTCCACTCTACCATGCTGCTTTCAGTAATGATTTATAGTAATTGGGTTGTATTGTATTCATTTCTAGGTGAAAGTCTACTTAGAATTCATAAATCATCCCATTTAAATTTCTTACTGAAATGAACATGCCCAGTGCCAGGCATATTTGTATAGCTAATAGATTTTATAACCTTTTTCTACACGCTTTCTCATAATTTATATAATAGGAGTCATAAAAATATTTAGTGAGGAAATATTTAGTTTAAATAGCAGGAGATAAAATGGCAATCTAAAGTGACAATTCTAATCAAGCATAAAGTATGTAAATCTCCAAAGTGTATTAGGTTTCAATTATTAATCATTATTGAGAAAAAAGTCTGTTACATATCATATTATGATGATAAAAGTTAAATTGAAAGGAGGAGAGTTGAGTGTGGATTCACATTGTTTAGGGTGTAGACAAGGTCTGAGCACAGCATAACGTAATGTTATCAAGTCTCTGAACTTGATCCTTTCAGAAATATTTCCAGAAAGAAATAGAACAATTTTCCATTACTTTTGATAGAAAGGAAAATTATTTAAACATATTTCTCTTATGAGAGGGGACATCAAATTGTACTATTTTTCCAAGGTACCAATTTAAAAATAATGTAAAGAAAGCAAAGATAGGAATTTAAAAGGAAATGAAGACATTTATAAATTCTTTTTACAAAAGCAGTGAGGAAAATAAATAATTGATCTATTTAGCAAATGATTCCATATCTCAGGATAAACCAATAGAGGTTAACTATATAAAATTTAAATTTTTTTTTTTTAAATTTTGGTGTCTGGATTATAGAAGTGAATAATTAGATACCTTTTATGATGTTCAGATATTCGTGGGTTTTATAAAGATATAAAGACCAATAGACACTTGTTGGAAGTTGGTTTTGCTTGAGACAAGACATCTTGCATTCATTGTTTTCAGTTACTTGAAAGACAGCGTGTTTAGTTATTTACCTATGAATGTTGCCAAATGGGATCTAAGGAAACCGTGTAGGTGAAAGACAAGAAGACTTCACATTCCTGAAGGTCAGTCATGGAAAGAAAAGCCAGCTTTGGGATCAGTCAATTAGCCAGGCATGCCTAGTTTTCTTTGCTAATAGCAAGGCTTATTTTTCCCCGAAGGGTCAAATGTTAAGACTGGGTTTGATGCAGCAGTTGTATCCTTTGATACATTTGAATTTAGTTATTTCAGAACATCTTTATACCTTATACGGTGAGACATTTTTTGTTACTTTGACACTCATATTCCCTAAAAGTAGTGCCCTAGAAGTAGTTTAAGATTTCAAGCAGTGTCTGCTTTTATAACCAACCATGTATAATCGTAATCATTATTGATTGAAAGATCCAGTCTTCATTAAGAGTATTATTAACTATGCTAATAAAATAACTTGCATCACTTCATAGTAAGAAAGGGGCTCCAACCTTTTGAATTCATCATTTTGATGATAAGAAACTGAATTCCAAAAACCAATCTATGAGGAGAAAAATAAAATAATTTTTTAAACTTACTTTTTTAAAGATGAATTTCAGATCCAAATTATTAATGATTTTTTTTTTGTTAATGGCCATGAAGTTAAATGCTTAATAAAATATATTTTTCTTTGTCTCAGCCTCTGTTGGAAATAGTTGTAAAATGTTCAGTACATGGTACATCAATCCTCTTTGATGCTTAAGCAGCCCTGAATGCCTTCAGGTCAATGCTCGGAAGGTCCTTTAAATGGAGATAAAGATCTGAACTGACACAGGGACCCCAGGGGCCTATCCTGGAAAATGTTTTGTTTGTTTTGTTTTGTAGCTAAACAAATTCCTGCGAACTCTTTGTTGTCATTTTTCTAAATCCTTCAAAAAAAGAGGGATTTGGAAGACAAAACAGATTCAGGCATCAAAACATTTAAACTTTCTGCTATAGGTAGGTAAGGACATATATTCTTTAGAATTTCAGCTAAAATAGATTAAATATTTCATAACAGACTTTCATTAATGTCTCTCAGAGGCACTTAAAGCTTTCGTTGCTGTTGGTTTTATGTTGCTATTTAAATAACTGTCTCTGCGTCATGTAGAATACATGCTGAAAGTATTTGTAAATGATTTGTAATGTGAAAGATTTGTAAATAAATGATTTGTAAAACCTCCACATCTCATTAATTCAGTCCAGAGTTAGGGAACACGTAGATCTGTTGGCTGAAGTGTGTTTGAATTTTGGTTCAGTCTCTGCTCAAGGCTTATTTCAGTGGCCATAAGATTGTATCCTTATTGTTGTAAATCATCTCACAAATTTATGATCACATGAGGTATGGACAAGAGAGAAGGGATTTGCAAAAAATATCTCGGGTTCATGATCTACACATTGCAACAATGTTATTAGCACAGATAGTACTGATGTTCTATAGTTTGTTTGTCAATCAAAACATAAGCTTAATTTTCTGTTCTTATTTTTAAATATTACATATGGAAACAAGTAACATATTGCATATGGAAACAAACAATCTTAAGAACAGATTGCCTAAATTTAAATTCCAGGTCAATGACTTTTCAGCTAATTGTCAAATTATTTATTTTCTGTGCCTCAAGGTTCTCATCTGACATTTAGGGCAAAAGTGAGTAACCACCACACAGGGTTTGGGGGAAGATTAAAGCAGACAGTATGTAAAACGGTTAATTCCTGGTGCATAACATTATCTGAATAAATGTTAGCTCTGATTCTTAGAGTTTTTCAATGATTTTGAATGCTTTGCAATAGGACAGATACTGACAGTCATCCAACAAATACTTATGAAGCACTTACCACATGCAAGACCATGGTCAGATCTTTATCTGTGACTGTGTTGAAAACCACTGATACCCGTTTTAAAATGCTGCGTTATGCTAAAAATGTTTTCTAACATTTTGCTTTGCAGGAAAACCAGACAAAGCCGAAGTAAAATGAATAAGCCAAATAGGTGATTTCTAGCAGCTTACATGAACTCTTCTGTCTAAAAGTTCAAAAAGGTGAAGTTATTCCTGTTCATTTTCAAGGAGAAGAGGGGCTGTCAGCTGGCAAAAAAGGTGTGTGTGACATTTGCAGATGAGGGCGCACAATCCCAAAGGGAAGGTACCCATTTCCCCGGGCTGTCCTGTGGTCGCCTTTATTCTTGGTAGGGTCTAGCAGGAAGTGGACGCCAAGAGTTCTCTTTGCAGACATCACAGCTGGGCCCAGGCGTCCCCAGACCTGCCCCGAGACCAGCGTAGGATAAAGATTAAACCTCCCAGAGGCTTGAGGAACCCATCAGCAGAATTAGGCTGGTGTCTCTCAGCACCTCTAGTTATTCTGGAATTGGGGCCGTTTTTCATTACCTGGCAACTTACTCCAGAGTGGGATAGAAGATCCAAATTAGTTGCTTAAGTGGGGATTGAAAACAGCTGATTAGTCAGAGAGCTATATGGTTCAATTCTAGGTAATTTTTTTTTTTTTAAGTCTTGGGTGTGTTTTTAAGAATCACAGAATTTTAGATGTAAAATGCAAACTCAAGCTAGCTCCTTCAATCTCCTCATTTAATAAATGAGGAGAATAATGTCCAAAGCGGAAAAATACATCCTTTAAGAAAGTACAAAGTGGCCACATTTCGCACTGGCTGCCAGCATGGGATCTGGAGAGACAGTGCCTGAGAATATAGTTGTCCCCCTCCACCTATGAGCTTTCTAAACGTGAGAAGGTCACTGAGCCCTCCTGTATCTCAATTTCCTGATCTACAAAATGGGTACAAGAACACCAGCCTCAGAAGTCAGTGTGAGGATTAAATGAGATCTCATACGGGTATTTGGGAAAGCGCCTACCTAGCCTGTAATAAGCATTCAATCACAGTTACCTCTTACTATTATTACTATTATACTTATTGGTATTATTTGGGGGAAACGAAACTTAGAAAGACACCAGAAGACAATGACGGACAATCCAACATTCCTTCACTCTAAACCTCTAATGAGTTGGCTACATGATAAGGAGAATTTTTATGCTTAGGATTATTTGGTTTTGTTTTTAATTTGTATGTCTCCCAAGTCAGCAAAGTACTTGTGAGAAGAGATATAAAAGTTATGCTTGTGGGACTTCCCTGGTGGCGCAGTGGTTAAGAATCCACCTGCCAATGCAGGGGACATGGGTTTGATCCCTGGTCCGGGAAGATCCCACATGCCGCGGAGCAACTAAGCCCATGCGCCACAACTACTGAGCCCGCATGCCACAACTACTGAAGCCTGTGTGCCTAGAGCCTGTGTTCCGCAACAAGAGAAGCCACCGCAATGAGAAGCCCGAGCACCGCAACGGAGAGCAGCCCCTGCTCACAGCAACTAGAGAAAGCCCGCGCGCAGCAAAGGAGACCCAACGCAGCCAAATATAAATAAATAAAATAAATAAATCTATTAAAAAAACACGTATAGAGAGACATAAACAAACGAAGTATAGATTTTTGGAGTCATAGCTCTTTATGTAAAAGCACAGGAAAAGGCATGGCATGACACTGGGCATCACTGGAGAGGAGCTGAGGATTGTGGGGAAGGTTTTCAGTGGGTGGTTGGGTTTTATGGGACCAGCAAAGAATACGCTTGTTTTCTACTATGTAAAAAATTAATACATAGATGGACACAAAAATGTCAACTTTATGACTTATAAATGCTGGGGCAGAGCAGGTGGCTTAGGTTCACAACCAAATGGGCTCACTGGGGTCTTGCTCCCTCACCTCCCATCACTTTCACCTCCCCTGCCTGTCCCGTCCCCGCCCCCCCCCCCCCGCCAGGCCAGGCTTTGGGACAGTCCATGAGAAGGGGACTTTAGTTCTGCATAATTTCATCTTGGTCAGAGCCAGAGGGGAAAGTGAAGAGACTGATTGCTCAGTCTCATTGCCTTTTAATAGATGAGCCCCGCCTTACTTTAAAAATACAGGGCTTCCCTGGTGGCGCAGTGGTTGAGAATCTGTCTGCCAATGCAGGGGACACGGGTTCGAGCCCTGGTCTGGGAGGATCCCACATGCCGCGGGACAACTGGGCCCGTGAGCCACAACTACTGAGCCTGCGCGTCTGGAGCTTGTGCTCTGCAACAAGAGAGGCCGCGATAGTGAGAGGCCCGCGCATCGCGATGAAGAGTGGCCCCCACTTGCCGCAACTAGAGAAAGCCCTTGCACAGAAACGAAGACCCAACACAGCCAAAACTAAATAAATAAATAAAATAAAAATAAAGGAATTCCTTTAAAAAAAAAAAAAATACAGACCAACACTGTCACCACCAACCTGGTAATTCATTTCTGCTTCTCATCCCCTGGAGAGGTGAGGATGGAAGGGATGGAACAGCAGGAGTGTGAAACCAAGATCCCTCTCGTGATCGCTGCTTTTATCGTTACTTTTGCTATTGTTCCACGAGGATGGTGGGTGTTTGTTCTAACAGTATTACTAACAAGTCATGTGTTTAGAAAGGAATGTGCTCTTGTAACACAAGTGAACAAAACCAAAATTGAGTAGAATTCTACAATGGACTTTAGGCTTTTCTCCCAACAGTAGTCACTTATAGGTAACGTTTTAAGGCTTCCAAAATGGAAAAGGTATTCATGTTACATTCATGTAATGAAATAAAAATTAAGATAGAAAACAAAATGGGAGGCTAATGAGCTATGACATGAATTTTCTTTGAAAAGACTAGAAATTATGTCTATGAAATTTAACATGTAGAATTTCAATAAGCTTTACGTCAACATCAATATACGTTCAAGAATGGAGCAGCATTTGTGAAATAATAAAAATAATAATTATTAAAATATATGAACAGTTACTGCATGCCAGGTATTCTGTTATTCACTTTACATGGTTTGTTTGTTTGTTTAATCCTTTTATTAGCACTATGAGGTCAGCAGTCCTCTTCAGTTAAGGAAACTGAGACTTGGGATGGATAAATATTTGCCCGAGGTTCTAGAAAAGGTAAGCCCATTTCAACTGTGTATTTATCTTCCCTTTTCTTCACCCATGTACTCTTCCAGCTGCCAGGCCATCACTGGGTAAGCTGAATATATGCATATTAAATTTAAATAAGTTCAATTGTTTTCTTATATACTTTTGCAATGATTCACAAACTTGAATCTTCATCTACTGAGAAGAAAGAGTCCTTTATTCTTATAAACTATAATTATAAGCATTCAATATTTTTAGAGGGAAAAATGTATCTGTTTATACTAGGTATTTAATAATCACCTACAGATTTGCTCTAATTGTCAGCTTCTCCCAAATTACTATTGTTTTCTAAATTTCCTAACAAGTAATTATAAATAGATGTTTCGGTATGAAAAATGAGAAAAGATATTCAGTGTTTCCCGTATTTCATAAACACCACATAATTTCCATTCATCACAATTTCCATTTTTGATATGGAATAGTGTTAGGCCACGCCAGGGGCCCAATCTATCCTGGAAGCTGCCGCAGATTCTTTTCCTTCAGGATTACTGTAGATCTTCTCTGCAATGTCAGAAATTTTACACAGATTTATATTTAAATACATGAACATATCTTTGTTTTCATTTGCAGCAATGGATTTTTTTTTCATTGTAAATGCTGTTTAACGTTGAATAGGCTTGAAAGGCTATATCAAGTACAGGTATAAACAACATATGATTTCCTTAGAAATAGTAAGTATAATATAGTAATGTTGGCAGCTGGGTCAGATTCAAGGTAAGAGCTGATACTCCAAATGTGGAGACTACTTATACCTCTGATTGTACATATGTTTAGCTTGGCTTATGAACCTGATCCAAGCTGTTATTGCAGAGAACTGAGGTAATGCAAAGGAAAAGTATTTGGGGACTTCCAGTAGCTTCTTGAGCCAACAGAAATACACCCAAACGCCGAAGCACGGACTTCCTCGCTAAAATCAATACATGAAAATGTGAGTATTATCCTGGATGCCATTGTGCTAACGCAAGTGTGCAAAGGTGAGAGTCTATATTTGTCTAGTGCAGATTTGATTCTTCTCATGTCATAAAACAGGAAAGCTAACATCTTGATGACTCACCTTAAAAATCCTTTTTTTCCTCTCTTTTGATAATGATAATGTATTTTGTAGTACAGACAAGAAAAGCTGCTTTTTTTTTAATCTGCCAAAACACACTGAGATTATGACAAGCCAAGATATAGAAACTATGAGGTACCTCGTGTTTCTTTTCCCAAAACTTGATTCCCTAGATATCCAAATCCAGTAATTCTGTAGTTTATTCACAGCTCCTAAGATTTGGGGATTAGACAGCACCAGGAACAAAGCGTAAGTGCTTTCTGTATTAACAATAGGGAACAAAATATCACTCAAAGGGGGAAAGCAATTTAAGATGCTGATTAAAGCAGATATTTAGAAATCTGTTGTAGGAACCTGTCAGGCTGAAAAGTCAGAGAGAAAACAATTCACACATAATAGCAGTACCCCCTTTTTTTCTTTAAATTTCACCTTTTATTTAAAAAGAAAAAAGAAAAAAAAAAGAGCCAAAGAAAGGTATTTGAGGAATCACACTCAGAAATTACTTCCTCATCCCATGCCTCAGGGTGTGAAGCAGAAATATCAGAATCATCAGTGCACTGGTCATAAAGCTGGCAGATTATTGGCACCTCTAAGAGATCTTTTGTTCTTCTTCCAACGAGGAGCAACAGTTCTGATCATGTGTGAATTAATATGAAGTCAAGTATTTTCATAGAGATGTCAAAGTCTTAATTGAATTCAGAGCTGAAGGAAATGCCTGTTTCTTCAGGGAGGAAGAATGGCTTAGTGGATTGTGTCCCTGACCAGGGGCTGGAGAAAATGGGTCCTCCCCGCAACTCTCCCACTATTTTGATCTTTCATTTCTTCCTTCTGAAAGAAAATGCCTGTCATGCCTGCCTCGAAAGAGCCTTGTGAGGAAGAGCTGATGAGGATGTATTAGAATCAATCACCTAATAAAATAAGCAGTCAGACTGTATACATAGAAGATGCCACCATTCATATCAGAATTTCCTTGTGCTTACTAATGAGTGTGGCCCTGTGTGAGTCCTTGCTGCAGGAATGAGGTGTCAGCTCAGATAGTGGCCCTCCCCAGTGACTCAGAAAATGATGTACATCTTAGCACAGAAGGAGACCTGATTTTTTAAAGTGAAGAAACAAGAAACAATGCCAGAGACCAAACTGCAGTATAATATTATCTATGGGGGAGACTTTGTTGCAGGACATTTCAAAAGAGAAAATTTATGTATTAAAAGGTGAAGTACTTTCAACTAGAACAGCTAAGAGAATTTTTTTTTTTTTGCTTTTAGGAAAGTATGAAGCCAAAGGAAAACAAAAGAAACATTGGGAGGCTACCAAGTCCAGTTTTAATCATTTTGAGAAGCAAGAATACTTGAGAGCTGATGAATTCATAAACATGGTGCAACAAAGCTGTTGTTGGTACTGGTCTTAACGTCCTCTGCAGTATTAATCATTGACACGAAATTCTCAGGAAGCAAGCTGAGAGAGAGAGAGAGAGAGAGAGAGAGAGAAAGGCACATTTAAAGGGTATGACTCTGCCGTGGAGCAAACTGGCTCCAGCAAGTTCTCTTGTTTATTAAATATTCTGTGCAAACGTCTGGGTTGCAAAGCTGCATTATGGAGTTCTTGGCTATTATCTTTTAGATAAAAGCCCTCACTTTTTAGATGAGAAGGATACTGAGATAACTAAGTTATAATCACTTAATTTAATTTTATCCTTCTTGGGCTAGAATTCAGGTTCCCTGAGTCCTAATCTTTTTGCCGACTTTCATCACTTTTCACATTTACAAGATAAGATCTTTTAATCATTGGACAGTGATTTCAGCTCATTTCTGGAAGCCCTGTCTAACCACCGCCACTCAAAATTATATTCCAGCACACACTGCTTATATACGGATATGAATAAAAATGAAGTATAATCTTAATAATTTTCTTACATCCCTTGAAATTAGAGATACAAACACAAGGGGTAGAATCTATGCTCATATTTTTTGGCGTGAAGTGAAAAAGGTTTGAAATACAGATTGCTAGCAAAAATAAATTTTAAAGAATTTCAGATGATTAAGCCCAGTATAACTTTAAGAACTTACACTGGCAGGGATTGTAGGCTAAATCACACTGCTGATATGAATTCATCGATAATCTTTTGGGGGGGTGTGAGCTACTTGCCAGAATTTAAAAGTGGACTGTTAACATCCTCCTGTCAGGTACTTGCACTTGGGAAACAGTTACAAATTTAATGGGATTGCCTTTCTTTTTTTGCCTTCGAGAGACTATAGGCAGAGTGTTTTCAGCAAAGATCCTAGTTTGGGATCTCTGCAAACCTTTGTATTGAGAAGGCAGCTGATCCATTTGTGGGCTAATCTGGAATTTTCTAGAATGTTAGCTACCCAAAGTTGAGATATTAATCCCTGTAATAACATTTGGCATAAATATAAAATTTTTTTCTTTACCACCTACTTACAATCATATATCATCATACCAAATACAGACTCGGACAAACTTCCACTGTTGCAGATGTGCACGCGAAGTCTATTTTGATCTGTATTCGTGGCCCTCTATTAGTATGGCATTCACTAACAATCCAGTTTTGGCAGACTATATTTACATTTTAATTTCATTATGATCAGAATAATGAGGCTATTGATGTTTCCATTTTCTCTTTGAACGGCCGCTTCAGTTTGAACTGTGACCCTTTTGTGCATCAAACTGTTGTCACAGATGGAATATTTTAGCATGCATTTTTTGTTTCTATGAAGCAGTTAGAATAGGAAAAAAAATCTCTTCACAGTCACTAAATTCCATCAATAAGACCAAAACTTTTATAAGTGATTATTTTATCGTTCCATACAGTAGACGTTTCAGCGAAAGGTGATATGTATTATTAGTTTATTGTATTAAAATAATTAAAAATTAAAAATCTAGGGACTTCCCTGGTGGTCCAGTGGTTAAGACTGTGATTCCACTGCAGGGGCATGGGTTTGATCCCATACGCCACGCGGCATGGCCAAAAAAAATTAAAAATCTTCCTAGAAGAAAGTATTATTTATTTAAAAATGAAAAGCAGTAGAGGTCTTCAAAATATTTCAGGCTAAATATTAATGTATGTGGAGATGGAGATACATATATATATTCTCTATGAATACATACTTTTAAAGTAAAATTTCTGGGATAAACATAAACCTTTTAGTATTTAAAAAGAAGGGACTTCTGGTTATGGATATGACTAAGTAACAGGTATTGGATTTAATTCCCTGAGTAATCAACTATCAACCTGGACAAAATATATGAAATAATTGTTTTCAGACATTGGACAATATACCACACAGGTCTACTGTTCTTAGGAGAAGAAAAACACAGGACTGTAGATACATCTTACATTCACCTTATCTTTCTGCCTGGGGCACTTTCCAAACTGTAGTACAAGGAATTTAACCCAGGCTGAGAGCAGTGGTCTTCTGGGTGGAGGAAACAGATACCAGAGTTCAGGGCTGCTGAGTCATCTGTAATTCATGGAGGAGAGTATCCAGAGATGAAAGCTGCACAGAGAAGTGGCTTTAGAAATCTGCGTAGACATTCCTTTGAGTCTCTAGCCAGGTGCTAAACTGGGCGTGCTCAGAGCGACACTCCATGATTACCATCAGAGAAGAGCCACTGACAGGCTGACAGTTGCAATGGGTGGGCTCCTGGAGGTACCATTATGCAAGGGGGTACTGGAGTTCTGACCAGAGTGGAGTCATTTCACTGAATCCCCCAGGCATTCTGTTGAAATCATAGGAAAGCCACCGTAAAAGTAGGGCTAACAGCTGAACGAAAAAGTGAGCAAAAGATTTGATATACACATTGCATTTTAAAAGATCCATGAATGGCTGATAAGCACATGGTGAGTAAAATTTGCCATTAGGGAAATATGTGTTGAAACAAAAATGACATACCACTACACACCCACTGAAATGGCTGCAATAAAATGTCAGACAATACCAAGTGTTGACAAGGATGTGGAAAAACAGGAAACTTCATGTGTTCTGGTGGGAATGAAAAGGCACAGCTACTATGGATAACATTTTGGCAGTTCCTTAAAGTGTTAAACATAAATTTACCATTCAACCTAGCAAATCCACTTCTAGAAATCTACCCAAGAGAAATAAAAACATAGGTCTACACAAAGACATGTACGCAAATGTTCACAGCAGCATTATTTATAATAACCAACAAATGAGAAACAATCTAAATGTTCTTCAGTGGGTGACTGGATAAACAAAAATGAATATATCCATACAATGAAACTGTATATTCAGCAACTAAAAGGAATGAACTGCTGATGCATGTTACAAAATATATTAAGTTGGGGCTTCCCTGGTGGCGCAGTGGTTGAGAGTCTGCCTGCTAATGCAGGGGATATGGGTTCGAGCCCTGGTCTGGGAGGATCCCACATGCCGCAGAGCGACTGGGCCCGTGAGCCACAACTGCTGAGCCTGCGCGTCTGGAGCCTGTGCTCCGCAACAGGAGAGGCTGCGATGGTCAGAGGCCTGCGCACCGCAATGAAGAGTGGCCCCCGCTTGCCACAACTAGAGAAAGCCCTCACGCAGAAACGAAGACCCAACACAGTCAAAAAAAAAAAAAATATATATATATATATATTAAGTTAAAAATGTGCTAAATGAAAGAAGCCAGAAACAAAGGGCTATTTAATTTATATGCAAAGTCTAGAAAACGCAAATTTATCATCAGAAAGCAGGTCAGTGTCTGCCCAAGACTGAAGATAGAAGCTGGAATTGACTGTAAATGGCGCAAAGGAGTTTTGGGAGATGATGGTAATGTTCTTAAACTGGATTATGGTGATGGTGACACAATTTTATAAAATAATTGAATTGTTAAAAAAAAAATCGGGCTATACTAACCATAGAGTAAGTGCCATTCTAGAGCCATCTGAGTAAAGCCAAATTCAAGTTGATCCACCAGTAAATTAACTGCCTTTGAAATAAAACTCACAATCGTTTAAAGGGAGGCAAAATCCAGACTGTAAGCAACATAGCAGCTGCACTGTCCAACATGCAATAAGCAGTTACTAGACATGTAAAGAAGCAAGAAAATGTGACCCATAACCAGGAGGAAAAAATGTCAATAGAATCAGACCTGAGATGACTCAGATGGTGGAATTATGCAATAAAACCTTCAAAGAGTATTATAAATCTGTCTGAGGTTTAAAAGAAAAACACAGACATTTTGAGTGAAGCCACAGTGAATTTCAGCAGAGCAATCAAAACTATAAAAATTAAATACATGGCAAATCTGGAACTAAAGAAAAGTCAGAAACGAAAAATATACTGGGTGGGTTGATCAACAGATTGGAAAATACGGAAAGAAGTAACAGTAAATTTAATGCAGGGCAACAGAAAACTTAAGTACAGAGAAAGGTTTCTTAAAAATGAAGTGATGTATGAGACATATCAAGTGGTATAACACGTGTAAGTATGTTTAATAATATGAGAGTAAGACAGCCCTTTCTAAACATAATACAAAATATAGCAACTATAAAAGAAAAGACTAGTGAATTTGATGATATAAAAATTAAAAGAAAACTGCTTGGGTAAAAAAATACAACATGAAAGTAAGTTATAAACAATAAGTGGAGAAAACACCTACACATTAATTAGAAAAAGCCAATAACTTGATGGAAAAAGCAGCAAAAAAACACGAAGAAATGATTAATCAGAAGAGAAATACATATAAATTTTTCACCTGTGAAAAATGTTCTACCTCACTCATAAGTGAAATGTCAATTAAAATGACTATATACTCACAGATATAGAGAATAAACTAGTGGTTACCAGTAGGGAGAGGGGAGGGGGGAGGGGCAAGATACAGGGTAGGGATTAAGAGGTACAAACTACTGTACCTCTTAAATAAATAAGATACAAGGGTGTATTTTACAACATGGGGGAATTGAGCCAATATTTTAAAATTTTAAATGGGTATAATCTATAGCAATATTGGATCACTATGTTGTACACCTGAAACTAATGTAATATTGTAAATCAACTATACTTTAATTTAAAAAATAATAAAAATAAATAAAACTACTATACACTACACCCCACAAATGATTACCGATAAGAACAAAAGTGTTTGATAATACACTACGAAATAAAAATCGATATTAGCACTCGTTCATTACAGCACTGTTCACAATAACCAAGGTGAGGAAACAACCTAAACGTCCATCCACAGATGAAAGGATCAAGAAAATGTGGTTTATTCATACAATGGGATACCATTCAGCCTTGAAAAAAAGAGAAGGTGATTCTTCAATATGTGACAAAATGGGTAAAACTTGAGGACATTATGCTAAGTGAAATAAGCCAGTCAAAGAAAGACAAATACTCCATGATTCTATTTATAGATTCATAGAATCAAAGAGTAGAATGATGGTTTTCAGGGGCTGAAAAAAGTGGGGAAATGAGAGTCATTAATCAATGGGCATAAAGTTTCAGGTGAGTAAGATGAATAAATTCTATAGCTCTTCTGTACAACATTTTACCTACAGTCAACAATAGTGTACTGGATGGTTAAAAATTTAAGAGAGTACATCTGATGTTAAATGTTCTTACCACAATAAAAAAAAATTAAAGAAAAAAGAATGCTGATTGAGGGAATATATGGAGAAACCATTAGTATCCTACATTGCTAATTAGAATAAAATAATTGTTCCAACCAATTCAAAGGGCAATTTAACACTAGATATCAACATTGAAGATAACATGTCTTGGAATTTATCCTATTTCTAGGAATTTATTCTTACATATTCACACATGAAAAAAATTGAACAATGATATTTCTTGTGTCCTGATGTGTAATGGCAACAGTTGGAAACAACTGAAATGTCCAAATGAAAAGCAGACTAAGTGAATAATGAGATATTCTTTCAATAGAATGTGATTCAGCCACTAGAAAAAAAATGAGGCAAATCTATATGTATTGATATGGAACACTCACTAAGATATATTAGATAAAAAAGAAAGCAAAGTGCAGAACAATGTATATATTATGCTACCATTTGAGAAAAACTATAAATATGTTTGTATGCCCACATCTCCACCCCCTGCCCCATATACAGATCCAAAAAATCTGATAGCATTTGTACCTTCTGGAGCAGGGACTCAGGATTGGGGGCAAGGAGAAATGGGAGAGGCTGGCTCTTTACTCTATAACCTTTTGCTCCCTTTGAATTACAATATTTACTATTTGTATGCATTACTTACTTTAAAAAAAATAGAAAATAAAAAATTTCGAAGTTGAATAAGCAGGGTGGAGGGGTATTGCACCCAAAATAAAAGTCAAACTTCTTTCCAGAGTTACAAACCCTCCTTGAACTGACTTTTCCCCCATTCCTTCAATCACTTCTCATTCCTTTGTCCTCCTCACACTCTGTGGTTTCCAGCTGTGCATTAGTCCCAGGACCCCCTTGGATTCCAAACTCTACAGATGCTCAAGTCCTTTATATAAAATGGTGTAGTATTTGCATACAACCTACATACATCCTCCTGTGTATGTGTATATATATATATATATATTTTTAATAGATCTTTATTGGAGTATAATTGCTTCACAATACTGTGTTAGTTTCTGTTGCACAACAAAGTGAATCAGCCATATGCATACACATGTCCCCGTATCCCCTCCCTCTTGAGCCTCCCTCCCATCCTCCCTATCCCACCCCTCTAGGTCATGACAAAGCACCAAGCTGATCTCCCTGTGCTATGCTGCTGCTTTCCACCAGCCAACTATTTTACATTCGGTAGTGTATATATGTTGATGCTACTCTCACTTCGCCCCAGCTTCGCCCTCCCACCCCATGTCCTCAAGTCCATTTTCTATGTCTACCTCTTTATTCCTGCCCTGCAACTAGGTTCATAAGTACCATTTTTTTTTTTTTAGATTCCATATATATGTGTTAGCATACGGTATTTGTTTTTCTCTTTCTGACTTACTTCACTCTGTATGACAGACTCTAGGTCCATCCACCTCACTACAAATAACTCAATTTCATTTCTTTTTATGGCTAGGTAATATTCCATTGTATATATGTGCCACATCTTTTTTTTTTAACCCTTACTTTTATTTTTAATTTTTTTAACATCTTTATTGGAATATAATTGCTTTACAATGGAGTGTTAGTTTCTGCTTTATAACAAAGTGAATCGGCTACACATATCCCCATATCCCCATATCTCCTCCCTCTTGCGTCTCCTTCCATTCATCTGTCGATGGACATTTAGGTTGCTTCCATATCCTGGCTATTGTAAATAGTGCTGCAATGAACATTGTGGTACATGTCTCTTTTTGAATTATGGTTTTCTCAGGGTATATGCCCAGTAGTGGGATTGCTGGGTCATATCGTAGTTCTATTTTTAGTTTTGTAAGGAACCTCCATACTATTCTCCATAGTGATTGTATAAATTTACATTCCCACCAACAGTGCAGGAGGGTTCCCTTTTCACCACACCCTTCCCAGCATTTATTGTTTCTAGATTTTTGATAATGGCCATTCTGACCAGCGTGAGGTGATACCTCATTGTAGTTTTGATTTGCATTTCTCTAATAATTAGTGATGTTGAGCACATTTTCATGTGCCTCTTGGCCATCTGTATGTCTTCCTTGGTGAAATGTCTATTTAGGTCTTCTGCCCATTTTTTTAACTGGATTGTTTGGTTTTTTGATATTGAGTTGCATGAGCTGCTTGTATATTTTGGAGATTAATCCTTTGTCTGTTGTTTCATTTGCAAATATTTTCTCCCGTTCTGAGCGTTATCTTTTTGTCTTGTTTATGGTTTCCTTTGCTGTGCAAAAGCTTTTAAGTTTATTTAAGTCCCATATGTTTATTTTTCTTTTTATTTCCGTTACTCTAGGAGGTGGGTCAAAAAAGATCTTGCTGTGGTTTATGTCAACAAGTGTTTTTCCTATGTTTTCCTCTAAGAGTTTTATACTGTCTGGTCTTACATTTAAGTCTTTAATCCATTTGGAGTTTATTTTTGTGTATGGTATTAGGGAGTGTTCTAATTTCATTCTTTTACATATAACTGTAGAGTTTTCCCAGCACCACTTATTGAAGAGGCTGTCCTTTCTCCATTGTATGTTCTTGCCTCCTTTGTCATAATTAGGTGCCCACATGTGCGTGGGTTTATCTCTGGACATTCTGTCTTCTACCATTGATCTATATTTCTGTTTTTGTGCCAGTACCACACTGTCTTGATTACTGTAGCTTTGTGGTATAGTTTGAAGTCAGGGAGCCTGATTCCTCCAACTTCGTTTTTCTTTCTCAAGATTGCTTTCACTATTCAGGGTTTTTTGTGTTTCCATACGAATTGTAAAATTTTTTGTTCTAATTCTGTGAAAAATGCCATTGGTAGTTTGATAGGGATTGCATTGAATCTGTAGATTGCTTAGGGTAGTATAGTCATTTTCATAATATTGATTCTTCCAATCCAAGAACATGGTATATTTCTCCATCTGTTTATGTCATCTTTGATTTCTTTCATCAGTGTTTTATAGTTTTCTGAGTACAAGTCTTTCTCTTCCTTAGGTAGGTTTATTCCTAGGTATTTCATTCTTTTGGTTGCGATGGTAACTGGGATCGTTTCCTTAATTTCTCTTTCTGATTTTTCATTTTTAGTGTATAGGAATGCCAGAGATTTCTGTGCATTAATTTTGTATCCTGCAAACTTACCAAATTCATTGATTAGCTCTAGTAGTTTTCTTGTTGGATCTTTAGGATTTTCTATGTATAGTGTCTCATCTGCAAACAGTGACAGTTTTACTTCTTTTCCAATTTGTATTCCTTTTATTTCTTTTTCTTCTCTAATTGCCGTGGCTAGGACTTCCAAAACTATGTTGAATAAGAGTGGCAAGAGTGGACATCCTTGTCTTTTTCCTGATCTTAGTGAAAATGCTTTCAGTTTTTCACCACTGACTATGATGTTTGCTGTGGGTTTCTCATATATGGCCTTTATTATGTTGAGGTAGGTTCCCTCTATGCCCACTTTCTGGAGAGTTTTTATCATAAATGGGTGTTGAATTTTGTCAAAAGCTTTTTCTGCATCTATTGAGCTGATCATATGTTTTTAATTCTTTAATTTGTTAATGTGGTTGATTGATTTGCAAATACTGAAGAATCCTTGCATCCCTAGGATAAATCCCACTTAATCATGGTGTATGATCCTTTTAATGTGTTGTTGGATTCTGTTTGCTAGTATTTTGTTCAGGATTTTTGCATCTATGTTCATCAGTGATGTTGGTCTATAATTTTCTTTCTTGTGATATCTTTTTCTGGTTTTGGTATCAGGATGATGGTGGCTTTGGAGAATGAATTTGGGTGTGTTTCTCCCTCTGCAATTTTTTGGAAGAGTTTGAGAAGGATTGGTGTTAGCTCTTCTCTAAATGTTTGATAGAATTCGCCTGTGAAGCCATCTGGTCCTGGGCTTTTGTTTGTTGGAAGATTTTAAATTACAGTTTCAATTTCATTACTTGTGATAGGTCTGTTTATATTTTCTAATTCTTCCTGGTTCAGTCTTGGAAAGTTGTAGCTTTCCAAGAATTTGTCCATTTATTTGTGGTTGTCCATTTTACTGGCATATAGCTGTTTGTAGTAGTCTCTTATAATCCTTCGTATTTCTACAGTGTCAGTTGTGATTTCCCCTTTTTCATATCTAATTCTGTTGATTTGAGTCTTCAACCTTTTTTCTTGATGGGTCTGGCTAATGGTTTATCAATTTTGTTTATCTTCTCAAAGAACCAGCTTTTAGTTTTATTGATCTTTGCTATTGTTTTCTTCATTTCTTTTTCATTTACTTCTGATCTGATCTTTATGATTTCTTTCCTTCTGCTAACTTTGGGTTTTTTTTTGTTCTTCTTTCTCTAATTGCTTTAGGTGTAAGGTTAGGTTGTTTATTTGAGAATTTTCTTATTTCTTGAGGTGAGCTTGAATTGCTATAAACTTCCCTCTTATAACTGCTTTTGCTGAGTCCCATAGGTTTTGGGTTGTCGTGTTTTTGTTCTCATTTGTTTCTATGTATTTTTAAAATTTCTTCTTTGATTTATTCAGTGATCTCTTGGTTATTTAGTCATGCACTGTTTAGCCTCCATGTATTTGTGTTTTTTACAGTTTTTTTCCTGTAATTGATTTCCAATCTCATAGCATTGTGGTCAGAAAAGATGCTTGAGATGATCTCAATTTTCTTAAATTTTCAGAGGCTTGATTTGTGACCCAAGATGTGATCTATCTTGGAAAATGTTCCATGTGCACTTGAGAAGAAAGTGTATTCTGCCACTTTTGGGTGGAATGTTCTATAAATATCAATTAGATCTATCTGATCTATTGTGTCATTTAAAGTTTGTATTTCCTTATTTATTTTCTGTTTGGATGGGCTGTCCGTTAGTGTAAGTGGGGTGTTAAAGTCCCCTACTATTATTGTGTTACTGTCAATTTCTCCTTTCGTGGTTGTTAGCATTTGCCTATGTATTGAGGTGCTCCTATGTTGGGTGCATAGAAATTTATAATTGTTATATCTTCTTCTTGGATTGATCCCTTGATCATTATGTAAGGTCCCTCTTTCTCTCTTGTAACAGTCTTTATTTTAAAGTCTATTTTATCTGATACAAGTATTGCTACTCCAGCTTTCTTTTGATTTCCGTTTGCATAGAATATCTTTTTCCATCCCTTCACTTGGAAACACACACCAAGACACATATTAATCAAACTAACAAAAATTAAATTCAAAGAAAAAATATTCAAAGCAGCAAGGCAAAAACAAAAAATAACATACAAAGGAATCCCCTTAAGGTTATCATCTGATTTTTCAGGGGTAACTCTGCAGGCCAGAAGGGAGTGGCAGAATATACTTAAAGTGATCAAAGAGAAAAACCTACAAACAAGATTAGTCTACCCAGCAACGATCTTTCTCAGATTCGGTGGAGAAGTCAAAAGCTTTTCAGACAAGCAAAAACTAAGAGAATTCAGCACCACCAAACCAGCTTTACAACAAATGCTAAAGAAACTTCTCTAAGTGGGAAACACAAGAGAAGAAAAAGACCCACGAATACAAACCCAAAACAGTTAAGAAAAAGGTAATAGGAACATACATATTGGTAATAACCTTGAATGTAAATGGATTAAATGCCCCAACCGACACAGACTGGCTGAATGGATACAAAAACAAGACCCATATATATGCCATCTACAAGAGACTCACTTCAGACCTAGGGACACATACAGACTGAAAGTGAAGGTATGGAAAAAGATACTCCCGTACATTTTAAATCATCTCTAGATCACTTAGAATACCTAATACAATATAAATGTTATGTAAGTAGTGGTAAATACAATGTAGATGCTATGCAAATAGTTGCCAGCATGTGGCAAATTCAAGTTTTGCTTTTTGGAACTTTCTGGAATTTTTAAAAAATATTTTTAATCTGTGTTTGGTTGATTGTGTGGATGTGGAACCCACAGATACGGAGGGTTGATTGTACTTATCTTCTTTCAGTTGCTTGAACAGAGTCAGTCATCCCCCTCAAAGTGTCTGCACTTGCTTTCTTTCTGCCTCAACTCCTTTCCCCCAACTCTACATGGCAGGCTTGTCTCTACCTCCTTGTCTCATGTCTGGTGGTCACTTATTCAGAGAGGCCCCACCTGAACCATCCGCTCTCAAGTAGGGTTCTTTTTTTGTGTGTATGGGGCACCTAATTCCTTGTAGTCACATTTATCACAGGTAGTAGTTTTTTACTCTTTATCTGTGTGTTGGCTTGTTTAGTATCTTTCTACACCCCTCCTCAAGACTGTAAACTCCTTGTGGTACCATTTCTATTTTATTCTCTGGGCAACTTCTATGATAGTGCCTGAAACATTGCAGGTTGGTTGGAATGTAAATATCTCTTGAGTCAATTAACTCATTCATGAAAACCCAAAACTTTTATTACAAGTTAGAAGAACTGTCTTACTGATTGGTATTTAAGTATAAAAATGTGGCCCCTATTTTTAGTATTTAAAACTCTCATGATGTCCAATATTTTCTACTGTTTTATACACTCAACTTTCATGCACATTGCTCATTTTTCTTAACAATCTCAGTGCTTTGACAACCAAATCAGAAAAAAAAAAAAAGCACAGAAAAGTGTAATTTTAGCAACTACTAAATGGACTAATAACTCCAGTGGTGATTTTAAAAAATTCTTAAGGAGCATAATTCTCAACTAATTTTTCTTATAACAGTAAACTAAGTAAGAGGCAAGCTGATGCATGTAAGATGTGGAGGAACCACACTTGTGTAGGGGGGCTGTTATTTCATCTACATCAATTTGTTGAAATATCTTCCACGTGGCCCAACCCATAAAGGAAACCATAAAATTTGTACATAAGTTAACATGCAATGTCGTTTGATTATTTTTGCCAAGTCCAACACACAGTGTAGTTATAGGGCTGAATTTTAATAGTAGTACCAATGTAAATGGTATGATGCTTTTCATATTTTAAATTGCTTTCATAAATATTATCTCATTAGATCCTCATTATAAAAACACAACAGAGATGATTTTGGCCCTTGCTTTTGTAAAATCATACAGTTTTAGACCTGGGAAATTCACAACGTCATGTAGTTCTGTTCAGTTTATAAGTAAGAAAACTGAGGCCAAGAAGCATTAGAAAGGTGTGTTCCAGTCTCACAGCTCATTAGGATCAGGACCCAGGTCCTTTCTTGGGCAACTGGAAAATGACTGAATATGCTCCTGCAACACCTTAACATCATACAAATGACCTTAAAAATGTACAAATTTATTTATTTAAATAAATTGCACCCTTTTCTCTTAAAACATGGAGCACAGTGCAATAAAAAACATCATCTATATCCTATTACCCAAAGAGAACCATAGTTTTCATTTGGGGATATTATTTTCTAGTATCTTTCTTTGATTTGCATAAATATATTAATATCAGTAACATTATATAATAATGTTATATATTATATATTAAAAATACATATCTTAAAATATATATTTAAAAGGTATATAAAATTTCATTCTATGCTTTTCACTTAACATTTTATTCTCTCATTTTTATTGCTGAAAAGTCTTCATAATCATAATTTTAATACGTATTTAATATGCTGCCTAATTAATGTACTGTAATTTACTTATCCCATTTCCCATTTTGGACACTGAGGTTGTTTTTACTTTTTGCTTTTATAAATCATTCTGAAGTAAACATTCCATGTAAATACCTTGGTCAATATCTCTGATAATTTCTATAGGACATATTCTCTGAAGGATGATTACAGGACCAAATAAAATGAATATTTTTAAAGTCGTTGACCACATTGTCAAAGGGTTTTCCTTCAAAGGATGTGACAATATCGCCAAGAGTGTGTGAGAAACATTTCACTAGGTTTTATTCTCACTGGGTATTTTCATTTAAAAATACATTTCTAATTTAATAGGCAAATAGCTCCCAATTTTTCTTTTATTTTGCATTTATTTGCTTGTTATTGAGATCAAACATTTTCCAATTTATTTACCTGATATCTTTAAGGCTAGATTAATCTAATACTTTTTTTAAGGCAAGCTATGACACTGAAGATGAAAAAGAATGAAGAGCAAGAAATGAGGAAAACAGAGGCAGAAGTGACAGCGACCCCTACCAAGGTGATAGTGATCTCAGATGATATTGTCAGGTACATTAATAGTCAGGTTATGAGAAAAAGAGGAAGCGAAAGTCACAAGACTTGAGCTCATAGTGAAAAACTACTTCACCCTGGCTCAGTTTTAGATCTTAAGGGACTTTTATCCTTTGTTAAAGTTTTTACAAACTAAATGAATTAAAGGGAATTAATTTAATATTAAAAGGAAATAATGAATAGCATAAATATTAGAATAGCATGAACAGCATAATACTCTGCATGATGGGTCTATAGCTGTGCTGGGTGATATGGTAGCCAGTAAGGCACGTGGTTATTGAACATTTGAAACGGGGCTATTCTGAACCGAGATGTGCTGTAAATATAAAATACATGCCTGATTTTGGGGACTTAGCACCAGAAAAAAAATGAGTGTAAAATAGCTCAATAATTTTTTTTATGGATTACATGTTGAAATGTTAATGTTTGGGATATAGTATTTTAAATAAAACATTATTAACATTAATTTTACCTGTTTAATTTTGCTTTTTAAAAAGTGACCTTGAGAAAATTTATAATTGCATATATGGCTAACATTGGCCAGCACAGGTCTAAAGAATCTTTATGATCTTAGATTTTAGGAAGACCATTATAAAATTTCAGTGTTTTGGCCAGAGATCTAAAAGGATATATGATGGGAAAGAGAGAGAGAGAGGCTGCACCATGTAATTAAATGAAGTAAAGACAGTGGCACTGCAGCAACCAATATGGCCAGCCAGGAGGTATCGGATGAGCTCAGATCTTTATTCATACATTCAGTTTTTAAAAGACCTACTATAAAAGACAGAAAGGAGTATAATCGCTATTGTTAGGACTGTTATAAAGAATGAGCTAGAAGCAACCAAAGGGCTAAGAAGAGCAAAGAAAGACAGACACTGCCTAGGAAAGCTGGGAAAACATTTCCACATGAGAGAGAAGATAAAATTATGCAATTCCTATTTTGCTTCTGTTCTCTCTATAAGGAATAATGATCTTCTAACTGGAAAAAAAAGAAAATATATCGAAAGAAAAAAAACCCTCAAGCTAGAAGAGGAGATATTCACGAATATACAGGTGTTACAAATAAGTGTTCATCTCTAACTGCAGATAAATTTTATTTCTGGTTAATGAAATCATTGGTAGTCTTTGGCACTTGACTCGTTCCAACACCGAATTCATCTCGTTACTAGGTTGTCAGTTCCATGAGATCAGGGACCTGATCTCTTTCATTCACTTTTGTATCCTCAGTGCCTAGAACATTGTCTGGCATGTAGTAAGTGCTCAATAAATACATACAGAATAAATGAGCAGGGAACACAGAACGGCCAGATGATTTAAATGGGAAAATATCTAGGTCCTCAAAATGGGAAAATGAGGATTCTGAGTTGTATAGATACCCAGGCATCATGCAAGCAAATGTCAATAGTTGAAAAAATTGTAGAATGGACTAATTTAAAAATTAAAATTAACAATGTGCCAGGATTCCTCTAGAATTTTACATCTAGTTTAATCTTTACAATAACACAATTAATTGGTGTTATACACATTTTACAGATAAGGGAACTGAGGCCCAAAGAAGTTAAATAATTTGCCTAGGGTTCATATAGCTGCCAAGCAGAAAAGCTGGCACACAGAACACATCTATCTGACTCCAAAGTCTTGTTATTTTCCCTTTTCCGAAAGGGATATCATGATTACTTTAAACCAACATGTATACAACGAGAATGGTTATGCTAAACACTCCTAATTTTTAATCAAATTGCTAAATTCGTTGATACCATAGATGACTGGTTTGTACACTATTTTTTTTTTAAGCAGTGAAACCTTTATTCCAAATCTGAATATATAAAGAAGTTCCTAGTGGAATTTCCTAGCTATTCTGGGTGACCCAGAGGTTTGAAGAACTATAAAAATAGCCATCCATTCAAGGTCGCAGAATGGTATAATCCACTGTCATAAACAACATATAATCAGATTTCAGCTGGGCATTTGATAAAGGTCGCTTATAATAGTTTTGCAACTAAGGCTGGATTGTGACATTCAGACCAATTAGCAGTATGTAGAACCACTGATCTGAGTAGTGTGAATTAATAAGTTGACATGAAACGCATAGGAAGTCATGTGAATAAAGCTCTGTTCCTGATCTTTTTGTGTTAAAAAAATGTCAGTGACTTGGAGAAAGTAATAACATTCCCATTTTTATCTGACCACACGATTTTATATTAATTTCTACACATGGGCAATTAACCAATACACTCCCATTACACATGTCCTCTTTTCTACTTCTTCTTCTAGTAGAACAAGAAGTGACCTCAATGTGTTATATTTAGGCATTTAATCCATTTATTTTAAAGCACACATTAAATGGAATTTTTCACTCTTTAGCCCTCAAGAAAGAATCAGCACAATCGTAGTTTCCTCATTTTGATCATTACTCCAAAAAGAATTCTTGGGTGTGGACCAGCTGTTGTCTGAGGTAAGCATTCACGTTCTCTTCAGCCACTGGTCCTGTTCTCTGTATCACACCACTTTGGAATATCTTCACTACTCTGTTATTCTTCTTGCTAAAGGGAACTGACATCAGACTGACTTCGGGTTTAGTTGCTGTCACATCGACACAAGTCCCTGCTCCAAATCATTCCTTCCTCTCCCCTTCTGCACCAGCACTTGCCATCCCCATCACAGTTCTGAATCGCTCTTTCCATTTCTGACGCGTTGCCCCGGTAGAGATAGAGGACCAGCGGTCGAATCCTCTTCCCAGACTCCTGGTGAAAGTAGCCTCAGTCTTTTACTTAATCTCAAGTTGCTCTGTCACAATCCATTTATTTCATTTAATTAAGATTTATTTAGCTTTATGCTGTGCTGGGAACTGACAAGAAAAGCAGTTATTTCATTTAAATAAGATTTATTGAACACTTCTTCTATGCCAGGAATGGAGCTGAGAACGAGGGATAAAAATATAGAAAGACATATTCCTTGTCCTCCAAAAATGCTAAGTTTAGGAAGATGGAGTTACTGAGTAAATCAACTTCAATTCAGGGTCATAGATCCTAGATACTATGAGAAGTGTATAGGTGATGCTGTGAGCGCTCCAAGAAAGAGGGTCTAAATCATCCAGATGAGGGAGTTACACAAGGTGAATGTTTAGCAGTAAGTACCAGTTGGCTGTGTAAATAGAAGGGCGATGGGTGTTCCAGGCAGAAGTGTCAACGTGAATGAAGGCAAGAAGGCCTGAGGAGGTGAAGCTTTGGGAACTGCATTCTGTTTGACTCAGGGAGGGTACAGAGCAGGGGGGATGTGGTGGGAAAGCAGGTGAAAAAGGTAGATTGGCTTTGGATCCTAAAAGACTTTAGACTCTACTTCTTAATGCTGTGGGGAGCCAAGGGAGGGTTCTAGGCTGGGGTACCACAGGGTCTGATTTGCATATTGGAGGGACCACTCCTGGCAGCCATGCAAGGTTGAGACAGTAGGGAAAAGGCAAGAGGAAGGAAGGATGATTAAGGGGTTAGGAAGTAATGTTAACAAAACGTGGTGGGGGTCTGAATAGGGCTCCTGAAGAAAAGATGGATTTGAGAGTGACGTAGGAGGTAAAACAAAGAACTTCATGAAGATTTGTCTACAGGGATGAGGAAGAGGGATGAGACGGAAGGGAACCTGGATTTCTGGCTTCGGCAAGTTGTGTGGACAAGGATGGCATACAGAGAGCATACACGAGAAGGGTAGGTTTTGGGGAATGACAATGGCTTCAGTGTTGGAAATGTTGAGTTTGAGATGTTCGTGAAACGTGGGGTGTGAGGCTGGGAAGCGTATCAGGCAGTTGTCTTAAAGCATCTGCAGCTCCAGATGAGTGGACTGGGCTAGAGAGCATGATGGCCAGCGTGTACGTGGTGGCTGGAACCCTGGGTTTTGATGACATCACCCAGGGAGGTGGTAGAGAGTGATCAGGTCAGAGGACCTCTGAGGATGGAGCCCTAGGAAAAGATTTGTGGTTGGTCTCTATTGTTTTGTTTTATTAAAATGGATCCTCTTGAAGATTTTTTTTTTTTTGTAGATTTTTCTTCACTTAATGCTGAGAGGAAAGAGCCGAAGGAGAAAAGTCTGAAGAGGCAAAAGAGAGCAGGTAAGTGCAGAGTGATTTTCCGGAGGGAGCAGGAGGTTTTCATTCATTTGTTCATTACAAATATTTGCTGAAGTCCTCCTCGAAGCTGGGAATCAAAGATCCTTGCCCTCATGCATCTTACATTCCAACGGTGATGAGAGACAGCCAGAAAAATTTAGTAAGTGATAGAGTATGTTAGAAGGTGACAAATGCTACAGAGGAAAATAAGACTGCATTAGGAGGATGGGGAGGTGGGGAGAGTATATGTATGTGATTTAAAGCATGATCAGGGAGAATTTCCCGGGGAGGTGACAAAAACTTGAAGGAGGTAAAGGAGAGAGTCATGCAGACTTCGAATGTTCTGGGCAGAGGAAATAGCAAGTGCAAATAACCTGAGCCTCAGAGAGCAGCAAGGAGGCCAGTGTGGCTGCAGCAGAATGAGTAAGAAGAAGGGCAGCAGATTAGACCAGGGAGGTCCCTTGTGGACAAATCACGTAGCTGGCGGTTTGTAGGTCTTTGTAAGGAGTGTGGTCTTTTCTCTGAGTGAGATGGGATCTACTGGAGGCTTGTGAGTAGAAGACAAACAGGGTCTGACAGCTTTTAAAGGGTCATTTTGAGGCTGAGTTGAGGACAGATTGTTGGAAGCTGTGTTAGTCCAGTTTCTTCAGGGAAACAGAGCCAGTAAGGTGTGAGTGTGTGTGTGTGTGTTTGTGTGCGTGTGTGTGTGTGTGTGTGTGTGTATGGAGAGAGAGACAGAAAGAGAAAGAGGGAGAGATTGATTTTAATGAATTGGAGCACACAATTGTGAAGGCTGGCAAGTCCAAAAATCTACAGAGTTGACCAGCAGACTAGAGACTCAGAAAAGGGTTGAAGTTCAAGTATAAAGGAGTCTGCTGGCAGATTATCCTCCTTTTCTTCGGAGATGGTCAGTCTTGTTTGTCAGGCCTTCAACTGATTGGACGAGGCCCACCCACATTATGGTAAGTTGAAGAAAGCTTAGTTTGTGGAGGTAAAAAAATAACTCATATATCTCCAATATGAGAAGTTATTTTTAAAAGAAGTTTTTCCTAATTGCTTCTTTCTAAGATTTTTTTGGTAAACTTTTTATTGTTTGGTTTTATGGCTATGTATAGGGGTCTCATGAGAATGACACTAAAATAAGCTTTTGCTGACTTGGAGGATAAAAAGTAGTGGGAAGAAATCCAAATGTGTCCAACAAAAATGGTCCCCTCTGCACTTAAGAAGTTATTTTTCTATAATTCAGATATTTGGAAAAACACTGATCTAAATCCATATTTTCTCATATTGCCTTAGAGTCAAAAAAATTTTAAACAACTTTAAATACTACAGTAGACAATTTTCATATTCTACTATCTTCTATCATGGAGAGTCTTTTCTTCCATATTTTATGACTTTGAAAGATTTCTTCTATTTCATAACTTGGAGCACATTTCTCATTTTCTTGCTATGTTTCCAGTAATGCAAAATTATTGACTGTTTTAGGTATTGTCTGTTCTTAATTTACCCCCATAATTGAGTCAGGACATTTCTGGATCACTTCTCCCCTTCCTGCATTTTCTCTCTTTCTTTCAAAGCCTTCTATGTCAGCAGAGTAGGTTGTAGGTAAATGCTTGCTGGATATAAAAGAGTTGATGCATATTCAGAATATGCAAATTCATTGTAATATTAAGTTTAAAAACGTATCCCAGGGAAGGTAAGTGCATTCCATCCTACCACTTGCACCAAACACGCTGGATCTCTCTGTCTCCCTTGATCCATCGTCTACAGTGTGAACCTTGAATTAAATGTCAGAAAATTTACAGTTACTAGGAAATGACGTGGAAATCAGAGCTCCCTCCTCCTTCAATTTTCTGAAAATGAAGTAATCACAGAGACACCCCTTCAAATCTCTGTAATGAGCGTAAGTACAGAAAGTACATTTGTGAACTGCGAACCCCGAAGATTTGGCTTCTAAATTCCAAAAAAGGGCATGCATTTTTGGATGTCAAATGTACATTGATGTCAGACATCATTAATGGCAGCACATTTTTGCATTTTGCAGTCCGACTCCCAAAAGATCTCATCGAAGAAAAAGTCTCTCCCTCTTGCCCTTGATTTGTGGGGAGGATGGTCTGACACATGAAGCTTTGTCACTGAGAGCACCGCTTTGGCAGCTGGAAATGACCTTATATAGTAGCATCGCTTCACACTCCCAGTGTTGGAAAGATCGGTTTGGAATGTGGTGACTCCGATTGCTGATAAGGACATTCCACGGGAGGATGGATGCTGGGGTCGGCTTGAGGAAGGATGGCTGCAGCACCGTCACCCATTAAACACAGTCCTTGTTTCAGACCCGTGAAGAGTAGCAGCTGGCAGAGTTTTCATTCATCATAGACACTATGACCTGGGCTGGGCCCATTTTCCTTTGAAACCTTTGGAATTGCCAGCCAATATGCATCCCTTGGAGTGAGTGTGCCTTTCAGTGCGGCCGTTTATTATTATAGGGGTGACACTGGTACACAGAGTCACTAGCGAGCTATTGTTTCCTTTGCTGAGAACAGCAGGAGGAGATAAAAAAGCCCTTCAGAAAAGAATTTATCTAGACGTTGGTAAACCAATGAGCTGAGCGACTGTGTCCTGAGGACAGAAAATGCCTCTGAAGGTGACCGCACATCTAGAAGCTTCATTGCACAGCTTGCTACTATTGGGCAAGTGAAGTTCAGGGATTCAGAGAATATCCTTTCTCCTTGTAAAGGAGAATGAAGAACAGGGGCACTCAGAGCGCTTGTCCAAGCAGACAGCCAGACCAACAGAAAGTAAGGTGGACTTGTCATTTTGTACCATCTGGGACAAGGACCCATCCCAGGCTGCCAGACTTCTCACGGGCGCCCCTCGTTTCTCATCATTGTTGCCACCTTCTGGTACACCACTCAGTGCATCGCGGGTGTTCAAACTTCCTTCCTTCCCTTTCTTCCTCCTTTGCTGTTCTCGCCCTCCCTCCCTGTTCTCTCCTTCCACACCCCCCACTCCCCACGCCAAACCCACTCCTTTCCTTCTATCCCAGGCACTGTGCTCAAGAAATTTGCAAAGCCTCATGCAGGGTGAATTTCAGCAACAGGCATCCTCCTAAATCTCAAGAAAAAAAAAAAAATCCCTTGCCAAAGCCATTTATTTTCAGCCCACTTCTGTGCCACTTTCAATACATTTTGGTTTCTGCATTTTAAAAATGGCAATGATTATATATTCAGCATGATCAGGCCCCGTCGTAGCCACCTAATTCATTGCTTCATTTCTCCATTCACAAATATCTATCGTGCCCCTGTTATCCACTAAGCTCTGGGATTACAACAGTAGATAAACAACAAAGACTCTGTCCTCATGAAGCTCTGGGGGTGGGAGAGAGAAGCAATATACAAACAAACAATCAGTAAACATATATCACATCAGGTGGTAATGAATGACACAAAGAAAAATGAAACTCTCTATGCATGAGATGCATAGAGAGTGGCCGGTGGAGAGATGGATGCCTTTGGAGCAAAGACTGGAACAAGTCCTGTGGAAGCCAAGGGGAAAAGCATTGTAGCCAGAGGGAACAGCAAAGGCAAAAGCTCTGAGTCAGAGAGTGGCTTGGTGTTCAAGAACAACAGTGTAACCAGAGCAGAAGGGTTGAGAGGGATAATGGGAAATGAGGTCACAAAGCGGGCAGGGGTGAGATCTCCCGCAGTCCTGTAGGCCATGGTAAGGACCTTGACTTTCCCTCTGAATCTGATGGAAAGCCAGTAAAAATTTTTGAGCAAAGGCAAGTAGGATATGATCTACTGTATCACACAGTGGTTAAGTCCTGAGGTCTGAGGCCAGGCTGCCAGTGTTGAATCACGCCTCTGCTTCTTGCTACTTTTGTGACTGAGTGCAAGTTACTTTAGTGTTTTCTGTATGATAACTTTACCCGCCCCCCGCCAGGGTTGTTATAAGGATTCTGTAAATTAATGTGTATATAAACTATGCATTTGTTAAATATATAAACTAAATGTATTTTTAAAGGATCTCTTTAAAAATTTTTGCAGGGTAGTTTTGACCTATTTTTCAGCAATTACTACAAGTGACTTTCCTAAGGCCAAAACTTGCAGATGACCAGGTCAGGATTTATATACATGTCTGCATGACCCTGAAGCCCACATTTTACCATACAACATGGTACCTGCCTCTTTCCCTCAGCAACCCCAGCTGCTAGAGCCATCATTAATGGGGTAGTAACACTGCATGTTATGAGTTGAATTGTCCCCCCACCGAAATTCCAGTGTTGAAGCCCTAACCCCCAGAACCTCAGAGTGTGATCTTATTTGGAGATCGGGTCTTTACAGAAATTATCAAGTTAAAATGGGGTCATTAGGGTTGGTCCTAATCCAATATGACTGGTGTCCTTATACAAAGGGGAAATTTGGGACACAGAGACACACACACAGGGAGAAGGCTGTGTGGAGATTGGAGTTTTGCAGCCACAAGCCAAGGAACTACCAGAAGCCAGGAGAGAACCTGGAAAAGATCCTTCCTCAGCAGTTTTAGAGGATGCACATCCCACCGACACTTTGATCCTGACTTCTAGCCTCCAGAATGTGCGACAATACATTTCTGTGGTTTTAGCCAATCAGCTTGTGGTACTTTGTTACAACAGCCATAGGAGACTAATACCCTGTGTATAGGCTATCTTTAATATTTTATATACTCGAATGAAGCCTTGCCAAGTTTCTAGCAAAGGCCCAGTGCTGGACTCCCTGCCCAGCTAAGAGGCCTGAGTTGCATCTAACTCCATTGTTGTCCAAACCCTTTGCCCAACAGGTGACTGAGAAGGTGTAGCCAATCATTTACAATTAAAGGTGATGGCGAGTCGCATCACTCACCTAGGTCTCTGATGTGCACTCATGTCCTCTTGTAATTACCCAGTCAACACCACCTGTTAATAAACCTAGGGGGTTGCCAACACTGATCAAGTAAAACGTGAGGAAATTGGATCCTATGGAAAAATGTCACGTCAAAGTATCAGAAGCATTTTTAAAAAATCTGTTCTGATTCTGCTGACTTTTTAAGTAGGACAAATCATCCCTGATGAGTAGAGATTGCCAGCACCTGGGTAGATGGCCTGGTAAGTCGCCTCATTTTAATTGCCTGTTGTGTGGTTTCATTTTAGCCTGAGATCTTAATTCCCACAAATGATTTCCACAGCATGCACACTCAGAGGTAATGCACCTGCTGAAGATGGATTTAGCCACCCTAAACTCTCCATTAAAAAGACCTAGTCAGGGACACTGCCTTTATTTAATTTTTAAATGTTTGTGCAGTGTGGTGGCATATGAGTGCTCAGTAAATATCATTTTCATTATTACACTTGATGTTTTCCCTCAACCTTGATCTCTTCCTATAGATAATTTAAATTCCCTGTGTTAATAATAAACCAGAGGTTTCCACTGAATTCCTATAGTTTGCACAGTCTTCTACAAATGCCTACCACATTGCCCATAACTGCTGAGAAGCAACCTCTGAAGCAGACTGGGGCGGCCAACTTAAGATCTGATCTATTGCTTAGTAATTTCATAACTACTTCGTAATCAAGAATCTAGATTTAAGGATCATGGTGTGGAATATGGCAGGCCTTGATTTGAATTCAGCTGTGCCACCCACGAGCTGTTGGTCAGGTTATTGAATACCTCTGGGCTTCTGTTACTTCAAATGTAAAATAAGGATGATAATTATATCTCAGTCGGGATTATTTTGAAAATTAAATGAGATAGTACACATAAAGTGCCTGACACCCAGCAAGCACTCTTCAAATGGTAGCTAGTGCAGCTATTACTCACTACAGGGTGTTACTACGTGATTTTTTAAGAAATACCTTCTGAGGCCATTGCTCCCCTCAATAATAATAATAATAAAAGGCTATAGATGTTTTTTGCCTCTGAAGAAGCAATTGTTGATTCCCTGAAAGAAGGAAAGTCCATAAGGATTATTTAAGTCAATGCTTCATTAATACTGATATTTCAATAGGAGACACAGGACAGTAGTAATTACTTTTTTCTAGTTCTTGATTTACACCTTCCATTAACTTAGATGAGTGCTTTGAATCACCTAATGTCTCCCAATCTTTTGAGCAATTTCCCAGAAAAAGGTAATAATGGTAATAATGACAACTAACATTTACATAGTGCTTGCCAGGAACCAGCTACTAGTCTAAGTACATATACATATTTTTTTTTTCTTTTAATCCTCCTAAATCACCCTAAGAAGTAGGCACATCTATCCCCATTTTTCAGCTGAAGAAACCGAGGCACAGAGAGCTTAAGTAACTCACTCGAGATCATATACAGCTAGCAAGGGGCAAAATAGCAGAGCTCAGAAGAGGAGATACTGCCAATCTATTGGTCTTTGTGTTCTTTTATCGTGTTTTATTATTATTTTAAAATATATCGCGAAACATTTCATATATACAAAAAAGCCCAGGTGATGTAATCAAGTTGTTGCTGGTGAACTTTCTAGGACGTAAAGCAGAGCAGAAAAGGACAAGAGCCCACCTTAGGGTCAGGGCTGGGGGAGGAGGAGGAGGCATACAGAAAGGAATCACCTACCATGGAGAACACACTATAGCTATCTGATAGTCATAGGGTATTTTGAATTAAGTTTCATGAAAATGTTTATATTCTTGATTTCATAATTCACCTCTAGGAATTTATCCTAGGGAAACTATTGGAGGAAAATACAATTTTCATTGCATTGTTATATATAACCAAAAAGTAAAGAAATAGCTTAAATTCTTGGAATAATAGGTTAGCTAAGTAAGTTGTGATATATCCACGTGATGGAAAAATATGTAGCCTTACAATGAGGGTCTGTGGGGTGTCCATCATCCCCTTTGAACCCTCACCATCCACATTTCTATTTGAGAAAGTATCTTTCTTTAATGCAGCAATATATCAGGATTTGGATGTCAAAAACAAATTATATATATAAAGTATGAAGAAAATACAACACTCTTATTTTTACTACCCACGTGAAACTATAAAACATCACCAATAGCACTGAACAGCACTAGGTAGCCTTCCCAACTGTAACCCTAGATAAACACTATCAGAGCTTTGTGCTTGTCTTTCCTACTCATGTCTTTATTCTTTTATTTGTAGATCCCTCTACACAATATTGTTTAGTTTTGCATGCTTTTAAGTTCAAATTTCCTGGCACATTGACTGTGTTTTTTGATAATGTCCTTTTATTTTCCCTTCCCTATTCACCTCTCTTCCAGTTTCTCTTTCCTTTCTCCTACCCCCATTTCACCATTCACACCAGCCTCCAGAATCACAGAGTTCGGGGGGGATGTCAGGCTGAGTTTTGAGCATTAAAGCTCCAAATCGCAGTGCAGCAAGCGGGGGAGAGAGCAGGAGAGCTAACACTTACATTGCAACATTAAAAACATAGTATGATATCCTCCAATTTATCTTTCATTGAACTGAAGGGTTTTGTAGAAATTCTCCTCTCTGTTCCTCTCTCTCTCTGCCTCTTCCCTTTTCTCTACACCTTCCACTGGACATTTTGAAAACAAAGCTCTGGAGTGGATTCTATTCTACTTAACAATAAGCCCCTCTAGCAGTTGGAGTCACAAAACCACAGTCAGACGCGGAGACCCTGCTTTCCCAGATGGAGAGCAGTCCGAGCAGGGATTTGGTAGAGGGAGTTGGGAATACATTAGGCAAAGTCTGTGATGAGAACAAAAGAGGCAGATGACTGGTGACCACTCCATCTTAGTGGGCACGAGTGTAGCATTCCAGATTTGTCATTGCCGCGAGGTCTGGCAGGGTCATTAGCATATTTCCAATAAGCACAAGAAAGAAACAGAAAGTGACATGTATCTGGGGGTGCGCCTGCCTGCCTCTCTCTTGTGCAGACAACTGGAAAATATGACTCCCCCGAACCCCACAGGGGAGGGAGAAATTTGGAACCGTGCTGATGAAAGAGATGATGAAAGAATGGAGCTGGATGAGGAGGTTCAAATGCTGTTCCTGGTCTGAGGAAGAGAAATGATTCATTTTTAATAAGATCAACTGCAAAGAGTATGATCGTCCGGATAGAATCCTCTCACACCGGCACCCTGGCGGATAGAGAGGGGAAAGGATGTCCGGCACATATGTGTGCACCAAACAGCAATGCAGTGGACTAAGGGGAGTCGTCCGTAAGCCCCCAGGTAGACACAGGGTGCACATCAGCCTGGCCCTGCCCAGGCCTACGGCTACTGCCTGGGAGAGTGTATTGCAAGCACCACATCATTGATTTGCATCGCCTACAGATATGTTTATGGATACATTTATTTTATTATTTTATTTTTTTAACATCTTTATTGGAGTATAATTGCTTTACAACGGTGTGTTAGTGTCTGCTGTATAAAAAGTGAATCAGCTATACGTATAATTATATCCCCATATCCCCTCCCTCTTGTGTCTCCCTCCCACCCTCCCTATTCCACCCCTCTAGGTGGACACAAAGCACCGAGCTGATCTCCCTGTGCTATGCAGCTGCTTCCCACTAGCTATCTATTTTACATTTGATAGGGTGTATATGTCCATGCCAGTCTCTCACTTCGTCCCAGCTTACCCTTCCCCCTCCCCGTGTCCTCAAGTCCATTCTCTACGTCTGCGTCTTTATTCCTGTCCTGCGCCTAGGTTCTTCAGAACCATTTTCTTTTTTTTTTTTTTTTTAGATTCCATACATGTGTGTTAGCATGCGGTATTTATTTTTCTCTTTCTGACTTACATCAATCTGTATGACAGTCTATGGATACATTTATGAACAAAGTGTCTAAGTAGCACAACTACACAGGAAACAAAAATGATCGATTTATGCAAGTGTGGATTTATTTTAACCATCCCATTCCATGCCTTTCTCTAGCCAGGTGAGTCTAGGCTACCATCGCTCTTGTCTCGGTCGTCTCTAACCCCGGGATGCTCATTCTCTGTGGATGACCCGGGTGTATGGCGGGTACTGTTGTAATAAAATCCCGCTCTGGCATTCGCTACAGCTCCCCATCAAAACCACTCCTTCCTCCCCCTTTCATGGCAGAGTGTTCCCGCCACTATAGCGTCTGACAATGGCAGATAATCATTTTCCCGGTGTCTTTTGCAGCTCAGCAGAGCAAACGTACCCAATTCTGGCCAAAGGAACTTGAATGTTTCAGGAAAATATCTTACTTTTCCTAATTCCAAAGAGAGGTTTCTCCTTGGTTTTTTTTTTTTTGCTTCCGTGGAAGAAGCATGTGATGCTTGGAACTGCAGCCACTGTCTTGTGATCATGTGGAAACAGCCCCAAGATCATGAAGAAGCTGACCCAGATCCTGGACAACTGAACCAGTCTTGGAAATCCCCGTCTCTAGGCTTCTTGTTAGGTAAGAAAGAGGACCTTGTCTAAGCCCCTTTTAGTCAGATATTTTATTTCTTGCAGCAGAGAGTATTATTGATAAATTGCAACATATTATGCCACGTAATAATGAAATGTGTAATCACAATGCCCTTTTATAGACCCCTTGGGTGGGCTTCCATTGTAGGTGGAATAAAGTATAGAGTCCTTACCTGGGTTTCCAGGCCTTGTGCATCAACCCCTCCACCTCTCCAAGGACTCCCAGACTTTGTCCTACGTTCCCTACCCACATTCTCCTTTTCTTTCTTGTTTTCCATCCTGGCCAAATTTCTACCACAGGGCCTTTGCACACACTGACTCTATCCTATTCCTTTCTCTACACCGAGGTTTAAGCTTTAAGGCAGCTTCTTCATAACAGCCTTGCTTTGTCACCCAATCTAAAGCAGATCTTGCATGCTATGCCTTCTGACTGCTCCCTGCTCTTTCCTCGGTGACTATGGCTGACAGGGTGGGCTCCCTCAATGTGCATTCCAACCTCCTTCTAGAAGGCAGGGACTAAGACTGAAACTGCCTTTTCCGGGCTCCCTAGAAACTGGGTTCTAGAAGTGGTTGAGATTCTGCCTATCAGACATACATGCAGGGATGGTTTTCACATGCTGTTGCATGAGCAGAGAGAGGTGGGTAGAGGAGCTATTTGCTGGCTGGGAACCTGGAGGAGGAGATGTGATTTTCACCTTGACAAAGGCACCAGGTCCCTTTGTGGCCTAGTTTTGCAATATGGTTTGGGGCATTGATATTGGAATTTTTGCAAAGAGTTTGTTTCTTTAGGCCTCTTTCAAATGTGGAGCCAGCTATAATTTTTAACACATCCCTTTCTGCTTAAGTTGTCTAGGGTGGATCCTGTTGTCTGTAATTAAGAACCTGACCCGTAAAGAAATACTCACCGTGATTGTAATTTTACATCTATTGATACATTGCCTTGTTACCTGGTATCTCCTGCTAGCCTCTATGCCCTGAACACTCAGCACGGGATGTGGCACATGTCTAGGGCCACAGTTATTTATTGAGTGGGTAAATGACTGATTTAAAAACACCAGACATTGCGTATAAAGCTATAAGAAAAAATAAAGTCCTGAAGCCACATGTTTGATATTTGAAACTCTAGTCGTGTGTAAGAAGCCAGGAAGCTAACATTTACAGTGAATTTCCAACTTGCTGATTTCACCTGGCAGACTCATGGGTATGACAGCCAAATTAAAAAAACAAACAAAAAAACTGAAGACCAGGGAACATGAAGTCTGTTAGGAAATGGAATAATAATCCTGACCATAATGATTTCGTTTCTCAAGGTATGGAATTTTACTCAGGGAGATTTCCCTGGCCCTTTCCAATCCCTCCCAAGAGGGCAAGCTACACTCTGATCTGAGATGCTGGCATAGAACCATGGAACTCTCCATTGGAGATGCAGCCTCACCTTCTCTCTTGGGTGATTCCCTGATTAGACACTGGCCATGCCATGCCCAGTAGACCGTCAGATCCATGAGGGCATGAACCCGTGTCTGGCTTGAGGAATCACTGTTCCTGATGCTTCCTAGCACAATGCCTAGCACACAATCAGCAGCCAGTAAATAAATAGATTGTGCTGCATGCTATTTAAGCATCAATTTTGAGGAGTTTCTAAAGGACTAAAGTTAGCGTTATATTTACATTAATGAAGCAGATATCTCTTTTTACGTCTTACTGGTGTATGTACATTATAAACGCACAATCCCTGTCTCATACATGTAAAACTATATTTTCTACAGCCTACGCAGTCTTCTTTAATTGTAGTAGGCTCTCCCTTTTACTGTGGTTTTTTCCATCAACTACTAAAAGTAGCAAATAAGTGTATCTCTTGTTCTCTTTGCCCTCCCTCCCTGTAGCTGGGCTTGTTCCCTGAGTCTGCTCTCTATCTGGTATTTCAACAGAAAGCTCATACTCTCTGAAGTGGCCCATTGTTTGGAGTTGTTCCTGGGTGACTGACTCTCACCATTATAAATATTAGAGAGGAGGGAGTGGGAGCTGAGGGGACAGAGGGAAAAGGGGAGAAACCACAGACCTCAGAAAAGCCCTCCAGAAAGATTATCTCCCCAGGAGACAAAACAGAGGTTCATGTTTCTTCACTGTGGCCACATGTTCCTACTCAAAGGCTGGTGTTGGCTGGAAAAAAACATATTTCTGCCATGTTTTCTTGTGTTTAATTCTGTTTTGTTTACTGATCTATAAATTACATTAATAAGTATAGATTTTACCGTTTTAATCCAATACAATTTGCAGTACATTTCATCCTACACACAGTAGGCATATATGACATGGAGATCATTTATGCAAATCAATAATGTATTTTCTCTTCTTTGATGTCTATAATTGGCTTTTGTGTCCCAAATTGCCACTGAGTCTAGGAGTTTCCGTTAATGCACAGATTATCACATCCTCACTTTATGCCACCAATAGTTGAGATTCCCTAGTCCCGAAATGCTCTGATGCTCTTCCTTGTGACCCAGAGCTGAGGACCCTGCATCTGCTCTCGTCCTCCCATTGCATCCATCTTCTTGCACGTGATTCCCAACACACGCACACACACACACACACACACACACACACTCCACCTGTCCTTGAGTCCATGCTCCCCAGGGATCTGGGAATCTAGAGGGTGCTCTCAGAAGCCTGTCTGAGGGCATGACACACACATGCTGAGCTGCAGGAGTGAAGGTAAAATTCAGATACAAGGACGGGGCCACAGAGACCCTGAGCCCCGGAGCCTGGGGCGTTTGGGAACCAGGGAGAGGGAAGGGAGGGAGCAGTGAAGGATGATGGAGAGGAACTAACGAGTTAGTCTCCAGCCCCTGCAGCTCACAACTCCCCCAAATCCACACCCTTTTACCTTGAAATTGCTAAACCAAGATTGCCTTCAGGCTCTGGGAGTCTTTTCATTTAAAAGTTGTATCTTTTGTAGTATTCAAGTCATGCAAAAGAATATGTGCAACCAGAGTAAGTTTTGTCACAAAATGGTAACCTAAATACTTGCGGACCTGAGGTTCACATGTCCATGGGGGACCTTGTAACTCTGTTTCCACTTACTTTTCACAATTACCTGAAATTCCTTTTGTAGAAGACAAAAACTTTCATGCTAGACATTGACAGGAAGGCTAAAAACGCAGCTACCAGAGAGAGGTGACACATTGGTATGAATGAGCTTCAGGCAAAGCCTAAATGGTGACAGCCCGGTGCTTTGTAGGTGCTGGGGGCTTGGGGAAGGGGCAAGGGAGAAAGGGGGCTCAGAAACTCTAAAAGCAAATGCCCTGAGCTGAGCTTCACAAGATTTTTTCCATGACTGTGCCCCTTATTTCTATCTATTCAGTGACACATGAAAATTGTGGACAGAGGCACTCCAAATCCCGTGCTGTCACAAGTGAGCCTTCTAGAAGCTGTTTCCAAGATAGCAATATTGCTATTAGTAATATTTATAATGTACTGAGTGCATACGAAGTGTATTGTGCTCAGCTCTGGGGCTTCAGCTCTGAGAAAAAGTGAAATTTAGAGCTCACAAACACTGTAGTCTACCAGGGGGACAGACAAGAAATCAGGCAGTTATCACACAGTCTGAAAAGTGTGATTTTTATTCCAGTTTAATGCACACTTTCACAGCATCCTAGAGTGTCCTCAAAATTGAAACCAAAGACCTTTTTTGTGCAGTGATTTGCTTAATACCCGCCTCCCCTGATCTATTGTTATTCCAAGAGGCAGAGGACTTGAGTCCGTCCTGCAGACGCTCTACACTAGCCTCATGCTGGCAGGCACTTAATAAATAACTGCTAAATATCTGAGCGAGGAAATGACCAAATGCTAGAAGAGAGGCAAGCATGGAGACCTGAGGGACAATTAACTCTATCCCGGGGCTCAGGACGCTTTGGGGAAGACCAAAGCCTGAATCCTACAAGGAAATGGTGTCGATCCCAGGAAAGAAGGAGCAAACCCCTTAAAGTCTGGGAGGCAAGACCGCTCAGCGCATCCCATTGGAACTGGGGCCCGCGCAGCTGGAGCTCAGAGCTGCCGCTCTGTCCACGGATTTTAGTGCAAAACAGAAAACGGTGCCATCAGCAGGTGGATAAGTTGCCAAAAGGTGCCCCCTCTCTAGACCAACCAATTAGAAAAAAGAGACTTTTCTTCCAGGATGATTGACTGTGTCTTCCCCTTGTCTGGGGCCACCTGCCCAGCTGGCCCAGTAGCCTTGGCAGTGGGGAGGTGGGTGGCCAGAGCTGAGCTAGCTCTAATAAGCAGGGGAAGACTCACAGGCAGTTTTTCTGGCCCCATAAGGAGTTTGAACTTCATTCTGTGAGCAAAGACCTTTTGAAGAACTTTAACTTGGGAATGACGCTCCAACAGAACTTTATTCAGCAGACACTTCTTGAGCTCCTGCTTACGTGAGAGGCTCACATTGATAGGGTACCTGCGCTGGTGGAAGCTACAGTTTAGTGGTGAGAAAATGGGCTTTGGGGCCAGCAGGAGGTAGGAAGAGCCGCTTGAACTAGAGAGAGAAAATCTCATAACCAACCCTGTGAGGCAGACATGGTGATCCCCATTATACAGATGAGAAAACTGAAGGAAGGGAGGTGAACTAACTTACCCACTGCCACACAGTTTCAAACTCACATCTGTGTGATCATAAATCCCATGGGCTGGCACCACAGAGAAAAGAGCAAAACGCTGTACAGTGCGTCCTTACAAAAAATTGAAACGTGAAAATAAGAAAGATAAATCACTAATTGAGCACACACACACACACACACACACACACACACACACACACACACACACTACACACACTAGTGAAATACAACCTCACTCTCCAGAAAATGCAGTCTGGAAAATATTGGTCAGAATATGGCCAGAGGCCTAGCTGTAAACCCTATATGGGCTTATTCAGACAAGTTAATTCCGTCCTGGGTAAAAACGTTCCATAATCACAGACCTTGCCTCTCAGCTTAGCAGGGCCCCTCGAAAGTGGATGCTATTCATAGGATCCCAGGGCTGTAAAAAGCCAGTCAGAGTACCCGATTTGGAACTCTCAAATTCAGTTGAGCAGTTTTGTGAATTAATGTCAGTTTTCTCTTCTTTTCTGGAAGCTCTCTAGGGGAGGAACTCCGTATTCCAAAGTTTCATCACCCTGATCAGTAAAGTGTTCCACTGAGTTCAAACTCAATCTTGTCTGCTTGAGTATGGGACCATCTCTCCCTTCTTTGGTCCTCTATTGGAAAGGAGGTCGGAAAGGCTCTTAAGCGCATTTCTTCTCTGAACTGGACAAACCCCAGTTCCTTTTAAAGTTTATCCTAGGATTCATTTTCTCTCTTTATAAATTATTCATTTCTCGTCTCTGAACTGTCTCCTTTCCAGTTTCCTTTCTGGAAAAAAAAAAAAAAAAGCAGGAATATGTGTTTTGGGAAACGAAAGCCAGCAATGGTAGTTACGACTGATTCTCGTTCTTGGTGGTATTGTGTTCTACAGGGTTGCTGTGAACATTGAATTGGTGAAGACTGAACCATTGCTCCCAGGGGAAATAAAGGTTAGGTTCCTGTGAGCCTCTGGTCACATCTTCATCAATTGACCAATATCTAACCTTGTTTTATGTGTGTTTTTGTCGAAAGACAATTTATGTCAAGTATCACGTTGATTCATTAACATTGAATTCATGGCCATCAGAGCTATAACTCACACCTGAATGAAACTTATGACACACACAGATTTTCTCCGTAAGGCACATCACACAGCCTCTGTGCTTAGGACACTAGACGGCCCTTCGGCACTATGCCCGGGGGACATTTTAAACAGTGAAATCACTCCAAAGACACAGAAATGCAAAGAACGTGGCACTCAAGAGATAGCAAAGACGACACTTTATCAGTATGGGAGCTGAAACAAGAAGCTGGGAACATGCGCATCGGTAACTCACACGCTTCCCTGTCCTGCCTGCGTCCATAAATCACCGTGAAAGTGCTGCGAGTATTGCTTTGGCGGTTACAAATACATTTTAGCAAGTAGGTAGATTTGACTGTATTTGTTCCTTTCTATTAAGTGATGGGGGCCTTTTACAGATGGTAGAAAAAAGGGTGAGAGGAGGGAACTGGGCATTTTTTTGGAGATCCAGAAGATGGTTGAAAATGATTTTGTGAGAGGTATTGTACCTGGACAATGGCTAAATGGCCTAAGGTGGAGGCATATAATTCCTTACGTCTCCAGCAATCTGCCTGCAGATCTCCTAGTGTGAAAAACGGCCTGCTATAAGATGCAAGTTTTGCCATCCTGTACGTGTAATTATATTTTAATAAAAAATAGATTTATAGCTCGACAGTGAGCCATGAGATTATACAGCCCAGAAGCTGCTGTGAACTTTCAGCCATCAAACCCTGGCCCTCCTGCCCCTACAGCAGCCCTGAGTTTCTGCCCGGTGGTGGGTGATCAGACACGCTGACCCACAATGGGCTGTGAGGGCTCCTGTGAGCCGCGTTCTTTGCTGGGCACTTTCACTTTAAAGACAGTGCATCAAAACTCCAATTCAATAAGTCAAAAGCCAAATCCATACTTAACAGGAAAAGACAAAAATCACTGATTTAAAGGGATGACCCAAATCTAAAAACTGACGGAAAAGTCATGTCATGAAATCCATTCAAAACATGTACTTCTCGTAGTTCCCATATGCATTTGCTGCTCAAGCTTGACTAGTAAAAGTGATGTTTTTTTTTCCTCCTGCTGGAACTAGCCTATAATTTGATTTCTAGATTCTTCCAGGGTTGTGCTCTGAACAGAAACAAAATGAAAATATTTCAGGGGCTTATTTGACAACCACTGCAAAAGAAAACACATGGTTATCTGTGGAGTCATAGGTTAAAGCTATAAATTTATTTTATTAAACAGAAAGGGAATGGGTGAAATTTAAAGACACTGTAACCCTGACCCTGTTTTCTTGGAATAATATTCTCGTCTGATTTATTCCTTTAGTTTTTACTTAGAGATATCACATGTACACCAGTGGTAACCCCTTCTTTTTGGTAAGGTTTTATCTCTCATAAAAGTCTGATGTATTCAGTGATGAATTTGGATTAAAAGAAGTTTTTCCAAAAAATCCATAGACTTAAAACTACAAAGAACACATTAGCATTTGCATTAAAGAAGGAAAGGGCAAAATCTTGACATTTCCTCCAAGAGAGAGCAGTTCTTCACCTTCTTTATATAATCTCTTAGAATATAACATCTAATATATATATATATATATCTTATTTTATATATGTATATTTTAATATATACTATATGTATCTCAATATATATTATATATCTTAATATATGCCATATATATGCAAAATATATATATTTTTTCTAGTAACATGATCACAGTCTCCATTAATACTAGACTAGATCACTGTTTGGGAAGTCTGTTCATATTTTTAGTAATTGAGTTTATTTTTTTTTCGCAGACACTAAAATGTCCAGTATCAAATAAATAAGGGTCAGATGATTCCCAAATAACATGACCAGAGTGTTCATAAGATTCGAAGAAGCTGAGTTAGATCATTTCAAAAGGACAAATGCAGCTCTCCTCCAAATTCAGTAACTCGTGGAATGTAGCAATCTTGCCTGTCTTTCCTCTGAGCCAAGCAGCCTGGTGCTGTCACGCTCATCTTTCATCTCCTGTGCCTTCCACCAAGTGTTAGTTTTTATAGTTAGGAGAAAAATTTATGAATTTCTTAATTAAAATGAAAGTGAGTCTTATGAAAATGAAGTTGATCCTAATTTATCCTGATTCTCTCACTCAAAGTATGAATAGACTAGAGGAAACTGCTGTAAGATGTGAATTAGTGATGCAGCTTATTGACTGTAGCTGTTGTGACTCATTGGATCGGCCTTTCTTTCGTTATTTTATAATGAAAGGTTGTTGGGTGCAGCCTTAAAAGCAATGAGAAAATCAACAGAATGTTCTTGGAATGACTGCTGGCAAACTTTCTTTTATTTGTCTCTGTTCTCTTCAGGGAAAAGAGAGGGCACGTCACTTTCAGAAGGATTAAAAGGTCAAAGGTCTTGGTGAAGGGATGTCTACACAAGCCTTTAGAACACTGTTATCAGAGGATCAGCTAGAAAACAATCTTCCAGCTAATCCTCTGCCTGGATCCAAAGAAAACCCTTTACCTTTTTTTTTCCCCCCATTTTTTTCCCTTTACAGAAGCCATTTTCCACAAAAGCCTCTCACTTTGCCTTGATGTCTTAGCCTAGGTTTACGGGATCCGAGTTCTTCTCTCTCCAGCTCTCTCCCTTTTTCTCAGTACCATCTTGGTCTCCAAGGCTAGCCCTTCCTTCCTCACTCTGTCCTCTTCCTGCCTTTCTCTGACCTCTTACTGTCTTTGCTTGGTTTTATCTGGGATTCCCTGTAAAGCCCTCCTAGCCTCCACAAGAGCCCAAACCTTAGCTGATGCAGAACCTCTTCTGAGGGAGAAAAGACACTGACTTCCGGATTGCTGGTATTAAAGATCATCTGGTCTACCTGCCTTCTTTGTCCACCATGTTATAGGTGAACAAAGTTCATGGAATCGCCTGAAGTCACACAGCCAGGTAGGGGCTGAGCCAGGACTAGGGCTCAGAACTGTTCATTCCCCGTGGCCTCTAATAATGGCTGCACGTTGGTTGCAAAGTCCTTTGGATAGTCCAGATGCTCTCCTAATCTAAGGTAGTTAACCAAGTGGGCAAGATTGCTGTTCTTGTCATGATGCCAACTCAATGAGACCAGGGTGGCATGCATGTTGGCAAGCTGCAAATGAAGAGGGGTGGGCGTCTGCTTTACACCCAGAGCCCCGTGATCTGGACTCATGGCCAGAGGCTCCAGTCACTGCACCACAAGGGGGAAGCGGACTTCTCACCGCCTCGGGGTGGATGTCGCCAAGAGACCCTCCTTCTCTCCCTCATCACTGCACTTTGTGAACCACTGCTCACCAGGAGACTGAGTAAGACAGAAACTGGGGAAAATCACACAGTGTGTGTGTCGGTTTGACAAGAGTTTACATAACGCTATAGGAAAAGATACCCAAGAAAGCTGTCAGCTTTGCTGGGGCTGTCTTCCCCTCCCTCCCAGCTGGAGACGGAAGAATGGGGAGGACCCGGTGCTCCCTGGTGCCCTGTGCTCCTTGATCATCAGTCATAGAGGACAGGAGCCTACCTGGATGTTTGTATTAGGTTTGGGAAGTTGACACTTGGTAATGATGCTGAATGCACTTTGCTGTTCACTTTTTGTGGTTGGAAAAATCCTCCTAATATCATACATTAGAATAAAGCACCACCTTGTGGTCTGATGCATTTATTAAAGTGGCAAAATCCGAGAGCTGAGACTGGAAATGCTCCCCCACCTGGCAGCAGAGAAGCCAAGGTCTGAAAGCTGACTCCAGGGTGGCTGAAGGGAGCAGGAGCCCCAAAGTGTCTTTCTGCTCCTTCTGGGGGCTCTCGGATCAGGTAACGACAGCATCACCTTCCATGGTGTGAGTTTCATGTTTCTGACACTAAAATACTATGTTATTTACGTAGAGTAACCAATTTAATCCTTTCAAAACCACAGGGAAATGAGTCTTAATATTTAAACTTTACAGGTTGCAGCTGAGGTCACTGGGTGATCCAACCACACTTAAGTGCAGAGCTTAGGTTAGAGGTCAAGCCCTTCGGACACAAAGTCTCTGCTCTCAACCACTGCTCTGCTGATCCCCAAACCAAGACCAAGACCAAGACCAGGGTCCACTTCAAGCTCTCTCTCCTAGGGGACTGTGGCTCTGGACTCTAAATCAACTCAGAAACAGCTAGAGTCTTACCTGAAATTCACCCAGGGGGCTGGAAGTAACCCATTCCCCAAGGTTTACTTGGTAAGGAAAGTCTGTACTCAGAGGTGGAGACTCCACTGGTGCCCATCCACCTTCTGAGATGGCCAGAGGGGAGGGATTTTGAGGATGAGCCAGAAAGTGGCTGAGCAAGCAACCAGACCCGAAATCATTTCACGAAGAAACAAAACCAGGAAGAGATGTTTGGCAAATATTCACTTGTACAATTGTAGTGCTTTCCTGAACCATGATATTTTATCTTCTTTAAAAAGTAATTATTTTATCATGTAGTTTGTTTTAAAGGGAGGGTTGGAGAGTCTGTTTGGTTAGTATATAAGGTGAGTAGGTAGTAGTAATATAGGTAAAATACTTTTAGAAGGGAGACCTGGCCCCGGTCTTGTTCCTGTGACATTGTGAGTATCTTTGGGCAAGTCACTTCCTTGTCTCGGGGTCTCAATGACCTCATTTGTAGAACAGGGGGTTGGACTTGACTAAAAGGTAGATGGTTCTAAAATAGCGCACAACGCAACTGTGGAAAATCTGAGTCAAGAACCTCAGCTTTCTCCATTTCCTTAGAAAGTCTATCTTGCCCATGCTTCCTTCCTATTCTCAACTGAATCTGCTGCTAATTTTGGTAGCACAGTGACCTGCACACAGAGATGTTCAATAACATTTTCCAATGACGATGACTTGGGGAGATACATGCGTCTCTGTTTTTCCAGAGGAGGTAAATCCAGAGTTCATGACTTCCTAGTCCCTTTCCATCCACCAAAAAGAAATCCAAACAGTGTTTTAAAGTTCTATAAAAAGAGGAAGCACTGCTATGGATTTTCTTCCCTTGGAGGGTTACTATGTGACACCAAGACAGTGCCTGTTTGTTTCAAAGCCTCTCACCTTCTATTTCCTTCCTGTGCTCTCACTCTGGATGTCTATTTGTTGAGCCCTTCTTTTAACAGATAATCTGTACTAGAGTAGACCCCAGAACAGGGCTGTCCAATAGAACTTTCTGCAATGTTGAAAATGTAATTAGTGCTTTGCAATGTGGCAGTCAGTCAACAACCAACAGTTGTAGGTGACCACTGAGCATTTGAAATGAGGTTCGTAAGCCGATGCACTGAATGTTTAATTTTATTTCATTTTAGCTTATTTAAATCTTAATTTAAGTTGCCGCATACGGCTACTGGTTACCACATTGATGAGTACAGCTCTATAACATTGTTATGACATGGATCTTTGCCGCAGACTCTGTGGATTTTCTAGGACATCAAGCATATATTATAACAGAGCTATCCTTAATCCTGGCTCTATAAGCAGACCTTTAACAGATTCTTTTTCTGTGTTGTTTTTCTTGAAAACAGGGTTTCAAAAATATAATGGTGTATCAGTCTTTGTAAAATATCTATCTTTGAGATAACTGAATTTTTCTTAATTTTACCCTAAATGATAGAAAAAGAATTCTGGTTTGAGTCCATGGAAATAGAAATTATTCTTTAGTTTAAGTAGAAAAAGAAGTATTTTCTCACTCTGTAGATTTTTTTCCAGTTAATAATGGAATAAATTTGAATGTAATCTTAGAATATCTTCCAGTTAATGAGTATTTTTGATGTCAAACATTTAATAATAAAAATAGATCCTGTCCTTAGAAGTAGGGATTTATATATAAGTGTATGTTTTTCCTAAAATATTTGATCTGTAGGATGAAATAAAAAAAAACCTGGTGAAATTCTCAATGCTTTATTATATAACTCCTATCTTGAATAAGCTCACGTTACATTCCAAGTATGTTTCTAATTAATTAGCCCAGTATTTCTCAACTGGAACAAAGATTGGGTAACATTATACCCATTAATCTCAAAATAAAGCCTTTATCCTCAAAAATATAAAGAGGTTTTCAGATAGGTGACAGTCCTGAGAAAGTGACCCCTATATTGGAAGAGAAGACTAAAAAGTCCTGTAAATAATTTTGATAAACGCACGGAAGCTCTCATGAGAAAGCATGTTGATGCATTTCAGAATCTATGGTGGCGGCGAGCAAACAAGAGATTCTGTCACCTGCAATGAAGGAGCGGTACCCCTAGTGTCTTTCCTTGTCCCCTCCATTACGAAGTTGTCAAGCTGGGACCGTACAATGGTCTGCTGCTCTGGGCCTGTCCTGGCTTTATGATGATGATACGCAGACACCGTTATCCTAGGGGACCAGAGCTCCATTTGAAGGATTCTTCCTACACTTTTAACCTTGGTGCAGAAAATCATCCCCACTCCAGAAAGTGACTTAAAACCCCCAAACTGCATTTCCTGGGATTAAACATGTATTACTTGCCCAAATACAAATGAATGGAAATCAACTTCAGGAGTTTAAAATAAGCCAAAGTGCTGCAGAAAAACAAAGGTAGCCCATGCTTCTATTTCTTTGTCATTTGTTTTTCAGGAGAGTTTGTACTTGAGAGGATGTAGAAGTTTCACTGGGGTCTGAAGGCACATTTACGCCATGATAAAGACCAGTCCATACCCCAGTGGGGTCCCTTCCCAAGCCCTGAGTCATTTGTCCCACGTAGAGGAAGCGGAGAGCCCTGCCAGCCCACTGTACACCCACTCACGTGGCTGCAGCGGACGAGGGAATATTCAGCACCATCGCACAGGAATTGCCCTGGACTCCGTGACCCTCAGAGCCATGAGGAAGTTGGTCAACAGCATTTGTCAGAGACTTAACCAGAGAACACACAGGGAGAGAAAACCTTTCCCAGGGCTGACTAATATAATCCTCTGGTTTCTGAATGTCCTCGTAGGAGGAGAGGAAACCTCCTCTGAGAACCGTGGTTGATGCCAACTGTGGGTAAAGCAGGGCCATTTAGCTCTCATAGGAAGAGATATTGAGACTCTTTTACTGCAATCAGTTTGCAAGCCTAGATGTGAGGAACTCACCAGTGTTAACACAGAAGTGACATCAAAGAGGAAAATGAAACACCATGCCAGCAAGAGCTGCAAGAGGCGTTTCCTTCAGGTCCACCTGACTGAAAGTTTCCCAATTCCTCAGTGAAGATGAATTAGAACTTACATGAGAACCATACTCTGTATCATTTCTCGATTAATATATGCAGTGCAGAGGCCAATTGTCTGGAAAACTGTATATCTCAATTAGGTCAGCTGAGCCAACCTCAACTGATCTTTGAGTAGTTGGCATAAAATTCCAGCTTTTAGAAACTTCTTCAGGATAAATTAGATGCATGGCAAGACCCATGTTGGCTGAAGAACCCCAATCAACCGTTACTGTTAAATTCTGGGCGCAGATTAGGCAAACTAAGTAAGCAGTGTCTCTTTCAGAATGTCACCTCAATACTGCTTGCTCGTCTCTTGCTGTGATACACATGAGAGTCTCTGTAGTAATTGTTCATTTCCCTAAACTCATTTAAAAAAGACACATAGAACTGCTAATCTTTCCTGAATGTTCTTGTTCCCCTTCTTCCTCAATAATAAAACCTCTGAATGCTAGTAGTCATGACCACCTAGGAGACAACCTCTATTTCCTTGTCTTCCAATATCTGTTTTCCCCGTCACCCTCAGGGAAAGAACCAAGGGTTGTAAACAGCAGTAATGTGTATGATATCTAGGAAGTGTCACTAAAGGAGATATTGTAGCCTTAGCCTGCCTCCTTTTTTTGTATCCTGCTGCCTGGAATGCAGATATGATGGCTGGTGCTGGGTCCTGATGAGACCAATGGAACATCAAGGTAGAAAGTACTGGATGCCCTGATTATGGTGACGTCATCATTCCAGTCCTGGATCAGCCACATTCACAAGAGAAATTATACAAATTTTCGTCTCATTTAAGCCACTTTTATTTTAACTGTTCAATCACTCTCAGTTGAACCTGATCCCAACTCCTCCAAGAAAACATTTTCATTATGAAAACCTGAGGATATACATACTGAGCAGACACCTTGAAAAATCATGGTGGGAGGAGAGATGGCTCAGAAAAGGAAGAAAGGGGTGCAGGCTCAGCACTCACATTATAAAAATTATTTGCAAGAATCATGGCTCTACATTTTTCCCTGATGAGATTGCCCTTTGCTCTCTGGTGAGTGAAATACCGATATAATTGCTCACCTGTCTTCTTTCTTCAGAAATTAAATATAGTTCAGAATTGAAACCAGGTCTTTCTTCTCTTGCTCTTTCAATAGGAGACAATCACATGAGTGACACTTTTTTGAAGACTCAATCCATGTTTCCACTCTCTTACATTCCCTAGCAAAGGATTATCTTAAGCAACTTCTGCAAATTGCATCATCACACATGCTTGAAACAAGTTTAAATTCAGTAAACCAAAGAAAGCAAGGGCGTGGTGGTGGGAATTGCTCCTGAAGCAGTCAAGTGTATGCTGTGGGCCGCTCCCATCTTTACTGCTTTCCCATAAAAGGCTTGAGAAAAGGAAGTTAAACCGCAACCCCATTAGGTAATAGGCTGTGCATTAATATAATTTATGGGGAGTGAGGAAGGGAAAGACTCAGCTTTGAAAGATTTTCCTCAACAGCATATTTCTCTTTGCTGCAAAGCTATCCCTGAAACATCAGTTGAGACATAGGAGGAAACCTGGAATCCCTCACCCATCTTATACCAAGCACTTTCTGGAGGTGGGCGATCTCTCAGGATATTGAAAATGTTTCTCAGTAGGTGGTGCAGTTTGACAGTCAATCTTCACCAGGCTGATTTCTGACCCAGGAAGCAGAAGTGGACATAAAGAAGAGTGGTGAGGGGCTTTGACTTAACCCAGAATCCCTCACACCCTTACAGATTATTGAGGACCCCCAAAAGCTTTTGTTTATGTGGGTTATATTTAACATATTAGAAATAATACTGAATAATATTTAAAATATTAATTTTTTGTTTAAAATAACAACGAGAAACCCAATACGTTAAAATAAAATAATTTGTAATGCTATTAAAACTGAGAGAAATTTAAGATATTTATTTGTTTCAAATAACTGACAAACTCAGTGCGTGTTAGCAAAAAATAACATTTTAATGAAGTTAATTATTTTTCCCTAATGGATCTTTGGCCCAAGCATGATTTTGCCATATAATGCATCGATCACTGGAAATTATTGTTTCATTGGGTGAATATTTGAGCTTCCAAATATGGGCTATACAATATTTTTTATAACTCACATTTGTTAATATCACTGAGCTCATTAGAAAAGTCTTTAAGCATCAGGAGGCTATCAGGTTTACATTTAGCAGATACAAGTTTTCCAAAATTCCAAGTTTTGCTTGAAAGCTCAAATTTTATCTTTGGCAGCAAAGAATGTCTGTCATTTTCCTTGAAGTGACAAGCTCTCTTTATGCACTCTCAAGAAAAAGTCTGTCAAAAGACAAGTTCAAATAACAATAGTTTGCTGTCAGCTGTCTTTCAGGGAAAAATGGTGTTCCATGAAAAAATAGGCTATTTCAGCTTGCAACTCAAACGATTGCATACACGATGGAGTATAGTTGTCGAAGTGCTTTATGCATACTTCCTATTTTATCACATAGAGTATTGAAAAGACATCTGGTCAAGGGTCAAGATTAACTAAGTTAATCATTTCCCTGTTTTATTGAGGACATGAAATAGTCCCCCCACCGTTTTTTCCTGCAAGTTTGTGGTGATAAAAAAAATATAGTGACTACTGATGCAGGCTGGAGCCCCTGCCCCGGTTGGTACAAAGGCAGCCGCTATTATACCTAGTTTTGCTTTTGCACAATTAATGCAAATATCAACACAATGAAAAAGGCAAATAACATTGTAGTATTATTATGAAAATAGTTTTCCTCTCCTGGACCCACACAAGGATCTCAGGGAATCCCAGGGGGAAACAGACTACATTTTGAGAATGGCTGTGGTAGGGCATTCTAGTATTAAATTAAGATTCATCAACAGTACATGGATGAAATTTACAACAATAGGGTCTTTTAATTAAGTGTCTTTTCTGCACTATCTACCCCATCAGAAACAAATCAAGAGCAAAATGTTCACAAAAGTTTATGATGACTGCTATGATCTAAAATTGATCAACATACAAGAAATATCTTACCAATAATTATTAATGTAAAAAAGCAGCCTCTGAATACATTTTAAAAAATTTCTACCCCTGAAAACATTTCAGAATTTAAGAGGCAATAATAATAATAATAATAATAATAATAATAATAATAATAATAAATAACTACAAAATCCCCTTTGAGTGCATTTTCAGCAGCTCTTTTCCTAAAGGTTTACATTATTTTATTTTAACTTGAAAACATCTCTGTAATGTGGTTGCACAGGGCTTTGTATCAGCTTCATTTTGCAGGTGAAGAGTCTGAGAATATGAGACTTAGCCACAGTCACAAAGGGAAAGAGGGGAGGAACCAGGGGAGTCCTCCTGGTTAACATTTTAAAGCCCTTTCCTTCTCACCACCCTGAACCACTTGGTGTGTCCATCCTCAGCAGCCATGTTTCATTTCAATAAAAAGAGACAATTCCAGTGAACTCAGAGACCGTAGAAATCCCTAAGGTGGAGTTTGCCAAATAACTGAAAACCTGCAGGGAAAGTGTGACTCCCATGAGATGTTTCCAGTTTCCATTTCTGCTGATAGGCAGAAGTTCATAGAAAGGAAGAAATTCTCTCAGCTGGGGTCACATCACTTGCTAAATTTGGAATTCCAGATTAGAGAAACACCCTCGGCTGACGGAGCCTTCCATTGCTGATGTCCTGGAGATGCTCATTCTGAAAGTACAGTTGCATGTTTCCTTCCCCTTTGGAACCAGAGGGCAAACTCGGCTAAGACGTCTGCCTCCCTTGGCCCTCAGGAGTGATGGGGGACACATGTGGAGATTTAGGCAGAATGTGTTGAATGGGAAGAGGACGTGGGTGGGGACTGGTCATGAGTGAAAGAAAAGGAAATGTGAGCCCGTGGTCCTATAAGCAGGAGCAGCTTTAAAGTGGTCAGGTTCGTAATTTCCTAGCCTGTTACAGGTAACAGAATCTTTTCTACCTGTCACCAGTGAGTAATTGCCATAACAATGCTGTATTTATGTGACCCATATTTTACCTCCCAAAGGTAGAGGGAAATCCTTAAAGAAACACATAGACCTTCAGTTGTGTGTAGAGAAGAGCGACTGTTTTCCCTCCTCTTCCATGTCATACGGCCCTTTCCTCTTGAAAATACCCGTATCTTTTCCTTCTTATGTCCATCGTGCCCTCCACTCTTTAAATCCTAGCACTGGATCTAAATGTAAGGCACATAGGAATTCCCTGGCGGTCCAGTGGTTAGGACTCCGCGCTTTCACTGCCGAGGGCCCGGTTCGATCCCTGGTCGGGGAACTAAGATCCCACAGGCCACCTGCCCCACCCACCCCGCCAAAATAATAAGTAAATAAATGAATAAATAAACAGATAAATAAATAAATAAATACAAATAAATGGAAGGCACAGGCGAAGTGTTTTTGAATGGAACCTGCCTGACCCTAGCTGGCTGGCAGGCAGGGCAGCATCTAAGAGTCCTTCTGCACTCCTCGTCTCAGGGGTCAGAGAGAGATCACAAGAATACACATTGTTCGGATGCAATCACTTCTTACCGATGAAAAACAGCTTGCCTGGATGGAAAACTATTTTCTCAGATAGCAGTTTGCCTAGGAGTTGCAAGGACATTCTTTTTCTGTGCCAAGAATATCAGCCAGTTCAGAAGTCCCTCTCCCTTGAGATCCTGGGCATGCACATACAAGCATGTGTAATCCTTATGTTTGGTGCTAGTGTAAATGTCAAGGAGGAATATTGGGGTTATTCTGCCACTACTTGGTTTTCCTATCTCCTCCACCCTCACCCCTTTTATGTTATCTCTTGACGTTTCCCCCCGCCTCCCCCATCTCTTGATTCTGTTGTTTCTAGCTTTACTGTTCTCAGTTTAAATGTGTGAGCCCTTTGGGATGAAAGGTGATATAAAATCTGGGCAGGATCGAGAAGCATCTTACAGTATAAAGGAAAGGGCTCTGCACCATGGTCCCAAAGACCCAGGCTGGACTTTACCTTGTCAGTTATTAGCTTACACAAAGCCACTAACTTCTCTTCGTCTCAGTTTTCCACCTTAAACTGGGCATGATAATCCTTACTCTGTCTGCTTTCCAAGATCTATGTAAGAATCAATGGTTATTGTGTAATATTATGTAACACTATCTGACATTGTTTATTTGCTTCATTCCAGTACCAAGAACAGTGCATAGCAGGTGCTCAATA